>NC_138534.1:11061552-11735476 GCF_964234715.1 Podarcis melisellensis | reverse complement strand
ACCAGATCCAGTGCCTGGAGCCTTCTGATGGTTCCCTCATTGCGAGAAGTGAAGGTATAAGGAACCAGACAGAGGGCCTTCTCGGTGGTGGCGCCCTACCTGTGGAACACCCTCCCATCAGATGTCAAGGAAATAAGCAGCTATCTTATTTTTAAAAGACTTCTGAAGGCAGCCCTGTTTAGGGAAGTTTTTAATATTTAATGCTGCATTGTTTTTAACACTCGATTGGAAGCCGCCCAGAGCGGCTGGGGAAACTCAGCCAGATGCGTGGGGTATAAATAATAAATTTATTATTATTATTATTATTATTATTATTATTATTATTATTATTATTATTAGTGCTGCCTGCACACCTAGAACTTCTCAGCTGTTTGGAGAAATGGACTCTGCATAATAGAATCATAGAATAGTAGAGCTGGAAGGTGTCCCAAGGGGTTGATTAGTCTGCCCCCTGCAATGCAGAAATCTTTTGCCCAGCGTGGGGCTCATGCCCTATTGACCTGAGCTATTCATATAATAAGTTTAATAATAGTGGGTCCACCAGTCAACAAGGGGTTTCTGAACGTGCTGCAGAGGGAAGTGAGGGGCAGATGGGGCTCCTCAACCTGCCCAGGCTTGCACCCCAAGGAGGTCACTTTGGTCCTGCTAATGCAGCGGTTTGGCTTTGCCCTGGGAGGTGCACTCCATTGTCTCTTGAGACAGACAGATGCCAACAACCCTCCTACATCAGTTACGGGCTTCCTCTAATGTCTGAAAAGGGATGCAGGTGGTGCTGGGTCTAAACTACTGGGCCTCTTGGGCTTGCCAATCAGAAGGTTGCTGATTGGAATCCCTGCAACAGGGTGAGTTCCCGTCGCTCTGTCCTAGCTCCTGCCAGCCTAGCAATTCAAAAGCACACCAGTGCAAGTAGATAAATAGGTACCGCTGTGGCAGGAAGGCGAACGGTGTTTTTCTGCACTCTGGTTTCCGCCATAGTGTTCCGTTTCACCAGAAGTGGTTTAGTCATGCTGGTCACATGACCCGGAAAGAAGAGTTTGGATTTGATATCCTGCTTTATCACTACCCGACAGAGTATCAAAGCAGCTAACATTCTCCTTCCCCTTCCTCCCCCACAACAAACACTCTGTGAGGTGAGTGGGGCTGAGAGACTAGCCCAAGGTCACCCAGCAGCTGCATGTGGAGGAGTGGAGACGTGAACCCAGTTCACCAGATTACGAGTCTACCGCTCTTAACCACTACACCACACTGGAAAGCTGTCTGTGGACAAATGCCGGCTCCCTCGGCCTGAAAGTGAGATGAGTGCCACAACCCCATAGGCGCCTTTGACTGGACTTAACCGTCCAGGGGTCCTTTACCTGTTTTACCTTAATGTCTGAAAGGGTTTAAGGGATAACTGTCTTCACCCTGCTCTGTTTACAGAGCTTCTCAGAGTCTCAGCTCTGTTTAAGCAAGAGCTCTGGATTAGATGAATGGCAATTCTCATGTGGTTAGAGCAGCTTGGAGGATACCTCCTCTTTGAGTGGCTGCTTCAGGCAGTTCTTGAAGGGAGTGACTGTGTAACACAGGAAACACTTCAGTACCTGAGTGAATGGGGACAATCCCTGACGGATGAGATTGCAAAATGTATGTGCCAAGGGGGGGAAAGACAAAGGGTGGAAACTCATTGACCCCACCTGGCTGTAATTGCTACAGAGAACATTTCCTGAAGAAAAATGAAAGAAAGGTTAAAGAACCCTGGGAACAAAGGCTAAACCCATTGTGTTTTTCGTTTTTTAAGAGGTGACCTTTCATAGAAACTACAGAATTATATAGTTGTGGAGCTCAACTTCTGCCAATGTTACATTTTTCATCTCACTGTGCACTACATAGCTATGAGTTATACAACATGATTTACACAATTATTTAATTGATTACTGACTTAACATAACAATGCAATTATTTTCCCCACTATTTGTGCCAATGCAAAGACTCCTTTCAACAGACAATGCAAAGAAAATGCAATTTAAACGAGACGGGGGGAGGAGTCTATCACATATCATTTGCAGACAGAAAAAAGCAATATATCCATTCTAGACATGGGGCAAGTAAGTGAAGGCCAGCAACTCCCACTGCTGTTTCTGTTTTCGTCTGAATCCTCTGACATCCCTGTAAGGTTCTGATTTGATCACAATTTGAACAGAAGCTCAAAATAGTCATCAAAGTTCATTTTGATATAGTGTCAGATAATGGTCATACCCTCAGGTATTGACCTCCTAACATATAAAAGTGCCTGCAGGAATTTGTGAGGGTTGTGTGCCTGGCATGTTCTCTCCCTCCTAGTACCATCAAGGGCCGAGGTTCCTTGCAAGATGGCCCACCTGCCCCCATTACACATTTAGTTGAATGAATGGAGAGAGTTTTAGCGATGGCGGCAGGCCAGGGAAACTGGAGCCACAGAGGTTCTGTACTGCAGGTCTAACACAGTATAGCACATTTGTCATGGAGGTGGGTGGGGAAGGGGCATGATCTGCAACACACCAGGCAGCCCCTGCCATTTCCTTCCTAGGGGCAGGAGGAGACCAGCAGCACCTCCTATTCTCTGAGATGCCACCGTAGAGATGGCACAGGGACTGCTAAGGAGGTGGCAGATCTGGCCTCCAGTGAGTGTACCATAGTTGTTATGGTTACTGTGGTCAGTAATGGAGCAAAGTGGGGGCGGGGGGGCAGGTTGCCCCTGTTAGAATTCCTGCTCCATGATTGCAGTCATGGGATTGTTGTGTTTCACATGACATGATATGTTTTGACTCCACAGAGTGGGAAGTGACGAAGAGAGGATGTTTGTGTTACTGTGTTCCATGAAGTGGGACTATTGTCCTTTGTTCTTTTTCTCTTTGCTGTCTGATGCTAGAGAGAGAGGGAGCAACGTTGCAGTGTTCCTTGTGTGTTTACAGTGGTACCTCGGGTTAAGTACTTAATTCGTTCCGGAGGTCCGTTCTTAACCTGAAACTGTTCTTAACCTGAAGCACCACTTTAGCTAATGGGGCCTCCTGCTGCTGCTGCTGCTGCGCTGCCGGAGCACGATTTCTGTTCTCATCCTGAAGCAAAGTTCTTAACCTGAAGCACTATTTCTGGGTTAGTGGAGTCTGTAACCTGAAGCGTATGTAACCTGAGGTACCACTGTATATGTAAATAAAGTAGATTAGCCAAAATGCTGAGTTGCTGAGGTCTGTCATGCAAGGTGCGCAAACTCTGCAGATGTGCCGGTGTCTGTTGGCATCGGTCGCTGTGATGTTCGGTCTGAAGAAAGCTTTTGAAGCTCCAGAACGATCGACCAGGAGGGAGAGAACATGCCAGTCGAGCATGTGTCTCTGCCAGGGTCCTACTCGACTGTAGGCTGAACTCTTGACAGCCCCAGGTGTCACCACTGAGGGGGGGTGACAAAATGCTGGGCGGCACTCACCGCGGGGTTTGCAGCATGCCCAAACCACACGTCTCTCCCCAAATGGTCCACCCACCGCCTCCCCCTCAGCTGTAGGGTGGCTGAGTGGTAGGAGGCAGGCTCCTTGCAGGCCCCACGGAGCGTCCTGCCCCAGCTGGCCCTGCCTCCCCACGCGGCTGGCCCCGCCCCCAGGCACAGGGCACGCACACTGCCCCAGGCGCCCGATTGGCTTGCTCCACCACTGACTGTGGTGGCAGCGGCGGCGGCGGCAGGCAATGCATTCCTTTGTGTCTGGGTGTGCCCACCCTGTGGATCCTGCCACCGCAGGGGATCTCCTCACCTCGCCTCATGGGGGGACCAGCCCTGAATGTGAGAACACCTGTTTCTGAAATAGTCAAGTAGCAGAAGAGTTGCAGGAACTTGTTCTCTCCCCTCCCTCATTTCAATTGAAGTGCCACAGGTTCCTGATTATGAAAGCTCACCTTTTCAGCTCAGAAATGTGGCAGGGGGACTGCTTTTCTAAATCTCCTTCCCAAGCCTCGGCTCCCACTGACTAGCACATCTTGCCAACAACAAGTGGAGGAAATTTGGCTCATAGCACAGCCAATTTTCTTAATTTGTTGTCGTGGTTGATTCAGAAACAATCCCTCTGGATGTAACACAATTTGGTGCTAATCCCTACTGGAATGCAAAAATATTGAATTACCAAATTCAGGCCAATAGCATCACTAAAAGTACACGCCAATTGCTTCTTGTTGAGTAAACAAGGTGGTATAACTTTCTCATTCTTAAATGGTGGATATTGCTAAGAAGAAAACTAACCAGAGCAACTCAGAGAGGGTGAAAAATGATTATTTGCTAAGATATTTGTCAGGGAAGGTTGGGTGAAATCCCCTCCCACGCATTTAACTGATAATAAAGTGGATTTATATTTGCTCAGCTGAACCAGTTGAACAATTCTTTTCCTGGGAAACTGTCCCTGCAGATAAACAATAGATTATGGGCTCATCCACATTTCTGTGCCTAAAAAGATAGGGTCCAAGCAGTTTCCCCCCTGTTCTGTACATTTCTCAGGAGAAACCCACTTTTTAGCTCTAATTTGGAACCAATGGCAAGCTGCAGAAAACTCAACTTGCTGTTTGCTCTGATTGAGCACTAAATAGCAGTTTTTGCCAGCAGGACAAGAGGGAGTATGGACAAGCCCTAGGTTTTATGCAGCATACTGATACGGAAGGAGAGAGGGGGGGGTACCTTTCCTCACCCCTCCTCCTCCTGATAAGGGGCCCGAGGCGATGACCTCGACAGCGCCCAACTCTACTGTGACTCCTCAGCCCCCACACTGTCGCACAAGCACCACACTATACCCCTTGGCCTTATAAAATAATATCCTTTCCTTCTACATACGGGCGAAATAAGCCCTTTCTTTCTTAAGCCTTCCTTTCGCCTATTCCTAACATGGGTAGACCGTATCGAACTGTATTCTCCATTGACTATAATGGCCGTGCCTCAGCCAATCAGGACCGTGCATTCTCCTGCAGGAGCTAGCTCAGAGAGCTCTTGCACGCCTCATTTAACCTCCTGACAAGCTGTTGACAGCTCCCCGCTGCGAGAACAATGGAACCGAAACCAGCGACCTTGTAAAACTGTCAAAGTCTTGTTACAATGTATCCATTTTGTTTCCGCTTTTTTTACACTTGACCGGCAAAGTGCCGAAGCTTTGGAAAATGATATTTTGTTGTTTAGTCGTTTAGTCGTGTCCGACTCTTCGTGACCCCATGGACCAGAGAACGCCAGGCACCTCTGTCCTCTACTGCCTCCCGCAGTTTGGTCAAACTCATGCTGGTAGCCTCGAAAACACTATCCAACCATCTCGTCCTCTGTCGCCCCCTTCCCCTTGTGCCCTCCATCTTTCCCAACATCAGGGTCTTCTCCAGGGAGTCTTCTCTTCTCATGAGGTGGCCAAAGTACTGGAGCCTCAGCTTCACAATCTGTCCTTCCAGTGAGCACTCAGGGTTGATTTCCTTCAGTATGGAGAGGTTTGATCTTCTTGCAGTCCATGGAACTCTCAAGAGTCTCCTCCAGCACCATAATTCAAAAGCATCAATTCTTCGGCGATCAGCCTTCTTTATGGTCCAGCTCTCACTTCCATACATCACTACTGGGAAAACCATAGCTTTAACTATACGAACCTTTGTTCGCAAGGTGATGTCTCTACTTCTCAAGATGCTGTCTAGGCCTGTCATTGCCCTTCTCCCAAGAAGCAGGCGTCTTTTAATTTCGTGGCTGCTGTCACCATCTGCAGTGATCATTGAGCCCAAGAAAGTAAAATCTCTCACTACCTCCATTTCTTCCCCTTCTATTTGCCAGGAGGTGATGGGACCAGAGGCCACGATCTTCGTTTTTTTGATGTTGAGCTTCAGACCATATTTTGCGCTCTCCTCTTTCACCCTCATTAAAAGGTTCTTTAATTCCTCCTCACTTTCTGCCATCAAGGTTGTGTCATCTGCATATCTGAGGTTGTTGATATTTCTTCCGGCAATCTTAATTCCGGCTAGGGATTCATCCAGCCCAGCCTTTCGCATGATGAATTCTGCATATAAGTTAAATAAGCAGGGAGACAAAATACAGCCTTGTCGTACTCCTTTCCCAATTTTGAACCAATCAGTTGTTCCGTATCCAGTTCTAACTGTAGCTTCTTGTCCCACATAGAGATTTCTCAGGAGACAGATGAGGTGATCTGGCACTCCCATTTCTTTAAGAACTTGCCATAGTTTGCCGTGGTCGACACAGTCAAAGGCTTTTGCATAGTCAATGAAGCAGAAGTAGATGTCTTTCTGGAACTCTCTAGCTTTCTCCATAATCCAGCGCATGTTTGCAATTTGGTCTCTGGTTCCTCTGCCTCTTCTAAATCCAGCTTGCACTTCTGGGAGTTCTCGGTCCACATACTGCTTGAGCCTTCCTTGTAGAATTTTAAGCATAATCTTGCTAGCGTGTGAAATGAGTGCAATTGTGCGGTAGTTGGAGCATTCTTTGGCACTGCCCTTCTTTGGGATTGGGATGTAGACTGATCTTCTCCAATCTTCTGGCCACTGCTGAGTTTTCCAAACTTGCTGGCATATTGAGTGTAGCACCTTAACAGCATCATCTTTTAAAATTTTAAATAGTTCAGCTGGAATACCATCACTTCCACTGGCCTTGTTATTTGCAGTGCTTTCTAAGGCCCATTTGACTTCACTCTCCAGGATGTCTGGCTCAAGGTCAGCAACCACACTACCTGGGGTATACGGGACATCCATTTCTTTCTGGTATAATTCCTCTGTGTATTCTTGCCACCTCTTCTTGATGTCTTATGCTTCTGTTAGGTCCTTTACACTTTTGTCCTTTATTATGGAAATCTTTGTACGAAATGTTCCTTTCATATCTCCAATTTTCTTGAACAGATCTCTGGTTCTTCCCATTCTATTGCTTTCCTCTATTTCTTTGCATTGCTCGTTTAAGAAGGTCTTCTTGTCTCTCCTTGCTATTCTTTGGAAATCTGCATTCAATTTCCTGAATCTTTCACCATCTCCCTCGCATTTTGCTTGCCTTCTCTCCCCCGCTATTTGTAAGGCCTCATTGGACAGCCACTTTGCTTTCTTGCATTTCCTTTTCATTGGGATGGTTTTCGTTGCTGCCTCCTGTATAATGTTACGAGCCTCCATCCATAGTTCTTCAGGCACTCTGTCCACCAAATCTAAATCCTTGAACCTGTTCCTCACTTCCACTGTGTATTCATAAGGGATTTGACTTAGATTGTATCTTACCGGCCCAGTGGTTTTTCCTACTTTCTTCAGTTTAAGCTTGAATTTTGCTATAAGAAGCTGATGATCTGAGCCACAGTCAGCTCCAGGTCTTGTTTTTGCTGACTGTATAGAGCTTCTCCATCTTTGGCTGCAGAGAATATAATCAATCTGATTTCGATGCTGCCCATCTGGTGATGTCCATGTGTGGAGTCGTCTCTTGTGTTGTTGGAAAAGCGTGTTTGTGATGACCAGCTTGTTCTCTTGACAGAACTCTATTAGCCTTTGCCCTGCTTTGTTTTGATCTCCAAGGCCAAACTTGCCAGTTGTTCCTTTTATCTCTTGACTCCCTACTTTAGCATTCCAATCCCCTATGATGAGAAGAACATCCTTCTTTGGTGTCACTTCTATAAGGTGTTGTAAGTCTTCATAGAACTGGTCAATTTCAGTTTCTTCAGCACCAGTAGTTGGTGCATAAACTTGGATTACTGTGATGTTAAAAGGTCTGGCTTGGATTCGTATCGAGATCATTCTATCATTTTTGAGATTGCATCCCAGTACAGCCTTCGCCACTCTTTTGTTGACTATGAGGGCCACTCCATTTCTTTTACGGGTTTCTTGCCCACAGTAGTAGATATGATGGTCATCCGAACTGAATTCACCCATTCCCGTCCATTTTAGTTCACTGATGCCCAGGATGTCAATATTTATTCTTGCCATCTCATTTTTGACCACCTCCAACTTACCCAGGTTCATGGTTCTTACATTCCAGGTTCCTATGCAATATTTTTCTTTACAGCATTGGACTTTCCTTTCGCTTCCAGGCATATCCGCAACTGAGCGTCCTTTTGGCTTTGGCCCAGCCGCTTCATCAGCTCTGGATCTACTTGTACTTGCCCTCCGCTCTTCCCCAGTAGCATGTTGGACGCCTTCCGACCTGAGGGGCTCATCTTCCAGCGTCATAACTTTTATATGCCTGTTGTCTTTGTCCATGGAGTTTTCTTGGCAGGGATACTGGAGTGGCTTGGCGGTTCCTCCTCCAGGTGGATCACGTTTGGTCAAAACTCTAAATCAACCAAAGCTCCGATTTTCTCCATCTTGCCGTCATTCTACTCGGTTCCCTCCAGACTCCATGATGCTGCCCCTACTTCCATAATCTCCAGAGCGACAGGTCACGTACTCAGGAAGACCTTAATCTGTCGGATCGTTCTGCCAAACCCTTCCTCCGGGCAATGCCAGGTGGCGGACGATGCATATCTGCGCCATTGTCCTGCCATCATCTGTACTCAGGAAACGTTTATCTATGTTTATCTATGCATATCTCTTACTCTGCATATTTCCCCCCTCCCTTCCTGAAATGCTAATCCATGTAACCCCACCTTTCTGTAATATATTCATGATGTAATCTGTGAAACCCAACCTTCTTTTAATGTATTCATGACGTTTGTTGCACTGTATTCTGGGACTTGGAGGGAACTTTTAAAAGTTTATGTCGCCCCATTCTCGAGGTTCAATGCCATTTTGAACCTGTTGCGCAATAAACTTTGGATCTCCGTTTATTGCTCCTGTCTCCGGCTGAGCTCATTTCTTCCGCTAGGACCTGCAGACTTCGTCCGATGAGCCGGGTGGCAAGGGTAACTCCGCACCCGGAATTTTTCCGTAACAATGTAGACCCATTGAAATTAATGGACCTAAGTTAGTCATGTTCTTTCATTTCAATGGGTTTACGCTGAGCAAAACTTAGACACACCATTCTGCTTCAGAGCTGCATAGCAGGAAAGTTCTGTACCAATCTCCAAAGAACTGAAGAGTGTTGAAAAATTCAAATGAGACAACATCATACACACATTATTTCACTGAAATGTGGTTCTTATGATACCTCTATTATTTGACTGCATATAACACATACAGTGGTACCTTGGGTTACATACGCTTCAGGTTACATATGCTTCAGGTTACAGACTCCGCTAACCCAGAAATAGTGCTTCAGGTTAAGAACTTTGCTTCAGGATAAGAACAGAAATTGGGCTCTGGCGGTGGGGCGGCAGCAGGAGGCCCCATTAGCTAAAGTGGTGCTTCAGGTTAAGAACAGTTTCAGGTTAAGAACAGACCTCCGGAACAAATTAAATACTTAACCCGTGGTACCACTGTACTTTAATTCTGGCCTTGCCTTCTTCCAAACAACCTTCATTAGATTCAGGCACATCAAGCTTGCTACATCAAGTGTCATTGAATCATCTAGGCTGCTGCAGCCTGAGCGTGCGGCAGGTGTCCTCTGCTCACTGAATTAGGGCTGAGGCCTTAAAACCCCACCTTATGGGAGTCCCCTCACAAGCTATAGATCCTGCCCACAGTTGTGTCAAATTGGAACTGCAATACAAGCAGCGCATAGCCTTGGGGAAGTGAAAAGCTCGCCACCTCAAGCCAGTTGAGGCTTCCCAGTTGAGCCAATTCATTCCCAACTGCACCAGCCAGTGGCCAGTCAAAACCCAAAACACAGAATCAAGGGAGAGGAGCAAATTTTCCCCATTGCCTCACACCCAGGGCCGGATTTAGGTTTAAGGGTGGAGCTAGGGACAGGGCAGCGCTATGGGTTAAACCACAGAGCCTAGGACTTGCTGATCAGAAGGTTGGCGGTTCAAATCCCCGCGACGGGGTGAGCTCCCGTTGCTCGGTCCCTGCTCCTGCCAACCTAGCAGTTCAAAAGCATGTCAAAGTGCAAGTAGATAAATAGGTACCGCTCCAGCGGGAAGGTAAACAACGTTTCAGTGCGCTGCTCTGGTTCGCCAGAAGTGGCTTAGTCATGCTGGCCACATGACCTGGAAGCGGTACGCCGGCTCCCTTGGCCAGTAAAGTGAGACGAGCGCCACAACCCCAGAGTCAGCCACAACTGGACCTAATGGTCAGGAGTCCCTTTACTCTTTACTAAGCTACTGAAGGTAATGGGGCTCATTATATGTCCAGCTGTCCTTTGTCAACAACAAAGTGTCGCTGTTTTTTGTGTTGAATATATGCTATATGGTAATTTATGGACCTCATAGTTATTTAAGGCCATTTGCACCTGTTGCCATGCAACCAGTCCATGCAGAATGTATGCACCCTATATATGGAAATGAGCAAACCAGTGATATTTTAGGGAGCAGACGAGCAGGCGGGGCCCATTACTTACATCATAGGAGCCTACACAACACAAAACACTGTTGCTGTATATAGGTTTTGTTTTATTTGCTTTTTATCTTATATTTTGGAAATGTACATCCAGGTTTTTTTCCATTACATTTTTTTTTGGGGGGGGGGCCAAGAGAGTGGGGCCCTAAGCTATAGCTTGTTTCACTTATACGTAAATCCGGCACTGCTGGACGTCACAAAATGGCCCTGTTATGTAATGTCGCTGTGGCAAGATTTCTGATACACAGTGGCGTAGCGTGGGGGGTGCAGGGGGGGCCGGCCGCACCGGGCGCAACATCTGGGGGTTAGGGGGCGCAAATCCACGGGTTAGGGGGTGCAAATTACTTGCCTTGCCCCGGGTGCTGACAACCCACGCTACGCCACTGCTGATACAACAAAAATGAACACGAAACAAGATAAACTCTTTCCTTCCCACTTCAGATCAACCTCTGACAAGTAGCTTTTAAGACTCCATGAATGCCTTCAGAACTGGAGGCCAGGGATTGCCAATGCAAATTCAAGTAACCACGACAGGCTTTTTCTGGCTTTGTTATTTTTTACTTTCTTGCATCAGATTAAGGAGGATGGCCCAATTTCCCTCTACTAGGTCACAGAAGATATTTAGATAGCCACAACCAGATACAGCTGGGTGGCAGAAAGTTCACCTTTTTTCTGATAGGTTCTGAGGAGTGTCAGGGGGTGGGCGTGTGGCTGTTTCACATGTCCTTGCTGGGTTTATAAAGCTCTGGCCTCCAAACGCAGCCAGGGAGACAAAGGCAGAATTCACTTTTCCATTGTGGAGATTGCAACATTGTGGTCATCCTCAACAGAGCTCCAGCTCTCAAATCATTCAGGGCCATGTTGGGGCTGCAGTTTGTTCTGGGCATTCTCATATTCCATTTTGGTGCTGCACAGGAGGCAACGTTGTAAGTTATAACCGGCGTCTTCTTTTAATATTTATTAGTTGACTGTGATTAGCTTCTTTGTTTAGCACAATGCTGCTTTTATCTGATGTTTATGAACTTCCATGCCTTTGGTCAGGCTGACACTTCCAGCTAAGATGAACAGAGAGTCGTCGTAACTTTTCTCTAGGTATTATTAACAGGGCAAGGTTAATAAGAGCAAGGTGTGAAAGTCTAACTGTAGGGAGTTTTAAAATATATGTATTATTGATTTATGCCCCGCCTTTCCCCCCAATGGAAAGACAGCTTACAGATAAAAACAAGAACCACTGAAAAGGTAGAAAAATACCACGAAGCACTGATAAAACTAGAACTATATACATTATACATTTTATACATGTATAAAATCTGTTTAAAATACGTATACCAATGATTACAATAAGAACAGCACGATTTTATGTCAAAGTGTTGTCAAGCTTTTGTTGGTGTCAAGTGGCCAGCAGTTATACAGAATGTCTCCTGCGTGACAAGTTTCACTTGACAAAATTCCCTTACCTGTACAGGTATTACAGGTGCAGTAGCCTGAATGAACCAGATTACATTTGTTCCTAATTGTCTGTGAATAATAAAGTACTGAATTTTATAATTAACTCATCGTTCTTCTCGGCCAGTATTGCCTAACGGCATAGTAACTTTCCTCATGCATCTGAAAGCAGGCTTTCTGCCAAATAGCTAAAGGATGAGCTTTTCATGTGCCGTGAGTTGCTTTTGCTGGTACAAACTAATACAGCTGCTCTTTTGGGATTTCACAGGCAGTATCTCCTAGTAGTGCCTTCAGTACTGCATAGTGACTCTGCAAATACAGCCTGTGTGCAACTTCTCAGCCTCAATGAGACTGTAAACCTGAGTGTCTTTCTGGAATATGAGAGGCGTAATGTAACTGTTTTCCAAGAAGATGTGCAAAGGAAAAGCTTCTTCAAATGCAGCTACTTTGTGGTAAGTATTTCTTGCCTCCGTGACAATTAGAAAGAGACATAAATGGAGAGGAAAAGGGGAAAGGGGACCACCATAGACTTGGAGAGGTGGAAGGAACACCAAGGGTCATCTAGCCCAACCCTGTAAGGATGTTGAAATTACAAAATAGGATAGGGAAGAGGAGCAAGAAGGGATAGGAGGCCTGGGAAAGAGCAGAAAATATTGTTACCTGCCCCCCCCCCCAATCTCCAAGCAATGTGAGATTCCAGGTATTCCAGATCAGTGGCGTAGCGTGGGTTGTCAGCACCCGGGGCAAGGCAAGTAATTTGCGCCCCCTAACCCGTGGATTTGCGCCCCCTAACCCATGGATTTGCGCCCCCTAACCCCCAGATGTTGCGCCCGGTGTGGCCGCCCCCCCTGCACCCCCCACACTACGCCACTGTTCCAGATGCTTACTCATGGTTTGCATTCCCTTTTGGAAATGAGGCACAGCAGAAGCTGTGGTGTCATTATGATATATGGTTTATTTACACATATATACAACCTCAGCTTACGATGGAGGGGTTCCAAGCAATGACTTTCAAGCAAATTCTGTTTCTCCCATTCCAGCCGCTTTGGAGTCAAGTTGCTAGCCCATATCGTGCTCTGATCCTCACCCCCTCTTCAGTTTGCAGTGTTTTTACACTGGCACCTACCTCCCCCACTCACATTGGGCAAACTCTCTCCCTTCTGAAACTCTCTCCTAAAAACTCTGGCATTATCTTCTGCTAACTACCCAGAACCTGGAGTGGGGCTGGCATATCTTTTACCTTCTTGCCTTATTTTTATTCTGTGAACAATCCTGAGATCTTTTGATGAGGGGTGGTATATAAATATAATAAATAGATAGGTAGATGATGATAGATTAGATTAGATGATAGATAGATAGATAGATAGATAGATAGATGATAGATAGATAGATAGATATAGATAGATAGATATAGATAGATAGATGATAGATAGATATAGATAGATAGATAGATAGATAGATAGATGATAGATATAGATAGATAGATGATAGATAGATGATAGATAGATAGATAGATAGATTAGATAGAAGATGATAGATGATAGATAGATAGATAGATAGATAGATAGATAGATAGATAGATAGATAGATAGATGATAGATAGATGATAGATGATAGATGATAGATAGATAGATTAGATAGATAGATAGATAGATAGATAGATAGATGATAGATAGATAGATAGATAGATAGATAGATAGATAGATAGATAGATAGATGATAGATAGATAGATAGATAGATAGATGATAGATAGATAGATATAGATAGATATAGATAGATAAATAGATAGAATACAAAAATAATTGGTCCACCACCTCTTTTCCCCCTCTTTTAATGGCTCATCTCTCTAGGTGATTTCCTGAATGGCTTGGCCTATGTTTTAAGCACTTTGCTAAGTTTGGCATCTGGCACACAGGAATTAGAAGAGAGGTTCTGGGATGAGAAGGGGAGTCTTATAACAATAAAATAATTATTAGCTGAGAATGCACATGAAGCATTTTAAATGCTGTCTTTGCAAAAACCCTTTGGAATAGTTCGTTATTCAAAATATTCTTATCTTCCTATGGCAGACATAGTGCAGAGGCGGGAGGCCTCACACTACTAAGTAAAGGTCCCTATCAGGGACTGCTCAACTGAGAACTTCCCAACTCTCACCTGCTACTTCGCCATGGTGCTACATCACCCTACCATCAGAAACAGGGCAGCCAGTTAAGTTGGTCAGTCTGCCAATTTCAGAGCATTATCTATCTTGTAGCTCAAGGTAAAGGTAAAGAGACCCCTGACCATTAGGTCCAGTCGTGACTGACTCTGGGGTTGCGGCGCTCATCTCACTTTATTGGCCAAGGGAGCCGACGTACAGCTCCGGGTCATGTGTCCAGCATGTCTAAGCCACTTCTGGTGAACCAGAGCAGTGCACGGAAACTCCGTTTACCTTCCCGCCGGAGCGGTACCTATTTATCTACTTGCACTTTGAGGTGCTTTCGAACTGCTAGGTTGGCAGGAGCAGGGACCGAGCAATGGGAGCTCACCCTGTCACGGGGATTTGAACCGCAACCTTCTGATCGGCAAGTCCTAGGCTCTGTGGTTTAACCCACAGCGCCACCCATGTCCCCTTGTAGCTCAAAATACAGTGCAAATAGAATTGTGCTTTTAATTGGAACAAGTAATGCATTCCTGTAGACATTTTTCATTAGGCTTTCAGCATGTGTTCAGAGAAAAGAGAATCCAACAATTTGCCTTGTTTACATGCTCATACTCAGGTTTTTTGTTGGCATTTGTCTGACTCGAGAGACAATGGACTGCGTCTATGGAGGTGAAGTCAAACTGCTGGAGAATCACAGCACTTGCTGTGGTTGCAGAGACCAGCAACTCGTAACAACTGCTGCCTCCTGTGTTGTTTTTGCTGCGTTAGCAGCACTGAAGTGATCTCTCTGAGGCACAAGCCTGGGCAGTGTGTAGGGAGGTCCTGGGCTGCCCAGACAACCAGACCCCCTCTTGACCTTTGCTGATAAGGTCCCAAGGAAATCAGAGTGATACGTTTGGCACCAGCCTGGCTGCAGAAGTTGCCGGAGGAAAGTGTTCAAGGCAGCATCCAATTCCATTCCAGATTTGTGAAGGGTTTACTCTTTAGCCTTTTCTGCTCCCAAGGCAGGAGATGCTTAGGATCAGTTTTCCTTTTCCTAAATGGGCTAACTTCCCAGACTGATGAGCCCCATCTGTTCCACAAGGCAGCATGGGGGAAATTAAGTCCCCAAATAGATAACATATCCGATATTAAACTGATAAGAACTTACTTTGGCTAACATCAAGTTTATTATCTGTTCTATCACATATGTTTACTGTTGTAAACAAAAATTGCCCTTTTCCCTTATGGGGTATCCAAGAGCCCATATAGAGTCCTTACATAGGTTCCCTATTGGTAGGAGAAGATAACAGAGGCCAACCAGAGAATATTGAGAAGCAAAGCAGCTAGTAAGCTTGATCTTTATTGATCTGTTGCAACAGGGTGCTCCCCTCACCCACAGGAGAGAGGAGGAACCCAGAAAAATGGCGTGCAAGGCCTTATAAAGACTTTTGAAATTGCCACACTGTAGATCAAGACCACCCCCAGAAACATCATACATACATCACAGAAGGGGTGTAACCCAAGACCACCCCTCAGATACATCACACCTACATCACAGGAAAGGCGGTCTTAAAACAGAAATTTGAATATTGTTTTTCTCCTGTCGTTGTTTATCTCCTGTCTGGCAGGTTACTTGATTGGATTACCTGGGTAGCCTGGCCAGTCTTTTGTAATGATAAATACTTAGTTCCTGGGCCATGTCACAGGCTCACCCTATTCATATCTTAAATGTGCCCTTAAGACAGGATTTGTGAGGAAAGAGACAATGGGGAAGTTTCCCACTTTGACCTTGCAGAGAAAACATTTGCTCAGTTTAGGAATCAAAATGGTTCCAGGTTGGTCTTCCTGTGCTGATCTATGTACGTGCTTGGTTGGTACGCTTATGAACATTACCATATATCTAAGACCTCAAAATTCCTATCACATTACCAGACGGGTAAGCCATGTAACTGTGAGATGCACGGAAGGCAACTACAGGTGCTGGAATCACTTGCTTTCTTCCCTCACAGGTCCCTGAGGCCACTTCCAACCCTGTGGCTTACATCACCATCTCTCTCAAAGGCGCCACCGTCAATGTGACAGAGAGGAGGGTTGTGGCCATTCAGAACAAAGGCAGCGTTGTTTTTGTTCAGACTGACAAACCCATCTACAAACCTGGACAGGAAGGTAAGTGATGGTCACGGCATTATCTTTTCTACAGCAATGTGTAAAAAAGTGTTTTGCAGCCCTTTCCAGACTCATCATGAATAGTCTAAATGCTGTAAATATGGGGAGTTGTGGCAAGAACTCCATGTTCAGCAGCAGACCCTGGTCTGGAAAGCCAACACACTACTTTTTCTGGGACAAATTTGTGGAAGGGGGAATTATGGATACCACATCACCATATAATTTACTTATACCCTGCTCATCTGGCTGGGCCTCCCTACCCACTCTGGGCGGCTCCCAACATATTAAAAACATGATAAAAAAATCAAACATTAAAAACTTCCCTAAACAGGGCTGCCTTCAGATGTTTTCTAAAAGTCAGGTAGTTGTTTATTTCCTTGACATCTGATGGGAGGGCGCTCCACAGGGCGGGCGCCACTACCAAGAAGGCCCTCTGCCTGGTTCCCTGTAACCACACTTCTTGCAGTGAGGGAATCGCCAGAAGGCCCTCAAAGCTGGACCTCAGTGTCCGGGCTGAAAGATGGGGATGGAGGTGCTCCTTCAGATATACTGCACTGAGGCCATTTAGGGATTTCAAGGTCAGCACCAACACTTTGAATTGTGCTTGGAAATGTACTGAAATGTGGTCTGGCTGCTGACATGTCCATAAATCTGCTACCAGAGGCAGTGTTAGGTTAGTGTGACCCATGTGGCACAACTCAGCACCACCACAATCTTATAGAATGGAGGGGAAGAGGCAGAGGGAGGAGCACTGAATTTTAGCATCATACAGGGTGCTGCAGAAATTTTAGAGCCACAAGTACACCACTGCTGCAACAGATTAGTACAGGCTGTATACTGGGTTGGGAATGCAAGGAGGAAACCTAGAAAGGCTAAACTACTTAGGTATTAGGTATAATAACCCACATTTCAAACTCAACCTACTTCACAACCATGGTGAATAGAGCTGGTAATCTGAGTAAACCTTTACTGTATGGCTGAGGTGGAATTTGAATGCAGGTTTTTCATGTCCAAATGGATCCACTTGATCTCTTTTTTCCCTGGATTGCAGTTTCCCAGAATGATAAAAACTTGCTGTTAGCTAGTGGGAAAGCAAGTGAATTTCTCTCACAGTCTTTTCCTTTCCCCTTCCACAGTGCTCTTCCGAATTGTTTCTCTAAATACCCATTTTCAACCTGATCCTCAAACTGTAAGTATATGGTCAGGAGGAAGAAATTCCAAAATGCTCCTGGTTTATATTAAAGTCTTTGTGAACCATCTCATCCGCTTTAAAAAAAGCAGACGCACAACCCATAACCATAGCTTAACACTCAAATAAGCACGCAGAGTCTGAGGCAAAACTTTTTAGTCCGGTGTTTGCTTGGCCTGCTCCTCAATAGTAGTCTATGCACGTAACTCCAAATGAGATTGAATCAGACCAAAGTAAACAGTTTCAAAGAAGCTGTCTATGCAATTTGGCCTACTAATAAGTGCTTAGCACACATGCAGCATTTTTGCTTTGATGTTAAAAGCTAATGTTCTCCACTAAGGTTCCTGCAAATGGACTGAACATACCTATTGTGTCTGTGAATGATTCTGAATACTCTTTCTAGGAAATGAAGCAACTCTAGTCATTGTTAGAAAGTCTGTAAATAAATTAAACTTGTGGTAGACGGAATGGAAAGTTTAGCCATGGAACAAAGGGATGACGTTTTAGTTATCCATTTAAAACGTATAGAAGCCTTAGCAGCTGTTTTAACAGCAATTATCTGCATTCTTTGCAAATTTATCAAAGCAGCAAATCTGCAACATACGCAGACAACAATAGTTTAGTACATGTCACCAATGCAGACAGGCTGATTTGTGAAAATCTAGAATTTCTTTTACCTCTGTTCTGATTAATGATGTCCTCAGGTTTGGCCATTCATTGGGGAAAAGGCAGTCTGCCTTGAAAGACAGGAGAACTGTCTATGGCTGTCTGCTAGCAAGCATATTCACCTGATATATTTTTGTTCATCCATATGGACAAAATGCACAATATTGCAGCGTTTTGGCTGCAAATACTAAAAGAAGGCTTGTTTCTAATCTTGCTCATTGCCTGAAACATATTTCCTTATTTTGTTCCACCATCACTGGGATATAAGCAATGCTGCCTCATATATTTAACTGTGCTATTTTTCATTCAGGGTTCAAATCATCCCTTTAAACACTTGTTGATTAGGAGTTTTGATGCTCAACTCTGAACAGCTGTTGACATTTAAAATATTTTTCAAACACTAACATTCTCTTCACATTCATCTCTTTCAGTATCCTTTGGTCACCATTCAGGTAAGAGTCTTATCTGTATTGTATTGTATTGTATTGTATTGTATTGTATTGTATTGTATTGTTGCAAGCCCAATTGTTGCACCCCAGTTTCTGAGCAGTGTGAGATTCCAGGGGTTCCAGGCATGCTTACCCAGGATTCATGTTTCCTTTTGGAAATGAGGCACAGTAGAGATTGTGGTGTCTTTATGATAGATGGCTTATTTACACATGTATACAAAGGGTTCACAGCTTCAACACCCCCAAAGGGTCTTGCTTCTCCCTTAGCCACAGCCTTGGATTCAAACAGAACTCAGACATTGCTCTCTGAACCTCTGCTCACTGATTTGCATCATCACAGCAAACTCTGCTCAGAAACTCAGGCTTTGTTCTCCTATCTAAAAGGTGGAGAAAGGTGCCACTCATTTGTTGTCTAGCACAGAGCCTCCTTTTCTTTGTTCTCTTAATGGCCCATCACCCAGGTGATGGGTAGCTTATATTTAACACTTGCTGGATCCAGGAGATGGGTGAGTCTCAACCCCACTTCTCAGACTCTATTGAGCTTGAAACTGATTATTTGCAATATTCATCTGCACCAGGGAATAAAGCAATTGGCAAACTTCTGTAAGGAAATGGAAAAGTGCAGTTTGGCTGGGTTTAAGGCACAATCCACATCTATCTTTGTGTGAGAGGCAAAGGACTAGGATGAGGGTTTAGGAGGGGAAGAAGAGAAGGTACTTGGTGCCAGGGCTGGCTCCTGTGCAATGCCCCAGGCTAGCAGCCCCTGTCAGGGACTGGCTAGATGATGAGGAGTGGTGGGGGTACCAGCTGGGGAACCCTAAGAGAAGCTGCAGAGGAGGAACACTCAGAGCCCTAGGATTGGTGGTGGGGGGCGCTGAGGTGGGTCAGAGGAAGAATAGAGGGAGAAATGGTTGAATGCTGAAGAAGAAACATGCTTTAGTGAGCAAGGAGAGCCCGTGACAGAGAGCAGCTCCAAGGACACACATGGCAATGCGTAGGGCGGACAGAGATGACAGGTGCCCCGATGTAATTTGAGGCTGCTTGGGAAACATCTGGCAGAGAAGGAGACCTAGAGCATGGGTAGGCAAACTAAGGCCCGGAGGATCTGGCCCAATCACCTTCTAAATCTGGCCCTCGGACAGTCTGGGAATCAGCATGTTTTTACATGAGTAGAATGTGTGCTTTTATTGAAAATGCATCTTTGGGTTATTTGTGGGGCATAGGAATTTGTTCATTATTTTCCCCCCAAAAATATAGTCCAGCCCCCTACAAAAAGTTTGCTGACCCCTGACCTAGGGGAAGTAGAGGGCAGGGACAGTCAGTCCTGTCAACTCACAAACATTTTTTTGCCTCTATGTTGATAGCCTTCCGATTTGGGCTAGGGTTGACTGCTACCTGCTGACTGCTAATCTAGTTCCTCCTGAAACTAAGCAACCTGAGTTGAATCTTTGGCTTCTTGCCTTAATGTGCCTTTATTCTGCGCTTCTAGGATCCCCAGAGGAACCAGATATTCCAGTGGAGAAACGTAACGTCTGAGATCTCTATTGTTCAGCTCTCATTCCCAATAATTTCGGAGCCAATTCTGGGAGACTATGAAATCATCGTGCAGAGTCAATCGGGAGCTAAGACCTCTCATATATACTCTGTCCAGGAATATGGTAAACATATGTACCTGTTATTTTCTAAGGTTCAGAAAACAATTAGGACTTGCTGGAAGATGAAGGTGCTTAATTTTCTGGCCTGGTATAAAAATGTAGCAACTTGGATTTTCAGAAAAGTCACATACAACACACAAAATGTTCAAAGGCAAACACATACTTATCAAAGCTGGAGTTGTATGTATTTGCTGGTAAACAAACCTATTAAATAAACCTGACATTTTAGTAAACCACCTAAAATGCAATTACGAAATGAAATGGTAAAACAAATCGTTCAGTGAGAGTCAACCGTTCGTTTACAATGCCGTTTCCTTATAATAGTATCACCATTCTCTTAGACAATTCTCAGTGCAAATGACATAAATTACCTTTAGAAGGTTTTCCCATTTTAAAGCAGTATAAAATATATTTTAAATAATAATTCTCGGTGCTGATAATCATCGGGGAAGTGTGAGGATGGTCTGTCTCAGAAGGTGGGTCAGTTGAAGAAAAGGCTGACCAGACAAGCCTCAAACTTTGCCTCACAAACATGCCAAATCACTGGTGGAGCATATACCTGTATGAACAGTGCCCTGGGGTATGTGTGCGTGCGCATGAGGAACAGCACATGGAGGGAGCCTGCCGCAGCTCACCTTGCAAGGGGCGGCACATTCATGCGCCACAGTGCAGCCGAAGAGGGGGGTGGGGAAGCAGCTGCCGACTCTCCTCCTCCTCTCTGCCCTCAGGTCTGATCTGACCCAGGAGTAGAGCTGCAGCGTTGGGCCATCGTGAGAGGAAATTGTCTCTGCAGCTCCCTTTCGTGCCGGAGCAAAGCTCCAATGAGGGAGCATGTCATGGGGGTGCCTAGTCGTGCCCCCTCAAAAAAATGTGCCCAGGGCCATGGCCCCCTCATGCCCCCCCCCCCGCTACACCAATGTGCCAAAGTGTTCAAAATCGCAAACTGTTTCTCTGGAATATATGTTTGAATGTGTCTTTTTCACTCTTCAGTATTACCACTGTTTGACATCACTATCAGTGCACCGAAAACAGTCTCTGTGGAGAGTCCAGATTTCGTTGTGAAGGTGTGCGGCTTGTAAGTATTGGACCCAATGGCTGAAGTAGATGTTTTTAGTGGTGGAGGCTGATCTACTGAGGCTAAGGCACAACACTACCTTTGAAAATGCCAGGCAATTATTTAAAATTCCCTACTTGCAGTCTCAAAGCCATGTACTCTTTCCTGTCCCACACGTAGTTCCCTCTATTCACTCATTAAAAGCTGCAGCAACTGTGGGGTGGAGTCAGGTAAGTAAAGTAAGTCTGAGCCACATGAAAATCCAGAGCATTTTTTCAGAAGGTACCTATGGCTCTGCTTCCAACAGACCCCTTCCCTAGCTTGAGTTCAGAATATCTTGAATGGAGAGGGGTGAAAGAAAATGCTGTTAGTATTATTTACAGCTTGCTTTTTTGTGAATTTATCAGTGAATTTTGAAAACAAAAAGCTTGGTTTCTGTACCTATCTGGATATGACTCCACATCCTTCCCCAAACCTGGGAGATCTTCTCCCAAAGCTCAGACATAGCAGCAGCTGATAATTATAATGATTATTCACATTTTAAGACAGAGATATGAATGGAAAATATTTTCTGCTGTGCTCTGATGTACTCAAATGAAACATTTATTTATTTGCCTGTTGGTGGAATGCTTTGTTTAGAAAAGTTTTTAATGTTTGATGTTTTATCGTGTTTTTAATATTCTGTTGGAAGCTGCCCAGAGTGGGGGGCGTATAAATATATGTATGTATAAAATTTTGAAGGGGTATGTGCAAACTCAGTATCCCACCTTCTGCCTCCATTTTTTTCTCCATTTAGAGAAAAAGATATTTTGGGTACTGAATAGTTAAATAAATTTTGTGGTAGAGAGAAAACATGTGCAACAGGAAGCCCTTTTCCTTCACATTCTAAAAGTATTTGCTTTATTTTTTTAGTGATTGATGTGTAGGTATAAACAGTGCATGAATTCAAAAACTTATGTCGTGGTATGGCTTAAGTTCTAAATATGCAGTTTGGAGTCAATCTTGTCTGAAAATCATACTTGCCCCCCCCCTTACATGGAAAGTCTTCCTGTGTCCATTGATGTGCAGAGAATAATTGATGCTTTTTCAGCAAGGAGGAGACAATGGTACTCTGCACATGAGTAATGGCACCCTTTCATAAATAAATGATGCATAGGTCATATTGCGATGAAAACGGCAAGGTTAAAAATTGCAGCCCCACCAAGTCAAAATGTTACCAGCCACCACTTTAAGGAAGGTTATGTAAGGAATCAACTGGTGCCTACAAAATTTATGTCAGCATGCAAAGGCAGCTGACATTTACTGAGGTGCATTTATCAGAGGAAACACATTTCAAATGCATCTGTAAATCTGTAGTCCTTTCTGTATTTGTAGCTCTTACATCTAGGCCATCTATTCTCAAATACTGTATGCTTCTTTCCCTTCTAGGTATACGTATGGGCAGCCAGTTGAGGGGAAAGCTCAGCTCAGTGTGTGCAGAAATCTCAATTTTTATGGAACTTGCAAGAGGGACCCTGTCTGTGAATCTGTTAATAAAGAAGTAAGATACATAGTTCCTTATCATTTTCTGTCCTTCTCCTCCCTCCATTGTCTTCTCCTGTTTTCCTTTCCCATTAGGCCTTTTTGCACAGTCAGAAAAATTTATTCCACAAATAATGATGCAGTCCAGTTTGCAATGAAGTCAAAAGTGCTGTATCGTCCAATCCTTTGAATTATACTCCGCAGACCTCAGCCCAGGGTAATAGCCACAGTACTTATCCTGCCCTCATGTAATGGATAGGGATGGAGTTGTGTACAGACTTGCTGCCAGGAGACAGATCATAGAGAATCACAGAATTGTAGAGTTGGAAGGGACCACAAGGGTCATCTAGTCCAACTCCCTGCAGTGCAGGAATATGCATCAGTCCCATGCAGAGATCAAGCCCGCAACCTTGGCATTATCAGCACCATACCAGTGGCGGAGGAACCCTCTCCGGCACCCAGGGTGGGATGCCAAGGGGCGGGGTGAACCGCCCGGTGGCGCATGCACAATGTCCATACGGAGTGTGCGTGTGTGGCATCCCGTATGGAGTGCCACTGGGGGGGGGGTGACTGTACATAGCATACATTACAGATTTGAAAATAAGGGACCAGCAGCCAAAATAAGGGATTTTAGCCAACCAGCAGCCAAATGAAGCCTCAAGCGGTGGTTCCCACAGCGCAGCAACCCGGCAAAGGGGATGCAGCAAGGAAAACCACCATCACCTCTCTGCTGGGAAGCGCTGAGCAAAGGTGAGTCCCCAGGCAACGCGGCCGATTTGATTGGCACAAAGCATGCAAGCTCCACCCCCGCCAGTCGTTCTTAGACTCCTTATTGGGTGAGCAACGCAGCCAAGCAACACAGTTGGAGCTCCCTGCTCCCTGGCCAGCAGGGAAGGAGGGAGAGGAGCTGCTTCCTTTGAAACCCAGGAAATTTAAGGGACATCATCAATAAGGGACAGCAGTGGGACACGGCACTGGGATAAGGGACTTTCCCGCCAAATAAGGGACAGTTGACAGCTCTGGGGTGACAAGATGGCCCCTGCCTCCCCCCAGCTGTAGAGCAGCTGAGGGCGCGCACAGTCAATATGAGCGCCGCTTACGGGGTGTCTGTATGGGCTGCCACACATGCGCACTCCGTATGGCTGCCATGCATGCGCCTTCCATATGAGAATCCTAATGGGCTGCCATGCAAGCAACATCCTGTACGGACTGCGTATGTGCGACATCCTGTATGGAGTGCACACATGTGGCATCCATACTGACTGTGTGCGCCCTTGGCCGCTCTACAGCTGGGGGGAGGCAGGGGCCATCTTGCACTCCCCCCCAAGTGTCGGACTGCGCCCCCCACTTCATACGCCTCTGCACCACATTAATCAACTGAGCTAGCCTCCTCCCTTTTCCAGTCTGTTGGATGTGAGCTCTAACACTGCCTCTACAAATCTGAACAAAACAAAAATGGTTCATAAAACTGGGGGCATGTGGGAACATAAGAATAAGGAGCCATTGCTTGGTGCTCATTTTTGCTTTTCATTTATTGCTGCATCCTAGAATTGACTATAGCTCACCTCACTGGTCCACAGAGCCCCAGGAATTTTGAGTTCCTTCCTGTCTGAATAAGTATCTGGGTCACAGCACAAAGCCAGGGAGGGCCATGGAAACCAGTAGACTGGGGATTTGTAGAGTGGGATCATTTTCCTACTGTATTATTCCTTTAGGAGTAATGGTGTCATAAGTCATAAAGTTCAGTATGAAGCTTATTGGGTATAGGCTTCTTAGTCACTTGGCGGTGGCAGTAATTGGTTAAAGCACTCTAATGGCCTGAAAGCTGTTATTGGCTGAGCTTCGGTAGTGGCGCCCGCCCTGTGGAACGCCCTCCCATCAGATGTCAAAGCAATAAACATCTACCTGACGTTCAGAAGACATCTGAAGGCAGCCCTGTTCAGGGAAGTTTTTAATATGTGACATTTTAGTGTATCTTTCATCTTTGTTGGAAGCCGCCCAGAGTGGCTGGGGAAACCCAGCTAGATGGGCGGGGTACAAATAATAATTTATTATTATATTATTATTATTATTCTCCAGAATTCCAGAGAGGAGATAAGGGCAGACAGTAGGATCAAGAGATGCTGTGACAGAAGAAGTAGGAAGCTATGAGAATACATGTCTGAGATGGCAGGAGGCCAAAGGGCCAGACATGGACATGAGGGTTGTGGGAAGGAGCAGCCCAGAGGACTCTCAGAAGGGAAAGAAATCTGGGAGAGAAAGCTGCAAAGATAAGGAAAGTTGGCTTGCATTGATTTAAAAACCTCTGATACTTCTCTAATTTATTAATGGTGGGCTTCCAGAAGCAAATTCCAGCATACATTGGATACTGCATGAAGAGGAAGATGTTGCTTTTTTTTTAGGACTGCCTTGGCTTGAGGAACTTAGGAGCAAAGGATAGAGCATGCATTCAAATTTTCTCATTGAGCCAACTGAACATAGGCGCGGGAATTGAATCATGTCTGCAGGGCCTTTGAAGCTGTCCATGGGCACCTTTCAGATCTTCCATGGAAGTTGTGGAAGCAGTTCTAGCAGAGCTATAGCTGTGTGAACAGGGCTATAGCCACTCCTGCCAAAATCTTCCAAATGGATATTGGATCATTTAAGCAAAAGCACACATGGGAAACAATACTTGGAGCTGGTCCACGGGAAATGGAGGGGCAACATGTTGCCTTCAAACTCAGCTCTCTTAGAGATGCTGCCATGACTGGGCATGGCTCCACGAGATCAATAGCGAATATCAATCTAAGTAGGGGGACACCCTGAATCATATTCAGACATCTGGCATGCATTAAAACACAGTGTCTTCTTGGAAGCTGTTTCTATTGTAATCAATGGCACTGGGCCAAATTTAAGCAACACCAATTAATTTTCATTCTCGTGTTGGATTCCTTACCCCTCCTCTTTTTCAGCTGGGCAAAGATGGCTGCCTTGCCCATGTCTTCAGTTCCAAGACTTTTGAGCTTAATCGTTCAGGGTACTGGATGAACCTAGATGTGAAAGCCATCGTCACTGAGAAAGGAACAGGTAAACCCTTCCACGTAATCAAAAAGAGACTGCTGGGAAGATAAATGAACAGCAGCCATGAAACTATTTAGGATAGTTTATTTCATATTAGTGAGCTAATTATGTTTGTTCTTGGACTCTTGCACAGGGATACAGAGTGAACGTTCAGCCTACATTTCAGTTTCTCGGATACTGGGGACTGTGACATTTCAGAATATGGACCGGGACTATAAAAGGGGGATCCCCTATTGTGGTCAGGTAAAATGAGAAGCTGAGTATGACCCAGCCTAAATGCCTATATCTAGAGATGAGTGACTAAATTTCATCTCTTTTAGGAGTGAAACAGCGAAACTGAAGGAATGCCTTTCTAACTGAGAAACAAAACCACATTTGCCACTGAAATTTCAGCTGAAGGGAAGTTTTAAGTAAATGCAGGGTGAGACATAAACAGATTTGTGCAGGCGAAATATCTAATAAAGTCTAGTAACAAACATTACGACTGTCCTACAGATCCCCAGGTTGTCCCTAGATTTCATGAAATCTGAAGTGAATCTGAGAGCTTCTTTTTACTACGAATTTTTTGTTTTCCAAAATAATAAAACTATTGAAAACAACAACTGGGTACAAGTCTAGTTATGGGATACAATATCTACAAAAAAATTAAATTGAATATGTAGTGACATTTCAAGCATATTCTTAAGACATATTTGAGAAGTTGGTGGGAGGCAATTGTTATCTTCTTCCCTTACATATGAAAAGAATGGAGACCAGAATTCAACTGAGGTAGTTTTACTACCCTTCTAAGCCTTGTTAGTCACTCTGTGATAGCCACATCCCGAATGATGTTGAACCTCAAGGGGTAGCTCAGCCTGAGATTTCCAAAAACATGCTATCGCCAAATGTGTGGCTAACAATAGGGGAAAACCCCCCACAAATCTTTATGTCAAATAGTGAGCCTAGAATCTATGCTTAACGAAAGCAGGGCTAAATCTGGATTTGGCGAGAGAGGTTGTTTAACAATTATAAAAATAATATCAAAGACCCTGGTCCAGAACGTATGAATGATTTTTACATTCCCACCAAGCATGGAAATAAGTTTCGAGATTCCCACATCCCCTTCAACAGAGAGGGAATAAGGATTTATTGTTTTTCCTAATCAAAACGTGAAACTGAGAGCTCTTGTAGAATACTAGGAGTATGAGCAAGCTGGAAAATCTCCAGTTCAAGCACTCTGAAAATTTGAAATTTACTCTGTAGTTATCAACATTAACCTGAAGGTTCTTCCTCATGTGAAACCCATGAGAAATGTTGGGGAAATCAAAATAAACAGTTCAGTCCTAATTCCCTGATCATAGAATCATAGAGTTGGAAGAGACCACAAGGGCCATCGAGTCCAACCCCCTGCCAAGCAGGAAATACCATCAGAGCACTCCTGACATATGGTTGTCAAGCCTCTGCTTAAAGACCTCCAAAGAAGGAGACTCCACCACACTCCTGGGCAGCAAATTCCACTGTTGAACAGCTCTTACTGTCAGGAAGTTCTTCCTAATGTTTAGGTGGAATCTTCTTTCTTGTAGTTTGCATCCATTGCTCCGTGTCCACTTCTCTGGAGCAGCAGAAAACAACCTTTCTCCCTCCTCTATGTGACATCCTTTTATATATTTGAACATGGCTATCATATCACCCCTTAACCTCCTCTTCTCCAGGCTAAACATGCCCAGCTCCCTTAGCCGTTCCTCATAAGGCATCGTTTCCAGGCCTTTGACCATTTAGGTTGCCCTCCTCTGGACACGTTCCAGTTTGTCAGTGTCCTTCTTGAACTGTGGTGCCCAGAAATGGACACAGTACTCCAGGTGAGGTCTGACCAGAGCAGAATACAGTGGCACTTTGCTGCTTGATGGGTGGGTGGGTAGGCAGTGAAATGTCCGCTTCTATAGAGACCCCTGCTGCTCCTTCCAAAATATTGGGTTTGGAGGCAGGCTGCCATTGGCTTTGGATCCACTGGATCAAAAGTCCCTCTGATTTCTCAAGGGGTCCAATTTTAAATGCCACCTGACTTCTGCAAGGTGACAGGCCTTCAGAAGTTGTGGTTGCTTCACACCTCTGCTCCTTAGCTAGGATTCAGGATCACTCTGCAAGATAAAGCCTTGGGTTTGGAGAGCATTGCCGAGTCAGAGATGAGCCACTGATGTTTCTGGGGTTTTCCTTCTCCTTCAGATAAAACTGGTTGATGTCGATGACTCTCCCCTTGGAAATGAGATTGTCCAACTACATGTCAACAACAAAAATGTGGGCAACTACAGCACCGATGGAAATGGCACCGCTGAGTTTTGTATTGATACCTCAACGTTCTTTAGTTCAGATATCTCACTCAGAGTAAGTGACCGACAGAAGCCAGGGCTATTGCACACTTCTCCAAACAACTCTTCGCCTTTCTCTTTTCTTAAAGGTGCCAGTGCTGTCTTGCACATGTTTACATGTAATAGGTAGCTAGTACCCAAGTCAAGGAATAGGGAACTGTCCCCTTTAAGTAATGACCGTATTTTTCCGTGTATAAGACGCCCCCATGTATAAGACGACCCCTATTTTTTTTTAACCTAAAATTAAGAAATCAAGTTGTGTAGCTTTTTTGGGGGCTGGGGGAGGTCACTTCCGCCAATCGCTTACCCGCCTGTCCGCCACTGCCGATCGCTTGCCACAGCCACTGCCGATCACACACCTCACCACAGCGAGGTGTCTGCCCGCTAGCCGCCACCAACAGGCCACCCATCCACTTGCCGCAGCCACCAATCGCCTGCCCAGTTGCCGCAGCCACAGCCAATCGCCAGCAGGCCTTGCTGCAGCCCCCAATCACCTGCCCAACTGCCGCTGCCAATCTCCTGCTTGCTGCTGCCATTAATTGCACGTCCCCCCTCTGCACTATCCATGTATAAGATGACACTCAATTTTGCCTAGTTTTTTTTTATATATATATAGCATAAAACATTGTCTTATACACAGAAAAATACGGTATCTCCAATAATAGTTGGGGGTACTCCTGGATCCTTTGCTGTCACTTGAGGCTCAGGTGGCCTCAGTAGCCTCGGAGTGCCTTCCATCAGCTTTGGCTGGTGGCCCAGCTACAACCCTATCTGGACAGGGATAGCCTAACTACTGTTGTCTATGCTTTGGCAACCTCTAGGTTAGATTACTGCAATGTGTTATACGTAGGGCTGTCTATGAAGATGATTTGGAAACTTCAGCTAGTGCAGAATTCAGCAGCCAGGTTGCTCACCAGAGCAAGACAGTTTGAGCATATTACAGTGATCCTGGTCCAACTGCACTGGCTACCAGTTAGTTTCCAGGTCCAATTCCAA
Source organism: Podarcis melisellensis (assembly GCF_964234715.1). Classification (NCBI taxonomy): domain Eukaryota; kingdom Metazoa; phylum Chordata; class Lepidosauria; order Squamata; family Lacertidae; genus Podarcis; species Podarcis melisellensis. The sequence goes on along the minus strand of NC_138534.1, from coordinate 11,706,438 downwards.
GTCCTGGTTCCGTGAGGCTCTTCGTATAGCGGTTTTTTCGTCTTGCGAAGCAAGCCCATTGACAGCTTAGCGGATTAGCGCTATTAGCGGCTTAGCGGATCAGCTGATAAGCGGCTTAGCTGCTTAGAAAAAGGGGGGGAAAGGGGGGAAATCCCGCAGGAACTCACAAGACATTTTCGTCTTGCGAAGCAAGCCCATAGGGAAATTCGTTTTGCAAAGCGCCTCCAAAACGGAAAACCCTTTCGTCTAGCGGGTTTTCTGTCTTGCGAGGCATTCGTCTTGCGGGGCACCACTGTAAAGCCTTAAATGGCTCAGGACCACAATACCTCAAGGACCACCTCTTTCCATATGAACCTACCCGAACCCTGAGATAATCTTCTGAGGCTCTTCTTCATGTGCCTCCTCCTCAAGAGGTCCGGAGGGTGGCAACACGAGAACGGGGCTTCTCTGCAGTGGCTCCCCATCTGTGGAATACTCTCCCCAGGGAGGTTTGCCTGGCGCTTTCATTATACAATGGTACCTCAGGTTACAAACACTTTGGGTTACAGACTCCGCTAACCCGGAAGTACTACCTCGGGTTAAGAACTTTATCTCAGGGTGAGAACAGAAATCGTGTGGCGGCGGGAGGCCCCGTTAGCTAAAGTGATACCTCAGGTTAAGAACGGTTCCAGGTTGAGAACGGACCTCCGGAACAAATTAAGTTTGTAACAAGGCACCAGGCAAAAACATTCCTTTTTAATCAGGCCTTTGGTTTATCTGATTTACATCCCATGCCCTTTAAAATGTGAGTTTGGGGGGGGCTATTGGGTTGTTTTTTAATTATTATTATTATTTATTTTGTGGTTTTATATCTTGATTTTATTCTGTGAGGCCCCCAGGTAGAGGGCGGTATATAAATTCAATTAAAAAACAAAAAAAAGAACAAATCAGTCACTAAAGCTGTATGTCCCTATTTGCAGCTTGTAATCTAGGCATAGGCAAACTCGGCCCTCCAGATGTTTTGGAACTACAACTCCCATCATCCCTGACCACTGGTCCTGTTAGCTAGGGATGATGGGAGTTGTAGTCCCAAAACATCTGGAGGGCCGAATTTGCCTATGCCTATTGTAATCCGAAGGCTTCCAATGACCCTGACTTGTCCAATTCCCATGGAGAAATAACGTGATGTCCTGATTTCTACATCTTCCTCCTCTCTGCCCTCCCTTCCCCATTGCCTACAGCTAATATATAAACCCAATGACAATTGCAACAGTGATGGCTGGTTATTACCCTACTATCCAGAGGCCTATCATTCAGTCCAGCGCTTCTACTCCAGAACAGATAGTTTTGTGAAGATACACCAAGTGCCAGGAGAGTTGCCGTGCGACCAGGTCAGCAGAATCAAAGTCTCCTACAGCCTGAATATAAAAAGAAGGAACACTGCAACCTTCTATTTCTTTGTAAGTATCAAAGAGCTGCTCAGTTTTCTTTATTTGACATGGAAGTATTTATTGGGGGTGGGGGGGGGGACATATGCCTGCAAAAAAAAGATCAAACAAAATGCAAAAGGAGGTATGTGACCCATAAACAGATGTCGAGAAGGAATTTTTATTAAGCTACCTGACTTGTTTCAATGAAATCTTTTTCAAGAATGATTATTGTAAACCGTTCTGTGGCAAAAATGTGTTCCCAAAGCATTCGAACCAATGCAGAGCCAGCGGCGGAGCAAGCCGATCAGGCACCTGGGGCAGCGCAAATGCCCTGCGCCCAGGGGTGGGGCCAGTCGCCTAGGGGGCGGGGCTAACCAGGGCAGGACGCTCCACTGGGCCTTCGAAGAATCTGCCTGCCTCCTCCCACTCAGCCACCCTACAGCTGAGGGGGAGGCGGCGGGCGGACCTTTTGGGTCAGCGCAGAGCCTGCGGGCACCCAAGCCACCACGTCACTCCCAGCTGGGTTCAGTTGTGGCAAAGCCGGATGAGTAGATTTCCCCCATTCTGTATCATTGGTCTTTCTCTGCACTCTTCCTGAATTCTGATTTAACTAGGAGATGATCGTGCATGGTTAACATTTCCTTTTTTATATAAAAAGACATTTAAAAAACTAGGAAAACGGTGAAATTCATTCTGAATGCAGGTTTAATGCTCCATGCTCCAAAGCTGGAATGAATTTTGAAGTTTTCCTAATTTTTCTCATATCTCAATGTAAATCAGTTTATATATCCCCCAACCCCCAGCCAGGTTACAGATATGCACTGATAAAACACTGAGTGTGCTGAGCTCAGAACAACTGATTCCCTTGCTCAAAAGGATAAGAACTATCAGGAATTCCATCACTGCCACTATGGGCCATAGTTACTGAGTGACATGAGGAGACACGTGGCAATTTTTGCACGGTAAACACTGCAGGATTTTGTGTGTGCACGATCATTAATATATTTTGTATAAGGTGAATAAGGATTCACTGAACAGGGGAGAGAAAAATTAGTTTTGATACATTTCAAAATATCAAAAGGCTTCCAAACTTGTATTCATAATTTGAGATTCTGCTGTGAGGCAATTTTTTTGAACCATACTTCTCCCATGCCCTTGAGTGACACTGCCTATTGCTTATTTCCTTCTTGGTGTATACAGGTACTGGTGAAGAACAAAATTATAAACTCAGGCAGAAGAGTTGTCACTCTCAGTCGTGGTAAGTAGTGCTGTGCCAAAATTTAGTGGTGTTTGTTTGGTTTTCCTCATGAAAACGGCCATTTTGAAGGGTACGAAAGGGTCTGAAAACCCCTCCTACTGTTGTGTATGTTTTCTTGTAGCTGTTCACAGCTATTGTTGCCCCTCATTCTGCTCTTAGCTGTTGTTGGCAAGAAATCAGTTCCAATATGCCCAAAACGTTGAGAGCTTTTCTTCTTTGGTTTCCAAATTGGACTACACTATAGGGCTGATCTTGGAAAAACTGTTCCTGGAGTGCAAACTCGCTGCCTCGTTCCACAGTAAACCCTTAGGGTATTAGACTCCTCTTCAGTGGGGTACAATATTGCCCCCACAACAGCAGTTTCTTTGTTTTCCCCTCCTTGGGAATAATCTGGGACCCTCCAGCCTTTGAAAACTCATCTGGCTACTACTCCATCTCTCTTCCCCAAGGTGATTTGTTTTCTTGGAGGGAGGTACCATATGTTAGAGGCTCTGGGTCAGGGCCAGCCCACCCATGGGGCGGACTGAGATAGCTGCCTCTGGTGCCCACAGGGTACCCACCTGCCCACAGGTGCCTAACAGAAATGGCAGTGGCTTCTAGCGAGATCTCATGAGACCTCACTGGAATCCACCGCCACATGACCCTAGTAAGTGAGGCATTGGTAGAGGTTGGCAGGGGGGAGACAGCAAGGACAGCACGTTCCCATTTTGCCTCAGGCGGAAAAACTGGATGAGCCGCGGTGGCTCTGGGTATAGGAAGAATGTAGGTGAAATGTCTGCCTTGATTTTGCTTGCAAAATGTGCTCGTGTGTCAAATTCTTGCCCCATCACATACCGTATTTTTCGCTCTATAAGACGCACCAGACCACAATACTTTTTGAAGGAGGAAAACAAGAAAAAAATATTCTGAATCTCAGAAGCCAGAACAGCAAGAGGGATCGCTGCGCAGTGAAAGCAGCAATCCCTCTTGCTGTTCTGGCTTCTGGGATAGATGCACAGCCTGTATTCGCTCCATAAGACGCACACACATTTCCCCTTACTTTTTAGGAGGGAAAAAGTGAGTCCTGTAGAGCAAAAAATACGGTACATTCTTTTTTTTAAAGCCCCATTGGTTATTTATTATATTTGTATACCATGATCCTGAACGGTGATTGAGTCTGTTGAGCCAGTGTAAATTTTGTTAGTGTGCAAGCCTCTTTATCGTCTTCTCTCAAAGCTCTCTGCCAGGAGCCTTGTGTTTCAGGCTGAGGATTCCAGCTTGTCTCTCATTGTTCTCCATGCAGATGATTTGGCAGCTTCCAAAGGCCACTTTTACATCTCACTTTCTGTCGATGCAAACATGGCTCCCGTTGCCACGCTGCTGGTCTATACTCTACATCCTGAGAGGGAGGTGGTTGCTGATACTGCCAGATTCGAGATAGAAAAGTGCTTCCACAATAAGGTAAGATAACGCAATGAGGTAAGAACTGCAAAACACTTCATATGCAGGTAAAAGTACCCCTGACTGTTAGATCCAGTCGTGGACGACTATGGGGTTGTGTGCTGACAATAATAATAATAATTTATTTATTTGTACCCCGCCCATCTGGCTGGGTTTCCCCAGCCACTCTGAGCGGCTTCCACAAAGACCAAAAATACACTAAGATGTCACACATTAAAAACTTCCCTGAACAGGGCTGCCTTAAGATGTCTTCTGAATGTCAGGTAGTTGTTTATCTCTTTGACATCTGATGGGAGGGCGTTCCACAGGGCGGGCGCCACTACCGAGAAGGCCCTCTGCCTGGTTCCCTGTAGCTTTGCTTCTTGCAATGAGGGAACTGCCAGAATGCCCTTGGTGCTGGACCTCAGCGTCCGGGCAGAACGATGGGGGTGGAGACGCTCCTTCAGGTATACTGAACCGAGGCCGTTTAGGGCTTTAAAGGTCAACACCAACACTTTGAATTGTGCTCGGAAACGTACTGGGAGCCAATGTAGGTCTTTCAAGACCGGTGTTATGTGGAACATGGCAATTTGTTCTTAGGAAAGCTCCTTGAAAAGCTGGATGAGTTAAGCTTTAGTTTCTTTTTGGTCTTCTGGAATTTCAGAAGTTTGCTCATTGTATGGAAGTTGTATGGCTTACAGCAGAATGTGAGGACAAGTGTTTAGTGGTTGTCTAACAACCCCTCTCAGCATCAGCTTGCCCCCCTCCCTGATGATGTTTCATAGCCTGGGGACTAGCCATCAGTTCCAACAAGCATAAGACATGTTCAGCTAGAAGATGAAATAAATGTGCCCCACTCCATAATTCATTTTCCTATTCAGCTATACAGGAAGCCCCTACTGATAAGTGAAATAAACCCAGTGTAACACAATAGGCCACAACAGGTTTCTCAATCTAAGTATGGTGGCTTTCCAAGAGTCTAAGATGGAAAGAAGGCTTTATATTAAGGTCATCTAGAAATCAGTTGGCCTTCCCATGAAATTAATCCTTCAAATGTTTTATACTTGATTTCAGGTCAGCCTCCAGTTCTCCGTGAAGGAAGCTCTTCCAGCTTCAAATGTCAGCCTTGATGTCAAAGCTGCTCCCAACTCCCACTGTGCTCTGCGAGCTGTGGACCAGAGCGTTCTTCTCTTGAAGCCAGAGACAGAATTGTCAGCTGAAAGTGTAAGAGCAAAAGCCACCTGCCTGTTTCTGCCCACACCGAATCTTGCATGCTGAGTGTAATGATCTCAGGCAGGCAAGCAAGCCCCAATAAGAACTAATGAGTCTCTGGCAGTTTTATGCCACATTTATTTACAATTTACGTCCAGAGCATGGCTCTGAGCCTGCCGCTTTTAGCTACGAGTTGGTCATTCTGAGTCTCTGCCCCTGTCACAGCATGAAGGGCGCCAAAGTCCAGTCCTTCCTCTTTTGTACTTCCATTGCATTTTAACCCTTTCAGCTCTTCTGGTTCTACCTCCCGGTTGCCTGGCAACCCCTTCAATGTCATCTATCTCCTCCCCTCCCTCTGCCTGTGAGCTTTCCGAGTCTGGGAACTCTTGATGAAGGGGGGCTGAACTAACCCACTCCTGCTCTGTCTGTGGCTGCAATCCCTCACTTCCAGAGTCAGTCCATGGCCAGAGGTGGATTTAGGGCAGCATGACCAGTTCCGCTGTGCTGGCCACCGAGTTGAAGGGGGCACTGTAGGGCACTGCAAGTATGACGCAGTGCACACGCAGAGCAGAATATGAGAGGTGAGGGCACCAAATTTGGGGCTTGTACAGGGTGCCACTGAAATTTGAAAGACCAAACTCAGTCACGATAAATTCACCAGCTCTGGCGTTTCTAGACCTTTCTCACCACTTTGCTATTTTTCGGGCTTTCGGGCCCTAGTCGAGAGACATGTTTTGTCCTGCTCTGAGTATGAGTCTTTGCTTGCTCCCATCCTGCCACCCTAAGTGGTAACCAGGATGACAAAGGGTTGGCTGAGAGGTTGCAAGGGCAGCAGAGATGATTATAACAGAAACTTCTGCTTTGGTGATGTGCCACTTCTGTAAGGGATACACTAAAAGTTAGGGTTGCCATATTCCCAAAAGTGAAAATCCCCCCTACCCCCAAAAAAATATGGCCAGGTTTTCCGGATAGGTTTTCTGGATATTTTGCTGATTCAGCAAAAATCCACTCAGCCGCCATTTTTGCAGCCCGATTCCTGGGCGTATGGTAGCCCTACTAAAAACCAAGGTTGTACAATATGGAATCTTCCAAGGCAAGCACGAGTCTCACCCTGTGCAGGCTGAACATTTCAGTCATTTGTGACACAAAATTTCAGTGTCTGTGTCCAGAATTTCATTTTATTTTTAGCCCTGTTTATAACAGGCTTCTGCACTGGTTTCTCCTTCTTAGGTCTACAGTCTCCTTGGCTATGATATGGTTGGTTACTACTTCAATGAGCTCAACCTAGAGGATGATCCCCAAGAGCCTTGCATTCCACCGGACAACATATTTCATGATGGCTTGTATTATTTTCCTGCTAACTTCAACTATGGACCAGATATCTATGGAGAAATAAGAGTAAGACTTGCACATAGTTCTTTTGTGAGCAGTTAAGAGAAAAGAAATGTCTAACCATCTCCATTCTCAATAGTGTTTTGGAGGGGGGTTTTTTTTTTTAGTGATTCTCAGCAAGATTCCACTTTACTAGCTTTCTAACTAGCTTTCAAATTACAGAGAAGTCAATGAAATGGAGCTTGGAATATTAAAGGCTATACATTCCAAAGTGGGCAAAGTGTCAGGTGACTCAGCAGGAGACCCATATGACTCAATCAGCTGACATATAGAGGAATCAAGTGGGGTAGAGCTGGAATGTGGTCAAGGAGGAAAACGGGTGTAAACTGTTTTGCAAATATGTTTATATCAGGCAAAAATGGCATATAAAATAAGGAGAGATTCGCACTAAGATGTTGATTAATTTTCATGAGAAATCTTTTTTCAAAAGTTGCGATCGTGTAGAAATGTGGAGAATTTAAGATTAGAAATATGAGAAAGAGAGGGAATCTGAAATTGACAGATCTGTCTATCCCTAGGAAGAAATGATCTAAATAAAGAAATAATGGAGATGATAGTAATATTAAGAAAAAGAGGAATGTGTGCAAAATCTTGAGCTATTTATTATTATTTTCAAATTCAGGCTACGGGTGTAAAATTTGTAACCAACTCCCGGCTTCGGCAACCGGTTATATGCTCCAGTGGCCGTGGTCCTTTTCGGCCTTTTGAGGAGTCATCTGAAATTTTTGCCAGAACCACATCTGGCCCTATCCTTGCAGGTAATTTGGGTGGGGATGGTGCAAACTCGTAATGTTAGATGGAGAATGAAGTGTAGAACTGCAGAATATCCTGAACTTTTCCTCAGCTTTTGCTACCATTCAGCATGGTTTCCTTCTGGAGTACCTTTTTGGGATGGGAGGGGGGGGCTTACTATTCTGGGCTTACCTAGTGAGTCGGTTCCAGAAGGCAGCAATGGGGAACTGCTGTTCTGCCCTGTGCCAGAAGGCTGTTGCATCTCACAGGCTTTTTCACATCTACATGAAGTTGCTAGGAGGTGTCACCTGGAGTTTGGTGTCAACCATATGTAGATGGAGGTGGTGGAAGTTCTGAATCTGTATGTGGCTGCAGTTTTGGACTGGATGAAAGTGAACCAGCCAAAGTTTATTCCAGAAAAGTTGCCTGGTGTTCTGGTAGGTAAAGGTAAAGGGACCCTTGACCATTGGGTCCAGTCGTGACCGACTCTGGGGTTGTGGCGCTCATCTCGCTTTACTGGCCGAGGGAGCCGGCGTACAGTTTCTGGGTCATGTGGCTAGCATGACTAAGCCACTTCTGGTGAACCAGAGCAGCGCACGGAAACGCCGTTTACCTTCCCGCCAGAGTGGTACCTATTTATTTACTTCCACTTTGACGTGCTTTCGAACTGCTAGGTTGGCAGGAGCAGGGACAGAGCAATGGGAGCTCACCCCGTCGCGGGGATTCGAACCGCCAACCTTCTGATCGGCAAGTCCTAGGCTCTATGGTTTAACCCACAGCGCCACCCGTTCTGGTAGTCCTGGATTATATGTTTAGCCTATCCGGGATATTACTGCATTCCTCCTGGAGCAGCAGGCTTATCGTTTGGGGAATGCTTTCTTGGATCCAGACCTGAACCTGGATATCCAGGTGATTGTAGTGGCCAGCAGTGCCTGCCCATTGCTCAGTAATTTCAGCATCAAATGATGCATTGTGTTTGCATGAAGACAGACCTGCATGCTATCAAAAACATGGAGATACTGCTGGAAATGTTAGCTCTGTGTCATTCTCTCTTTGTGATGGCCTGGGACTCAGGCTCAGACTCGGAGCCAGAGGAGTCTCAGTCTGCACCGGATCCTTTGCCCCAGGCGGCATATGAACCCAGTCTGGGGCCTGATTCTGAAGAGTCCCAGGCTGCACAGGTTCCTTCAACAAACACCAGCTGGGCCGAATCAGGGGCCTGAGCCTGCAATCACTTACAGCTGCTCTACTACCGGTTGGGTCAGGGGAGGCTGAGGCGGCCTCTGGGTCTAGTAACCCACCAATGTCTCCCGAGCTGCAGAGACTGAGGTCTGAGAGAAGGAGAGACCTGAGTACTCGCAAGATGAGTGCTTGCCTTCAGGCGAGACAGGGAGCATAGCTGTCAACTTTCAGATTTGAAAATAAGGGATCAGCAGCCTCGCCTGTTCCGGGGACAGTCTATGGGATATCTAACAATCCAGGATAGCAGTGGGAAGCAGGGGGAAATGGCGCTGGAATAGGGGAATTTCCCGCCAAAAAAAGGGAAGGTTGAAAGCTATGACAGGGAGGTGAGTCACCGGGGGTTACCCTGACAGAGATAAAAGGCTGCTGGACCCCGCCCCAGGTTGCGGGAGCAATGTTGCTGTTTGCCAGAACCTGCCTGTGAACCTGTGCCTGACCTTGCCTGGTTTCCTGCCTCGTGTCCTGCTTTGGCCCTGTCAGATTGACTCCTCGCAGAACCCTTGGATTTGGACCGCGTTACTTGGGTTACCCCCAGGCACAGCACACTCTTCTATTTCCAGAACTTACACCTTCCCCATGTCATATCTGCCATTTTGCTGAGCATTTTCCAGCACTTGCTCCATATAACTGATGTCATTCCACAGGAAGGGTTAGGCTCCAGGTTGTTGGTTTCTGGGACCCAGGGGAGCTGGATAGTCATAAAGTAAGCCAGAGCATGGTCCAAAACAGGCACAACTCCTTCTCAGACCAAGCAAGATTAATGTCTACAGATTTTTTTGCATAGGGGATAATGTAGCTGCTCCTGCGTCCTACCACTTACTGCTGCAAATTCATAGAACTAAGAGTCCAGATATCCTTTCTTATTGTTTTAGAATCTGCGCCACCGCCACCACCTCCTTCAGGAGACGTATCTCGAGATAAAGTTATTGAGACTGTTCGGAGATTCTTCCCTGAAACTTGGATATGGGAACTGTTTGATATTGGGTGAGTTGACACTGGCTGTTATTGGCATTGGCCAAAGATTTTGCAAAGAACAATGAGTATCCAGAGGTGGCCAGCACCCAGTTTGTTCTACCTGGGAATGAGGGAAGATACTGTTTTACTTTGCATTTAAAGGTGAATATAGCTAGTTCTCACTTTCTGAAGCAATATGCAAATCAAAACAAAGTCATCCTTCAGAATTTGCACGTCTCCAAATTTTGCAGTGAAGTTCTCCACCCATGTATAAAAATGCATGTATCAGTAAATGTAACTTAGAAGAATGTGTAAGATTAGGGGAAATATGCTTTGCAAAAATAAATAAATGATATATTTGGCAAGATTGCATACAAAGCTGCGTATAAGAGAAATTTGCACCAAAATGCTGGTGGATTTTCATAAAGACTTTTTAAAAAAATAACAAAATGATGTAGGCATGTGGAGAACTAAATTTAAGATTGGGAAAACGGAAAGCTGAGAGAAGCAAAATTGGCAGATTCAACCATCCCTGGTTCTACCTCAGGGGTGGTTAACCTGTGACCCTCCAGATGTTTTTGGACTACATTGGCTATGCTGACCGAGGCTAATGGGAGTTGGGAGTCCAGCAACATCTAGTGGGCCACAGAATCCCTCTACCTGATCCCTCCTCCTTGCATGTCATTCCTCTTTCAAGTTAAAAGGGTCTTCTGAGGGTACATTGCCTGAGATCTACCAAAATCTTGGGAACAGCTCTAGCTGGGAATGACATTCCCTGGGTTCAGTGCATATTCTGAATCTTGCAAATAAGATTGTGTTATGCAAACCACAGAAGGCCTTTCACTGCCCTGTCTGGCAATTTCTGCACAGGTTTGATTCTGTTTATAGAATCCTAGAATTGTAGAGTTGGAAAAGATCCTGAGGGTCATCTAATCCAACTCCCTGAAATGCAGGAATCTCAACAAAATCATGCATGGCAGATGACCACCCAACATCTGCTTAAAAGCATTCAAGGAAGGAGAGTCTATCTCCCGTGGGAGTCTATTCCACTATCAAACAGCTCTTACTGTCATAAAGTTCTTCTTGATATTTAGTCCGACTCTCCTTCCTTGTAACTTGAAGCCATAGGTTTGGGTCCTAGCCTCCAGAGCAGGAGAAAACAAGCTTGCTCCATCCTCCACATTGACAGCCTCTTAGCTATTTGAAGATGGCTATCATATCTCCCCTCAGTCTCCTCTTTACCAGGCTAAACACACGCAATTCCCTCAATTCTCTTTGCTGCTCCCCACTAACAGAGTTTCTATGCTGCAAACCAAATGATTTTTGCATCTGCTGTAACAGACACTTTGGGTTGTGTGATTTTGGGTTGCACACCGTGCCGAACCTAGAAGTACCGGAATGGGTTACTTCCAGGTTTCGGTGCATGCGCAGAAGTGCTAAATCATGCTTTGTGCATGCACAGAAGCGCCGAATCATGACCCGCGTGTGCACAGATGCGCCACTGCGAGTTGCGGATGCTGCGGGTTGCGAACGTGCTTCCCGCACAGATCACATTCGCAACCCGAGCATCCACTGTACATAGTGTAGCCTGCTGCAGTAGAGAGAGTGGTTTTTTTTGTTTTTTTAAAGTGATGCGCATTTCAACTTAACCCAACAGCATAAGAACGTGGTGAGGCTTTTCATCTTGGTAATGTGGATATAAATAGTCAAGCCTGGGTTTCTATATATAACTTTTTTGTTTTTCTCTCCTTATTAGTTCAGATGGACATGCAAAACTCACCTACGTCGTCCCTGATACCATCACAGAGTGGAAAGCCAGTGCCTTTTGCTTGGAGAAGCAGGCTGGGTTTGGCATCTCCAGGCCGGCCACCCTGATTGCCTTCCAGATATTCTTTGTTCATATGACGCTGCCTTACTCCATAGTTAGAGGGGAAGATTTCCTCTGTAGAGTCACTGTCTTCAACTACCTGCAGGAATGCATTCAGGTTCATCCTCTCATTCCTTCTTTGCTCTCTTTCATGTCTAGAAAAGACCCTTGCATATTGTTTTTGCGGGTTGGGGTGCAAACCATCCACATCAGTGAGATAAACAGGAAAAGGTTAGACTAAAGCACATCACACTTGCAAACACATAGATTCCTACTGAGTTTGTACCAGTTTAGATGTTGTGCCTTTTCTTAGGAATCCTGGGGACTGTAGTTAGTTAAGGTGCTGAGAGTTTCCTTTCAGAGATCTCCAGCTCCCTTCTCACTACAATTCCTTGGCAAGTGAGACTGATAGCTAAACCAGTTGCACTCTGTCAGGGCTTTATTGGCCTGTATAAGCAACTTGTCTTTTTAATTAGCTGACTTAATTTATAACACATTCCCATTTATTGTTTTTGCATTTGTATTTAAACAATTAGATGCAGTTATGTGCAAAGGATTTACTTGGAACATTTACAATGCCTTCTGATAGTCTACATAATAAATGTTGAACTACATTGGTTCCTTGATCTGTCAGAGATATTGTTTACATAGTGCTGTGCACCAGATTCCGATAAATCCTGAACCCAATTGGGCAAATTCAAGGCCCTTTGTGCCCTGTCTGGCTCAAGTTGAAGTAGCTACAAATAAATGAAGAATGGATTGAGTTGTCCCAAATCTGTAGATCACTACAGTTTCTCAGAAAGCCAGACAGACTGTCACCAAACTGTTGCAATTATTAATTACAGCACCATATAAGGAAGGAGAAGGGGAGGAAGGGAACTGAACGAGGGCTAGAATGATCTCACCCAACCTCACCAATGATGGTGTTTGGAGAGAGAAGCTAGATTTTGAGAGCTGCCAGGATATCCTAGAATACTATCACACAACCCAACACTTTCCAAGTACTGTCCCTTAGAAAGTGTTTAGTGGAGTTGAGTGGCATTTATTCAGCTTGTGTTCATCCTCTATCCTTTCCCAATCCACCCCAGTACTGTCCTTATTTTAAGTTTGTCTCCAAATTTTGGCTCTAGTTTTTAGGTTAGTTTTCTGTTACTATAGATCCCTGCTATAGTAGGGGAGACTGAATGAAATACCTTTTTGTCTTGGTTTTCTCTGCCCTGTCTGAGGTTAAAGCATCCTCCCTTAGTCCTAGGAAGCCCCGCTAACTCTGTTAATTAACTGTAGTTTCTCCCCTTATGGCAGGTCAATGTATCAATGGCCGAATCCCGGGATTTCCAAGCCCAACTTCTCTCACCTTTGAATGATAAAGGATGTGTGTGTGGCGGTGAGAGGAAAACATACATTTGGAATATTAGTGTTAAAAAACTTGGTGAGTGAGCTTCTTTCTTCCTCTCTGCTTTGTAAACTGGGAGTCTTGTCTGTTTTAAACTTGCATAAGAAATGCAGTTCACCAAATGTAAATGCAGAATGCCTGCAGATCTGACCACCCAAGTCTTTTTTTCTATAACCATTTTTATGTCAGGGAAGAGTGGGAGTGTCTCAGAGTTCTCTCTAGAAAACCTCCAGGAAAAATTCTGTGAACTTCAACTGATATCATGTGCCTATAAATTGTTGGCCTGACTGCCCTTTGAATATCCCACTGTTTGCCTAATACGCACATATTTACAAGGCAACTTTTTCTAATAAAATGAATTTTTGTATGTTATTTTTACTAATCTATGCATCCATATGCATGCTTTATGGACGTGGGTGGCGCTGTGGGTTAAACCACAGAGCCTAGGACTTGCCGATCAGAAGGTCGGCAGTTCGAATCCCCATGATGGGGTGAGCTCCCGTTGCTCGGTCCCTGTTCTTGCCAACCTAGCAGTTCAAAAGCACGTCAAAGTGCAAGTAGATGAATAGGTACTGCTCCGGCGGGAAGGTAAACGGCGTTTCCGTGTGCTGCTCTGGTTCGCCAGAAGCAGCTTAGTCATGCTGGCTTCCTCAGCCAATAAAGCGAGATGAGTGCCACAACCCCAGAGTCGGCCACGACTGGACCTAATGGTCAGGGGTCCCTTTACCTTATGCATGCTTCACCCTAGTACATGCATTTTTGTACACATTGCTTGGCTGGAGAACTGCATTGCACAATTTGTGGACGTGCAAATTTTGAAGGATGGCTTTGTGTCAGTTTGCATATTATTTCAGGAAATTATAATTAGGTATATAAACCTTTAAATACAAACTGAAACAATTTTCTCCTTCATCTGTAACCACAAGTTTGCAGGTCTATAATTGGCCTGTTTTCCAGTGTTGATCATCTCCCTAATTTTGTAGCTCCGTAGAACTCAATAGTTTAATTCGATTTTTGTTCATTTGCATGAACCACCAGCTCTGCATTCTATTAAGCTCAGGTCTAGTTTCCCACTAGGAGTTTTTCAGTATCCTGACCCTTCTTGCTTTCAGAGTTGTATCTGTAGAAGAAATCTGAGAAGCTGAAAATTTGCCCATGAAAGGTTTTATTTTGGGTTTTTGCTGCATCTTTTCCAGGAAGCATATCTAAAGGGCAACCCACCATGGGTAATTTACATGCAAGTTCCAGAGAGAAACTGGCACAATGAGAGCAAGCTCCTTGTGCAGAGAGAAGGCAAAAAACCTAAATTAATTAGTTTTCTATTTGTAATCTTCTTTCTAAGGGCTCATCCAGACTTCCTTTTGCGTTGCGCTTTAAAGCTCCGTATTCAAGTGGGTTTTGTTTTCTGGTTTTTGTCCCAACTCTTTTAGCAGGAAAATCCATGTTTTATCACTGAATCGGAGCAAATGGCAATCCACACACACAAACAAACTATTACTGCTTGTTTCGTTTCAACAGGAAAATGCAGGTTTTCCCAGGGAAAGTGCCAGAACAAAAATAAAAATTAAAATGTTTGCTTTCAGGTGCTGTGACCTTGTCTGTTACTGCTGAAGCTCCAAAAAACAGCGGGGACTGTGGAAATGGAACATCTGGGGGCTTGGATGTGGGACGGAAGGACACCCTGATCAGAGAATTGCTAGTAGAGGTACAGTGGGAAGATCTGAGCTTCAAAAAATGTGCTTCCTTCTCAGCGGCTAATTAGCTAATTCAGTCAGGATCAAATGTGGAGCAATTCCCGTTTTTCCCTGCAAGGGTATCTCATACTTGCTACACACTGCGTTTTACCCCCAGTGGACTGGACATTCATTTCCTTCCACCACTTTCCCTTTTCTTCCACTACTGTGCAAATACAGTATAACATCCGAAGCACTTCGTGTTATTGTCATTTTGAAAATGTAAGTAGCTTTTATGAGCTGAAAGGCAGGAAAGAAAAAAATTAATGATGGTGATGATTATTTATACCCCATCCATCTGGCTAGGTTTCCCCAGCCACTCTGGGTGGCTACCAACAGAATATGATTATGATTATGATTAACAAAGCAATAAAACATTGAACATTAAAAACTTCCCTAAACAGGGCTGCCTTCATATGTCTTCTAAAAGTCAGGTAGTTGTTTATTTCCTTGACATCTGATGGGAGGGCATTCCACAGGGCAGTGCCACTACCGAGAAGGCCCTCTGCCTGGTTCCCTGTAACCTCACTTCTCACAGAAAGGGAACCACCAGAAGGCCCTTGGAGCTGGACCTCAGTGTCCAGGCTGAATGATGAGGCACTCTGCATTGTGAAATTCCAGTAGCAAAGCTGGGAGGCAGAGAAGAGTGGGGAGATATGAGAACTCAGAATTGTTTATATATGCAACAGTTTAAATGAATGGCAGAACTGGACAGTTTTAAGTTTTGACAACTTGCTGGGGGGGGGGTTGGGGTGTATATGTTTAACTTGCTCTTAGACTGTCTTGTTTGTTTTCGTGAATTACATTGTAATATCCAGCATCTACAAACAACAAAAATCTGATTGACGATAAGCAAAGGAATTCAGAGTTAGATTCCAAAAGCCATAGTAAGCCTAGACAGATTTAAGTCAGCATTATGTTACACTACAATATAATACAAAATAATGTGAGTGTCAGCGGTGATAGTTATCGTTTATAAAGATGTAGGATTTCCCTGTTTTGCTATTTCTTTGTTTCATTCATTCATTCTTCATTCATTTGTATGTCCTCCTTCTGCCTCTTTGTTCTCATAGCCTGAAGGCATTGAAAGAGAATTAACCCAGAGCAGCCTTATCTGTGCAAAAGGTAAGAGGGTTGCTTTCTTCTGGTGGGCTGCTATGAGCATGGGAACTGGAGGAACCTGTCAAAAAGTAATGAAAGGTTCATGGGAGCAACTAATAGTATTGTAATGGGGATGCTGCCTTTTTCCTGCTACCTGCAAATAAGTAAAAATAAAAAAGAGCCTTGCATCACTTCTGCTGCAAATTTTCTAGGCTCGGCTTATATGGGGGAAATGATTAAACCAGGGTTTAAGGATTTGCGTGGCGAGTTCCCGCCCCCCCCCACCAGGATAAATAAAGACACAAGACACCATAATTTAAGGTTACTTGGGCGAATTAGGCCACAACTTTATTGAATTCAGGAATGAGAGGCATTGGCTTAGGCATTGGTCCTAATGACTATCCGGCTCCAGCCCATTTGCTGGAGACACGGGGAAGGGTTAACCTTATATTGGGGGAGTCTCCTGCCGAGGCACGTCGACTAGGAGCTCCCCTGGGTCACCGCTCTGGGGCGTGCCTTTGGCCCACCCCTCCATAGGCTTTGGACAGGGCCACGCCCCCCGGAGTCCTTTAACGGACCACCCTTTGGTCGCTGGGGGGAGGTGATGGCGTTCCTCCCCCCACACACATCCTCTTAACCCCTTCTTACCAATAGCTACCGCCAATGCCGAGAAGTTGTGACGAGTTGCTACGAGGTAGGCGAAAAACCAAAAGGCCAGAAAACGCCAATTGGGAAAAATTTCTACCATGCCCCTTGCGGCGACAGACTGAAGTCCATAGCAAAGTCAAAGACCTACCTAAGCCTAGTTAAAGGGAGGGAGGGTGGGAAAACGTGGGGGCGAGCCGACGAAAAGAGGGCAAGCCCCCTCCGCGCCGGCCCTAAATAGGGCAGGCCACGCCCCCCCCAGCCAGCCAGCTGATTGGCTGGCTGGGGGGGGAGACCCGACCGGGATTCCCCTGCTCTCGCGGGGGCTGGCACCAGCCCCCGCTCACGTGGGGTGGGCGTGAAGCCCGCAACCCCACCTCCTGGGCAGGCCGGAAGTGGCTTTGTTTTACAGCCCTGTCAAATCATTAGGATGTACCAAGTCAGAAGAGGAATGCTTCCAACATACTCCTCAGCTGAATTTCTGTTGATTTTTGGCGTTCCAAATTACCTGGGATTGTTTCTGAAGTGGAACTGGGCTCTTTTGTTCTAGTTTTCATATATATATCTGAATGTTGTACAGAGCACAAACACAGGCAGTTTGTTGCAGTTCTTTATTCAGTTCATTTTGTCTTCCATTCCTCTACATACCTAGTGTGCAAAAAAGCACTTTTGTTACAGTATTTATGGCTAGTTGACTATTCTTTTTGCATAGCGTTTCACTAATGTGCAGGAACATCGGTAAGAAAATATACCGAAAGCCTTGTATGGTAACATCAAGACTGCTCGACTGTGAGTGGGTTGTCGTGAGATCTAGGGCTTCAGTTCTTGTGTCCCAGTTATGGAATTCCTTGTCCAGAAAAAAAATGCCTGGCCAATCTTTGTGCAATGGCCAGACAATTTTCTCTGGGCAAGATGTTTTGTGAATGGGATGGCCTCGGGGCTGAGCTGCTGTCAGCTGTCAGAGATGAACCAGGAATGGCGTCATGGTATCGCAGCAGAAGAACTGAGATAGGGGAGTCATGGAAGGAGGCCAGGAGAGCCCTTGGAGGCTGTGTTGCCAAGGGGCGCTTCGAAACCTGGAGACTTAGGAAAAACCTGCCTTACATAGCAGTGAGAGTCACAGCAAGCTTTTGAAATGTAGTTGTGAACAAGCAGAAGAGGGCTCTCCCACATTTATAAATAGGTAGCAAGATCAATCTCTTGAGGGTGATTGTTGTGCACCTATTTATGCTTATTTTCTGCATGTAGCACTTGGTTTCCGTTATGTACTGAGTTGAATAGGATCCAAACTGCAGCAGTCTGATTGGTCCTAGAACAATAGGATTCAGAATGCAGCAGTCTGATTGGTCCTAGAACAATGCAGCAGTAAGATTGGTTGGCAGGAACCACCCAATCATGCTCCAGATATAAGTGAATCCACAACCTGATTGGCTTACAGTAGAATTCCAGAATTAGCCAATCATGTGCAGCCCATTGTGTAAATAATGTATATAAAGCAGATACTTTGAGGGGACTTTCATTCATTCCTCCTCACCACTATGAGCTGAATAAAGAGCATGAAATCACTTTGCGACTCTGAGTATATTTCAGTTTCTATACTCCTTTGTATGGAAGGAAGGAAGGAAGGAAGGAAGGAAGGAAGGAAGGAAGGAAGGAAGGAAGGAAGGAAGGAAGATTGGTAAAATAAGCTATTGAACTATGCAGCACAAATTAGTTAATTTGAAACCCAAGAAAGAAAGAGGACTCTGAAATGTTTAATGCATATCTGTTAAGCTTTGTGTATAGATTTTTACATTAGGAAAACTTTTATATGTCACTTGTAACACGATGAAGAAGGTTTAAAATTGAAACAGTAAGAGTGTAAGGTTTTTTAAGAACGTGCGTGAAAGAGTATTAAATAATGAAACCAAGAGGGGGAGGGGAATCCATCAAAATTATGGTTCAGAAATTTGTTGAAGATTTTTTGTTGTTATATTTGGAAATTTAATAGTTATTTTAAAAATGCATTTAAATATATTTTAAGTTTAATGTTTTAATTGCAGGTGCTGTCGTCTCTGAGTCAGTGTCTCTGAAACTCCCTGAAAATCTGGTGGAAGGATCGGCCAGAGCTTACTTTTCTTGCATAGGTCAGTTTATAGGTTTCTTGCAAGGACAAGGTTGTCATTCACTCTCACTCATTTGGATAATAATCTTGGAGATGTTTTAATTGGAATCTTATTTTGCTTCTTATGAGTCAGGAGACATCTTGCATGTCAGAAAAGATTTGTCTGTTCTGAGATCCAGCACCAAGGGCCTTCTGGCAGTCCCCTCATTGCGAGAAGTGAGGTTACAGGGAACCAGACAGAGGGCCTTCTCAGTAGTGGTGCCCGCCCTCC
The DNA here is from genome assembly GCF_964234715.1 of Podarcis melisellensis. NCBI lineage: Eukaryota > Metazoa > Chordata > Lepidosauria > Squamata > Lacertidae > Podarcis > Podarcis melisellensis. Next base: position 11,687,706 of record NC_138534.1, on the reverse strand, counting down.
CATCAGATGTCAAGGAAATAAGCAGCTATCTTATCTTTAAAAGACACCTGAAGGCAGCCCCGTTTAGGGAAGTTTTTAATATTTAATGCTGCATTGTTTTTAACACTCGATTGGGAGCCGCCCAGAGTGGCTGGGGAAACTCAGCCAGATGGGCGGGGTATAAATAAATTATTATTATTATTATTTTAGCCTTTTACTACTTCTTCATAGGTGTAAAGTCTTTATTTCCACTTCTGACTTTGCAATTCACAGAGATACAGATTTCACATGCCATGCAGCTCCTCCTCAGTAAACCATTCCTGTCTTGGCAAAGATATATGGCATTATTACTGGTGTTCCTGTGACTATTTTTGCTCCCTTGTTGAGCCTCCCTAGTTCAAATGCAACAGCTCCTTCAGGCATCAGGAAATGAGTTCCACGTGGTAACACTCCATATAGAAGTCATATGTTCATAGGTCTAGCTATGCACACCAGCCCAGTTGCAAGGAGTGCAATTTCCACACAAGCATATCTTCTTGGCAACCAGTGATGTTTGATAGGTAAAGGTAAAGGGACCCCTGACCATTAGGTCCAGTCGTGACCGACTCTGGGGTTGTGGCGCTCATCTCACTTTACTGGCCGAGGGAGCCGGCGTACAGTTTCTGGGTCATGTGGCCAGCATGACTAAGCAGTTTCTGGTGAACCAGAGCAGCGCACAGAAACACCATTTACCTTCCCGCCGGAACGCTACCTATTTATCTACAGTGGTACCTCGGTTAAGTACTTAATTCGTTCCGGAGGTCCGTACTTAACCTGAAACTGTTCTTAACCTGAAGCACCACTTTAGCTAATGGGGCCTCCTGCTGCTGCTGCGCCGCCGGAGCACGATTTCTGTTCTCAACCTGAAGCAAAGTTCTTAACCTGAAGCACTATTTCTAGGTTAGCGGAGTATGTAACCTGAAGCATATGTAACCTGAAGCATATGTAACCTGAGGTACCACTGTACTTGCACTTTGACGTGCTTTCGAACTGCTAGGTTGGCAGGAGCAGGAGCACCCCATCGCGGAGATTCAAACCACCAACCTTCTGATTGGCAAGTCCTAGGCTCTGTGGTTTAACCCACAGCACCACCCGCTATCTCCATGCAATATGGCTAGTGTGCATGCAAGTGTAGCAATTTCTGCATGTGTAATGAGCATCCAGAAGCATTTTGGGGCAGCTTTCATGAGGGGACTATTCTAGGGTTGTGCATCAACAATATTCAGCTTAGAACTCCGCCCCCGCCCTTTGCATTTTAAACAGTCTGATTTGGCTCAGACCACTTTGGAGCTGCCAGATCCAACTTGAGGGTCCAAGTCTTCCTTGTTCTTTCTTCCCGATTCACTACAGTGGATGCTCGGGTTGCAAACGTGATCCGTGTGGGATGCACGTTCGCAACCCGCAGCGTTCGCAACCTGCAGCGGCGCGTCTGCGCAGGCTGCGATTTGGTGCTTCTGCTCATGCGCAAAGTGCAATTTAGTGCTTCTGCGCATGTGCGACCGCCGAAACCTGGAAGTAACCCGTTCCGGTACTTCCGGGTTTTGGTGGTCCATAACCCCAAAAAACGCAACCTGACGCATCTGTAACCCGAAGCATGACTGTATTGGGAAATTTTAAAAAATTGCCTTTACATCTCTCTCTCTTTATGATATGTCTCTTCCCCCCACCCCACCCCTACTGCTAAAGAAAAAAAAGTCCCTCCAGAATGGATAAAGCCAGCCAAATTAACAATGCTTTATTCTGAAATGTTTAATATAATTTTTGTTGTTGTTAATTTTACTGTGTCAAATGTGCATTGTGTCGTTGACCTCCTTGGTAATGTATTTATTTTGAAATCTTTAAGATAATATTTTAGTTTCCTGTTAATGCATTCCTGCCTTGAATGTATATTTTATATTTGACATTTATTCCGGATTGTTTTATTGGATGGAGGTTGTAAACCTCTTGGATATATTTTTTTCTTAAAAATAGAAAGCGGTATAGAAATGAAATGACGATGATGAAGAAATTAGAGGCAAAAAGGTCTAGAGCCTTTTGTACCAAGTGCCTCTAAAATACAGAATGTGATCTCATTTTAAAAAACAGCTTTTTTTATTTTGGGTGAAGAATTGGATGAAATTTGCAGGCAAGCTTGCCCCTTCTGAGCATATGAATCCTGGCAAATCCCAGAAGGCTAGCTTCAGTGGTTTTCTCACAAGGGCAGCCATTGTAGTTTTAGGGTCGGAATAACTTAATTTCTCCCAGTGTTTTCTGGACAATCGGTCTAAAATATTATAGACATAAGAGAGGTGCCTCTGGTTAAGAAACCTGTCAAACTGCGGACAAATAGGTTTTTGTGCTCAGCATCTTTCAAGTTGCTTTTGGGATTGGGAAGAACTAAAAGGGATTCGCTTTTCCAGGTAGAATCATTACCTCTGGTTATTAACTGAATTTGGCTGTCCCAGCAGAGCTTTTCATTTGGCTTTTCACCACTCTATTGCTTGCTCTTCCTGCAAAATCCCTGATATCACAGTGTAGGATAAGTAGGTTGGGGAAGAAAATTGATTCGGGTCTCATTTGAAGCCAAACCTATCAAATTCACACTTTCAGAAGCAATGTGTGAATGGAAACACAGCAGTCTTTTGAAATGTTCACAGTTTGCCAAGCGAACAATGCTTACAAAAATGCATTTGCAAAAATGAAGGGGGAAACATGCAGAAAAATAGGTTGGGGAAAATACACACAAACACATTGTGCTGGGAGGAACTGCTGGCAAAAATATGCACATATGTCATGCTGTCAAAACCATATTTCTCCATACTTCTGTTAGAAGCTGGTTAATGCCCAATTTCAACTAAAGCATGGTGGGCTGCCCTAAAACATTGGCTCAGGATTTCAGTGTTTGACCTAGGGAAGGGTTTGTGCCAAAACCTGACCAATGAGGAGTTTGTCAGCAAATGGCAGAAAACCATGGCTAGAAAAGCCACCTCTATTGGTCTGTCACCCCCCCCCCAACTGTATTACCTGGGTTATGAAGGCGCCCAAAAGATATTAAAGCAAAGATAATGCACACTGACTTGCGATCTCGATCACACATAGTCTGTAGTCCGCTGGCAGTAGGAGCACAATATGGGCATGCCTTTAAGTTAACATCTTACATTAAAAACCTGACAGTACCAAATTAACGAAGGCTTTTCACCAAAGCCAGACTAAACGTCTTTCCTTCTGCAGTGTTGGATGGCAGGTTGAGAGGAGTTCCCTACCAGGACAGACTTTGCTTTTGTGCTCAAGAAATCAATTCCATACAACATACTTTGCTGCATTGTGCAAAATATGAGCAAGCCAGGGCTGAACTGATATTACCCTTGCTGGTACCTTTCTTGAGAAAATCAGAGGCTCACTACGTCAGGTTCCTATTGGAAGACCGGACAAATGCTAGAACATTAGCAGTGGCAAAGTTTTTATCAGTGGTTGCAAGAACCAATGATCCCTATCTTTTGAACAAAATGCTTGTTTAACCTGGAGGTAGGCTGTATGAATTGTGCATTGCTTTGTAATGATTTGTTGGGTCTCTGGGCCCTAATAAAGATTGATTGATATTTTTGACAGGAGACCTCATGGGCACAGCCATGCAGAACCTTCATCAACTTCTCCGGATGCCCTACGGCTGTGGGGAGCAGAACATGGCACTCTTTGCACCCATTATTTACGTCATGGAATATCTAAAGGCAACAGGACAACTGGATGAGGAGACCAAATCCAAGTCCATTGGATACTTAACCAGTGGTAGGAGGCTTGTGGGCTTTCCATGGCCGTCATGTTTGCCACAGTGTGAACAGAACACCAGACTAGACGGACCTTTCCTCTCATTCATTAGTGCTTTCCTTACATCCTTATGGCTAACACTTGCCTTGGTATTCATTTTGCCCTGGACTAAATGTGGCATTGGATTGAACTGCATGTACACAAACACACATACTTCCCTCCATCTTCTCTGAAAATGTCCACTGGAAAGGCCATTTTACTTTTGAAACACAACGTGGGTCTGCATTTGTGGATCCAGGCTTTTAATTTAATTAAGAACACTTAAAGGTTCCCCTGACTGTTAAGTCCAGTCGTGAACGACTCTGGGGTTGCAGTGCTCATCTCGCTTTACTGGCCAAGGGAGCCGGCATTTGTCCGCAGACAGTTTTTCTGGGTCATGTGGCCAGCATGACTAACCCACTTCTGGCAAACCAGAGCAGCACATGGAAATGCTGTTTACCTTCCCGCTAGTGTGGTACCTATTTATTTACTTGCACTTTGATGTGCTTTCGGAATGCTAGGTTGGCAGGGGCAGAGACTGAATAATGGGAGCTTCGTGGGGATTCGAACTGCTGACCTTCTGATCGGCAAGCCCTAGGCTCTGTGGTTTAGACCACAGTGCCACCCACGTCCCTAAGAACACTTAAGGGTGTTCTAATCATATAGGTAAATTTTATGTGACAACCATATAGGTCATCTTGAGCACTTTAGGGAAAACAAGGGTTGGATCTGCACTGACCTGTTTAACGTTTCCCCCCTCTATTGGAACAGTATTATATATGTTGTTCTAAAACATCACAGGGCATGCTTGTTAATTAAAACGTTTTTTACCTTGTTTTTGTCCCCGTTAAATGTAAGTAATGCCCGACCACACCATTTTCCAAAATGCTGTTTCTTTCCTGCGGCTGAGGGCTGGTTGCTCTGCTCCTCTCTCTGGGGTCACATTTTAATTCTCCCTCCCTCCATGTCCTTTAGAAGAAGCAAAGGATAGGAGGAAAAACTGAACACCTCTCCTTGAAGACATTGGATTGGGTCGGAGTTTGAATGCAGTAAAAAAAGTAAAACGCTACATAGGAATATGTGAGCAGTTTTCCACTAGTATAGCAGCATAAAATGATTAAAAATTAAGCAATAAAAAGACAAGGCAATAACACGTTATGAATGTAAAAAGTAGGGTGTCATGTGTCCATCTACATTATCAAAAGCATTTTTAACTCTTCCTTAACGTTAAAAACAATAAGTGTAGGTTCGCCTTAGGTACATGTCCAGAGGCAAGATGGTACATCTTGGGTAGGGGCTCTACACACCTGAAGCCTTCTTTGAATTGCTCAACATTTTGCTCAGAAGATGCACAGAATTTGTTTTCTGTAATAATGTCACCAGTGCCAAAGTAGGCAATTAATCACCCCGGTTAAGGCTGCGATACTAGGGTAGGAGTCAACTAATAAGTTCCACTAGTGGAAGTCAGTACGAAGTCTCCCAGTAGTGCAACAGGGATCCTCACAACTTCTCCCCCTGTACACACCCAAAAATTGGCTTGGGGGTTCAGGAGTACCCCTAGACCAGTGTACAAGGGGAGGAGTGGGGGGGGCATTACATCTGCCAAACCGAAAAGTTTGGACTGACAAAACAATTGCTATAAAGCCACATTGAATTCTTCCCCTGGACACATTTACTTGGAAGTAAGCCCTAGTCGACAACACATGAACATGCTTTAGAAACATACATAGGATTGTGCTGTACTTTTAAACGGCTAAATTGCAAACACAAGTATTGGGGGCTTTTCACTTCATGTTAAATTAATGTTTTGTTTTAAAAATGCGTGCTCAGTTTTTTTAAAAAAACTACGGACTTTTCCGCATTCTTTTTTTTTCAGGGTATCAGAGACAGCTGTCCTATAAGCACCCAGATGGGTCCTACAGTGCCTTTGGGAGCAGTGACAAGGAAGGCAACACCTGGTGAGAGCTTGGAAAATGCAGTAATGTGATTGGTCACAGTGAGTGGATGCTTTAAGCAAGATGGTAGCCAGTTCTTCTCTGTTTACGTGGGATAACATTTCATGAAGTGAACTATAGTCCACAGAAAAGTTGCACTGTAGTGTCACTATTCAAGGTGCCACAAGGATCTTTCTTTTTCTCCTCTGGTCACTAACAATTCACTAACAAAAACGTTTACCTTCCTGCCACAGCAGTACCTATTTATCTACTTGCACTGGTGTGCTTTCAAACTGCTAGGTTGGCAGGAGCTAGGACAGAGCAATGGGAGCCCACCCCGTCACAGGGATTCAAACCGCCGACCTTCTGATTGGCAAGCCCAAGAGGCTCAGTGGTTTAGACCACAGTGCCACCCACTCCCACTGGGCTCAAGAGAGCTTGACCCTAGTTTGGCTGTGATTGCTAATATTCCATGGCATTCTTTTGCAGGCTCACTGGCTTCACGTACAAGTCTTTTGCAAGAGCTTCAAAGACCATTTTTATTGATCCAAATGTCCAAACTCAAAGCGTCATCTGGCTGTCCAGCAAGCAAAAATCAGACGGATGTTTCCAAAATGTTGGAAAACTCTTTAACAACGCATTGAAGGTGAAGGCTATGGGCTTGTTGGTTTGTTGCAAAGCTCTCCTTCTGGGGCGGTGATGCTTTTTTACTTCCTGGCAAAATGTAGTGCTTCCTCTCCCTGAGATTTCTGACCCTAAGCTAACTTAAGTCCCTTTATTATTTGGAGATAGGCTGGAAGAAGGAGAAAGATAGAGGGCTCGGGAACAAGAGACTTCTTGTTAGTATTATACATGACCTAGATTTAAGTGAGCCATGAAGTTTCTCGCTGTCACCTCTGAATCACAGCCTAAACCTCTCAGCCTGCTGCACATCATAGGACTATTACGAGGATAGAATGGGATAACTACTAGGTATGCCGAGACACTCGGATAAAAAGCGGGTGTTATGTACTGAAGTTCTCACCCTGGCCCAGCAGGGGAATACTGTAGATAGTTCAGGTCCACATATGCAAATAAGGGATTGAAAGTGATGTTCAGTGATTGGATAGTTACAGAAAATGGTTACTGTTGCGTTCTAGTGGAGCTCTATATAAGCAGGCCGGCTGAACCCTTCAGTTCAGTTCTGTTCTGGCCTGTGAATAAACAATAGCTGTTTGAAGAATCGCTGTGTCATCTGATATGTTCACCCACAACTTAACAGCGGGGAACCAATGTGATTTTAATAACAAACAATGGGCCTTTCAACAGCAGGTAAATGCCTTCATGTTCCAAGAGGCTTTGGGGAACCTCACCAAGCCTGCTATTTGCCTCCATGTTGTCCCCTTCCTTCCTTCCTTCCTTCCTTCCTTCCTTCCTTCCTTCCTTCCTTCCTTCCTTCCTTCCTTCTTCATTTTTTAAACTTGTTCTCTCTTTCTGTGTTGTGCATTTCAAGGGAGGAGTAGAAGATGTGCTTTCGCTGTCGGCCTACATCACTGCAGCTTTCCTTGAGTCTGGATTCCTCAGCTCGGTATTTATTTTCTGGTGTTGTCCAGTTGATTTAGTTCAGGGTCAAAGAAAGTTCCTGTAATAGTAGACTGGGAAGAAATAGTTTAGGCATATAGAAATGGTGGAGAAAGGAGGGCATACATGGACTATTGTCCATGTTTCTGTTTTGAATATCTAGATTGGATGCAGTGTGCCTGGAAGAACAACACTGGATGTTTGCTTGAAGTTTTTAACCTGTTTGATGTTTGTTGTGGCAGCTGCAAACTCTGACAGAGCCTTTCTCTCTCTCCAACCCAGCATCCAGTGGTCCGAAATGCCTTGTATTGCTTGGAGGCCGGATTAGAAAAGGGAAATCTCACTGTCTATGACCAAGCACTTCTTGCTTACGCCTTTCGCCTAGCTGGTAATAAGCCCAAAGCGGATCTCTTATTGGATGAGCTGATTAAATCGGCTACGAAAGTAGGTGAGTCGCATTTCCCAAAATGTTGACATAGAATGAGTGACGTGTTGAAACAAGAATGAGCAGTCATGTGAGCAAAATTATATAGTGTTGTGGACATTCAGGAGTTCCAACCAGGCAGAGGGCCTTCTCGGTAGTGGCGCCCGCCCTGTGGAACACCCTCCCATCAGATGTCAAGGAAATAAACAACTACCTGACTTTTAGAAAGCATCTGAAGGCAGCCCTGTTTTTAATATTCTGTTGGGAGCTGCCCAGAGTGGCTGGGGAGGCCCAGCCAGATGGTCGGAATATAAGAAATAAAATAATAATAATAATAATAATAATAATAATAATAATAATAATAATAATAATAATAATTTATTTTCTTTGCACATAGGCTGGGCCCTCCATTAGACTCACCAAATAAGACCCAAATTTGCATAAAACCTGCATACACTTTGTCACATACAAATTTGTACCTTTTTTTCAGTCAGGGGTAGAGCACACAAAAACGAATCAGAAGTCACAAGTAATAAGCTTTCCAGCAAACAGAATATCAGCAGGTGAAGCAATCCCCAGAATTGTAGTCCCAGACTATGAAAGGCTTACTCAGTTGAATAGCTGCCTGCCACATAGTTGATAAAGGCATGAGAGCTATGCTGACCTCTCCTGCCAACCCTAAACCATGCAAAGAACTCAGGTTTAATGAGTTGTAACTTGTAAATGAGCCTATGCTACTGTAAATATTTTATGGAGCTTTTAGGTAGACAAAACTGCATTCGTTGGGTGACCAGAAGTGGCATTTCAGATGGATGGGGTCAAAAGTGATTTAAGATTTACAGTAATTCTGCTCAGATGGTCACGTTTGGATAAATTCAAGATTTAAATAGTTAAAAAGCAAACAGTGTGTTCATCTGCTGCTGTTATTTATTAATACCTCATAAAAGCTACAGCATCCCCCCCTCCCATTTTTGAACAAAAGGGATTTGAGATCCCCGCTCATGAAGCTCACTTGCTGCCAATGAGTCAGGCACTGTCTCTTTGGCTAACTTGCCTCATGGGCTTCTTTGGAAAGTAAAATGGAGAGGAAAAGAACTGCTATCAGTAAATTGCAGCTAGGAAGGCAACATCATGTGCAATACTGACTCTTTTCTTGAAATTGAAACAGCGTTGAAATACTTGTTAAAATATTCAAAAGCTTTAACTTGCAGAACATATAGCTCAAGAAGGATATATATATATACCAATTCCAAGAACCTCCACAACCAGAGAGGGGGTTTATGGGGGGCATTCACCCTGAATATTGCTCCTCTAGTTAATTTAACCAACCCCAACCCCCCCCATTCCACTGTTGCATTTCCTTAAGGAAGAAAACAACACATCAAAAGATCATATAACATCACTACTTCAATTGCGAAGCACATAGTGAACATTTCTCTCCATTCCACGCTGTTAAAAACAGCAGCAACAAAATGTTTGGGCCGCTCAATATATGTTTAACTTGTGTAACTGTATATGGGGGGGAGATAGAGAGAGAACAAGAAGTGATGAGACTAGAAACCGAAGCTGAATAAAGTCCGGTGGTCTCTGTACAGGGGCTTAATGAGGCAGAGCTCTGCTTCTGTGATATTTCCTCCCTGGATCTGGAGGAAGAGTATCAGATTCCTGCAGGGAAATATTGGTTTGACCTGCCTCTGGACTGTTTCCTTAGCTTGTCTTTCAATTCTTAGGTGGCTCATTATATTGGGAGCGTGAGGATAGGCCACCTGCAGAAGAGGCTCCTTCCTTCTACCCTCGTGCCTCATCGTTTGAGGTCGAGATAGCTGCTTATGTGCTCCTTGCACTGCTCACCGGAACCACACCGACTCCAGCACAACTGACAACAGCTTCGCAGATTGTCCTTTGGCTTACCAAGCAGCAGAATCCTTATGGAGGCTTCAGCACCACCCAGGTATAGTAACTCCTGTGCTCAGTCCTCCATCGCATGGGCTACAGCCAGGCCTCTGCATACTTGGCAATAAAATCATTCATACATATATATATGAATAACTCAGAGGAGTTATGAGCTATGCCATGCAGGGCCATCCAAGATGGACAGGTCATAGTGGAGAGTGTGATCCACCTGGAGCAGGAACTGGCAAGCCACTCCAGTATCCCTGCCAAGAAAACTCCATGGACAAAGACAACAAGAAATATTTATATATATTTGTTGCTGTTACTTAGCTCTTCATGACCCCCTGGACCAGAGCATGCCAGGCACTCCCGTCTTCCACTGCCTCCCGCAGCTTGGTCAAACTCATGTTGGTAGCTTCAAGAACATTCTCCAGCCATCTCATCCTCTGTCATCCCCTTCTCCTTGTGCCCTCAATCTTTTCCAACATCAGGGTCTTTTCCAAGGAGTCTTCTCTTCTCATGAGGTGGCCAAAGTATTGGAGCCTCAGCTTCAGGATCTGTCCTTCCAGTGAGCACTCAGGGCTGATTTCCTTCAGAATGGAGAGGTTTGATCTTACTGCAGTCCATGAAGTCTTGAGGAGACTCATGAGTCTCCTCCAGCACCATAATTCAAAATCATCAATTCTTTTTCTTAAATATAAATTACATTTCAAAATATTCATTTCGACAACCTTAAATCAATGACTTCCCTTCTCCTCTTTCCGTGGTTCATTTTGCATACCATCCATCTCTACATATTTTACATGAGCTTACTAAACTATTCAGTAATCCAACGTTACATGCATCAAATCATATTTACACTGTTGAATTTATCTTAATACTACCAGCATTTTTAAATGAACACAGTTTTCACCCATATACCGAGTAAACATTTTTCCAGTCTTCTTTAAAGGTGCATTCTTCTTGTTCTCTTATTCTATATGTTAAATCTGCAAGCTGCGCATATTCCATCAGTTTAAGTTGCCATTCTTCTTCGGTTAGGACCAGGGGCGTAGGAAGGGGGGATGTGGTGGGTGCAGTCCGCCTCATCTCTGGAGTTGTTTTTTTTACCAAATCCCCCCTGGGCAGGGATCTCCTTGCCAATCACCCCTGTGGGTGCCCGAGCGGCTAGCTACGCTGCTGGTTGGGACCTTGCTTGTTTTCCATTTTGGGGCTAACCAAACATGGGCCGCCATAGTAGCATACAATTGTCTTTTTTGACACCTGGGAATTTCCCTCTGAAGTATCCCCAACAAAAAGGACTCTGTTGTTCTTGTTTTTACAGTACTTCTAAACATTTTTTTCAGTTCATTATATATCATTTCCCAATACTCTTTTACCTTTCTAAGTCCACCACATATGATAAAACGTAGATAAGGTAAAGGTAAAGGGACCCCTGACCATTAGGTCCAATCATGGCCGACTCTTGGGTTGCGGCACTCATCTCGCTTTATTGGCCGAGGGAGCCGGCGTACAGCTTCTGGGTCATGTGGCCAGCAGGACTAAGCTGCTTCTGGCGAACCAGAGTAGCGCACGGAAATGCCATTTACCTTCCCGCCAGAGCGGTACCTATTTATCTACTTGCACTTTGACGTGCTTTCGAACTGCAAGGTTGGCAGGAGCAAGGACCGAGCAACGAGAGCTCACCCCGCCGCAGGGATTCAAACCTCCGACCTTCTGATCGGCAAGTCCTAGGCTCTGTGGTTTAACCCACAACACCGCCCGTGTCCCCCATTGTACATACTCGGCAATAAAATCAACCAAATCAAGAGGGTGGGTAAGGGAAATGAAAGTCTGTGTGGTGTAACAGCTGTGTGGTGTAACAGCTGTGAGTGGAGAGGCCTGGGTTCTACATCCTGCTGGGCCATGAAGCTCACTGCGTGGTGTTGGGTGTGCAAAATGTCTTCTGCCCTTTTCCCAATCCACCCCCTAATGCTGATCTGGGGGATCCCCCGGCCCTCTGGAGCAGATTGGGGGAGAAGAGGGAAAGGGTGTTCCATTGTATTCCTGTGTGCAATGATTTACAACCCTCTCAGCCTCACTGATCTAAGAAAACGTTGTAAAGAGAAAATAAAATATTAATAAAATAACAAAATACTGCTTTATTTGTTATAAGTTGTTTAAGGCATTTTTTATTATAACTTTTTGATTTTTGGATCAAATTGTTATAAAATGTGTGGTTCATGTTGTATATTTGTTGCTTCTTCAGCTTGTAAACTGCCTTGTGTATACACATTGCTTTTTTTTTCTCGGGGGGCGCATCCTCTAAACATTTTGTGAATCTTTGTAAAGGTAAAGGTAAAGGTACCCCTGCCCGTACGGGCCAGTCTTGCCAGACTCTGGGGTTGTGCGCCCATCTCACTCAAGAGGCCAGGGGCCAGCGCTGTCCGGAGACACTTCCGGGTCACGTGGCCAGCGTGACATCGCTGCATCTGGCGAGCCAGAGCCGCACACGGAAACGCCGTTTACCTTCCCGCTGGTAAGCGGTCCCTATTTATCTACTTGCACCCGGAGGTGCTTTCGAACTGCTAGGTTGGCAGGCGCTGGGACCGAGCAGCGGGAGCGCACCCCGCCACGGGGATTCGAACCGCCGACCATGCGATCGGCAAGTCCTAGGCGCTGAGGCTTTAACCCACAGCGCCACCTGTGTCCCATGAATCTTTGTACTTTTGTCCATTTACTGTATTTATTGCCTCCTATTTGAACTATAAAATGCTGATTTTCTTAAGTCAAAATGAGAGTACCCCTAAACATTTTAAAGAAAAAAAGCACTGTGTATACCAATATTTAAAGGCAGTATACAAATTAAAAGTGAAATGAAAAGAAAAATTAAAATAGGATACCTCCCATATATGCTCCTCTGAGTACCTTGAGGGAAAAGGGAGGATGCAAATATGGGGAATAAAAAACAAATTATTCACCAAGAGAAGCTTTTTTGAGATTATGCGTGCTTTTAGTTACCAGTGCGGAAAATTTCAATTTAAAGATATTAAAAGATAATAAAGGAACCACTCTGGCCTGTAAGAGAAATTTATAAACCTTTCCTACATAGCATTTGAACAAAGCTTTAAGCATCCTTTCATTGCCGCTATTCTCTTGCAGGACACGGTAGTGGCTATACAAGCTTTGGCTCTGTTCAGCCAATATACCTTCTCTAAGGATGGCCGGAACTCAGTCAGGATCCACTCCAACAAGCCTTTTGAGAGAGTCTTTGAAGTGAACAATGACAATCGCCTATTGCTGCAGCGGACTTCCCTGCCTGACGTTCCAGGAGAGTATACAGTGGAAGTGAATGGCACTGGGTGTGTCTTTACACAGGTAATTGTTGATGCACCTTCTTTTTATATATATATATAAATTTTTATTAAGGTTTTTTTCATACAAATACATATTAAACAAACAACATTCGTTTTTTATAACATCTTTTCATTCTGCTATGGACTCCCTCACGCCTTCTGCTTCCACTTACATCATTAAAGATAAAACTTTTCCAAGCAAATTATCATTTTGTTTGTAAACCTAAGTCCAATAAGTTTAGTTAATCTCATATATAAAATATAATTTAATGGTAGACAGTTGTTTCTGCTCTGGCATCTTTGTTAACATTCCGCCAAATTGTAATATTTTTGTAAATAAGTTTTAAATTTCTTCCAGTCTTCTTCAACCCTCTCCTCTCCCAGGTCTCGGATTCTGCCAGTCATCTCAGCTAGCTGCATATAGTCCATCAGCTGCATCTGCCAGTCTTCCAGAGTGGGTAGATCTTGAGTCTTCCAGTTCTTAGCGATCAGTATCCTTGCTGCCGTTGTTGCATACATAAAAAATGTTCTGTCATTCTTTAACACATTCTGGCCGACAATACCCAGGAGGAAGGCCTCTGGTTTCTTAGTGAAGGTATACTTAAATACCTTTTTCAGCTCATTATATATCATTTCCCAGAAGGCCTTCACTTTAGGGCAAGTCCACCAGAGGTGAAAGAATGTTCCTTCGTTTTCCTTACATTTCCAACATTTGTTATCAGACGAATGGTATATTTTAGCCAACTTAACTGGGGTCATGTACCATCTATATACCATTTTCATTACATTTTCCTTCAGAGCATTACATGCAGTGAAGTTCAGCCCAGTGGTCCACAACCTTTCCCAATCTTCAAACATAATGTTATGCCCAATATCCTGCGCCCACTTTATCATTGCTGATTTAACCAGTTCGTCTTGTGTATTCCATTTCAGCAGCAAATTATACATTTTTGACAATACTTTAGTCTTAGGTTCTAACAGTTCTGTTTCCAGCTTCGATCTCTCCACCTGGAACCCTAGCTTTTTATCATTCTTAAACACTTCTTTAATCTGAGCATAGTGTAACCAGTCTCGCACTTTATCTTTCATTTTCTCTAAACTCTGCAATTTCCAATTGTCTCCATCTCTTTCCAATATTTCCCAATACTTTGGCCAGTTGGCCTCCATATTGGGTCTTTTTCGGGCCTTAGCCTCCAAGGATGACAGCCACCTCGGAGTTTTATTCTCCAATAAGTCTTTGTATTTTGTCCATACACTAAACACTGCTTTTCTGACAATATGGTTCTTAAAGGCCTTATTAATCTTAACCTTATCATACCATAAATATGCATGCCATCCAAATGTGTTATTAAAGCCTTCCAAATCCAACAGGTCCGTGTCTTCCAGAAGTAGCCAATCTTTTAGCCAGCAAAAAGCTGCGGCTTCATAATACAACTTTAAGTCCGGCAGGGCAAAGACCCCTCTTTCTTTCGCATCCGTTAGTATCTTAAACTTAATTCTGGGCTTTTTGCCCTGCCAGACAAATTTAGAGATATCTTTCTGCCACTTCCGGAAGCACTCCGTTTTATCTACGATCTGCAATGTCTGAAACAAGAACAACATTTTTGGCAGTACGTTCATCTTGATGGCAGCTATTCGGCCTAACAATGAAAGTTTTAATTTTGACCAACTATCCAAGTCTCTCTTAATTTCCGACCAACATTTTTCATAATTATCTTTAAATAAACTCAGATTTTTTGCTGTTATATTTACCCCTGGGTATTTCACTTTCTTGACCACTGTTGATGCACCTTCAGGGCTGTCTTAAGCATATGTGGTGCCAGGGTGCAAAGATCTGGCCGCCCCCCCCCCGCCCCCAGGTTGCCCAGTCCCAGGTGTGCAGGAGGGAGGAGCCAGCCAGCCAGCTGGCCGCCTCAGCATCTTGCTGGCTCGGTCGCCCCCGAACTTGCGGCACAAAGCCTCCCGCAGCAGAAGAGCCGGCCATGGTGCTCCAACCGATGGGTGGGCTCTTCCCCAGACAGACTCAATTCTCGGGCCCTGGACTCTCAGCCTGGCGCCCCTGAGAGCCCAGCGCCCGGGTGCCCCGCACCCCTAGCGCCTATGGGTAAGATGGCCCTGTGCACCTTGCACACTTCCAAAGATGAAAAGGATTTCAAATGCCATCTTTCGCTATGTGCACATTATTCATTGTGGCACTAGCCAGGGATGGCGGCAGGATTTCCTGAGCCTGGTACACTATATGTGTGAAGTGAAGGCCCAAGACAGGTGTTGATCATGATGTGAGCTGCGCACAGGTGGTCTGAAGCAAGCAAGCGAGCTACCACCATTCCTGTGGAGCCTACTTTTATTGAGACAAACATGCAAGCTAGGCAAATACATTTTTGGGCTGTGACCTTTACACATCTTCCGTCCCGAAATCCTGGGGTGGTACAAAGCTATTTTGGCACCTGTTCCACAGCGTCGTTTTCCCCTTGTACAATGTATGACGAATGGAGACAAAGGTCTCATGGAAAAGGGTTACAGACAGGACACCGCAAACTGCTGAGATCGCGAAAGGCCATGCAGAGGTGGAACGATGTACCAGACAGCTGTGGCTTGTCTGGGGGGGGGGTTCCCTGCACCCCAAGGTCACGCGTGCAGGCAGACGTGGCTGCCTGCTAGTGGGGAAGTGTGCTCCCTCCGGACCCCACTCCCCACTCCGCGATATCCCTACAATGTGGGTTGGGGCCCCTGCTTCACTGGTCCACCCCACAATCTGTTGATTATGTTGTTGTTGTTGTTGTTGTTGTTTGTTGTTGTTATTCATGGAATTGTAGAGTTGGAAATGAGCACAAGGCTAATCTAGTCCAACCCCCTGCAATGCAGGAATCTTTTGCCTAACCCACAACCCTGAGATTAAGAGTCTCATAGCGACTGAGCTAAGCAGGCAAGTCATTATGACTAATTTAATTTCTTTACCGCTTTACGTTTTTAAGAGAGAGAGAAACCTCAAAGCGGTTTGTGGCACATTGAAGCATCAAATAAAACGATCCAGAACACAACGTTACTGAAGAAAGTCAGATATAAAGCAACATAATGAACAAGAAACATATCTTAAGGATTCCAAATAAAACAGAATGTCTCTATGGACACAAATTCTGCTTGCAAAGCTAATTTGGCTTTGTATGAGAGGATAGGTGGTGGTTGGCAGGAACCAAGCAATACTTCTAGGAACTAAAAGAATCTGCAAAATATGTGGACGTAGGTGATAACAAGATACACATGACCACCACAGGCAACAATATCTCTCTCTCATTTACTATCATTTAAGACTCTAAATAAGCTAGTGACGCTCTTCAAGACTATGCCTTTCACACACATTGTGAAGGCCACATTGCCTTTAGTTTATTCTTTCACTCCCCTGTTTTTTATTCCATGTTTTCTAGGCACTTATGAGATACAACGTCCTCCTTCCCAAAAAGTCTTCTGGGTTTTTCCTCTCTGTGCAGACGGCAAACGTCTCTTGTGGAGACACCTTCCAGACAAAGTTTGCCATTGCCATCACAGCCAGGTACCTTTTTATCAGCCTCGTATGCATAGATTGTATGTGTGTGGAAGGAAAAGAAAAAAAGGTGTAACTTAAAACGACAGTTCCAGAGAGACAGAGCAGAATAGTCCTGCGGCTGCGTACATTCCTGTATGTGGTTCTATTCTCAACCTTTTAAAATGGGTTTCAGTTCAGTAGTCTGGCATGTAAACAATAAGCTGGTGAAGGTTGCAGTCCTGTGCATTTAGGCCTAAGCTCCATTGATAACAGGTATTTCTGGGTATGAATGCAGAAGGGATAATTACAGGGACTATGAATATGGATGGATATGGACAATACGAGTGTGTTGCTGGAGTAACTGGACATGAGAAGGGGTTAATTTCCTTCATGAGTATAATCACCCCATGGATGAGCTAACTGCAAGTGCAAGATCAGCCAGGCCAGTTGCTATGGTAACAGCCCAGTGCCCCAACTATATCTGTGAATTAATGCATGTTGGCTCACTTGCAGAGTCTGTTAGCAGAGCTGTCCAGTGTTACGTCCTGAATTGATGAAATTATTTAGAGCAACGGAGATACTTTGTACTTGTATGTATCTGTATATATCTGTATCTACAAGTTGTATATCTCTACGTTCATAACTGTGTTACTGAGCCTTATCTTCTGCAACAGAAAACTATCTGAACCTTTCTCTGCTTCCGTGTAGTGACTGGTACAGGGAGCAACTTCCACTGTGTGGGTATCTCACCTGAGATTTCCAACATGTGTGTAATTTGCAATTATGACAATGTTTTAGTACCCCTAGGATTTCATCCCAACATCAGATGTATAGACAGCAAGTCCCTCTGTCGTATGTTAGCTATCTAGCTTCCCACAAACCGCACCCCGGTCCCCAATGGGCAGCTGCTGCCACAGTACTGGAGATTGCATTTCCTAGAAGTACTGGAGTCATTACCAGCCAAGTAGGCACGGAATGACAGTGGCCAAGGTATTTGAATCTGAAATGACTGCTCTGAGATGGTAAAGGAGCTCCAAGGCATAGACAGAGTACAAACACACAATTTGTAAGCAACAGCATTTTCCCTCTTATCCTCCAGATGCATTTTACCGCTAAACAATTAAATATATATATTGCACACTGTATCCCAAGATGGCTTTGGTCTAGGGATTCAGATTGACCCAGTCTTCCTTTCCTTTCAGATACACTGGGAAGCGCAATAGCTCCAACATGGCCATCATTGATGTGAAGATGCTTACAGGCTTTGTACCTAACCAGGCATCCCTGCAAAAGGTAAATGTAAAACGTGGAATGGCTTTGGGGAATAGGATTGTGGGGCATTTAAATTTGCAAACGCATCACCTGCCACAAGAGATGGGAGGCTTCACCTACTGGCTCCCACCAACCTGGCTATGGCTACCAATCAGATAATGTGGCCTGTGTGTCAGACAGCCAAAGGTCTATGCCCACACTAGTCAGCTGTACCCTGTCCCTGCAAAAAATGTCAGTTTGTTGGTGCTGAGTACTGGGATGTGGAGCAGGGTGACCTTGAGTTGCTTCCAATGAAGTAAAACGAGGGCTTGGCTGACTTTCCTCCATGCAGACCATCCAAGTGTCCCTATTTTTCAGGAACATCCCTCATTTAGAGAAGCTGTTCCAGCTTCTGATTTGATCCCAGAATGTCCTGTTTTTCCTTAGGTTGTCTCTATTTTCATTGGAGAAATGTTGGAGGGTATGGAGTTATCCAACCCCCGAGCCATCTGAAGGCAATCCTGTATAGGGAAGTTTTTAAAATGTTTAATGTTTTATTATGTTTTTATATACATTGGAAGCTGCCCAGAGTGCTAGGGCAACCCAATAAGATGTGTGGGGCATAAATAGTAAAATTATCATTATAGAACGGGACATCCCTATTTTCATAAGAGAAATGTTGGAGGGTACGTCCATGCCCCATCTACCTTTGTGGGGTCCTGTGCCCACCTCCATACACGGCATTGCAACAGATTTTACCACCAGAACTGCTCTGGGAAGGAAGCGGTGAAGGTCGCCCGTAACCACAATAAATATCATTGATGACAGTTACATTCCAAGGAAACAGGATATGGGGAATAATCCTACAAGTAACTGCATCCTGGTCATTGATTGCAGAGAACTGGCTTCTTCCAAACATACAATGTGGCTTTTCAACATTCTAAAATGTAACAGACTCCACTTGTTCTCTTTCCTTTTCATAAAGATGATCTATAATACATATATTTTATTGTTTCACGATGGATGCATGCATCAATATTATTCCAGCAAAGTTTATTGATTTCTTACATCTGTATCTAATTCGTCCCATGTTTCCATTTTGTGTGCGTATTGCAATCCTTTGTCTTAAATAAAAATAAAGAAAACCTATCGCCAATGAAAGCAGATGAAGGCAAAGAAGTAAACAAATACCTTTGGTGCAAACTGTGCATTTGTTAATTAGGTGTGATCAAGTGCTGCCCCTTGAGCCTTGCAAAGCATTCTCCCCATGATGTGTTAGAAGTCATTCCATACTCCTTCTAGTGTGTCTTCAGATGGCCAGTGAAGGTTCTCATCTTTCCTGTGCTTCCTTGTTCACAGCTTCGTGATGACAGAATTGTGATGAAGGTGGAAAGCAAAGAAAACCATGTCATCATCTACCTGGACGACGTATGTTCTGCTCAGATCTGCCTCTTGTTTTGTGGAGTATTAACTGGCTACAAGACTAACGATTCCCATTGTGCTTTTATTCCCAGGTCACATCCAAGGAAATCAGTTTCAGCTTCATAGTTGCCCAAGACCTTTCAGTTTCAAATATCAAACCAGCCTGGGTGGTCATGTATGACTACTATGAAACAGGTAAAGAAAAATAATATGCCATAGAACAGCCTTCCCTCATCTGATGCCATCTAGATTTTTTCGACTGCCAACTGCCTTCATCCCTGACCAGTGACCATTCTGGCTGGGGCTGACGGGAGTTGTAAACTGAGAGAAAACTTTATTCTATACCTAGGCCTTGGACCTTTTAGAAGTGGGTGGGATGTTTTTAATGTATTGATGTAGGAGTTTTGCTTCTTTGATGTTTGGTTGTAAGTCATTTTGGGTTGCCTTGGGCAAGATAAAGCAACTGAAAATAATATTAAGAAATAATAAAATCATGAGAGCATTATTATTATTTTCATTTTTTAAATTGAAAAAAATAACATTGGAAGGCATCAGGTCTGTCTGTGGTAGAATTAATTTGCCATAAAGCATATGGGATGGTCAAATAATCAAATTCTTTTACTTTCTCTGCTACAGATGAAATTGGTATTGCTGAATACAAGTTTCCTTGCCGTGCTGATGATCCTTGAACCCTTTGGATAATTGGGAGAAAGTAAGTTGGAAGATAGGAGCATCAAACTTGGACGATCGTTATCCAACGACTGGGGATGGGGAGAAAGGCGGTGAAGAAGATGGTTGCATAGAAAGGATCCAGCAATGGTCTTCTGTGTATTACAGTTGGTCTTCTCTAAAAGCCATGAAAAGTCTTTACTTTTTCATCTACAGTCATGGAAGGAGTAGACACTCACTGGCCTCAGAAATTAAAAGTGCTAGAAGACATTCACATCATAGCTTCAACGCAACAAAAGATGAGGGAATGATTTCACACTCCAAACATCTTTCACTCATAAAGGCATCCTTGCAAAAGAATTTCAGAATTGCATGACATTCTGAACCAAAATGTATTAGGAAGTTTGATTCTGGATGTTTAGCATTCAGTCAAGAATAGCATAACATCCTTCTCTGGGAAGGGGAATAGTGGTTGCAATGAGTGCCCCTGTTTGCCTTGCTGAGGGACAAATAATATATTTTTTGTTAGAAGATCAGCAATTTCACATTTGAGTTATTTGAGAACTCTTGGGTGGATGCCATCTGGACTCGGCAATTTGTCAGTTTTCATCTTCTTTATTAGGCCTAAAACTTTATCTCTTGTCACCACCACCTCCCTCAGTTCCTCAGACTAACTTTCTTGGAAAAGTTATTTCATAATAATAATAATAATATAATAATAATTTATTATTTATACCCCGCCCATCTGGCTGGGCCTCCCCAGCCACTCTGGGTAGCTTCCATAGAAAGCAAAAATACAGTAAAATATCACACGTTAAAAACTTCCCTGAACAGGGCTGCCTTAAGATGTCTTCTGAATGTCAGGTAGTTGTTTATCGCTTTGACATCTGCTGGAAGGGCGTTCCACAGGGCGGGCGCCACTACCGAGAAGGCCCACTGCCTGGTTCCCTGTAGCTTTGCTTCTCGCAATGAGGGAACCGCCAGAAGGCCCTCGGCATTGGACCTCAGCGTCCGGGCAGAATGATGGGGGTGGAGATGCTCCTTCAGGAATACTGGACCGAGGCCGTTTAGGGCTTTAAAGGTCAGCACCAACACTTTGAATTGTGCTCGGAAATGTACTGGGAGCCAGTGTAGGTCTTTCAAGACCGGTGTTATATGGTACCTGTTATATTTCAGGTACTGGGATCTGCCCTATATTTTCCGTTGTGAAGACAGGTGCAAGGGAAGTTTCCCTCTTCTTGAAAGCAATGTTCTCCTTCTCCGAGACTCTCATTCTCTCTGATAGCAGGGGAACTATCATTGTGGGAGTGGGGCACAGCTATAATGTCCCCCCCCCCAAGGCCTCATCCACCAACCTCTCTGCCTCTCTTAGCTCTTCCAGGTCTGCCACCTTGGCCTTAAGATAACAAATTTGTTCCTGGAGAGCCAGGAGCTCATCGCACCCTGTACACACTCATGACTTCTGTCAAACAGGGAGATAAGTTGTACATGTGACAGACAATGCAAAATACTGGAAAGCCTTTTTGCCCCTGCTGGCAACTCTAATTGCCTAGTTGCTTTTGTAGTTTAAGGTGCTTTATTTAGAACTTGGGTTTTCCGAAAGTCAATGAAGGGAGGGACAGAATGACACGACCTGGCCTCTTCTCTCTTCTCACACACATCTGCTTAACTTGCATTGGTGCTTTGCCAGGGGGATCTCCCTGTAGCTCATGGATCAGGTTCCCCACTTTTGTTGTTGTTGTTTAGTTGTTTAGTTGTGTCCGACTCTTCATGACCCCATGGACCAGAGCACGCCAGGCACTCCTGTCTTCCACTGCCTCCCGCAGCTTTGTCAAACTCACGTTCATAGCTTCGAAAACACTGTCCAACCATCTCGTCCTCTGTCGTCCCCTTCTCCTTGTGCCCTCAATCTTTCCCAACATCAAGATCTTTTCCACGGAGTCTTCTCTTCTCATGAGGTGGCCAAAGTATTGGAGTCTCAGCTTCAGGATCTGTCCTTCCAGTGAGCACTAAGGGTTGATTTCCTTAAGAATGGATCGGTATGATCTTCTTGCAGTCCATGGGGCTCTCAAGAGTCTCCTCCAGCACCATAATTCAAAAGCATCAATTCTTCAGCGATCAGCTAGCTTGCTCTAAATTTATACACCACCTGGCTAGTTCCTCCTAGCTGCAGTGTCTGCTTCTCAAAACTAAAATGATATTTCTGTAGTTTTACTCTGATAATTGTTCCCAAGTGTCATATTTCAGTATCTAAAACTAAGGCATCAAACAGTAGCCTGTGGAAGTTGAGCCATTCATCGTTTTAAATTGGGTTAATTAATGGTTTATTTTGTTTGTTTCCGCAGTACAAAGTTATATCGTCATGAAAAGATATTCCTCAATTACGTCTGCAACCATCCTAAGGGAGGTGCTCAGGAAGAATCATATTTGTTAAACTATTAGGTCTTGGAAGAAAATCACTAGAAAATACACCTTTCAACTGAGAGTTCTGTCACTCATTTCAATGAGAGGCTGTTTCATCATTTCTTTGCAATAAAATCTTGTGATTATGAAGAGTGCCTTGCCTGCTCATTTTAATCTCCAATGCTGATGGTCCAGACTCTGTTTACACTGGGTGGATTATATAAGACCTGGTATAGGATAGCTCGAAGTTACAAACATGAGTCTGACCAAACTGCGGGAGGCAGTGGAAGACAGGAGTGCCTGGCATGCTCTGGTCCATGAGTTCACGAAGAGTCGGATACGACTAAACGACTAAACAACAACAACAACAACATCATAGGATAGTACCCTGGTATAGGATAGTTGGACACAGGTGGCGCTGTGGTCTAAACCATGGAGCCTCTTGGGCTTGCTGATCGGAAGGTCGGCATTGCTCAGTCCCAGGTTCTGTCAACCTATCAGTTTGAAAGCACGCCAGTGCAAGTAGATAAATAGGTACTGCTGTGGTGGGAAGGTAAACGGTGTTCCCATGCGCTCTGGCGTCCGCCACGGTATCCCATTGTACCAGTAGCAGTTTAGTCATGCTGGCCACATGATCCGGAAAGCTGTCTGTGGACAAATGCCGGATCCCTTGGCCTGAAGCGAGATGAGCACCACACCTCATAGTTGCCTTTGACTGGACTTAACCATCCAGGGGCCCTTTACCTTTACATTTTTTAACTACTACCCACCTTCCTTAACATTTGGTATCCTCCAGACATTCTGGACTATAACTTCCCTGTTCAAACCTCAATTCAGCCACAAATTCATTGGATAGCTTTACCCCAACCCAGTGCTTTTCTTCTAGGAAAAAAAGGTGCCAGTGCTGTGTACCCTTGAGTACCCCCAGAAAAAAGCACCTCCCCAACCTAATATGGAAATACTGGTGGTGGGCTATCTTACAATTTGTATGAACCACTTGGAGCAATTTTTTTTGCAGCCAACACACAGCCGGCCCAGCCATTATGTGCATTGAGGCCAGCACCAGGGGCAGAGGAGCCAGCACTGGTTTTAACCAAGATGTCTCCAATTTCAGGTGAGATTTCATCGGAAACCAGCGAGATCTCACCTGAAATCAGTCCCAATGCTGGCGCCACTTTTTGAAGGTGGCAGATGCAGGGCGGTGCTTCCTGTTTGACCTCAAGCAGCGAAATGGGACACACTACCCCTGAGCTGCTATGGAGAAAATTCTGATAAGGAGCCAGAACATTTGACTGACAGCGGAGGCTTTGGGGTCTGGCCTACTGTCTCTTCAGGCCATGCTCTCTGAGAGGCCATGGTGCCATCACCAGCCACACTAATGGAACACTCCTGCAGGCCCCATGGCCTCCTCTGGCACTGGAACAGCTACACAACATTCCCAGGAAGGGGTCCTGGTGTTCTGGGACTCACAGCTGCTCTCTTGTAAGCACCCGGTATAGCAGAGTAAAAGCAGTACAGACAGAGTTGAGGAGGTATCTGGGTATACCTACTTTATTTCTACTAATTGCAGAATAAAGAACATAACAAACACGTATGAGAGGAGCAGCCCTTGTACAGACATCCTGTCTCGTCGCAATAGTACCAGAGACAGAAGTCACACAGACTGGCTTTCTTTCTTACGGAACAGAAGGTAAACACGAATCCGATGATCCTTGCAATGGGAGGAACGAAATGCCACAGCTGCCTTCGAAAAGCAGCATTTCCCCATTTGCTCTGATAACAGTTGACCTCCATTAAGAGGCAAGGGCAGCAACTGACTGAGGAAATGAGGAATTTCTGCTTTAGAAATAGAAACATGACTTGTTGCTGACAGGATGAGTTGATGGAACCACTGAGCCACCGTAATAATATAAAGGACAGGGTATTTTGTGTTATGGCCTCCTGGAGCACCCATATTTCTTTTCTACTTGTTACAGCTTCTCTCCATTATAGTCTCACCTTGCCACCCTCACTAAGGCAGGTACAGATTTTGTCCTTCCTCTGCAGACCCCTCCAATCTCAGTTGCGGTTAGAGCATTTTTATTTGCATCATTTCCTGGACTAGTATGTGCAAATAAGCAACATCTGTGTTTCCTTTCATGAGAACGGCAACAACTTCATAAAACATAAGCTAACCATTGTGAGTTTCTAGTTAATGACCGTAATCTGTGCTCGTTCTTTAGGGGAAATGCTGTTTTAAGAAAAAAAGACTCTAGCATTATGTAGGAGAAAAGCAATTATTGAGAAGAGGAAGAGGTGGGAATGTAAAAAAGTGAGGGGTTTCTGGGAGTTGATTTAGAATGAAATGAAAAAGATGTTAAAATATACATTTACAAAGAAACCAGAGAACTTTCTTCTAGGAATTACGGCGAATGAAATTAGAAGAAAAGATTGTAAACTTTTTCAATATGCAGCCACAGCAGCAAGAATTCTACTGGCCCAGAAATGGAAACAAGAGGAGTTACCTACAATAGAAGAATGGAGAATGAAGCTGATGGACTATGCAGAATTGGACATATTAACCGGAAAAATTAGATATCTCCAAGACCAAAAGTTCGAGGACTGGGGGAAATTTGTTGAATATCTGAAAAGAACATGTGATGTGCAAACAACACTGGTGGGGTTTCAAGAAGCACTGTAAAAACAGAGATATATTGTTAAAAACACAAACAGGAGTGGGAGGGAAGCTGAATGGCAATATATACAGAGAAATGCGTAAACTGAGAAGTAAATATGGATGATTCTCAGAGAATCCGAAGGAAGTCCAAAAAGCAACAAATTTGTGAAAATTTGTGAAAACTTGGTACAACTGTATTTTTTGTTTTTCATTGGAAAATAATAAAAATTATTTATAAAAAAAGAGAAGAGGAAGGAGAACCTCATGCTAAACTTTTGAGCTGCTTGGCGTGAGAAAAATGCGATATAAAAACGCGAATACGTTATTCATTTAAATCTGGTTTATTAAATTTGTATGCACCGCCCTTCATCCAAGGGTCGCCGAGGCGGCTTGCAACACCAAAAGCGCGTAGCATAATAGCGAACCTGACAATAACACACTGCGCAGCATTTTATTTCATTTATCCCATTCATTTAATAAACGGTCAGCTATTCAAAGTCTGAAGGGGAGGGAGGGGGGCCTCGTGACAATCCCGTGACAGCCGCTGAAGAGCCAATGAGAGCCGCCCTCGCCTTCACCCGCCTTCTCCTTGTCGTCGTCGACAAGACCAAGGACTGAAACGGAGGCGGCTTGGGCCCTGAGTTGCCTGTCACGCCGAAGCCCCTCCCCGAACCCGCTCCTCCGCCTCTCATTGGTCAGGATGCAAGTACGGGAAGGCGGGGCCAGAGGTAGGTGAAGGCGAAACGACTCGGCGAGCCGCTTCCACCCGATTGGACCAAAACCGCCCCTTACCCCGCTTCCTCCTTCCGGTCGACAAGAGGATGAGCCTTCGGCTGTACGGCACGGGCTGCTGCTTCCTCTTCCGCTTGTGTAGCATGACTGGTCACGAGCCGCCCTCCTCTTCCTCCTCCTCCGGGCTCCGGTAACGGCTTCTGGGGCCGGCGACAGGCGCGGGGAGGAAGGCCGAGACGCGACGTCGAGCGCCGCAGTGGGCCGGGGCAGCCCCAGGTGACGGCGCCGCACCGCGACCCTGCTCCCCGTCCCCTTTCCCCTCAGCCGCACCTCGCTTGCTGCAGGCTCCGGGGGGCGAGAGAGGTGAGGGGCGGGGGGCATGTGGGACCCCCCCACCTCCTCCTCCGAAAGCTCCGGCCTCGTCCCCCCCCCTTGAAGAAGCCTGGCGGCAGTCGAGTTGAGGAAATGGCGGGGCTTTTTAGGCACTTGGGGGGGTGGGGTGGGGGTCAGGGAAGGGCTTTGCAGGGCTGAGGTAGAGTAGAGAGGGTGAGCAGCAGGCGGCCTCGACGCCTGCCGTGCCGAAGGGCGAACCCGTCGCAGGGACACGCGCGCTATTCGTTACGTCTGCACGCGAAGCGGGGCGGACACGTGAGCCGCAGGCAGGTGGGTGCCCGGTGCCGCGTTCCGCGTGGCCCTCTACCCCCGCAACTCGAGTGACGGGAACGAGGCCGTCTCAGGAGTTTCGTCCCACCCCCGCCACCACCTGTATGCGGCTCCTTCCACAGCTCTCTCCGCCCATCTGTGGAAGAGATTCTTTGCAATTCTGAGCACAAGGGCTGCCTCCTCCTCGCCTAAGCCCAAATCCTTAGGATTTAATGTTTCAAATGGTGCATCCCCGAAAGATCCATTTCGGGCTATCAAGGGTGAGAGTGGGTTCTCAGTTACTGAGAGGATGTTGACTTTTCCTGGACTGATCTTTCAAAGCCCACACCCAGAGTTAGAGCAGCGAGAGTCTTCCAAGGTGTGAACGTTTCCAACATGATAGGCCACACTCAAGACCTTTGCTGCAACTGGAAATTTCGCTAAAATGGCTCTTTCAAGTGTGCTAATAATAAATAAGTATTAAAATTTATCAACAGGCAATGGCACTTTATGAGCTGCTTAAATTTGTCCGTGCTGTACCCGTAGTTAAAAAGAAGGTGACTATTCATGCATCAAAGACATTAGGCCAGCCTTGCAAATACGTTTGCAGAAATTATCATGCAGCCCACCTACATTTGGATGGCTTGAAATGCAAAACAGAAGAGCAAAATGCGCTTACTGACTGATTTCTAAAAACTTGTGTGGTCTGAGTGAATCATCGTTTATGAGATGCTCACTTCTTGTTTTAATGATTAACAACATAAAAATAGCATATGACAATGCAGAATTAACAACAGTTTCTGAAAGTGGTTTGAGATGAGACATAACGATAGTAAGAAACACTGAACAGAAGATGTACTTCATACATTTCAAAGAGGATATGAAACATATCTCTTGGGGGAAATGAGGGTTCAGCCTACTGAGTGGATCCAGTTGGCCACTCCTGCCTTAAAGTAGTGAATTTCCTCTCTCTCAGTGCCAAATTATTGCAGGTTGTCATTTATGTGAGACTAATATCCCAGTTGTCTCTTAATTCAGGACTTTGAGATTGCTTATGGAATGTCCACCTTTCCATGTAAAAGCCATAATGAAAAAGTAGGCGTTGATTGTTCAGTTGATCTCTGCAACTCAGGTTTCATGTCAGGCTGCCATATTAACGCCTTGTCTACATCTCTTCTTCATCACCTGCCCTTACTCTAGACAACTGCTTGTAGAATGTTCCTGGCTCACTGTTGCTGCCATGCTGTGCTGCTAGCCCTCATAACTACTGTGATGGCAAAGGACAATGAATGTGATCTACTTGGGGAGGAAGGCAGTGAATCCACAAAAGAAAAGAAGCTGCTGGAGAGGTTGACGCCAATTTTCGGCAGAAGGTACAGTGCCTGTGGCTGATTGACTTGTTGGGGTGGCTTCAGTGTAGCCAATGTCGGGAGCAATTGCTCAAGAGGGATTTTTGAGTCACTGCCCTTGGGGAATATCCAACCACCTTAGCTGCTTGTCAGGCTTGGCTAGTGTCAACAAGTGATTTTCATAAGAATTCTACTTGCTCATAGCGATTGCGTTCCTGTTGTGAAAAGATGGCTGCTGAAGGAGTTTATTCCACCCCCAATAAAATTAACAGCTCATTGGCAATATTCTGCTGTTCACGAGGCCTTGTGGACATCTGGTATAGATACTTAATGCCCTTACTGGGTAAGTCTCAGATATAATTTCCAGATGTTTTAGGACTACAACTCCCATCATCCCTGACCACTGGTCCTGTTAGCTAGGGATGATGGGAGCTGTAGTCCCAAAACATCTGGAGGGCCAAGTTTGGCCATGCCTGAAACAGCACCTCTGTTCTTGCACTACTTGAATACTTACCCCACCAATCCGCAATCCAAAATCTGCAAAAGGAAATATGCAGATATTTATTATTGATACCTGGGTGAGCAGGCTGGGAAGATTAGGCGTTAACTGAGCTTTTGGTCTCCAGCTACTTGGCGTGGCACCAATCCCAACTGGTTTGGGGAGAGTCACAGCTGTAATCCCTAAGGAGGACAAACCCTACTGACTAGATTTGAGGGGTTTCATGGTGTTGAGTCATTGGAACAGACTGGGGATGCTGCTGGTCTCTTGTCCACCCCATTGCATGGCACTTCCTTTGCTAACCAGAAGGTTATCTTGAGCATGGTGTTGGAGAATCCTTCCAGAGAGGTGCCACGTACCTTCAACACCCACTCCAATTCAGCCTCCAGTGAACTAGCTTGGGACCTCATGGCCACCTGGACAACCATAGATTTGTCCTGATCAATCAGTGATGCAACCCATGTGTCCAAACAAACATACTCTGGACCTGGTCTTTGCAACAGAGTGGGATAGCTTGGTTCAGTTGATTGTGGGGTTTGTAATGAGGCTGTCGTCCTGGATGGACCATTTCCTGATATGGTTTGGATTCCTTCTGATGGTATCATCCATAGGGATGGAGGGCCTATTGAGGTGGTCCACCCTGTAGACTAATAGACTCATAAAGGTTCCTGAATACTTTGGGGGGATTTTCCAGCTGAGATGGCTAGCACTCCTGTTGAGGCTCTACTCTTGCTGTAGAACAGCAAGATGCACTGGGCCATAAACACAGTTGCTTCAGGGGTCATCATTGCAACTGGTGAGGCAGCCCTGTTCAGGGAAGTTTTTAATATGTGACATTTAGTGTATCTTTCATCTTTGTTGGAAGCCGCCCAGAGTGGCTGGGGAAACCCAGCCAGGTGGGCGGGGTACAAATAATAAATTATTATTATTATTATATAGCATGCCAGGGTTCCCTGGTATACCAGGGAACTGCATGATTAAGCAGGAGCGACAATGGCTAGATTGTAAATAGTGCAAAACCCAATGCAACACTGACCAGATACAGGCAAGAATACTTGGTCATGTATACCACATGGCAGCGGTGACGGCAAATAAAGTGTGCCTCTCTGCCACCAGTGCCTCTTCAGTCCAGCAGGGCTGTTTCAAGTGGTGAATAAGCTGATTACATCTGCCCAACATAGGGTATCTTTGAAGTTCTGGGCACCAGTTACTATAGCAGTACCAGATAACCATCTAACTCAAGATTTGTTGGCTCAGTACAGAAGCTGGTAATAGGAGTTTGGCTGACTGACCCTTGCCCATCATGTCTTACACAGCTATCCAGAGGGGATTGGTGGAGTGGGCTCAAGGATTGATCAGTGCCATACTGCAGAAGGGGGATGTGCTGCCTGCCTTGAAGGACCAGAAGGATCCTTCAGAGGACCAGAAGTGTTACATTACAATTGCCTGTTCACAATCTTGGGCAAGATTCTTGAGAGGCTGGCGGCAAGCCACCTGCAGGCATTATTGGAGGAAGTAGATTAATCCGAACGGATTTCAAACTGGCTTCAGTCCCAGAGACGGAGCCTAAACTTCCTTGGCTGCCCTGCTAGATAATGTTTGTTGGGAGAGAGGCAGGAGTTGAGTTGATTCCTCTCAAACTTCCCACACCTCTTGATTCCTTTCACCATGGTATCTTTCTGGCCTGGCTCTGAGTATGGAAGGCACTGTGCTGCAGTGGTTCAGTTCATGCCAGCAAGACAGGATCCTGGAGGTGATTGGAAGTGGAAGGACTTTGTTCCATCCAGGGGAATTGACTTGTGGTGTTCTACAGAGCTTCATCTTAACACCCTTGTTGTTCAACATCTATATGAAGTTGCCAGGGACACGTAATGAGGTGTCATCAGTATGCCAATGATGCTCAGCTCTATCTCTTGTTATGTCAGAATTGGAAGAGGCCGTTCAGGTTCCTGACCAGCGCTTGCAAGTGGTAATAGGCTGAATGAAGACTCTTGAATTGAAACTGAATCAAGACAAGACAGTTTCTTGGAATGGGGGTGGGATGTCACACTGCCATGGAAAGGGGTTGCTCTTTGATCCAGCTCCGTCACTTGAGTCCCTGGCGACTTCAGAGCAAGGAGTGATTATTTCTAGCTCTGGCTGATTTGCAGAGAAGGCTTGGCACCTGTGATCCATGCTCTGGATCAACCGTATTGGGGAAAGCCTTCTTTGTGATTGCTACTAAACCCTGGAACTTGCTGCCCCCAGATGTGTATGCTTTGTGTCTACGTTATTTACATTTTGGTGACATGCACACATTTTCACTCAGGCATTTGGGGGATGGCTGGATGTGAGTTTCCTGTATCCGAAGCTGTATTGTTTTACTTAGATCAGTGTTTTCAGTTTTTGGATTTTAAATATAGTTGTATTTTAATTTGTATTCCCCATCCTGGGACTTCTTGTAAAAAGCAGGTAACAAATATTTTTTTAAAAAAAAAAGAAGGATAAACATGCTGATCTCCCTTTTTTTCATGCCTCAGGATTTGGGGTGTTTCTCATTCACTTTAGAGCAGAATTTGTAGAATGTGATTTATTTATTTTTAAGTTTGTGAAAACCTCTCCTAATGGAATTTGGAATGAAAGAGGGTTGGCTGGTATAGATGCTCCTTAATTTGAGTGGGAAGGACTATTGTTAGGATCCCTCCCAGCCCCACAAATGTGTGAGCAGCAATGTTTGTAAGGCTTCTCTCTGTGGCATCTCTCTCTGCAGTTTTGAAATTGAAGGTGAGAGTGAAGGTGAGAAATACACCTACAAGTTCCGGGTGTGTCGAAATGCTAGCAATAAGACCAATTCTGGCTTGGTGCAGATCAACAATAAGCAACAGACAACGGTGTTGGGACGAATCAACGAGACCCATCTTGCCAGTGGAAGTAAGATACATTTATCCTTCAACAACTCTTATCCATTGCTCTTCCAATACCACATATGCCTCACAGGGTGTCTTGGTTTTCTGTCTTGGCAGGTTCATGGATTTTACTGACCTATAAGGGGGGAGACCCCTATGGTAGCCACTGTGGGAAGGAGCCAAGAAAAGCCATAGTAATGATCACCTGCAACAAGAAGACACTAGCAGTGAGTAGCTACTGGAAAGGGTTATTAAAAAATAATAATTCCAGGGTATATTGGCCAATGGTTAGGAGTCACCCCTCATTACACTACCTCCAGTATTAATCACACTGAATAATTTAAGAGCTGAATTACATGCTTGAAAAATGAGATTTTTCAGCTTGGCAGGAATACCACGATGCTTGAACTTATATGTTGGTTGGAGGGGAAAGGCTGCTCACTTAGAAAATGAACACATTTTGGAGAAGGGTAAAAGGTAAAAGTAAAGGGACCCCTGACCATTAGGTCCAGTCGTGCCCGACTCTGGGGAGCCAGCGTACAGCTTCCAGGTCATGTGGCCAACATGACTAAGCCACTTCTGGTGAACCAGAGCAGTGCACGAAAACACCATTTACCTTCCCGCCGGAGAGGTACCTATTTATCTACTTGCACTTTGAGGTGCTTTTGAACTGCTAGGTTGGCAGGAGCAGGGACCGAGCAACAGGAGCTCACCCCATCACGGGGATTCGAACCGCCGACCTTCTGATCAGCAAGTCCTAGGCTCTGTGGTTTAACCCACAGCGCCACCCAAAGAAGGGTAGTCCAGAGCTATTGGGAGGGCTGGGAAGTTCCTGTTGGAAAGAAAAAGTCAAACACAGAGTCTCCTGCTAGCATTTTAAAGTACAGCCCAGGAGGCCTACAGCATATATTTATCTGAACATGTATCTTGCTCAGAAGTGGGAGGTGGCACTGTTAGATGGTTCTTGAAGAAGATGAAGGACACTGGCGAGCATAGTTCTCTGGGGAAGGACAGAACTTTGTCCCTGTATATATTTAAGGTGATAGATGTCTTTTATTGGGCTTCCATGAGTGTGCTATCTTCCCATAAACAGAGTGGTTTCACCATGGTGTCAGAAGAACGAGAAAAGATGGAGGAATGCTTCTACCTCTTTGAATTAGAGAGCAGCTTGGCCTGCCCTCCAGAAGACTCTCACTTAAGTATTGGCTCTATATTGCTCATTACGTAAGTTTGTCTAAAAGTTTTAATACTCCATCTTCGGTTTAGCAATTTCCAGGGTAGCTTACATGCATATTCTTTTTAAACATATAAAACGAGATTAAAAAAATGAAAATAACAGTTAAAACTGAGCAGCATCAGAGCAACTTGAGAGATTAAAGCCATTCTGATAATACAGTTAAATAGTGCCTGGTTTCAACAATAAGTTATTTACTTGGTGCCAGAAAGACATGAGATTTGGTACCAACAGCCTGGTGTATATGTGTACAATCTTAAGGCCTGTACTTTGGACTAGTTGAAATTTCAAATGTGTCCCCACATTCAGTGCATCATGGCAGTGTAAGTTGTATGCCACCAGTTCATGAATAGTGGCTGTTTCTTTTTGGGTGGGAAGGTGGGCACCAGACTTGGAACGTAGACGGCACTTCATGCCATAAAAAGGTACAGCTTCCGGGTCATGTGGCCAGCATGACTAAGCCGCTTCTGGCGAACCAGAGCAGTGCACAGAAATGCCGTTTACCTTCCTGCTGGAGCAGTACCTATTTATCTATTTGCACTTTGACGCTATAGATGCCACTTAAAGGCTAGATCCTAAAAGCATTCAAAGCTGCAAAGTGCAACCCCATCTAAAATAGGCTGGGAACTACTTCTCAAAACAGGCACACGCCCTACCAACAAGTAGCTTCAATTTCTCAGGACTTGGCGAGAAAGTATTCCAGATTTTCAGAGTATCTCACCTGGCAGTTCAGTACAGATTTTAAACAGAATTGGGGACAAAGCTTTGAAGAGTACAAGTGGTATCGGACATTAGTATTCCCAGTGCCGTCCTTGTCAACTGAGCATACAGGGTAGAAATGAAATAGTGGAACACATTGTCCTCCATTACAGAAGGGTACCATGGTGCTGTTCCCTACTTTCAGTGCCTTATTAGAAAGGGTCTAGAAAAGTAATCTTCTGAAAGTTTATCCACAAGACACTTTTCTGTAAATGCGATTCCACAGAATCAGGTTTTGTATTGAGCATAGGGGGAATGAAGTAAAGGTCTTTGGCCATGGAGAATGGAAGGTTTATTCCAAGGCAGTTGCTTTAAGACAAAAGAATACATATGTAGTTAGGGGCACTGTCTTCCTGGTAAATATTTAGTCAGGCATGCCAGTATGGCACGTGTTTATATCAGAGCTTTCCAAACTTTTCACGTTGGTGACACACTTTTTAGACATGCATCATTTCACGACACAGTAATTCAGTTTTACTCGCAAACCAGAGGTTAAACTAACCCCTTTCCAGCCCCGGGAGGAGTGCGGGGAGCATTTGTGGGATACACCCACACACTGCAACCGACACACTAACTTCTCAGGATGCACAGTCTAGAAAGCTCTGGTTTATATTATACATATGACAAATGCCCTGGGCCTTGCAATTTCATAGATGCACAGGAGAGCCTAAACTACTGCTCACTGTTTAGACACGAATTATAAGAACTTCTGATTGGGCTTCAGCAAATCTCACAAGATCTTGGAAGATTTGGATGTTACAAACGGATACAGTGGTACCTCGGGTTGCGAACTTAATTCATTCCGGGGGTCCGTTCTTAACCTGAGGCGCGCTTTCACTAATG
Organism: Podarcis melisellensis; assembly: GCF_964234715.1. Taxonomy (NCBI): domain Eukaryota; kingdom Metazoa; phylum Chordata; class Lepidosauria; order Squamata; family Lacertidae; genus Podarcis; species Podarcis melisellensis. Next base: position 11,653,892 of record NC_138534.1, on the reverse strand, counting down.
GGGCCTTCTGCTACCGCCGCGCTGCCAGCGCACGATTTCCGTTCCCATCCTGGGGCAAAGTTCGCAGTGCGGAGCAACTACTTCCAGGTTAAGCCTAAAGTTGCGCACATTGGGCTCTCCTCTGGTTGCTCAAAATTAGAATTTGACTAGCTGCTTTAGGAGTAACACATATTACACCATAAAGGTTGGAATCTCCTATGCCAGTCAGCCTCATTATAAGTTCTTAAGCGGTTTGTAAGAGAACATCAACATGTTCTGAGTTTTATTAGAAATCATAGCTTTTGCCTTCCTGGTTTGTTTGTATTTTGACATTCTCTTTCAGGCTTGCTCCATTGGTTGCAGTGTACCTCATTGGGGGATTTCTTTACCAGCGTCTGTTGGTGGGAGCAAAAGGCATGGAGCAGTTCCCCCACTTGGCCTTCTGGCAAGATCTGGGCAACCTAGTGGCAGTAAGTAGCAAAACAGACAAATCCGTACAGCAGCAAGGGGCAACCTGTGATTCTTCCAGAGTTTGCATCTGATATCATGCGCACAAGCTGCGTCTACCTGTGCCACAGGAAAGGTATACAATGGTACCTTGGATTAAGTACTTAATTCGTTCTGGAGGTCCGTACTTAACCTGAAACTGTTCTTAACCTGAAGCACCACTTTAGCTAATGGGGCCTCCCACTACCACCGGAGCACGATTTCTGTTCTCATCCTGAAGCAAAGCTCTTAACCCGAGGTACTATTTCTGGGGTAGCGGAGTCTGTAACCTGAAGCGTATGTAACCCGAGGTGCCACTGTATGTGCATTCAGGCATTTTGATGAATCTTGTTTTAACATCTTGTTTTAAGCAGGCCTGGGTAACCTCCAACCTGTGGACCAATCATAGCCCACAAAGCCATTTTCCTCATGACATCAGCTGATATGTGGGAGGATGGGATTGAATCCTGACAAACCCCATCCTGATTCAGGAGCTGGTTTGCATCAGAATCTCGCTAAAACGAAGGACTTTCAAACAGCCCTGTGCTGTTCTTTGAAGTCCTGACAATTTGGGCTTCAAAGCACAGCATCACCTGACACCATAGTGATGCCCACCTGTCGTATTCAGCCCTGCAAGGGAGGGAGATAAAAATGGCCCCTAGATAGAAAATGTGCCTCCACCCCCATGTAAAGAAGCCGCAGTGAAGCTTGGGGACCCAGCTCGTTACAATTTTTTAAGTGCCATTTAGTATGATGTCTAATGCCAGACTGTGATTAATCTCTACTAATATTTGTTGATAAAAGCCACTCTCAGAGCAATGGTTTGAAATTGCATTGTGTCAACTAATAATTTGAGATTACCCAGTTTGCATTCGGACAAAGTGCAAAATCAGATGGAAGCAGAGCCTTTCAATTCCTTGCAGCTGCACTGAACGAGAGGGAGTGCATGAATTGAAAGTTTGTTCTGCCTAAATAAACAGATTTATTGCGTTGTCCAAATATAGCTATTGTTTTTGTTGGAGATTGCAGCTAATAAAATTCCTGTCAACGGGCTTCCCTTTAGAGTTGGCTTGTTTCCTTGTGGGAACTTCTGAGCTGACACTCTCATGCTAAGCTTTTACTTACTAGTTGCCTATGCAAAGCCTTTGATGTGCTTTATGTATGGCAGTTGTGCTTATTTGGCTGTCATGTCTTTCTATAGTCCCTTCAGCATTGAAGTCCTCAAATCATGCTAAGAGGTGGAATCTGGATGGAGACAGGAGTTAATACTGCAATCACTATTTGTGGCCTGGCATTTGTACATTAACCTGTGTGTGCTTACAGGATGGCTGTGATTTTGTGTGCCGGTCGAAACCGAGGAATGTACCAGCTGCGTATCGTGGTGTTGGTGATGACCAACTAGGGGAAGAGTCTGAAGAGCGAGATGACCATTTGCTACCAATGTGATCTTTTCTTTCTTTTCCTTCCCTGTTTGTTCACATAAGCGGGTGTCACCTGGTCGCTTCCCCCTCATCTTTCTTGTGATCACCCCTTAAGCTGCTTGCTTTCTACCATGGCTGCCCCGTTTTTCCTCTCCTGCTATGAATGAGTACTGGGACTGGGGCTTCGGGCTTTTCTGAATGTAAATCTGTGGTAACAAAACTTTGAAATAGGGGGACTGGACAGAGCCCTGAAGGGCAAATGCTTCTCTAGATTGCCTGCTGAGGCTGATTTTTCTCAGCTTATGAAGAAGTGTTTGTAGGTTTGGAGTGGAGCAGCAAGGGGAACTTCAGTATGTGAAGTTAAAGGGAAGAACCTGAAGGGTATGGGGGTGGGTAGAGTGGCTGGGATTGAGTGCTTTTACATATTTTGTATGGGCTTTATTCTACAAAACACTGGATTTCTATTTTCAATTATTCATTTGTACATTTTTCTTGAAAGGTGAGGGAGCTTTCCTTGCATTTTCAGATTCACCCTTTTAAGATGCAGTAGACGGACAGTCTGGAGACTCTTCCATCTTAAAGTATGAATTAAAAGTAGATTTGAGGTCTTTTTTTCCAGTTGCTGGTACATGATGATGGCAATAATATGTATATTTTGCTATATGGCCTGAATTGAAATAGAGGCAAAGAGGAAAGAAAGTTTCTCAAAACAGCAGGTGCACCTGAGTGCAGTCCCTGCATTATCACCCCTTTAACTGCTTTACGAGAAAGAGGAATTATCGAGCTTTAGTTGTTTATGTGGTTATGGCGGAGGTTGAAAAATATAAGGAAGACCAGTCCTCTTAGTAGTTCAACAGGGGAATAAGGAATGAAAGTCTGTCTGGGTGGTTAGTCAAAATCTTAGCCACAAAAACCTATGGAATAAACTTATATCCTTCCAGACTAGTGCAAACATCACTGCTGGTCTGTTCTCAGTCGGGATGTTAATCTAAGTTGCACCTTCATCTATTTCCTGGAGGGATTGGGACATGATAGGTCTGTTGCTTTAAGAGATTGCTTTCTCTATTGGTGCATGCTATGCTATCACCTACTGAAGAGATCAGAGCTGCAGCTCAAAAATATTCCTTACTTTTGAAGATAAGCCATTTACAGTTCAAAGTCTCCTGAATTCACTAGTAACACCAGCTATCTCTTGTGAGGAATAATATATTTACTTTGTAGGGAGAGCTGGTGGTTCAAACTGGGCAGCGATCTGTGGGGTACACAGCAGGGCAGAATCTCTCCTTTTCTGACTCAAGAGCAATGATCAGCTCTCCTGCTGGAAAGAAATTAGATAAACAAAGCTGCATCAAGTGTCTCAAGTTCCCTCCAACAGGGATAAGGTCACTGCAATGGTCACTTTTTCATGGTGGTGTTTAAAATAACTTTGTACAAAGACACAACTTTAAAATTAAAATGGCTTGAAGCCCTGAACTGTGTGTTTGTGTGTTAATCATAGACTGCAGCTAGGATCATGCTGATGGGAGTTGGAATTTAACAACACGGAAGGGCTGGAGGTTCCCCCCTCTTAAGTCAAAGAAAGCTGCAGCAAATTAACCTCGTTAAATACTACTTTCCTGTTCTTCCTGCTCTCCCAGCCACACAAGGAGAGGGAACATAGCTCAGTAATCAAACACAGAACTTGGCTGGAGAGTGCTTAAACTTCAGTTACCTGTACCTGCTTAGATTCAAGGACTGGGAATATCAACTACTGTATTGGCCTGAATATAAGCCGCACCCGCAAATAAGCTGCACTTTTAAAATTGATGGGGGGGAGGAAAAATGACAATACCAAGGCTGCTTCCTTGGCTGGGGAGGGCACCATTTTGCTGACAGTGTACGGTCTTGAATAAAAGCAGCACTTTTAGCTTTTCACTGTCTGAATTTTTTTTTGAGGGGGGGGGGAGTGCGGCTTATATGCAGGCCAATGCTGTGCTTCACATAAACATGCTGTCAAAGGCCGCCTCAGCCACACCTTTTTGCTTAGTGCTATAGCATTATTTAAGCTATTCTTTTAGTTAAGAAGTATGAACCAGCACACACAATGAGATGGCTGCTGCTTCCCCCACCCTTCCTATAATAGCTATTATAATCTCTTCAATTCACACTAAAATGGTGATCACTTTTAACTGATGGCAGAGGAAATCCGAGCACATTTGACTCTCCAGAGTACTCGAGAGATTCTATACTCCTTGTGGTTAAAAGCTCTCATTTGTTAGCAGTATTAAACTTTGTGTTCAGATTTGGGTCAGTTTAGAAAACATGCACTTGGCCGTATTGGGACCCCTAGTTAAGACCACCAAGCCACACACACCAGCCTGGATCTGACATCACGGAGTCTTAAAACCCAAGCACAGTACTTTACAAGACCCAACAATCAGCTGCCCATCAGTGCTTTTCAGGTTGATTTCAAACCTTGTGGGCAAAAACTGCTTGCTTGATGTCACTGACATCAAAGAACAGGTGGACAATCTATGTCAAACTTGAGGCCCGAGGTGGGGAAGATAGTCTGGTGCTATGGAAGGAAATTTGATTGAGCCAACAGCCCAGAAAGCTAAGGCATGAATCTCAGCTGGTAGGCATGAAGTAATACTGCCAAAACACTGGTTCCCTCTAGTGGGCCTTTTGAGTTGTGAAAATACTACATACCCTAACATTCAAAAAGTTTTAAAATGACATTTTGGCAGATAGAACTTATTAAACACTATTTCTACTGAGCAGAAGTAAATATGCTTAAGCTGAGCTTTATGCTAAGATATTAAGCACACTTAGGTTTGCAACAGAAATGAGTAAACTATAGAAATATATGGAAATCTCTACAAATGATTGCAAGGTAGGTTTAATTGTTTTAAACTACTATACTCCAAGAAATATTGCTAAATCTTGTTCAGTGTTCCAGAACTGTAGCAGAGGACATACAGTTTCAATCTCAGATTTGAAGTTAACACAGTTAACAAATTTCAGCATCCTTAACTGCAATCTACAGTGACAAGTATCACACCTAGCTTTATAAGTACAAGTAAAGCTTTCTCCATAGCTCCCCTGCTCAGTACATGTCCCCCTCCTCAAATTACACTGCTTTAAAAAACTGTTAAAAACAGTTGTTGGAAAAAGGAATGGAAAAACACATCCTTGACCAAAAGCCATGGCTATCATCCAGCAGATACTGTAAACTGCCCTAAACCTATTACTGGAAGAGTCATACTTCAAAAGGGGTAATGATTAGTACTAGATATCACCACTGGTTGGAACAAGCTTGAAATATGCAAGCACAGAACAGTGGAAACACCTGCCCTAGTATAAACTCTCAGACACAACATAAAATTTGAAAGGTACAGACTTTGAGACAGACATACAGGTTACATCAAAACTAAGATTTTGAACATGCTCTGTATGAATTGTAACAAATCCCTTTTGTAGCTAAAAGCAAAGCTGTACCCTACTTTTGAATGATTTAACATGAACAGCAACAAAGCTTGCCTTCATTTAAACCTGCCATACATCTCTCCAAGTGAAACTATTGCACTGGTGTGTATCAGGAAAGTCGGGGAGAGAAAAAAAAATCAGGCCACGAGAGGACCGGCAACTTAATTTTTGAAGCATTCTTTTTACTGAAGAGAATATTTGTATAATAAACAAAAATAAACAGGCTTCTGACAGGAGATACAAACCTGCTAGAAGAAGCTTTGTCCCATATGCTCTCGGGGAGGGCAAGATACAAAACTAGTAAAAGAAAAAAATTCAAAAGCAAGATAGAAACAAATGGTGCTTCAGTACAATTGGATTCTCCTTTGGATATTGAATGGCATCTTCCAACTCCACAAGACATGTAGAATTAAAGTTTTTTCTTTAAAAAAAATCCCTCGATATCATAGAAGTGCTCATGTTGTCTTGGCAAGGGTCCTATTTAGGCATGAACAAGCTCCAATCCTTAAGTGATCCAGAACACTTTCCAGTGTTCTGTATGGGGTCAGTTTGCTACTTACTTCCATGTGACGCTATGAACTGGGAAAGGCATCATTTAAAGGACCTTCCAACTTCCCCTCCCACCCTCATCAAAAGAACCCATTCCCAAACTTCAGCACTAACTGGTTCTCTGGAAAAATGAATCTGTGTAGGAGGGGGAAAGACCGCATGGGAAGGAAAATGAGAAAACAAAAGCAACTCTAATTCTGAGAAGAGGAAGGGTCCTTCTCAGCCCTTCCTCTGAGAAGCCTCACCAGAGAGCTCTCATCATCCTTGCTGTATTGCCACCAGAACGATTCAGAGGCTAATTTTCAGGCAACATGAGATACTCCTGAAGAGGTGTTTCAAGGCCTCCTGGGGAGATATACTTCCTCCATGTAGCACCAAGACTGGCTTTTAAGAGAGGTCAGTTTCCCTCCATTCAGTGTTGAGAGCTTGAAATGGTCCCAGCGCGAAGAGGCGGAGAACTCTGGCTTCTTGCGTTACTAGGTCTCTTTGAGGATATTGATCTTGGCACAGATCTTGAGGGCAGGACCCAGCTTGATATTCATGGCACTCATGAGGTGCTCTTCCTTCAGTAGGAGCAAAGCCTGACCGTCAATCTCCTGTGACCGAAACTCCTCCGCAATCTCCTGGCAGCCTATAGGATTCAAGAAGCAAACAAAACAAAACACCTTGTGAGGTGTCAAAGAGCCAAGCAGTTGATGTCATTTTGAAGAACAGGGTGTTTGTATCAAATCCCTTATCAATCTTAATAATTCTCACCGGTCTGAGGTGAGTGAGTGAAAGAATAAAGGCTTGCTGAAGGAAAGCTGGCTGAAATGGAATTTCCTAGGCTACAGCTCACATTTTCAGTGATTATGCTGTTAACATACAGATAAGTCATCTATCGTCATGACCTTCATAATTCCTGGAGAACACAGAAAGGTGTTCATGGTACAGTGGTACCCTGGAAGTCGAATGGAATCTGTTTGGGAAGGGCATTTCACTTCCAAAACATTCAGAAACCAAAACGCGGCTTCTGATTGGCTGCAGGAAGCTCCTGCAGCCAATTGGAAGCCTCACAGGACATTTGGCTTCCGAAAATTGTTCAAAAACTGGAACACTCGCTTCGGAGTTTCGATCGTTCAGGAGCTAAGGTCTTCGGGATCCAAGGTATGACTGTATATTACCGTTCCACAGACTGAAACCTCAGTTATACCCAAGCAACTTGTCGTCTAATCTCACTCCTCTTCTGGTGGTGTCAGACTCACCTTGCAGAGATGCAATGAACTCATACACTTCCTCTACACTCCAGCGGCTGGGGTTGCTGGAGAGGAAGACCGGGTTGATGCCATGGAGGTCAGGGGTAGGCTGAGACATGTTGGAGCTGGCAAGGTCTCGCTCTCCATGACTAGCCCTCACTGAAAGGGGTCCAGGAGATGTTGGGGACAATGCTTCATCATAACTGGAGTTATCAGATCCTCTACTAGAGTCTTCTTGGCCCTGAAAGATGCAAGCACCAGAAATAAAACAAGAGGGGGAAATCCTTAGGTTGGGGGTAGTCATTGAAAAAACGTAAGATGATGCACAAGACCTGGGTTCCTACACAGTCCCTTTACTGTTTTAGTTGTTGCCTAGCAAGTATCTTGGGAGCAGTTGCACTGCAATTAGACTGTCAGAGAAACAGTGACTGCATGACTGGACACTCTTAATTGATCAAGGTAATGAACATGGGGAGAAGCCATCAAGTACATACTGGGCCCAAGCTACTAAATATTCTAGAGCTCAATACCTGTTAACTGTTAGCTTCATCTCACAGATTGAAGATGTACATACTCTGGTACACTGAACAAGATTTGGTAATACCATTTACCTGGCTTGGTGCTCTTCTGTCCCTCCTTTTTCATAAGGATGGCATGTCCATTGTGTCTTGTTTCTAATTAGACATCTTTGAGAGTATCCAGATAGTATTATCACCAGGGATTAAAGGTCTCATCTGATGTACGGAAAATGCAATATCCTATGTCTGAGCGTAAGCATACACCAGACATAGGATATTAATTTTTTCTTACGTCAGATCACACCTTTAATCAGATTTGACATATTGTTTGGATACTCTCAGAGATGATTGATTAGAAACAAAACACAAGGGACAGAACAGCACAAATCTGGGTTAACTCAGGCCAGCCTCTCCAGGTTGGACTACTGTTCTAAAATCAGCTCAACCTACTTATTTTTATACAGCCCCTACCCATATTCCCATGAACGAACAGCACAATCTTAGTTTACAAGAAGGAGCAGGACAGGCACCTGCCGATAGGTAGATTCTTCTTGCTTATTCAGTAGTTATCTAGAAGAAGTGCTGAGAACATGTATGAACTGAGGGAGCAGAGACCAAGTCCAGTAAGAGTCCATTTTAAGAGGCCACAGAAAATTGCCATCCTCCTAGTAAGCACAGAGGAGAAAGGTGTGTAAAGATATAAGCAGGGGACTGTCCCATTTGTTTTGCAAGGAGATAGTTGTTGCTATGCAACTTCCCTGGATCTTTTACTGGAATAAGGATTCATTATAAGTGTACAATCCACCTCAAAGGGTATGTCTTAGAAGGAAAAAAAGGATTCCTAACATGAAGAAGAATCTTTATTATGGCCACAGGCCAGCATAAAAACATGTTCGTGTTCCTCATTTACTAAGGGATAGAAACAAAAACACCTGGCCTTGATCTCTGACCCAAGGATGTGTGTAAGGTAGAAATCAGTAGTCTCTAAGCAGAAAGAGTGGGCATCAGAGGGGCTTATCCAGAAGATCCCACCTGACCTCTAGTGGTGGCATTAGAGAACAGCAGTTTACTTATTATGAATTAAGTAACAAATGTGCACTCTTCTCCACTGAAGTACAAGATTCTCTTCACCAAAGTCTAGTAACTTAGAGTTTCCACCTGTCTGGGAATTTTCCTCATGGTGGAGTGCATATAAACCCAAGTGTGCCATAAGGCAAAGGTGGCCAGACTTAATCCAGGTTTTAAGTCTCCAGTTTCGGGTTTTTAAATAGAAGATTTCGCTTGGCTTTATATTGGAACTTACGCCACTGACAGACAACTGTGTAACAGTCAGGATGGCATATGCTGCAAAGGCAATATTTTCTAGCCCTTATTTGAGTTGGGAGTCTGTGGTCAACACGACTGGAGACACGTCTTGTGTAATTTGTGGGTCGGTAGCTCCTTTCTGTCATGCATTCCCTAATAATTAATCCCCATTCAACAAACGTAACCACACCAGAGACAAGCACAGCCACTTGGGCATCTAGTGTAGGAGCTTATAGAGGACCATACATTCCTTCAGCAAGTTAAAGGTGTGTTTTTACTCCAGTTCTGGAGGCTCGAAGATTAGGCCACTGTTCTCTCAAAGGAGCCTCAAAAGCGTCAAAGAAGGCAAGAATCTAATCTCTATCTTTTGGAAATATTTCCCTATTTCCCCTAGGCTTTAGCCAGGTTCTGTGGGGTCTTAAGTACAATTCCAGTACTTCAACGGCCTTAGCAAATATTGCCCTCATCTCCTTTTGAACTATTTTATTGATGGCTTTAATTGATGTTTCTTTTATTCTTGTTTTTACAGTGCTGTATGCTGTTATTTATATAAGAACGGCAGGGTATAAATATTTTAAGCAGCAGACTTAAAAGACCCCCAGTCCCTGCCAGATAAACCCTCACAGCACCAGAGCAGGTGAAACTCTGCTGTTCTAGGCAAGGAGGAATGAGGGATGGAAGTATACCCTTACCCGGTGACGCTTGCCCTGTATCTTGGCTCGGGCAATCTCTGAGCTGCTGCGCCGAGGCCCCCGTCGTCGTCGGGCATAGTTCGCTTCCTGGAGCTCCTTCATTTTTTTCCTTTGAAGCCGAAGTTGGTGACTGCAGCCCACATTGTACCTGGCACAAGAAAGAAGGAAGAATAAATGAAGCAAGGCTCATTTGAGAATTCCTCTGCAAGCTGAAAATTCTAACGTGCTAGTCCTTTTCCAGCAAAACAGTTTTGAGTATGGGAGTGCTCAAGCCCTACATGAAGAGTCGTTTCTACATCAGCCATCTAGCCAGGCTTATTGAGATCTTTCCATCAGGAGGTAGAAGCAACATACAGCCTCTAAATTATTACCCTCTAAATCTGGGCTTGAGGAATCCAATGGGAAAGGCAACCCTAATACCCAGGGTAACACTGTCTGTACAGGTTTAACCTCAACTTTCAGACTTGCTTTCCAGGGAAATAATTCATTATAAAGGTGCCTGAAACATTCTAGGTGCTATTCAGAAAGGGTACTTATTGAAAGGGACGCGGGTGGCGCTGTGGGGTAAACCACAGAGCCTAGGACTTGCTGATCAGAAGGTTGGCGGTTCGAATCCCCGCAATGGGGTGAGCTCCTGCCAACCTAGCAGTTTGAAAGCATGAAGTGCAAGTAGATAAATAGGTACCGCTCCAGCGGGAAGGTAAACGGCATTTCCGTGTGCTGCTCTAGTTCACCAGAAGTGGCTTAGTCATGCTGGCCACATGACCCGGAAGCTGTACGCCGGCTCCCTCGGCCAATAAAGCAAGATGAGCGCCGCAACTCCAGAGTCGGCCACGACTGGACCTAATGGTCAGGGGTCCCTTTACTTTCTTATTTAAAAAGTACTTTCTCTTGAGCAGGTAGAAGGAGGCATCCATCCCCTAATAGGATAAGTCCCCAGGGGGCTGGGAGAGGCAAGGAACCACATGACTACTTTTGTTTAATGTCCCTCTCCTGTCCAATTAGTGGAGTGATCCTAGGAGATGAAGACTTCCTTCTAACAGAGGAGAAGAATTAAGAGCAATATATGGTGGCCTTAGGGACGCGGGTGGCACTGTGGGTAAAATCTCAGCGCCTAGGGCTTGCCGATCGCATGGTTGGCGGTTTGAATCCCCGCAGCAGGGTGAGCTCCCGTCTTTCGGTCCCAGCTCCTGCCCGCCTAGCAGTTCGAAAGCACCCTCAAGTGCAGGTAGATAAATAGGTACCGCTTTATAGCGGGAAGGTAAACGGCGTTTCCGTGTGCTGTGCTGGTGCCGGCTCGCCAGAGCAGCTTCGTCATGCTGGCCACGTGACCCGGAAGTGTCTCCGGACAGCGCTGGCCCCTGGCCTCTTAAGTGAGATGGGCGCACAACCCTAGAGTCGGACACGACTGGCCCGTACGGGCAGGGGTACCTTTACCTTTACCTTTTTATGGTGGCCTTGGTGGCACAAAGTGCCTTCCATTAACTTTGGCTGGTGGCTCAACTGTAACCCTATCTGGACAGGGATAACCTTCAGTTGTTTATGCTATGGTAGCCTGTAGTTTAGGATACTTCAATGCTTTGCAAACGCAGCTGATTCTGAAGATGTTTTGTAAAATACTTCTGGTGTAGAATTTGGTGGTGAGACCGGGACCAGAAGATCTGAAAATATTACATCGGTTCTGGCCCAACTGCAGTGGCTGCTGATTAGTTTCCAGTCTCTATTCAAAGTGGTGGTTTTGACCTATAAAGCTTCAAGACCAGAGTAGCTCAACAAGTGCCTCTACCAGCCCAGGCTCTGCAGTCCATTGGGGTCCCTTCTACAAGTGCTCACTCAAAGGAGGTGCAGAGGGTAACCACGTGACAACAAGCCTTTTCAGTGATTTTATTCTGATACTGGCCACTGACCACAATAAAATGACTTTGCAGGGGTGGCTCCCATCTGTGGAATGGTATCCCCAGGGAAACACACCTGTCTCCATCATTATCAAGTCTCAAGGAGGAGTTTCCAAGCGCCATTACCTCTTGGCACACGTTACAGAACAGAACCTTTTGGAACCACGAAATTGATTGGCTGGGCCGTATTTTCCGCAGAACTCGCATTTCAGCAGATTCCCTTTCTTGTCTTGCTCTGAGGAAGCAGGAGAAGCAGACACTTAATAGTTAGTAAAACAACTAGCTTCATTAACCAGCAACATCAGAATGCAAGCTTAAGATTGTCTGTTTGATAGCAAGCTATACTCTCTGTTGAAAGCCAAGTATGGGAGACTCCCCAGAGAGAAAGAACTGGAAACCCCATTAGCCATTAGATCTGCAAAGCTGTGTGTAACAAAAGCACATCCCTTGTTCACCTATGCTTATTTTGAGAGTGTGAAGTGGTGCTCTTCCTTATTCCACAGATAAAATGGGTAGCGCTTCAGTATAAACCATGTGATCCAATACAGCACCTCCACTCCTTCTCCTTTCCCCTGGGCACCCTTTCAGGAAAGAGTAATTAAAGCTAAGCATTTGGCTTGGCTCTCAGTAACCTACATGTTTGACAAAGGTGGAAAATGTGAACGTAGAACTTGAAATACCCTTACCCCACCCTACTCCTTCTCATCGACTACAGTCCCTAGAGGGGACTCACCTGCGGCAATGCTTTCCCCTCCTGGGGAGTTGCTAGGCTGGTTCTCGGTTTGCCTAGAGGGAACTCCTCCCTGAAGGGGCTTTTCAAATTCTTTTAGGAGCTGAGAACAGCTCACCTGCATTCAAGACAGTGGAAAGGGGAAACCCGAGTCAGAAAGCAACTTTGTGCAAGAGTTTCGTTGTCTGATGCTAAGCATGCTTCAACTACAGGACTACTAGAATTTCTTTCCTGGCTTTAGCTAACATAAGCCAAGTTAGCAAACAGATCATGCTGGCAGTACAAAGAGAGAAAGAAGCAGAGAGCAGTCCCTGCCCTAGATACCCCAGGCTGAACCCTCTTACCGGAAAAGGCTCTGCCCCTTCCTGAATGACAAAGCCCTCTATGATGTGCGTAAGAATCTGAGGCTTGACAATGGCTTGCGGAGGTTTGGAATCTCCCGTCTGGCGTGACAACATGGCTAAGGTAGGCATAGGAGCAGCTGTAGGAGTGACAGAGCTGGAGTCACTTGGAGGTGCATTGGGGGAGGCACTGGGGAGGGACTCAGATTTCTCTGAAATAACAGAAGCAGCATTAACAAATTAGACCCATCTGAATTCTGTATGCAACTATGCAAATAATGTATTTGCAAATTATGTATTTGCATACATAAAAAAAATAGGCGGAATTGGTTTGGTTTGCGACATTTGTGGACTGCAAGCGTTACTGTATCAGTATGGCTTGCGTAGGGCATGCAGAGCTGGGCAGAGAAAGCTGCAGGTGTCCACTATGGCAGGACAGCTCCTGCTCATTGTCAACTTCAAGTCATGGATGCCAAACACATAAGATGATCACATGTTGACCAAAGGCATTCACAGGACTGCATTTGTGAGCCGTGTAAGGAAGAAAGTTAAGCCATAAAACAAGTCCTGATCCAAATCATTTCCCCCAAGATTCAGAAGCTTTACCTGTGGTTTATGTGTGTGTTTTCAAGTTATACTCCATCACCACAATTCCGCTCTGTGCACAGGGGCATTCTAGTCCGTTTATACATTCCACCCTCAATCTGTCACCAGGCCTAACCACTTATCTACTCTTCAGGGAGCAGGCCGAACTTACCCCTGTTCCCTTCACCTCCAAGGCCCCCCTTATCTTCTGTGGCTTTGGGACTCTCTGCCACAGGAGACGACTTAGCAGGCAGGAGAGAAGGTGGTGCACTGGAGTCATCCCTCTCCTCTTCAGATTCTGCTTTGCGCTTGACTGCCGAAGTCTGTGGTTTGCTCTGTGTGGGAAGATGGGAAGGGACATGCAGATCCAAGAGAAGGAAGGAAATAATTCTATCCCAGACACTAAATAGGCAGCGAAATGCTGCTAACCTCCATAGGCTGTATGCAAAGAGATGCAAGTGGACATCACACCACAGGAATCTGCTTCTTCTTCACGCTGCATTTCCTTGCACCCCCACCCCCAAAAGCCATTCCTGAAGGTCCATGCTGGAAGAGCATGGTAATAGTTTTGAGAATTCAAGTGACTGAAGGCAGAAAATATGAAATGGAACGGCACCACAGTGGGTACAATCTACCAGGAAATTTTCCTACAGTGTCTTCATTAAATTAAACAAGAGCTGCAGTGTTGTTCGAGTGCAGTAACTTTGTGGATTGGTGGGAAAGGCCTGATAATAGATGGAACCACTGGGTGAGCTGCAAATTATGATCTCCCAAGAAGTGCCATGAGAAAACCTTCCCAATTGCTTTACCACCTTTGAAAGATCCCTATCCAGATGACGGCATTTCACAGCTCACCCACTGTCTTGTAAAAAAAGATTGGGAAATGCTACCTGGACACCACAGTCTACAGTCCATTCCTGGTAACCAAGGCTACTAGGGAGTCTGTGAAACAGGCAACATACAAATGCAGTCCACCAGTCACATAAAACAGCACACAAAAAGCTAAATAACCATCCTGTTTAGCTGCTTGCCTAGGTCACCAAATACGAGAGGACTGTAAAACAGCAAGCAAGCAGATCACCGACAAACATGGCAGATAGACCATATGCTTTGCAGGCCTGACTGTACATGGTATGTGAGCAGGTGCGGATTTTGCCCCCCTCCAACATTCCTACTGTACTTGTGAGGTAACTTACAGGTAACTGGACAGGCTGCACGTAGTAGGCAGATGTTTGTGCCTGAGCCATGACGGGAGAGGAAACCGTATTCTTCACCTGGGTCGTGCCCTGGACCTGGGCCACGTTGACCCCCGAAGTGAGCAGTGGAGGAGCTTCTTGTAGAGGAGGAGGAGAACAAGTAGAAAAGGAGGCAGAAGAGGTCTGGGACAATGAGGATGCCGTGTGGGCCTGGGACACCGGCTGGACAACGGCTGGCAGGCCCCGGGAGGCCTGCACTGCTGTGTTCATCTGCGGAAGACCCAGAGCCTGAGCCTGGGCTGAACCTTGCTGGCGGCTGCCAACAACCTGCACTGGGATATGAGGCGGGGGCTGCTGTGATGCCGACATTTTGGCAGCCCCGAGCTGTGGAGACTTGAGGGGGGCTATGGGCGGCTTCGACTGAATGGGGACAGGCGTCTTAGTAGCTGCCTGGCAGAGGTTCTCCTGCTGGAGCTGCAGCGGCTGAGGTTGTGACTGCAGCATGGGCTGGACGACAAGGGTCTGGGCTTGCTGTTGGCCCTGGAGGGGCGGGGCCTGCTGCTGAGCCTGCGCTGGCCCCTGCTGCTGCTGGACCAGGGGCGGAGCTTGCTGCTGCTGCTGCTGCGCCAGCTGGAGGTGTGTGGCAGTGTGCAAGAGCTGGGACTGGCGGTGCTGGAACTGCTGCTGGTGATGGATGGCGATTTGCTGCTGGATCACCACTTGCTTCTGGAGGTGGATCTGTTGTTGCTGCTGGATCAGCGAGTGAGGCTGGATTTGGGTATATGTGGCTGTAAAGTATTAAAAAAAACCCACAGTATTATGACACACCATCAGGGTGCACACCGCTTTATAAAGCAATTTAGGCAAAAGACACCAACCCCAAGAAAACTGTGATCTTGGGCAAGGCCAGGCCACAAGGGTAGGAGGCGAGCAAAAGCAGTTGAATACACTTAAGAGTGGGGAGGTGCGGTTGCTTAGTGGCAGAGTGCAGTCCCTGGCCCAAACTCTGGCATTTCCAGAAAAGGAACTAATGTAGTAGAGCTGAACAGGACCTCTGCCCAAGACCTTGCAGAGCTACTGCATGCATCACAAAAGTGGCACCTGCAGGTCTTCATTGACACTTACTCATCTCCCTCTGCAACTGGATTTGATGGGGAAAGAACAAAACAAAACAAAACTTTTTTTCAAAGCCAACTGGTGCCTAGGGGTTTGGGAGGAGGCACACCGTTGTGAGGCATGTGTGGTGCCCATGACAGTTTCTCTGGAAATATGCCCAGAAGCCCAAAAGGGCTGGCGTCCCCACCAATACAGACTAGAAGGACAAGCAGAAGGCAGCTTGATATGCTTCACATCTCAGTAATAAGCCATCAGCGCAAAATGAAGGAAGTGAGAGTACACTCTCCAGGGCATATCGACTCCAAGCCAACTGCCCAACAAGAAGCAAGCAATGGGCTAAAATAGATTGCAGCCAATCTGCCCTCAGCCATCCAGGAAGGGGCTGTACAATTGTGAAGATGGTGAGCCTGGTTAAGGGGTACATGGATGAAGGTATCAGTCAAGTCACTGGAAGGGTCACCAGTAAGGAAAGCATGAACTGTCACCTACCAGAACTGATCAAGGTCTGGCTTGGGGCTGGTGTCGCTGTCCTGGTCAGGTTCATGCCTACAGTCTGTTGACCATTACCATCTGCTTCAGCCTTCTTTGCTGCTGCATTTTCTCCTTCCGTCTGACTTCCCTGGCTCACAGTCACTGCCTGGGCAGCAGAAGCCACCGGTAAAGGCTGAACTACACCAGTACCCTTCCTCTGGCAGCTGCCCCCTGGGCCAGATGAGGCTGCTTGGCTTAGCCCGGAAGTAGTGTGGCTCCCCACTGAAGATGCCACAACCCCAGAGATGCCATTGCTTCCCGCTGCCCCTTGACTGAGATTAAGTGACTGGCCTACATTGCCAGAAGCGGCTTGAGTCACTGTCAAGGTCTGGCCAGCATGGGTAGCCTGGGGTAGTACTGAAGACTGGGAATTCCCGGATAAAACAGCCTTTGGAGCAGAAGCCTGGAGCTGTGCATTAGCTGCTGAGGTCTGCTGACTTCTGACAGCCAAATTCTGCACCTGGGAAAAAATGCAGAGAGAGAGATAGAAAAAGAAAAAGAGGGAGAGAGAGAAATAAATGACTCATTAGCTTCAGGTTACAAGAGGCAGGGACCCCTGGTATCTACTCTGGCTTAACCAGCAGTAAAAACTGACCATGCTGAACAGCTGTTAGGAAGCTCTTTTCACTTTTATTTAGGTGCTGCACCCTTTGTCTTGTACCCAAAAATAAGTGTCAAAAGGTACTACAGGGAGTGAGGAATCAAGCTATTTATTATTTTAAAGGGATCAATCTTTAAAATTGCAGCTCGTTTCTTCCTCATTTTCAGTAAAATTAAAGATCTCATGGCACTTTCTGTAAGGAGCTTAAAGAAAATCCATTTAACTCAACCCTGTGCAGTCACCTTCATTGTGTTGAAAGGCTGCTCCCTCAAACTGAACCTTGTATATTTGTTTTATGGTTCTCTTTTGTAAGCTATCTTGAAAATCTAGATTTAAATACACATTTTCAAATAAATAAATCAAAATTAAAAGAAAAGAAACTGAACCTTTTCTCTCTGCAACAGCTTGGTGCACACTAGGGCCTAACATATATTATTGCCTGTGTTTGGATACACTTTCTCTTAATGCGGTTTTGGGATAAAAGATTACTTTTACCTAAAGACCACTAATTGAGATAGAAAATAGATGCAGAGAAGTTAGTTGCGAAATGTCTTTAAAGGCTCGAAGAAATGCTGGGGAGGGAGGAGGAGGCGGCAAGATATGTAACAAGCGGCAAGCCACAGTCAAAGCCTAAGCAACACTGAAGGTCCACAGAGGTCATTTCTCCTGTCTTGTCAAATTAGTCGTTGGCCTCCCCTTCCCCCCACTTTACCTGGAAAAACCCTCATCATGCAGAAACAGGCACCTCAGGTTTCTGGAGCCCCATCAAGTCTGATTGTTAAATCTGGAGTACTTGTCAAGCGGCAAACAGCACATGTTCTTCGCATCAGGACGAGAATACAAGGGCATAACCAATCAATGGGGGATAACCAATCAATGCAAAAAGTGCAGCTGACTAGCTAGCTTCAGTCATCTGCAAGCATGAACCCAGGTTTTGAGAACCGGAAGGCCACTGGCTGAAGTGTGCAGGGGACTGAGTGGAATGGGGATGTTCTTCTCATGGGATGTTTGAGCCAGAGGGACACACCCGAGACTGGGGCAGGCCAGGCTGGTCATGGGAACCCCAGAAGAGGGTGTCACTGACCTGGTCTGTGTCTGTGTGGACCCCAGGAGTATGAGTGGGTGGTGCCTCCTGCTGAACAGCAGCCACGGCCCCGTTAGGCATCAGGATGAGCTGGGAGGTAAGAGGTACATTGCGGCCCAAGGTCCGGTTCACCTGCAACAGGTTCCCCAGCTGCGGCTGTTGAGGGAGGGTTAGGTGGTGTGGAGATGAGAACAGCAGGAGGGAGAAAAAGGAGGAAAGAAAGCGAACCACAAGCAAATAGGTTATCACGGTGCATGGGGCCTAGGGTCTCCGATAAGACAGCCATTCTGTCTCAGCATTTTCCTCCATCATGGCCACTTTGCAGGCGGTGGAAAGCAGGTTTATTATTTCCAAAAGCCAAACCACCTCCGCCTCTCCATATTGGGCCAGCAGCATAGGTTACCTATAGGTTTGTGTGGCAGATGTTAAGCGTGGAGTGAAGGGAATGAGGGACCCCTGCTAGCTTAGATCAACTGCAAAACTTTTTTTCCCCCCATACTGAAAAGCTGTAACCAAGATAACTAAATATAATCTGAGGCCAAACAGATCAAAAGGAGTTTGCTATTTCACAGATATGCAACCAAAGTCAAGGATGGAAATGTGAGGAGGGGAGAATACAAAGAAGTGTGTTTCTCATTTAGCCTAATTAAGAAGATGGCTTTCCGGAAACTCTTTAAAGAACAGAAGAGAAAGCATTAAAAGTCAGGGTATTTAAAATGGATGAAATGGAGTTGTATTTCAGATGAGCACTTCATCAAGGCTGCTTTAAAAGAGATCTGTTTCGTAATGCATTACATAAAATCGTACCAAGTGCCATGGGGTCTTTAAGATTCATGGAAAATAAAACTGCAAATGACACTAAATATCCTCTGTCCCTGTAGTACATCTGCTGAATTGAGAATCAACCAACTGTTCAAGGGAGCATAGATTGCTAACTTTTGCCTGAGCACAAAATAGCAGACTGTATGAAAGCTGGAGATTCATCAGGGGGCTGCGAGGTATTTATGATGGGTGAAAGCAACACGTGTACAACTCTTACCCGAAGGTACATCTGAGCTTGTGACTGGTTAAGAGGTGGTGATGTGGTGTTACCAAGGAGCACCGATTGTGTCAAGGTGGTGGCACTAGGTGAACTCACACTCTGCGAACGGCTGATTAACTGTGCAGCTGATGTGGTAGCCAAATTAATCTGTAAAGTGAAAAGTTGGTGTGGAGGGAGGGGGTAGATGAAAAGTAGTATTAACAGAATCTAAGCTAGAAACAGTTTCAAAGAAAGTGTGGCTGAACTCCAGCAATACGACTGGAACAAGGCCCGCCAGCCACTTTCATGCTCCCCTCCCAAACTCACCTTGTTAAGAGCCCAGGAATTATCTGAAAGAAAAGTGTGTGGGGAACACAACTCACTCTTTTCAGCAGCCCTACCAGGCTATGTGAAAAGGAGCAGGGGAGGGGAGGGGAGTGCAGCAGCTGCTCTCCAAAACCTCTTTGCTCAAATTATTCTCAGAACTTCAGCAACTGGAAGAACATAACAATGGACTTGCAAACAATGACCATTCGATTATGATTTCTGCACCAGAAGCACTAAATAAAAGCAGCATATGCAGTTTTATTATCAACAGGCGACAAGTGCTTGACACAGCCCTCTTCTGTAGATGCTAATGTTCCCCTTTTATTCAGTTATCATTAGGAATCAATATCCCCTCTAGGGATGCTGCTCAGTCTTCTCACTTGCAAATAAGGAACTCCCATTCTATTTTTCCACCCTGACTGACAATACTACCTACAGTCATACCTCATGTTACGTTTGCTGCTGGTTGCGCGTATTCAGGTTGCGTCTTGTGGCGACCCAGAAGTACCGGAAAGGGTTACTTCCGGGTTTCGCCACTCGCGTATGCGCAGACGTGCAAAATGGCATCAAGCGCATGCGCAGAAGCGGTGAATCACGACCCATGTGTGCGCAGACACAGGTTGTGTTCTTTTAAGGTTGCAAACAGGCCTCCGGAATGGCTCCCGTTTGCAACCAGAGGTACCACTGTACTCTCCTCCACCAATACTAGCAAACATTCTCTCAACATTGAAGTTACCCATCCATAGCCAACTAATTCTCCAAGAAAACAGACATCGGATGCCCAATCATTTGAGGGCAAGTTAGCTGCTTACCGAAGCCTGTGTAGTAGCTGTCTGTTGAGAAGTGCTTGTGTTTGGAGAGCTTGCTTGTCGGCTCGCTGCAATTGTAGCCTGTAAGAAACATTATATATTCTTCCAAAACCAAGATTTAGCCAAGGGCCCCATTATTCCCATGTTTTCTGGTCCTCAAAAGGTAAAACACAACAAAATGGTCATTAACATCTGCCTCGTGTTTATTTCTCTAGCTTAGTTGAAATGCAGCCGCTATACCAGGGGTGGCTAACCTTTTCCTCTCTATATGTTGCTGGACTACAATTCCCATCATCTCTGGTTATTGCTCATATTGCTTGGAGCTTATGGGAATTGTACTGCAGCTGCAGGGCCAATGGTAAGCCACCTTGACCCTTCAATGTAATTAAACTTGCCCCTCCACAATGCTCCCCAACAAAGAGCAAAAGAAGTGAGGAATTAACCTATCATCAATACATACTCTCTCTTCAATCAGACAAATAACCAGATATCTTAATTCTGTTTAAGAATCGGTGTAGGCTGAAGCTACCATTTATTTAGATGATTTGAGCAAATCGTTGGTATTTCTAGATGTGAGGGAGTTGGGAGTAGAGTTTGTGATGTGCAAGACAAGACCTTTACTCTGCTATAAAAGCATTTTGAAAGCAATGTAGCCATTGCTAAGACAATGGCAGGTGCTGGGCAAGACCTTTTACATGGGCAGAAGGGAAGTATTTTCATCACAAGCTACAACTGACAGCTACACCTGCTCTGTCAGAATAGGCATTTATCAGACATAGAAGAAACACCTACTCAGGCTCACATCTACAACACTAAGTCAAGTTTTTTCAAAACCTCTCAGGGAAATGTGGAACAGACTTAACATCATTTTCAACACACGTCATCTAAATTATTATCACCTTCCCAACTTTTACCTATCAGGAACAGAACAGTTAACAATATAAAAGGGAGGGAAAGGAAACTGATAATCTAAAGGAGGACTATTTTAAATTCAAGTTTGTTTGTTTTTAAGCGGGGGATGGCAGAGGGGGGCAAACAGAAACAAATAACAAAAGTTAGCAAAATGCCCTGCTTCATGACTCATGTGTAGAGTATGAATGGAAAGGTAGTTTGTAAATTATAAGGAAGGTCTGCAGGAAGGTACATCCCTTTCCACACTGCACCTTCCTGCAGGATCTCTGCCAGCAAGAGCCATGCCACCAAATGTAAGGGGTGAAAGCGAAGTTTTGTCTTTAACTGCAACTGTGTCCCAGAACCAACCTGGAGTGCTAAAGCTTGTAGTGAACTAGCTGATAGATAGAAAAGTTCAAAATGCATGTAATATAATAATATAATATTTTTTTATTTATACCCCGCCCTCCCCAGCCAAGGCCGGGCTCAGAGCGGCTTACAAGCACTAATAAAAACAAGATGAATGATTACAACTTAAAATCAAAAATATAATACATTAAAATAATGGAACATTAAAATATTAAAATGTAGCCTCATCGCAGGAGGAGAAGGAAAAGAAAGGGGGGGGGGAGAGAGAGAGGGAGGGAATCAAATTGGCTCCAAGCCAAAGGCCAGGCGGAACAACTCTGTCTTACAGGCCCTGCAGATAGAAATCAGACCCTGCAGGGCCCTGGTCTCATGAGGCAGAGCGTTCCACCAGGCCGGAGCCACAGTTGAAAAGGCCCTGGCTCTGGTTGAAGCCAATCTAACTTCTTTAGGGCCTGGGACCACTAGGGTGTTGTTATTTATGGACCTTGAGGCTCTCCATGGGGCATACCAGGAGAGGCGGTCCCGTAGGTACGAGGGTCCTAGGCTGTGAAGGGCTTTAAAGGTCAAAAGCAGCACCTTAAATCTGACCCTGTACTCCACCGGGAGCCAGTGCAGCTTGAAAAGCACTGGGTGAATATGTAAAATCGTATACAGGCAATGACCATTCTGTGCATGACCAAGGCACACATGACTACATGCACACACATCATTTTTGGCCCCAGAAGTGGGCAGGGCAGGCTTACACACGCTCCGCCAACACATGGGATGACCCAGAATGCAATCCCCACGCAAATGGGGAGTTGCCTGTACTGGAAAACCTGTACCAATAAGCTCTTAAAGAGGCAAGAGTTAATAAGCATTTTTCCCCCAGAGCAGAACAATTAGTGTCCACTAAGTCCATTACTGTGAAAGTACAACGTTCTTTTCCCTTCCTTTGAGATCCTCTCTTTGGGCCCTATCCATCCAAAACCTCATTTGTTTATTCCAAACTAGGTGTTTCACTCTTCCCTGTTTCAGGTAACTCCTGTCTTTTGAACAGTCTGTCTCACCTGCTGGACTGCAGCCAGACTGTGTAACTGAGCACTGTTGAGCTGCTGTTGGAGCATAAACTGGTGGAAATACTGGGCTGCATTGGGCTGCCTCTGCAGTGCTTGAAGCGCCTGTAATAAAAAAAATAAAAAAATAAAAATTCAGAATACAAAACAGAACACATCCTAACATGCCCGAGGTCTCACAGGACAAAATAAGTGAAAACATATAGAATCACAGCCCCCTATCAGCAGATCTGGACCACCACATATTTATTAGTGGAATAGCAGAACATTAGGCTAAAAATGGTTCCACCGGCTTAATTAGAATGGCCAGGAACACAATAATCCTTAGATCTATTAGGTATTAAGCAGGACCTAGCAATGCATGGGGCATGTTTGATGCCTCACACCGATTTTCCTAGGCCACTGGATAAGGCAGGAGTGAAGAACTGGAATTGGTCAAAGGATTTGATCCTTACCACCCCACTCCTGGGGACCAACTTTGACAACTTCAAAGGGACTGATCAGCTGATTGACAGTTACAATGAGCCCCTCTGAAGTACATTTGCTGGCAGATTGGATTCAAACTGTACATACAAACTCTGCAGCTATCTGGAGAGGGAAAATATCCATTTTCAGGTGCAAATGGACAAAGTGGGGCTTGCAGTGAGCCCTCTTGAAGCCACACTGCCAGTTCCAATCGCATCACCAATGCTGAAAGCACACCTTTAAAGGGACATATGGATAGGCACTGACCACAACACCCCCCCCCCCACAAAGGCATTAGGGAATTCCTGATGGAGAACTCCTTAGTGCAGCTGATCCCAGTAGGATTTGCCATCAGCACCAATCAAGCAAACCCTCACTTGAAACTCCCAATAGCTCCTTTGGAGCTACCTACTTACCTGCCCCAAACCTGACATCAGGTATGGTGGGGAGTACTAAGGGGGATACCGCCCTGCAGACTAAACTGGGAGCCATGCTGAACTTAACAACTGCTTTGCTGCTTCCTGCTCTGGGCATCTTCAGGAAGAAGAGCAAAACAGAAATTGAATAAATAATAAGGCCTGTAATTTGGAGGTTCACCACCCTTGAGATAAGGAGAGGTATTCACTTCTCAAGACTGGCCTCTTCTTTCCTGAAGAGAAGGCTGTCTGCTTCTCCTCTTATGTGAGGAACATAACCAATTCAGTGCTAGTCTCCTACAGGTTCACTGCACTGGCTAAGCCTTTGGAGCAATTTCCCCTGTGCTCATAAACAGGGCACCTACTGGCTAAGCAGCAGTTTAAAGTGATGTGCTGCTACTCTGATGATGATACCTTCCAGAGCAGTTTTTCCCCAAGATCAAAGATGGTCCCCCACCTGCACTGCCTGCCGCTCATATAGAGTCATCTGAGAGATCTGAGGGCGAGTGCTTCCTCCAGAGCTTGAGCTGCCACTAGCAGAGTTTGAGTTTTGCTCGCTTTCCGTCTCCATAGTGTCAGGTCCCCAAGATCCTTGCCTGAAGCTTTGTCTCAAGCCCTAGATGAAGAAAACTGGGGGTTAGCTCATGTCACAGAAACTACAACATTTATCTCCCCCTGCATTATAAATTTATGGAACCTTTCCTTCCTAAGCTCATCATCACACAGCTTAACCAAAGCCTCTAAAATGTCTTTCCTGGGCTACAATACTGAGAGAAGAATCTGTGGGACCCCAATAATTGAGGCTGTATTTAAAATAACCATTAAAATCACACATTTTGATATGCAAATTCCTCCAGATTTATAGCCATGATTCTATAGCACTAAAGCAAAGTTAGGTTACCTGTGACGGTTTAAAGACATGGAAGTCAAGAACAATGTAGATTATTCATAACAAGCATTCATCACTGGGGCTCATCATAGTTTTGTTTTTGTTTTTTTACCAGGAAGCATAAGGTGGGCAAAGGAATATCTGACGGGCTTATACAACATACGGGCTTATGCATGTAACAAATAGGAAGTTTCATAAGAACCGCCTAATGGATTAAGTACCAACAAGTTTTCTTCTAGCACCACGCTCAGAAATATGCCTGAACTTCTTTGGGGATGTGTCAGGGCACTGGAATGGTTTTGTATCAACTTCCTAGAATGCCCCCAACACACATCCCTTGGAGATGTGATGTTGATTGGACAAGGGTGGAATCCGAGAGGGAGACTCTGACTATCCCACACTGGAGCCCGGTGAGAAATATAGATTTGAGTTATCCTATGGCCCTGGGATGCTGTCCTTCGGACTGTAAGATTCCACCCTTGGTATAGAGGTGACTCTCAACTTACGTGTGGGTTTCGTTATGGCGCATAAAGCCAAAATTGAGTGTGGCCAGAATACATTTGGTTCAATGGCAGGTGAGATTGTCAAAGTCTTTTTTTCCTGGACACCCACCCCTTTCCATTTTTTTTAAAAAAAAGATTTGCCAAGCGTGTTAAGCTGAATGCGCACAAGTTAATTGTGCGTAAGTTGTGAGTTACTTGTAAGGCTATGTCCAAACAATTCAAAGCTTTACATGGAAAATGTGTTTATTGCAATACTTTAAAATACTTTAAGCAGAGCATACTCAAGATCATACGCTTTATTTGCATTGTTGGATTTTAAGGAAAGCATACCGAAAGTATTTTCGGTCCATTTTCTGTAGCAGCTCAAACTACCAGGATCTGAATACAGTCTTAAACCACATAAAGGCGGTGACTGTTTTAGGTGTGTCCAATTGATGCACAACACATGGGTCCTTTTAGACTTGGAAGAGGGCAGAACAGAGCATGGAATCCTTATGAACATTCCGCCAACATGTGCAGAGGGGCCAAGAATGGAACCCCTGTGCAAAATGGTCACCGTTTATACAATATGTATAACCAAGTAATACATAGATTTGTCATTTTCCTAATTGTACACCATTCTGAACTGTGCTTAGCTTTTTAAAAAAGAAAATTTAAAATAGAAGAGCATGTAGAACAAAGGGGAGATACAGATATTTAAGGCAGTCACTACGACTGGGCTTGCAAAGTGTTTCACATCCTTAAGTATAAGGATCAAATGTTTTAACAGCTATGATTTTTCCAGCTTGACATTATATTAAATCTTATTAACAGCATTACAGCCTTAATACATAGCATTACGAAGAGACCTGCATCACAAGAAAGGTTCATTATTTGTGTGATGAAGCATGGAATGTTGGAAGAAAAGCAACATACTCCACCAACTGAATTCAAATGTTACCTTCCCAAGTATTGCATTTATTATATAACTGATTTACACATTTGCAGATCATATTTATATACTTATCTGCGGGTGGAATATTTGTTTTTATAACTTGTTTTTAATTACGAGCATTGTGGCAGAAAGCAGGGTATGAGTAACTGATGAGATATCAGCCTGTGAAAC
Organism: Podarcis melisellensis; assembly: GCF_964234715.1. Taxonomy (NCBI): domain Eukaryota; kingdom Metazoa; phylum Chordata; class Lepidosauria; order Squamata; family Lacertidae; genus Podarcis; species Podarcis melisellensis. The sequence continues at coordinate 11,628,313 of NC_138534.1, read as the reverse complement.
TCTCAAATTCCCTCCATAATTTTACCAAATCATACAGCCACTAGCTTTTGTTAACAAGTCTATCTGTACAGATCTGACTGAAAACCTCAGCACCTCTGGCTTTTATAGCTCAATATTAAGTGCCAATTCACATCCTATCTAAATTCAGAAGATGTGCCCAAGCATGGAGAATTATTTAAGCTGCTATCTATCCACACAGCAGTGGCTCTTTCAAGATTATCAAATTTTAGTTGCAACTTGTTTCTTACAGACATTCTATTGCAGGGATATTGCAATTTCCTAGAACTAGCTATGCTGTATTTATCAGAAAACCAAATAATTTTCCAAGATAGCACATGTATCGTCCCTGCAGCTTCAAATACAGGTTCATTAATATTCTGATTTTCAAAGCTGTGAACTTTGTCTCCCCAGTTGTGGGGTACACATTTAATGTAATTATTTGTTGCCTGAAATAATAGATACAAAACTGTATAGTCAAGAGTGCTATGAGATTCATCATGGGAGAAAGGTGGGATATAAAGGTGCCAAATATTTGAGGACTACAGTGGCTGCTGCAGAGAGTGAATAAATTTAAATTAAACCAAATTTTAATTCAATTATTTTTAATAGAAATGACAGTAATTACTACTTTTTTGTTTTAAAGGAAATCTTAAGTTAATGCAAACAGATACGTTAAAATCTACCCCACTTGAAATTGAATCATGACTATATCAGACACACTGAATTAAAGTTGTTTTTCTGTTTCAACAGAAAAAACAAAGGGAGGGAAATCTCACTTTTGAGGTTAAGTATTACATGTGCCACACTATAAGCTTGTTCAGACAATTGTATCTCAGACTGTTAAGACAATATGCATGTGCTTTTGTCACACACAAAGCTCTATTGTACATGCTGCAATTAAACCAGGAAGCTTCCAATTAACCGTACTTTCCCACTTCATCCAAACTAGCAAAATGTTATCAGCTTTGGAACAAGCCAGGATATTACACCAAAGTTTGAAGCCAGCATATTAGCCCAGTAAGGTTAATTAGAAGTTTCTTGATTTAATCAAAGCTTACGGCAAAGGGAAAAACACAGAGACAGCCTATGCAGGCAAAAGGCTTGGGTATATCACAACTTTATAATCCAAGGTATGATTTGTCTAAATGTTGCCATAAATCATGAACTGTATTTATTATTATACGTCTTCTGCTGGACCCAGGGCCAGGAAGCAGGGTGGATTTGATTTAAATCAAATCGATTTAAATAACGATTTAAAGTACTAGTCAGTAAGACTTGATTTAAATAATTGGTTTTTTAAAAAAAAACATTCCTGCTGGTATAATCTTAATATTTACAACCAGATGAAGGTTTGACTTTTGGAATAATAAATTTTCAGAGTAGTTTTTACAGTTATATCAAAAATTACAGATTTGGTTATACTATTAGAAATACATAGACAGATAATTATGAAATTATTGTGAGGCTTAATAAGTTAACTGTTTATATTTGGACAACTTTTCCACTGTACATTATTGGAAGAAGAAAAACAATCATTTCCTTAATAACAATTTGAACATTATAGTATATGTATCCATGTTTGTTAACTGATGTGGTTAAACTTTTTTTAAAAAACAACCAACTTAGACTGAGTTTCAGCACACGTGAAGAACTTAAAACAAATCCTTATTTCCTGATTATAGCCTTTGGACTATAATGTAACTTAAATAGAAAACTATCTTTAGAAATATTTTTTCCCTCCAAAAGCATTTTATTTTAAAAATCCAATTTAAATCAAAATAATCAATTATATTTTTTTTAAAATCCCATTTAAATTTTTAAAAATCTGATTTATTTTTTTTAAAAAAAAAATCATGGATTTTTATCCACCCTGCCAGCAAGCCATCAGTGGCTCAAGGATCCAGTATTTAACCAGGATCTTCCACTGAACCAGCAGGGTGATCTGTACATACCATATTTTTCGCTCTATAACATGCACCAGACCATAACATGCACGTAGTTTTTAGAGGAGGAAAACAAGAGGAAAAAAAATTCTAAATGAAACAGTGGATGTATGATTTTTGTGGTTCATGCTGTGGCCACAGACATGTGATCTGACAGTGAGTTTGGAGTAGCCCAATGCAAAAATCCTGAGGATCCATGCTTTGTAACCACGTTTTTGCACCACTGCGGCCCCAGGCAACGGTGGGTGCGTGATTTTTTTGGTGCAAGATGTAGCCATGGACATGCTATGTGATCTGATGGTGAATTTGGGGTGACCCAGTGCAAAAATCCTGAGGATCCATGTGGATCCGTGCTTTGTAACCACGTTTTAAGTGGGGAGGGAAGGAAAAGCACTCAAGGGACAAGGAGCATGCGTGGGGTATGTGGAGAAGGATGCTGCTAATAATGCAGAACAGGGGTTTAAGGGGAGAAGAAGCACGCGTGGGGAGGGTGGAGAAGGATGCTGCTAATAATGAAGAAGAGGAGTATAAGGGGAGAAGGCTCCTCTCCTCTCCCACTTTTCTCCTTTAAAGCAAGCAGGCTCTGCTTTTCTCCTTCCTGCCTGCTCATCCCCGGCTTAGTGAGCTGAAAAACTTTGCTGCTATTTAGCGAGTGGGGAGAAGAGAGGGACAGAGAGCCTGCTTGCTTTAAAGGAGCAAAGCGGGAGAGGAGAGGAGCCGCTTACATGGCTCTTCTCACGCTTTGCTGTTTCAAAGCGAGCCACGGAGGAGGGAAGGAAGGGGAACCATGGATCCTCTGCCCACGACTGCAGCAGATTCCCCCCCCCTCCGCCACCCATAGGCATTCGCTCTATAACACGCACAGACATTTCCCCTTACTTTCTAGGAGGAAAAAAAGTGAGTGTTATGGTGCAAAAAATACGGTACTTGTTTTACATCCTCTGATGGAGGGATCTTAAGAGAGCTGTGCATAAACAAATGCTAGCAAACCTCAATTGACTGAAGCAAACTTGTAAAAAAAGAGTGGACCAAAATTCTTCCACAAGGATGTAAGAGACTGATGAAGTCTAAATTATTTTTATAGCCTCTACGGGTATTAAATCTGCCCCTGGGGCTTTCCCGTTTCAGTTGGGCTACCAGACTCTAGATCAGAGGTCCACAAACTAAGGGCCATGGGCCGGATAAGGGACTTGTTTATCCGGCCCACGCACACACACCCCAGCTCTTACCGGAGCTGCGCTGCACGGCTGCCCACTTCCAGGTCGGAAGAGCACCGGAAATAGCTTGTGCACGTGCACTATTTCCAGTGCACATCTGGGTCAGGGGAGGTCCGTGCACATGTGCACAAGCTATTTCTGGTGCTCCGCCGACCCAGAAGTGTGCCAGAAATAGCATGTGCGCATGCATATGGGCACGTGCTCCCCCGCCCTCTGGCCCGCCGCATGATCGGCGCTGGAGACACTGGCCCGAGGCCTGGTAAGTTTGCTGACCCCTGCTCTAGATCTCTTGACGTTGTCTGGGCAGCATGAAACAACAGAGCAGGCCCTTCTTCATTTCCAGTATTACACAGACATTCAAACCAGGTTTATCCAACCCATCTTATATAAGTTCCCTGGGCATTCAAAACAACACAAGATCTCCCTGTTACTACAGGACAAAAGCCCAGAAATTACATATTCAGTCACCAGATTTTGCGTTGCCATGATAGATATTCGTCGAAGGATGGTCTATGAGACAATTCAGTCCTAAATTGAAGGCCCATATTGTTAGATCCACTCTTTTGAAGCCCCACCCTACATAGTTGTTTTAACTGGTCTTTTTAAATTTTTAACATCGGTTTTTATCCATCCTTTATTTATGCTTAATTAAGTATTCTATGTATAAGGTTTAAGCTATGTTTGGTTCTTGCTCCCAATTATTTAATAATTATTTGCTTAGACTCTTACTGTTATACTATTTATTTAGATGCTCTGCTTATGCTGGTCTGTGACTGTAATAAAGTAAATTTCAACTGATGAAGTCATACAGAAAATGATGACTTATTGCTGCTGAAGGTGGTTCATGAGGTGTACTTAGTTTTTCACGCATAGCTTTTCCACTTTGGCTTTATTTCTGCTAAATAAATCATGACACTGTGTAGTATGTCATGTGCTGCTGTTCATCTGAGGTTGTATTTACCAAATTTTAAGACCTCATATGTAAAACCACAGAATTCAAAGAGTATGTACTTCCTTTCCCCCCCATGATTGTATAGGATAGCTTATGACAATCCTGGAACATTAGCTACTGTCACAAACTGAGATCAAGGAAACCCATTAGAGAAATCTCTAAATGCAGAATAGATCATGTAAGGAAGATTACAACTAAAGTCATAATACAGATAGTACGGTCAGAGAGTTAAGCATATGGAAAACATTTAATACATTTTACAGGAAGGTAAAGACAGATGATTTTCTGGTACTGTATATTACATTCCCTACACATAAACACATACCAGCAGCAGGCATACCCTAGGAGGCTTACAGGATGGATTTTTGCTGCTGCTGCTGCCACCTATATTTTATCTCTCGGGAAGAAAGCTCAACAAATGCAGCTCTGCAAAATTGGCATCAAGTAAATGTCCCATTGATTGAAAATAGGAACTTCCAAACATCATTCTTAGGAATAAATACATTTTCACCAAAGCAGCAAAAACAACATTCCCAAAATTTTGGCTGAAGATATGTTTGGAAGGCCACTAACATCATTGAGTGTATAACCCTCTTACCTCAATGCAAAAATAATTACTGTAACACAGTCACTTTTCAGTGCCCGTTTCTGAAAGTTGGCCAGAGTATTGCAATACACAAGGTAAATTATCAATGCCAGTTTTCATACTGTTAAAATCAACAATTTTGTCTTATACTGGTATACAGCAGAAAAACTAAGACACTTTAGCCACACCTGTGCCTTGAATCAATTGATTGAAAGGCGCTATAACATATTTACTTACATTATTTATTTTTGGAAAGATATTTGCTAAGCCTGCATTTTTTACAACTTAGGACAGCGTGAATTTTTCATAGTGAAAGGAAATATAAAAGGTCACACTAGATAGTAGATCTTGCTGCAGGGACACAAAAGATCTGTGCGCTAAATTCTACCTTGATCTAGCATATTTTGGGGAAAGTGGTTTGTTTTTCCTTCTGTTCTCTGTGGGTTTGGATGCTTCTTGTTATATTGCTGTCAAACTCGGCACAAGGTTTCCCAAGGTGAGGGTATTAGTTTTCATCAACGCTGGACTGCTGGCCACCATTCTGAATCAACATTGTGGGCCCAAGCATTATTTTTGTGTGATCACACATTTTAGGGCATGAAGGGTCCAAACTACAGCAATTTTGAAACTATTTGGCAGGTCTTTGTCAAATCTGTCATGATGGTTATAACCTGCGCCTAACCTGGCATGAAAGGGCCCGAGGTGGACAAACTGATCTTCATCTACATTTGGACACTAGAGGCAGTTTTTAATCAATATGGTAGGTCAAATTAACCCTAATTAAACTTTAGTTCACAGAGAGAGAGAAATTGATTCGGGGTCATGCAGACCCCTGGGTTAGTGTGTGTATATGCACAGTCCTGTTGTCTTTGTCCCCATGGAGAAGGGGACGACAGAGGACGAGATGGTTGGATAGTGTTCTCGAAGCTACCAGCATGAGTTTGACCAAACTGCGGGAGGCAGTGGAAGACAGGGGTGTCTGGCGTGCTCTGGTCCATGGGGTCACAAAGAGTCGGACACGACTAAATGACTAAACAACATGCACAGTCCTAAAACTTAAAAAAAATGCACTATCCACTTAAAACTATTTTGAGATTTATTCAAATTCCTGGGCAGTGCCAGGCATTTCCCACTAGTAATATATAAAAAAGGAGCATACTTTGGAATAAAATGAAAATCTGACCTAAGTTTCAAATGTGAAAATCAACTTTCAAACTGAAGACACTAAGATGGCCACGGCTGGTCCTCTCACAAGCCAATCCCATCTGACATAGCAAGTATTTCTATCACTGACTTCTCACCAGAGAGAAACAATAATGATTGCCCTTCTAGAATTCTCCTAATCTTCAAACATCAAGACTGCTCTGCCCAACCATTTTCCATCACCAGAGAAAACTTCCAAATATTTTTGTTTAAAAAGCAGCTATACTGTTGCAAGCAAAGAAACCACACATCATCTGTTTTATCCTAATTATACATGTTTCAATGAAGAGTGCTTCCCACTATGTATTGCCACAAAAAACTCATTTCTCATTTAGTTTGCACACTATTATATGTTGTCTATATACATTCCTTCATCCTTCATAGAAAAAAGCAGCATTTAGTCACAAATAACCACAAGCATAAGCTTCTGATGTTTTAGGTTGCTCATTGTTTACTTCTGTCCCTTCTGCAGAAGGGACTGTTAGATGATTGATTCCCAGATGTCCTGGATTAAACATATTCCACTTGAATCTAGGTAAAAGCCCTGCTTATCCCTGGGCTTGAGTTAAATCATATGAGCAGATCGCTTTGGAGACTTCTTACAAACTTTGCGGCCAGCTCTCATGGTTCACCTGACCCCCCACTCAAAGGATTACAAGCCAAATGGGAATGAAAATGTGAGTGGGAAAAGGCTATATAAGCTGCCATGATAACCAGCTCCCTCCTGGCCAGCAGTTGAAACAAACAATGTAATTTACTCACATAAGATTTGGTGTAAAGAGTTGCTATGAGTATCAGCCCTGTTTCGTATCTTGCCTCAACCAGGCATGTACTAAGTGGTTTCCACAAGGCACTGTTCTTCCAGCCTTAACATATAATAATAAATACTAGTTGTCCACTTTTCACAGCTGTTGTTAATGTTACTGAAGACCTTTCCACATGTGAAATATGCTGTGCAAGGGCTGCTTTACAGCTGATGTGATCATAGCACCCTGATTAATGGATTAATCAGTCCTGTGCAACTCTTCCCAAATAGCAGCAGCTCCTGGTGCAAATCCACTCCATGTTTGTGCATAAGCATCAAATATTTCTAAGTTACATTTACCCACTGTAAACAGTTACCATATAAAAGCATATAGTAAAGCCTGGGGGTCAAGTGCAGCCGTCAATGCATCCCTATCTGGCCCTCAGGCCTCTCCTCCAGGCGACACACCCTCCTTGGATGTTTTTGAACTCTGATTATGTCTCATTCCCCTGAATCGAGGATAAAGAGAGATACACAAATGTGTGTAGAAACAAGCCTAGTGTAGAAGGGTAGAAAAAATACATTTAACTACTCCACCCACTTTTGCCGCTGCCCCTACCCACCAATGGCATGCGGGTCCTAGAAGACTGTAGCCAAATGGTATACAAATGTACAGCAAATAGTCTTGGCCAAAAAACTTACAAATAGGAAATAATCAGACAAGAGAACTTCAATAGACTGGCATTGCTTCATGCTGCATGTTAACTTATCAGTCTACTAAACGAGACTGCCATCAGCAGATAAAGACCTATGGAGAGACTATTAAGATAACGCTGATGCATTTTACTGTATATATCTGTGTACAAAGGACATGCTGAGATTGTTTTGTTCATGTCTTATTTTAAAAATGCCCAGAAGGGACTGCAGCCCTTACTCTGAATAACTTTCCAAACACTTGGTGTTTAGAAACCCATTATTTAATGCATTTCTCAAGGGCTCAAACTGTTTAACACACATAATCTCACAAAATGCAAGGCAGGTCCATATTATTGTCCTCCTATTACAAAAGGTGGGGGTGGGGCATGAAGGAAACCCTAAATATTAAGTGTTATTATCAAAGCCTCTTGCATGCAGAGGGAGCACGGTGGAAGCATTGCTTTTTATATTGTATTTTTTATGCTCCAAACAATCCTGATATCTACGGGTAAGGGCGCTATACAAATTTAAAAAGCAATGATAAATAAGTAATAATAAACCAAACAGCAGAAGCAGCAAACCATGTGAAAGACAAAGTAATGATGGGAGACCCCAGAGCAAGACGAAAGCACTCTAGAGAGAAAAGCCTCTTTTTTTCTTTTGCAAAAGACTAAAAAACCCTGAAGACGCTCCACAGCCTAGAGCAGGACCAGGGCAAACACGTGTTTGCCGACACAGGTACCGGGGTTACCTGTAGCTTGCCTGCCAAACATGCACAGCCCAGACAGCACAACCCAGGTCTACAGGTCGCCGTAACGTGTGAATCAGCCCTGTGGGGTGTTTTGGAAGGAAGAGCACGGGATGCGATTGGGGGGGAGCGGGGCGAAGCGGCCTCGGAAAGGCGGCTCCGGGGAGGCCCGATAACGAGCTAATAACGGGCAGCGGCTGCTGGCGAAGGGGGCGTGGAGCGGGGCGGGCGGCGCTGGCCGCCGCAGCAGGAACAGCCGGGGGCCGCCGGCGCTCGCTTACCTTCGGTTCCGCCTAGGCCCGGTAGGTGCCCCGAGGGCGGCTGCGCCTCATGAGGGGCCGCCGGAGGGCCAAGCGGGCCCCCTGCCTTGACGGGAGGCGGGGACGCGGAGCAGGGGCGGAGCCGGGGCCCAGCGGGGAGCGGGGGGAGGGGCCCGGCGGGCTGAGGAACCGCGCCCCCCTCCGCGGGTGCGCCGGCCTCCCTGAGGACTAGCGCCGCTCTGCGCCCTCCCAGACGCGAAGACGCCGCCGCCTCCGAGGAATTTAATTTCTTTGGCTGCTGGGCTCCCCCTCCTCTCTCTCTCCCCCTCAGCCTCTCCACTTCCTGCCAGAGGGGGCGCCGGAGAGGCGCTTTTCCGGGCCACGTGACCGCCCTGCCTCCGACTCCGCCCCGCGCAGGTTTTGCGGTTGCCATGGGGACGGGAAAGAGGGCCTAGAGGGGCCTAGCGAGCCCCGCCCTCGCCTGCTTTAGGGGGCCGAGCCGGCCCTCTGGTAGTTAACAGTACTTTGCCACCTGGGCAGGTGCGGCTCGTCTTAGCTCGGCCCGGCGAGCGGTAGATCCCGTCGCATCTAGCGACGGGGCACCGCGGACTCGAGGCCGATGCGTCGGTCGCGATTCCCTTGCAGGGTTCACGCCAAGCGCACGCAGGCAGGAATTCAGCCGGTGAAGCTCGAGGGGGAAAGTTGAACCTTTTGGCCTGTTGCGCGGTGCTCGAAATAGTCCGTGATTTAAATAAATAATAATAATAATAAGACTGGCGCAGCCTTACCTGGACCGGTGTGTGTGTAAACTTCGTTTGTTTGTTGTTTAGTCGTGTCCGCCTCTTCATGACCCCCTGGACCAGAGCACGCCAGGCGCTCCTGTCTTCCACTGCCTCCCGCAGTTTGGTCAAACTCATGCTGGTAGCTTCGAGAACACCGTCCAACCATCTCGTCCTCTGTCGTCCCCTTCTCCTTGTGCCATTTGGCAGGGGTGGGGGTTTGTCCTCCTCCCAATTCTATAACAGTATTGTTGTTGTTGTTTAGTCGTTTAGTCGTGTCCGCCTCTTCATGACCCCATGGACCAGAGCACGCCAGGCACTCCAGTCTTCCACTGCCTCCTGCAGTTTGGTCAAACTCATGCTAGTAGCTTCGAGAACACTGTCCAACCATCTTGTCCTCTGTCGTCCCCCTCTCCTTGTGCCCCCAATCTTTCCCAACATCAGGGTCTTTCCCAGGGAATCTTCTCTTCTCATGAGGTGGCCAAAGTATTGGAGCCTCAGCTTCAGGATCTGTCCTTCCAGTGAGCACTCAGGGCTGATTTCCTTCAGAATGGAGAGGCTTGATCTTCTTGCAGTCCATTGGACTCTCAAGAGTCTCCTCCAGCACCACAACTCAAAAGCATCAATTCTTCGGTGATCAGCCTTCTTGATGGTCCAGCTCTCACTTCCATACATCACTACTGGGAAAACCATAGCTATACGGAGCTTGAATTGAATTGAATTGATCTTTATTACGGCCATTGGCCCGTCACACAACAGTTTCCCATACCACCATAATGTACTTGAACCTCCAAATTTAAAACCGCCAAAACTTACAAAAAAAAAAAAAACCAGACAAGAACCAAGCAAAACAAAAACAAAAGACCAACATCATACATTACAACAAATTTGTAGCATAAACATCACCCTCTGCTCATAAATTGATAGAAGACATCAATGGTGATATCACCTAATTACATCCTAAAGCATAGATCATGGTTTAAAGGGATTATCCGAGCCACACAGGAGTCCGTTTCTCTTCTTTAGGGATAGGACGCTGATCAAGAATCTGGCAACCATGAGTGATCTTAGGGGGTCATCATCATTTAATAGATATCTCAATTTGGCTTCAGTCGTATCATCGGCAATTCCCTTAAGATATTGAGCAAGAAACTTGCTCCTGGCCGATAAGTGAAAAGCACAATCAAGAATTATGTGATGCAACGATTCTGGTGCCCCACAATTACAATCACATAAGAGCGATATCTGTCCATTGGAGAATCTATTTCTCAGCACGTTCGATGGGAAGGTGTTGAATCTTGCCTTTACAAAGGCATATCTATGAGCTGAGGAAGTTAAAGAATTCAAATAGTTTGGGAGCCTTAAGAGGGGTAATAAACCAAGATTTAGAGGTGAGCAGGTACCATTGCCCAAGATCATTTTCTGCTGCAAGTCCATCTCCTCTAGCTTACAGGTTACTGTTCTTTTAGCTGGAACTATATCCTGCTCTAGTAATTTGGATGGGGAGATTCCCATTGCCATTATTTTCAGCTGTAATTTTTTTACCCATGGGCTCTGGAAATCATCTCTCCACATACATTGTATCAAGTACAAGTTTGGGAGATTGTGCCATAGAGGTAACCAGTGACAAAGTATGTGCTTCCACAGAGCATTTTCCAGGGATACAATATTAAGTTCCATGCGTAACGCTGTATTACTTACACAGTTGGGCAGTTTCAATATCCCTCTTAAAAACTGATTTTGAATGACCTCCAGGTGAGATAGGTTGGCAAAAGTCCCCCAAATTGAGATGGCATAAGCAATCGTCGGGATCACCTTGGCCTTGAAGACTTTCAACGCCGATGGGATATGAAGGGCCCCATCGGTGAAGAAGAATCGCAAGATCGCCAAGGAGATAGATTTGGCTCTATTTGTAACATAGGCTACATGGGCCTTCCATCTGAGGTTATGTTGTAACCAGACTCCCAAATATTGGAATCTATAGACTTGTTCGATGACTCTCCCATCAATTCTCCAATTATGGAGTTTCCGGCTCTTTGAGAAAATCAGGATCTTAGATTTTCCATAATTAATTGTAAGGGAATTTGCGTGACAGTATGATCCAAAAATTTTTAGGGCCCTCCTGAGACCTACTCTAGAAAAAGAAAGAATGACTGCGTCATCCGCATATAGTAACAAGGGGCAGCGATAAAGTGCTAGGCGGGGTGCATGAATCCTTTCTTGGGCCTCTATCAGGGGAGTCCTCATGTCACTTATGAACAAATTGAACAGGAGTGGAGCCAATATACAACCCTGTCGGACACCTCTGTTAATGGGAATTGAATTCGTGAGATCACCCTCCGGGGTGAATCTCACTCTGGCCGCTGAGTTCTCATGGAGTTTGATTATTAGCCAGAGAAGCCTTCTGTCGATGCCCCAGCGGGTGAGTTTTTCCCAGAGGATGCTCCTGGGGATACTATCGAATGCTGCCTTCAGGTCAATGAATGCCACACAGAGTTGGCCACCTTTTGGGGTGGAATATTTCCAGGCAAGATGCTGTAAAATTAGAATATGATTAATTGTTGACTGTTTTGGGCGGAATCCGGCTTGTTCGGGCCCAATTAATTTTTTCTCTTCGGCCCATTGGATTAGTCTGTTCAACAGGGAGCGGGCATACAGTTTCCCCACTATTGAGAGCAGGCTGATGTTCCTGTAGTTCCCCGGGTCATCTGGTGAGCCCTTTTTGTGGATTGGAACGATAACAGCGTCCTTCCATACTTCCGGAATCATTCCAGAGTTGTTAACTGCATCGAAGATGTTCGCCAGGACCTTGGCCCACCAGTCTGCGTGGTATTTTATAGCTTCTGCTGGGATCAGGTCTGGCCCAGGCGCTTTCCCTGTTTTAAGGTTGACGATCAGGTCATGGATGTCTTCCGGATCGGTAGGGGGCCAGAGGGGAAGCTGATCTTGAAATTCGTCTCTTGTGTTGACGATACAGTCAGTTGTGGCAAAGTAATTTTTTAAATAAGATTCCCAAACTGGGGCGGGAATAATAGTTAAAGGGTATCTTTTAGTTCTTTTATTTACCAGGAGCCAAAATTGTCTGGTGTTCCGTGATGATGAGGCTTCTATAATTGCCCGCCATTGATTCGCTTGCCATTCCAGTCTGGCACCCTTTTGAATTTGCTTGTAGGCCGATTTTGCTTGGAAATATTCTTTTGGCAAGACCGTTGCCCCAGAGGCTTTATACTCTTTGTAGATGTTACCAAGAAGTTGTCTGGCCTGTTTACAAGCACTGTTGAACCACAATGCACCTGTCTTCCTTTGTGTTCGATTTATTATATGCGTTGGGACAGAGAAAAAAGACGTTAGATCTTCCGACAGATTCGAGAATAGTCTTAGGGTTTGGTCGTAATCATGATAATCCTCAATTAATCCTGAATATGCTTGTTTTAGTCCTTGTTGTAAATATGCTGAGAATTTTTGAGCATGAAGTTCGGACCATTTTACACTTTTGACTTGCAGTACTGGGTTCGTAACCAAATGTGTTGGATGTCTGTCTCCATCTGGGGTCCAGTCTATAGTTATTGTGGCGACCAACGGTAGGTGGTCGCTCAGTTGAATATTTTCAACTTTAAAATGGGAAAATTTGGGGAATATATCATGAGATACCAGCATATAATCCAGGACACTGTTTGCAGAGGGGCTTATGTATGTGAACTCACCCGGTATGTCAGGTGGGCAGTTCCCGTTTAGAATCACTAAGTTTAGACGTAGTACCAATTGGTAAAGAAGGGTTCCTGCTTCATTTACCCTTTCGTCTTTGGAGAGTCTTTGATTGTGGAGGGAGAGGTCATTAATGAATTCAGGGGTTATCCACCATTTGGCTTTGGTTAAGGACTCCTTGCTTTGTTGGCAAGGTGATGTCTCTGCTTTTTAAGATGCTGTCTAGGTTTGCCATCGCCTTTCTCCCAAGGAGCAGGCGTCTTTTAATTTCGTGACTGCTGTCACCATCTGCAGTGATCATGGAGCCCAAGAAAGTAAAATCTCTCCCTGCCTCCATTTCTTCCCCTTCTATTTGCCAGGAGGTGATGGGCCCAGTGGCCATGATCTTCTTTTTTTGATGTTGAGCTTCAGACCATATTTTGTGCTCTCCTCTTTCACCCTCATTAAAAGGTTCTTTAATTCCTCCTCACTTTCTGCCATCAAGGTTGTGTCATCTGCATATCTGAGGTTGTTGATATTTCTTCTGGCAATCTTAATTCCGGCTTGGGATTCATCCAGCCCAGCCTTGCGCATGATGAATTCTGCATATAAGTTAAATAAGCAGGGAGATAATATACAGCCTTGCCGTGCTCCTTTCCCAATTTTGAACCAATCAGTTGTTCCATATCTATATCCATATCCAGTTCTAACTAGCTTCTTGTCCCACATAGAGATTTCTCAGGAGATAGATGAGGTTCCTTAAGAACTTGACATAGTTTGCAGTAAACTTTGTAGGAGCTTGCTATGTCCATAGTCACACACCTATTTACTGTTTCTTTCTATTTACAGCATTTCTGTGCTGCTTAATTCTTTGCATTTCTAGGTGGTGCACATAAAAATAGTCTGTAGAAAATGAGGCATTTTTTTAAAAAAATGCAGCATCAAACCAAACACAACAAATGGGGCCTCTGCATTTTTCACCTGAGGTCCTGCTCCACCACTGCCTCCAGGGGAGGTGTAGAGGATAGTGGCACGGAAAGAGACCTTTTCAGTGTTGGCTCCCCATTTATGGAATGCTATCCCCAGGGTAGGCATGCCTGGTGCAATCACTATCTGGCTTTAGGCACCAGGTAAAAAACATTTTTATTTACGCAGGTGTTTAGATCTTAATTTTCTGCTTATCTTTCTGTAGTTGATGGGTGAGATATAGTGCAAGTCACTTTCTCTAATAAATACTTTCCTATTTTGTGTTTGGGATGGCCCTCTGTTTAGGTCAAATCAAATGCACTGCCATCTGTTGGAGGATTATGGTTTGAGTCCCCTCTCCGCTTTTGGCAGGAATGAATGAATTCTGGCTTATGCTGCAGAGTTCCTAGTAATGAAGACTTAACTCATTTGGCTTCTCCTTTGCCTCCCTCTTTTCTCCCCCTCCCCCAGAATCACAGCTCTTGTGCCTTCAGGAAAAATTGATCAGGTCAAACTTCCCAATAGCCCAGTCCAATGCATGCTTACTCAGCGAAGTCCTATGTTCAAGGAGGCTTACTCTTAGGTAATGTGTATAGGATTGTAGTCTTGCTCTTGTTGTGGGAGGGTTCATGTTATGCTAAATTTCTGCTTGTTATGTACCCATTTCTGTTCATTTTTAGCTGCTCACAGCTGCTGCTGTATTGCTTTAAATTTAATATTAATAGAATTTATATAGCCACCAATTTTATATTTCTGTAGCCTTGTGGGCAGGATGGCATATATCAACATTTGCAGGCAGTTGTAAAAGGATATTATGAGGCATTTGTTGTTGCATATAAAAACTTGGCAAATAATAGTACAGGGGAAGAGATGGGTTAGGATTCAGATGTATTGACCCCAACCAATGTGTGGGAGGGAAGAAATTGGATACTTGCCAGTGGATCAATAGGATCTGTTTCAAAGGGGGGGGTCAAATATATCTTCTACAAAATCAATGACTAAATACATTTTTCCTGCCTGCTGTCGCCCTACTGGATTCAATGAGGCCTTTGTAGGATTGCAGAATTATAAGGTCTTTCTTCATCCTTATGGAAAGGCATGTGGGAGTTATATGGTAATCTAAGATTCTGCAAATTAATAGTCTTTAAGGTTCCATAAGTGACTTTAATTCTTTTTTGCAACATATAGAAATGAGAGACTCTATTTCAAGTTGAAGGAGAGAGGGTAAACTTTATTCTGGTGATTTGCTTTTGATATGTGTGTTTTCATCTATCTCACAGTGCAATCCTACATACGGGTCTATTCAGAAGTAGGTGCTTACAGGTGGGTGCTTATAGTATAACAGATTGCCGTATTTTTCGCTCCATAAGATGCACTTTTTCCCTCTTAAAAAGTAAGGGGAAATGTGTGTGCGTCTTATGGAGCGAATGCAGGCGGGAGGCTCTGCTCAGCGCTTCCTTTAAAGAGCCGCGCGAAGTGTGTGTGCATCTCTTGGGGGCTTTTCCCCGAGGAGGGAGAAGGGCAGCCCATCAGTCCCTTCTCCCTCCTCGGGGAAAAGCCCCCAAGAGCCGCACTCCCTTTAAAGAACCGCGTGGAGCATGTGTGCAGCTCTTGGGGGATTTTCCCCAAGGAGGGAGAAGGGCAACCCGTCAGTGACAGACTGCCCTTTGCCCTCCCTCCCCGGGGAAAAGCCTGCAAGCACTGCACACACGCTCCACGCGGCTCTCGTGAACGGGAGCGCTGAGCAGAATGCATACAGCGCTCCCTTTAAAGAATATTTTATTTCTTGCATTCCCCCTCTAAAAACTAGGTGCGTCTTATGGTCAGGTGCGTCTTATGGAGCGAAAAATACAGTAAGTTACCTCTCATTCATGCTGTTGACAATTTTTTTAAAAAGCATTTATACAACTTCAGTTCTTCGGTGACTACTGCTTCAAGGGAAGAGGATGGTGAGGAAGCAGGACTTCTTTGGTACGAAAGCAGCCACCAGCAGGCCCCTAAGTCACCAGCTGTCACTTGATCAATAACCTCTCCCCCACCCCTTTTTGGAACACCCTTTTTAGCCACCACCACAGACCATGTTTCTGTCCTCAAAATAGCTTCACTGCCACACTGAAGCAGTGGCGTAGCGTGGGTTGTCAGCACCCGGGGCAAGGCAAGTAATTTGCGCCCCCTAACCCGTGGATTTGCGCCCCCTAACCCGTGGATTTGCGCCCCCTAACCCTAACCCCCAGATGTTGCGGCCGGCCCCCCTGCACCCCCCACGCTACGCCACTGGTTGCATTCATGCCACCTTGAGATTTGTTTGATTATTGTTCTCATTTGACACCATTTATAACTTATTTTTGGCCCGTCTTACTGATATTTGGGTAGAATAATAAACTGTTTCATGTTTATGTCCCTGTGCATCTGATTAAGAATGAACACAAATGGCCTTGCAAAATGCAGGCTATAAGAACCAGAAGACAAGCTTTATTTCAGACAGCAAATATGACTCAGGCACCCAACAGACCCCTCCAGATCAGGAAAGCTGCATTTCGTGGAGTGGTGGTGATGTCGGGAGCAGAGGCATGGGGGGGGGGGAGCAGAATCCTTTATTTGCTCACTATTTCCTTGCTGGGACACAGGTGGTGCTGTGGCTTAAACCACAGGGCCTAGGACTTGCCGATCAGAGGGTCAGTGGTTCGAATCCCCGCGACAGGGTGAGCTCCCGTTGGTCGGTCCCTGCTCCTGCCAACCTAGCAGTTTGAAAGCTCTGCACATGCTCGCGGAGCCTCTTTCTCAGCTGCGCGGGGCTTCCTTCCCTGGATCTGGTTTTCGTTGGAGGAGTGAGGCCGCGGCGCCCTCAAGCATGTGCAGAGGGCCGCGGAGATGGCGGGCGGCCTTTCCCCTGCGCGACTCCGCCTCCGCCCGGGGTGGCTCCCCGTCCTGGGTCCCTCCCCCGATGGCCGGGAGGAGGCGGGCAGGCGCGCTCGGCCGTGCCTGGCTCGGAGGACCAGCCTCCCTCGACGGGGCGCTCGTGGGGAGGAAGGAGCGCGGTGTCGGCGCTGTCGCTGACTGGACTGCCGGCCGGGATCGCCCAGGGGGAATCGGCGCTCTGCACGTGCTCCGGGGCCGGCTGGCTGCTGCGGGGAAACTTCACGCACCGCTTTCTGAAGTACGGGCGACGCAGCCTCCGCGAAGGGCTCGGCGCCGTCAGAAGAGCCCTGCGTGGCCCGAAGCTTGCTGCACTGTCCCTCCCCCAGATAGTCCCTCCCTCGCTCTCTCTCCGCACAGTGGGCGGCGACCTGGCAGCTCGGATTCGCACAGCCAGCACTGTGAGAGAGAGTGTGTGAACCAGGTAGGGGCAGAGAGCTGCGAGTGCGCCCCCCAAAATGTTGCGCCCGGTGCGGCTGGCACCCCCTGCACCCCCCACGCTACGCCACTGCACTGAAGCATCTCTGGTGGTGGACCTGCGTGGAGAGGGAGATGCAGAGAATGCAACAGCTCCTGAAACACCCTTTCCAGAAGCTAAAGGTTGCCCTCTCCTAAGCTCTAGATTTTGTTCCAATATTTTAACTCTTGTCCTGTTCTCTTACACAGTTACCATAGCAAAAAAGGCTGGTCTGTGTACATAAAAATGTCTTTATTTACATCCATGAATAAGCATGCTACTCTGCTACGTTGAAAGGAATTAATGCTTAGCAAATAAATGTCACAGTTGCCAAGATTCTGGACTTCCTTTTCTGGATCTGCAGTAATGAGATACTGAAGAACTCTTTGGAAGAAAGAAGAATTGATCTTATTTAAACTACAGATAAGCAAAATCAATTATTAAATAGTAGTACCATAGCAGGCAATAGATCAAATATTGTTAAATACTAAATATATTTACATATCATTTATCCTCATAATGAATTGATCGCATGTCAACACAGTGCTTGTGGGGTATAATGACTGCATCATAGTTTCCAAGTCCATTCTGTGCCAGTGTGTGTGTCTGCTGAAAACATGTGTGGCAAGATGCTTAACAGGTTCTGTGTGCTGCTGAGTATGAGGCATTATGGTTCATATTTTATCTTTTGTTCCAAATGACGTTAGTGCTTTCTGTAGAGGCTGAACATTTTAAGCTGGGTCTAAGGTTTTGAACTCCAAATTGATGAAGTTGCTAAGTGGTTTGGCTAAAGCCTCTCGAGCTCTAAGTGCCATCTCTGTAAGATGTTCATTTGTCTAGCTGTCCCCAGTAAAAGCAACGATCAATAGGGTCTTGTGGCTTGGAAAGCCTATCTCTAGCTTCTCCAAACAAAGAACAGAGCACAGCCCCAGTGTGCAAGTGAAGGTAACCTCAGAATGTCTTCCTCATTTATTCCGACATTTTCTCAGGATGCAGGTGTTCATGACAGCGGAGAAGGGAAAACTGGGACATGGAGTTGAATATTTCAAGACTATTCTTCCTGGAGTGTTGCTGAAATGCCATTTCCCCTCCCCATTGCCCACTACCTTAGCATTTCAGAGTCCAAGGATTCGGAAAGCATCTCGCAAGTCATCAACCTCATAAAGTGGCTGTGAAAGAAAGAAGAGAATGGTCAGGTTTGCAGGAGGCACAGGAAGAAGGAGAACAAAAGGTTAGAGGTAAAGCTGATGAGGAATGAACAAAGATAAGGGCAGAAAAAGATGGAGGCTAGGGATCCTGAAAAATCAAGTTAAAGGAAGCAGAGAATGACAGGTGAGAAAAAACAAGGGCAGCAAAGAAGGAGGGGAAGAGGTACAAGAAAAGGGGTATAAAACCTCGGTTCAGAGGGAAATACTTCTCACCAAAAGGATACGGCGGAGCCTTCTGGTTAGACGCACAGAATTTTCATGAAGCCCTTCCCAAGCTTTGAAGGTCTTCTTGCGGTTTTCTACAAAGGTGTTCCAGCAGTAAAAGTAATCTGACAAAAGAGAGACGTGGTGTTCATTTTCCATTGCTCAACTTCCCCTCCAGATCTTTTGCCACCACCTAAACCCATCCCTAATGGGATGCAGGTGGCACTGTGATCTAAACCACAGAGCCTAGGGCTTGCCGATCAGAAGGTTGGCGGTTTGAATACCTGCAACGGGGTGAGCTCCCGTTGCTCAGTCCCTCTCCTGTCAACCTAGCAGTTTGAAAGCACGTCAAAGTGCAAGTAGATAAATAGGTACCACTCTGGCGGGAAGGTAAACAACGTTTCCGTGCGCTGCTCTGGTTTGCCAGAAGCGGCTTAGTCATGCTGGCCACATGACCCAGAAACTGTGCTCCCTCGGCCAGTAAAGCAAGATGAGCGCCGCAACCCCAGAGTCATCCGCGACTGGACCTAATGGTCAGGGGTACCTTTACCTAAACCCATCCCTCCGCCCTGTTTCACCTTTGAAGGTCATGATGGCAATCTGAGCTCCTGCCCGGTGGAGACGACGCAGCCCCTCAGGTTCGGCATTCCGTTCCTCACAGAAGTACAGGCGGGCAGCAAAGATGCGCAGGCTTAGGTTAGGGTAGGCATACAAGAAGTCGGCCACATGCCGGGCGCAGTCATAGCACGGACTCCATGAGGTGAACCAAGTGATCCGATAGCAGTGCCTGGGGTCCAGGTCCCAGGTGGCGATGTAACGCAGGAAGAGAACTTCAACGTGGCAACCCGACTGAAGTAGCAAGGCAGAAGGAATGGGGGGAGGCAGGCAGGATCAAGATAATACCGTTAAACAATGAATGGTCAAACAAAGCATTTGTGCTGAGAGACAAGAAGTGAAGGTGTGAGAGAACATAAGACATTACTGAAGGTTCCCTGTTTCCAGGACTGAGTTGGTTAGTCTACAAGTAAGTGCTTGGACTAGTTTGTACAATTAGCAGAATCAAATGTTTTCCCTCAAGGATACCATTTTGCCTGTGTATTTGAATGATACCTTCCAGAAACCCTGCCCAGAAACTCAAAAGTACACAAGTAAAAAGCACATCAAAGAGAAGATTAGATGAGCTTTATGCATATAGTGGTACTTCGGTTTTCGAGCGTAATGCGTTCCGGAAGACCGTTTGAGTTCTGAAACATTCAAAAACCAAGGCGCAGTCAGTCACAAAAACAAATTGGTTGCAAGACAGCTCCCGAGATTATCTGAACACAGATTGATTGCATGCAGAAGCCACGTGGCATGTTCGACTTCCGAGGCGTGTTTGAAAACTGAAGCATTTACTTCTGGGTTTACAGCATTCAAAAACCAAAATGTTCATCAACAGACGTTGGAAAACCAAGGTACCACTGTATAATAATAATAATAATAATAATAATAATAATAATAATAATTTATTTATTTATTTATTTATACCCCACCCATCTGCCTGGGTTTCTGCCACTCTGGGCGGCTCCCGACATCATCATCATCCATCATCATAAAGCGATAAAATATCAAGCATTAAAACTTCCCTAAACAAGGCTGCCTTGTCTGACGTTCTGTATGTGTGTAAAATGAACACATGGAGAGCCAGTGGGGATCAGTACGCAAGCTCCACCCTGTTTGTACTCCAGCCTCAAGTCTTTATTTTACATGCAGTCATTTCTAAAGAACCCAAATTACAATGTGAAGGGAGGGTGGTTGTGGGGAGCATGCAATCAAGCCGCTCTCCAGATCTGTCTCAAAGTGCATAGGTAAAGTTTTGCCATTTGGTTCTGCTATTTGTATTATCTGGCCATTAGATTAAGATGTTTAGAAGGTTTAGGGATGATTGGAGGGGAAATGGAAGAATGGGTAGTGGAGGTGCTTGCTCTTAGGTGGGGACAAATCCATACGTCGGTTCAAATGGAATGCTGTATGGATTTCTAAGGGTCTTAGATATAGGTCTTGTATTCCATTAGTGGTGCCGTTGCTGTTTCCGTGTCATCAGTTCCTATGTCACTCTAGTCATGTTGGAACTGAGATGCCACAATAGGGTTACTGCTAATTCCACAATCACTCCTCTTGAAGGCTGGGCAACCTTGGCATAGGAAGCAATCATATTGTCAGGCTATCCAATGTGATCTCTCCAAATCCAGCAGTACTGAACCAGTGTGGGAATATGCAGAAGTGGCAATTGCACCGCTAGGATCTAATCTGAGAGTGAAATTGATTGCTAAAATATGGATAAGATGCTGAGCATTCCATTGCTCATTGGTGCAGAAGGAAGTATTAATGGATATGAGCTTCACTCGTGTTTTGTACCTTATTGCGCAGATATCCAAAGTCCAGGGAGCAGGATGTTGCACTGTTCCGCCGTTTGACCACATAGCAAAGGTATGTTTCGTGACGGCCTTTGGCCCAGCGCAAGTTCTTGAAGTTGTAGAGGAATTTCTTTTGTTTCAGAAGGACACTGCGGAGGGAAACAGACTTTGAATTTGAATGTATTCAAGTATGAATGGGGACAGCTGTGATCTGAACAGAGAGCAACTTTAGTGGAGTCCATTGGTTCAGGAAAAATATATAGAAATGAGAATTCCTGGATGCCAGGATTCAAGTTTGGGGCAAGTTCTCTTTGGTGAGAGAACCCCAGCAGAGATTTAAAGTCACAGAATTTGCAGCAATGTAAAGCGTGGTAATACAATGGTAAGGGACGCGGGTGGCAGTGTGGGTTAAACCACAGAGCCTAGGACTTGCCGATCAGAAGGTCGGTGGTTTGAATCCCTGCGACGGGGTGAGCTCCTGTTGCTCAGTCCCTGCTCCTGCCAACCTAGCAGTTCGAAAGCACATCCAAGTGCAAGTAGATAAATAGGTACAGCTCCAGCGGGAAGGTAAACGGCGTTTCCGTGCGCTGCTCTGGTTTGCCAGAAGCAGCTTAGTCATGCTGGCCGCATGACCTGGAAGCTGTAACCTGAAGCGTATGTAACCTGAAGCGTATGTAACCTGAAGCATATGTAACCCAAGGTACTACTGTATAGGCTGTAAAACCTTAATGTGCGCCCTTTAAAAAGTTCCTTCCAAGGTTCCCCAGTTCTCCCAGCATAGGAAAAAGACCACACATTTGTTAAGTTACCAGTGGTTTACATACAAACTCTTCAAAGGTCAGGTTCTTGTGCTTTGGAAAAGTTGCACAGGCACTTTTTACAAAGTGGTAAAAATTCCTAGATTATTAGTACAGGAACTCAAGAGTGGCTTGTGAAACCCATGCTGAAACCTCTTTGCATGCTGAGCTTCTCAGGTAGACTAAGGGTGAAAGGCTATTATCACCATCATTCCCCACTAAGTTTAAGAATAAGAATACATAAAATACCATGATGTCTGCCACAGGCTTCTTTTTATACTGTATAATGTCTCTAAAGCAGGGTGGGAGCAAGTGTGCAAAGTACAGAGCAGGAGTGTGAAGAACTGTGTTCACCAAAGCGAAACATTCACACCCCCAAAGGCAATGCAAAACAGAAGCGAATGGGTTAAAAATAATCCCAGCGCACCATCACCTCCTTTCTCTGCACTCTCAGTATGGGCTCAGCCAGCTACTTTAGTTTCCATGCATGGATGATCTGAGGGTGGACTGAAACACAGGCTTTATAAGTTTGAGCGCTCATACAAGCACAATATAATGACCCGATGCCAACAGAGAGGCTGGGTCCTGTCTCACCTTCAAAGCAAACTAGATTTTACTGTAGAATGGCAAGCAACCTGGGCCATATTGGCAACTTCATAAGCCCATGAAGCAGGAGATTATAGGTGCTTTCAGATGGTTTCAGTTCTATGGGTGAGAGTCAACGTCATACTAAGGAGAATGTTCCGAATACCTCCCCTCTTCCTGTGTCCCCAGGCTTGTGCATTGTTCTGAGGGGTTTCCCAACACTCCAGAGGTGTGTGGGAGGGCAGTTGTGAGCGAATTCCTGTTGCACTAGCAGAAGTGTTGGCTTCCACTACTGGAACTGGGTAAATTAAGGTAAAAGGTAAAGGATCCCTAGATGGTTACGTCCAGTCAAAGGCGACTGTGGGGTGCAGCACTCATCTTGCGTCACGCTGAGGGAGCCGGTGCTTGAACACAGACAGCTTTCTGGGTCATGTGGCCAGCATGACTAAACCGCTTCTGGTGCAACAGGAGACGACGACGAGTGCCAGAGTGCACGGAAATGCTGTTTACCTTCCCACCGCAGCGGTACCTATTTATCTACTTGCACTGGTGTGTTTTCAAACTGCTAAGTTGGCAGAAGCTGGGACAGAACAACGGGAGCTCGCCCCGTCGCGCGGATTCAAACCACCAACCTTCCGATCGGCATGCCCGTAAGGCTCAGTGATTTAGACCACAGCGCCACCCCGTCCACAATGGAACCGGGTAGTTGAATCTGGCCTTATATTCCCAGGGCTACAGTGGGAAGATGCTGTCCTGCCTATATGGAGCGACATGTTTGGGCCATAGGCAACAGCACCTGTGCTAATTTATATCCATTATTTGCTGCTGTTCTAATTTCCAGTAGATTATAGGCCAGGAGTGGGTAAGCTTTATTTTCTGTCATGGATCACATTTTCTTGGGAATAATCTGCCAGGTGCCACAGGCCCATAGTGGATGGGGCTCAAATCAAAAGTTGGAGAGACTTTGAAATATTTCAGGATTGCATACCTCCCTCCCTCCTCTTTGTCCATTTCAGCTTCTCCTGTCCCATTTCTCCCCATCCATTTACACAGCTTAGAACCATTCATTTGCAGAAGGCTATCCATTTCAGCTCTGTCCATTTCCAGGGCTCATCCAGACTTCCATTGGTGCCGTCACTTTCCCCCTCGAGCCTCTGCTCCAGGTTAAAGCAGGCTAGAGTGCTCTGGCATAACAACTAGTGTGCCATGAGAAACTCATTCACTGATGAAACATCCTTGTGGAACCAAAGCAGCTTTCCATAGAGGAGACCTCTATGTAATTTAATTCCGGCCTTGCCTTCTTCCAAACAACCTTCATTAGATTCAGGCACACCAGGCTTGCTACATCAAGTGTGATTGAATCATCTAATCACTTCTAATGCAAAGAAGAAAGTATCTACCCTAAGAAGGGGCTTCCTGTTGTGTTTCTGTATGAGTCACTGTTCTGGGCTTGTTTCTTTGCACCAGAAGGCATGTGCAGAACATTTGCCCATGCAGAAACGCAGGGGGACGGATTCCTTTGAAGGACTCCTCTTCTGAGTAATTCTTACTTGTAAACACTCTAAGGGTGCATAATAATGTGCAACATTTGAATAGTGGGCCCCACTGTCAAAGCACACACCTTCCCCCCCCAAAAAAAAAACCATACAATTTTCTCTTCAAGATGGAATTTCTGTGTATTTTCAACAGAGATTGGCTGTGCAAAGCGCAGATAAGCTGCAGTTTGTATGATCAAATGAACCAACCTTCATTCCCTTTCCCTAGGCAGATTTCCAACATTTTAAAGTACTGGCAAATGTACTTTTAATTGAATAAATGTGCGTGAAGTACTTTACAAATAAAAATGGCTGAGAGTCCCCCTGTAGCATGGGGTGGGGGGAGAGGTGAAAAGCTGATAGCTGGACATGTGGCAAACGCATTGTGCACAGCAGAGAGGAAAAGCAGACGCCCACTTAAGAATAAGAAAATTTGCTGAGTGCAGTTTCTTTTTTCAATACGTGCACACCCATTACGTTTGTCGACCCATTATGTATGTGCACATCCTAAAAGCAATTTGGATCTCTCAGTCTGGTAGTATGCAGAAGAACTTGGACTGCTTCCAAGTCCTAGTGTCCCGTTGAAAAACATCTGGTCCCAGAACAAGAAATAGCTATATGTGAAAAGCCAATCCTGGGGTAGGAGTTCAAAAGCGGATTGCATGTTAAAATGGGACTGGCTTTGGGAGGCAAGAGTTCCTTGCAACTATAATCCTGTCTTATCAGCACCAGCCTATTTTGCATCATGGCAGCCCTGTGAAGTACCGTATTTTTCGCTCCATAAGATGCACTTTTCCCCTCCTAAAAAGTAAGGGGAAATGTGTGTGCGTCTTATGGAGCAAATGCAGGCAGGAGGCTCTGCTCAGTGCTTCCTTTAAAGAGCCGCGCGAAGCGTGTGTGCATCTCTTGGGGGCTTTTCCCCGAGGAGGGAGAAGGGCAGCCCATCAGTACTTTCTCCCTCCTCGGGGAAACGCCCCCAAGAGCCGCACTCCCTTTAAAGAGCCGCGTGGAGCATGTGTGCGGCTCTTGGGGGATTTTCCCCAAGGAGGGAGAAGGGCAACCCATCAGTGACAGACTGCCCTTCGCCCTCCCTCCCCGGGGAAAAGCCTGCAAGCACTGCACACACGCTCCACACGGCTCTCGTGAACGGGAGCGCTGAGCAGAATGCATACAGCGCTCCCTTTAAAGAATATTTTATTTCTTGCAATCCCCCACTAAAAACTAGGTGCGTCTTATGGTCAGGTGCGTCTTATGGAGCGAAAAATACGGTAGGTTAGGATGAGGAAATAATAAACTGCCCAAGTGGCCCCTCGAGTCTCATTGCCAAGAAAAGATTTGAACGTGGGCTTTAATTCCCAAGCAATGCTCTTGCCACAGCAACCCACTGGCTCAATGGAAGTAGATTGCAACCTCTGATTTCCAGAGCAGAAACCAGGGAAATGTGGCAGCCAAGGTTAATAAGCACTTTCACACCCGTCTCAATCCAAGGGGCGAGACTTAAGCACTTACTGCGTATTAGTCACTTACTGTAATACATGGGGACTTGAAAGGGCTTATATTTGGCTGTCATGTGCCCCAAAGTTTCCACTCTTCTGGAAATGGGAGTTCACAAACTACTCCAAAGAGGGGTAGGGAAAGGCATGTCATGAGACATTTTTTTCCAGATGAATCTGATAAAGTCTTCTAATTCTTTAATGAGTTATTAGCTTTCCCATTTGCCCAGATTAACCCAGGGAAATGTTCAACCCTTTGCTGGGGTAATACCGAGGTAAGACGGAGAGGGAGCTGAGAAACTAGAGGCAGATCGCAGAGTGAAGTGAAAACTCAAATAGTATCTCACACTATTTTCAGCAGCAGATGGCACAAAATGAGAGATTTTTTGTGGTTGCTGCGGACATACTCCTAAAGTAGCTAACACACTTGCATCTGATTTAAAGAAATGAAACAGAGGAGGGGGAGGTACTCAGTACAAGTTAATATAAGTTATGCTACAATACAACTTGATACACGTTATGATCCTCCGTGATGAAGGAGGAGTGTTTTATGAATAACAGAAATATTGCATATTCTGAAATTCTGAATTGTGCATCTCAGGACAAGTGCACACTCACAAGAGGGACTGGAAGACCTATAATTTAAGACCTATCAGGTCTTAGTTTTGAATTCGTTAAAAAAAATCATTTTTAATTTTTATCAGCTGAAAAGGAGCTTCATTGTGAGACAAAAACTGAGACCAAGATATTATGATAAATTGACAAATAGATATGAGTCATTCACATCTGGAAACTGCAATTAGACGCATTCATCTATAGAAAGCTGCTTTCTTGCTAATCCCAAAATAAAAGATGCATTTGTTAATTATGATGCTTTCTCTTTGCTAGTGTGAATGAATGCAGATTCAGAAAATTTGCAATTAGGTCCATTCATCTATAGGCTAGACAGGTGTTCTGTTAGCACCCGTACATGCAAAGTATTGGCAATCTTTATTGGAGCAACACTTTTTGATGCATGAAAACATAAGCTTTTGAGTTACACAGAAATCTCACCCCACTTGTCTAATTATTTTAATTGCCCAAAAAGGCATTGTAACCAAAGCCTAAGTATGTGAAACTGTATATAATTGTTCTCTGTTAAACTCATTGCCCTGCCCTCTGTGGCACCCATCATTGTTGATTGTAAGCTTCTTGGGGCAGTGTCTGTTTCTTTTGTTTCTGTTATTATATACTACAGACATGAAAGTCAAGAAGAATAAATAATAATGATATCCCTTATTTTCAAGAGTGTATGGAACAAACTGAATTAAAGGGGGGAAATTGTCTTAGCAAACCATGTGCAAAAAGAGAGAGAGAAAGAACAGAAAAATTACTGGGTAGAAAACAATAATGATAAAACGTGTGTGAGCAAGAGAGAGATAGAAAGAGTCAACAGCGTCAGAATATTGGTTACTGAGAGATATGGGAAGAAGTCATCTGGAGAGCTGAGTCAGATGGGGAAAAGAGAATAAAACACAGAGCAAGTTCATACTCAATGAATTCAGTGATGTAGCAATTATGCACTAGGGCAAAAGCTGCCCATTTACCTGTCCATGACTGCGCTGGGGCTGATGTGGGAAGTCGCTTTGAGTCACCAAGCTGCTACGCCGTGCGTCTGAATAGCCTTATGACTGAGGTACAGAAATGAGAAGTGTCGTTGGGTGGGTGTTCCCAACCCCCTCGACTCCCCTTAGGAGTCATTTTGTCTGGGGTGGAGTTACACAGTTCGCTGGAGTTGTGGGCCCCCATTCTAAAAAAGATGCTTGGTTCTGATTGGCTCCAGTTTCTTCAGCCTCCTCCCTCCTTAGAAATATATCTGTCAATTATCACATTAAAATGTAGGTAGGTAAGAAAAATAGTTACTGGTTCCAGCAAAAAAATAAAGTTTGTGTGCCTAGGTTTTGCTTTCAGTTGACCCATGGCTCAGCTGGTTTTCTTTTCCTTTTTGGTACTTTAAATTTCCTTGGAGACCCCCCGCCACCCCCCAAAAAAAATACATTGTGAAAACCTGCATTCCCACACATACACTGCAACCAATAACAGTATACAGTGGTACCCCAGGTTACATACGCTTCAGGTGATATACGCTTCAGGTTACAGATTCCACTAACCCAGAAATATTGCTTCGGGTTAAGAACTTTGCTTCTTCAGGATGAGAACAGAAATTGTGCTCCGGCAGCGCAGCAGCAGCGGGAGGCCCCCATTAGCTAAAGTGGTGCTTCAGGTTAAGAACAGTTTCAGGTTAAGAACGGACCTCTGGAACGAATTAAGTACTTAACCTGAGATACCACTGTACATCTGTAAAGCATGTAATGGATGCTTCAGTTGTGATTCCTTCGTTGTAGGGGGTTGGACTGGATCACCCCTGGGGTCCCTTCCAAGTCTACAATTCTATGATTCTATGTTCTTATTAAGTGATCCACAAATTGGTATCACCCCTTGGAACTGGCCTTTGGTTTTCAGGAGAACATGCAAAGGAAACAACGCACCACCATTCTCCATTCTCGGACACAACTTAACGACTAAACAACAACAACATTTTTTTTTGTCTTTCTCCACAGTTCCAGAAGAGGCTGTTGGCTCAGAGTTGCTAGATGTCACATAGAGTTGGAACGGATCCCAAGGATCATCTAGTCCAACGCCCTGCAATGCAGGAATCTAAACAAAAGCATCCATGCAGGCATGTGAGTTAGGGTGCCACAGTAGCTAGGAGGCTGAGCCGACAACCAAGAAGTCCCTCTGCAGGAATCTGCCAGGCAAGCCGCTATCCCTTCTGCGATGTGACATTTCATTACACTTACCTATATGATAGGACTGTTATGAGGGCACTTATTTCATGTGTATGAAGTTCTTTGAGCACTCAAGACCATATGATTTTGTTGTGAAGGTTATACAGTAATGCACAGTTAATGTGCAGAATAACTGGCTGTTGTGCACATTCACCAGGCTTTGTGGAGACTGTGCACATAATCTGTTTGCATTTGTGCACAACGCCAGGCCAATATCATCTCCAGCAGGCCTGGGAAATGTGCTTATCCTGACTGTGTTTTGTATATTCTCAGGGCACTACTCAAGCCTCTGCTCAGTATGCATAGCCTCCATGGATCATGGCCTTGCTTTCTATCTCCAGTTCAGAAGTGTGCCATCTGAGCCCCCTCCCTTACCCCTGCCACCATCCCGGATGCTGCTGGCCAGCTGCCTCATCTTACAGTTGTCCTGACCACCAGGTACCCTCCCCACTGATCAGTTGAGCTTTGGGAAGAAGAGGTGTTGTTGTTTAGTCGTTTAGTCGTGTCCGACTCTTCGTGACCCCATGGACCAGAGCACGCCAGGCACTTTTGTCTTCCACTGCCTCCCACAGTTTGGTCAAACTCATGCTGGTAGCTTCGAGAACACGGTCCAACCATCTCGTCCTCTGTCGTCCCCTTCTCCTTGCGCCCTCCATCTTTCCCAACATCAGGGTCTTTTCCAGTGAGTCTTCTCTTCTCATGAGGTGGCCAAAGTACTGGAGCCTCAGCTTCAGGATCTGTCCTTCCAGTGAGCACTCAGGGCTGATTTCCTTCAGAATAGAGAGGTTTGATCTTCTTGCAGTCCATGGGACTCTCAAGAGTCTCCTCCAGCACCATAATTCAAAAGCATCAATTCTTCGGCAATCAGCCTTCTTTATGGTCCAGCTCTCACTTCCATACATCACTACTGGGAAAACCATAGCTTTAACTATAAGGACCTTTGCATCAATTTATTTGTTTTTTCAAAAGCACACACGATGTGACATTAGATTAGTTTGTACGTCATACTTGCTAACAAAGCACACCGGCTCTCCTAACCCCTTCACCACGACTGTTTGGTCCTAGATACTGAAGCTTTTACGATGATGTTCCTCAAGAATATCATCCCTAATACACATCTCAAAAATGATACTGCAGAACTGGAGAAGATGCAAAAAATGGCAAGCAAAATGATCTTGAGCCCATTGATTGACTTTGCCACTGACTGACACACATTTGGATGTGATAACTGCAACATCAAGGGACAACTTAAATGTATGAATACCTCATGTATAACTTCTTTATGTTTCTTCAGATGCAGGGCTTGACAATTAAGCCTGTTCACACAAACACATGGTTGCTAATCAAATGTAGAGAAATCAAGTGATATACATGCATGTGTGAACCAGGGCTGCATTAGGAAAGCTTGCATTTGATGGGCATTGCCTTTAAAAATCCCTTGACCCATCCATTCTCACTGAAGATTCAGTCAGCAGTAACCTGGCCAAAAATCAGTCACAGAACAGAAATACATTTCAGCCAAAGCACTTGGAAGGGCAGATAGTCTGTTTAATCAACAGGAAGTGGTGTGATCTGCTTGTAAGATATAAATAACTGTTTATTTTTCCACTCACCTACTTGCTCAGAAATCACAATTTGAATTACACACCAACAGCTTCAGTTGGTTTAAATAAAAAAAAATCTTTAGCCACTTCCTTTTCCCCTAAAGTGAAAACCTCACTGCTGAACTTTCTCCACTTGCTAAATGTAAAGCTGAAACTGTGGTAGCAACCTCTGCTTTGTGAGCTAATTATCACTTTGTGTACTCTGGTCTAAATCTATACTTTCCCCCTTTTTCTTTTTCAAAGCTATAGTCCCACTGTTTTGGCTCCAAAGCAAATCCTGCAACTGCCAAGAAAAGGAAGGAGAAAGTATATAATGTCCCAAATTCAAACAATGCCATGGCAAAACCACCAGCAGAATAAAAACAAGCAAGCCAGCCAGTCCAAAAGTATTTAGAAAAAATTACATTAAAATCAGTTAAAACAATTTGCAATCAAAAGGATGGGGTGGGCAATGTGCTCTCTGCAACAGGCAGAGATACAAAATATACATTAGTATGACTATGTATAAAATTTGGTGCAAAGCCCTTTACAAAAGCAGGGGTCTTATTTCCTCCACATTTCTTTTGTGTTCTTTAAAGTGACATCCATACATTTCTGTGCATGAGCCACTTGAACGCTAGATGTATTTTGTGTTTGGTAGTTTAATCCACACATAGTTCAATCCCCACTTTCCTTTCATCACCTGCTTCAGAATCCTCCCGTTGTAGTCATGGTACATCTCAGTCTGTTCCCACCACTCAATTTAGCCTGTTTACAACACTTGCAAACAGGGACCGTTTTTCATACCAAGGGCCATTACCCAAGGCCAGAGCTGGCCCAAAACATTTTGCTGCCTGAAGCAAAGGACAAGATGAGACCCCTCCCAGTTTCGCGTACCAGAAACTGCTGAATCCTCCTTCAACACTGGTGATTCAGCAGCATCCTCCATCACACCAGAAGGCTGCATGCAAGCTTTTGTAAGGCAGAGCATCTAATACACACAGCTCTGCCAACATTTCCTGCAACCCTTCAGCATTTGCCACCTGAGGCAGCTCCCTCACTTTGCCAAGTAGTAGGGTCAGCGCTGCCCAAGGCTTACCGCCATCATTACCACTGTGCATTGAGGAAGTCTCCACTTCAGAGCAGGGTAAGCCCTGCCTGGTTTAAAGTGACCCATGAGCTGTTGAGCTGCGAAATGAGCTCCTTTCCTGTTCTGATCAACAAGGAATAGCTCAGTAGGGAGAAAGAGAGTGGGAAAGAGAGTGTGTAGGTGCACTGTGTTGCTAAGAGTGGGGCAAGATTCCCATTCTTGGATACGTCTATTGTAATATGAAATTACTGACTGGCATGCATGAAAGGGTTAACCTGAGCCCTGAGCTCAAGTTGCCATTGGTGAGACTTAGCGGCCTCCCAGCAGCTTTTGCTTTCTCCCTCCCTCTCCTGCTTCTTGGAAGAGGCTGCAGGCAAATAACGGCTTGCTCAGCCTCTGAAAATGTATGCATGACTAAAGGATCTTTAAACAAGTATTTTCTTGTTGATTTGTTTGTGGGGAAAATTAGGGGGACAGAAAAAAATGTGGGGGGGGGGCTGCCCCACCTCCCTAGTCACTTCCTTTCCTCTCAGCCCTCCTAAGCACAGAGATTTGTGTTGTCAAATTGTGGTGTTTATTAGTCACTATAAGTGTGTTGGGCCCTTTGATGAGGTTCACCCACTGAGGCTGGCCGAGCAGGAGCAGCTGAAGTTCACACGTTCTTGCTGCACAGGTGGTGAGGAGGATGTGGTTTGGGCAGGATGCTGTCTGCAGCAGCAATCGTCCTGTTCATCTTCACCAGCAGATGGCTAAAACCATGTGCTCCCCCAGATGCAGATTGCTGCATCACTATTTGGTGTAAGAGAAATGCAGGGGAAACAATCAAGATTCAATGAAGAATCATTCACTTGCAAGCAGAGTAGCGTGATTTTTAGATTCCCATGTAGGGGGGCATAGATCAGAGGTACACATTGTTGCATAACAAAGGTCTCTGGTCCTAAGTCCTATCACTGACAATTACAAATGAAGGATCTCAAGCAGCAGGAATAACTCTTTAGTGTAGACTGGCCCTAAATCTGACTTGGCGTAAAGCAGTTCTGTATGGATCTCATACATCTCCTCCTTTGGAATTTAACACTATAGAACTCTTCTACAGGTCTCAATTATTGAGGTGAGGCTTGTGCAGGAGAACAACTCAGTGGATTATTGTACCCTAGGATGGATCAGATCTGCTGTCTTGTGGCACACAATCAGGGCAGAAACCCCTTAAGATGGTAGGCTTACTTTGCTGCATAAACCCTGTGCAAGACAAAAAAATGCTGGTTTCAGAACACAGAGAGTGTGGCAGGGGTGGTGTTGGTCCACAGTCTTGATCCAAGCCACTGAGATTTTGGGTGGAATTAGCAACACTCTCCTCTAGCTGCGGCCATTAAGAGCAGATTAGAACACTCTGGAGGCAAGAAAAAACACTCCAATCTGCTAAATACTTTGCAAGTGCTTGTCCCAAACAAAGGACAAAAACTGGGAGGAACAGGGTAATTTGTCAGGTATAGGTCCCAGCAATCCATAACAGAGCTAAAGTAAAGGTAAAGGGACCACTGACCATTAGGTCCAGTCGTGGCCGACTCTGGGGTTGCGGTGCTCATCTCGCTTTACTGGCCAAGGGAGCCGGCGTACAGCTTCCGGGTCATGCGGCCAGCATGACTGAGCCACTTCTGGCGAACCAGAGCAGCGCACGGAAACACTGTTTACCTTCCCGCCGGAGCGGTACCTATTTATCTACTTGCACTTTGATGTGCTTTCGAACTGCTAGGTTGGCAGGAATAACAGAGCTACAGGAAATCAATTTATCTTATAATGGCAAATACCTATTTAAGGATCATTTATTCTGTTTATTCTAAAAAATGTGTACCCCACATTTATACTTTAAAGGCCCCTTGAGGTGGATAAAGTATATACTAATACAAAGTGTGAACAAGTCACTGGGAAGAGGGTGACATACAGCCATTGGGGAGGAAGACTTGTGTCTAGGCTGTGGCTCCACATTGTGGTTGCCACGTTGGCTGACGTGTGCGACTGCATTATTGTTTCTGGTAAGAAAGTAGAGTTGTTTAGCAGATCCCGCTGATACACACACACACACATTAAAGACAGAAGCATAACATGCACAGGTACAAGGATCAATAGGAAAACAAGTTGTCTTTTAATATGTTTGCATTCCATAAAATATAAATTCTGTTTATGTAGTGCTTTTTTCCTAGAAATTCGATTCCTTGACCCCGCATAAAATACAGCAGTGAAGCAGCATAAGAAATAATTTGCATTCTTTCAAAATTTGTGAATGTGTTTTATATATTTATATGTTGTACAATAAGTATGGAATACATTCATATATGTTTACATTTGCATTTGGTATTCAGAACAGATTTAGATCTATTATATATGTGCCTTCTAACAACTGATGCATATCAACTTCCCACAGTAAGGCCATCCCTTTTTTTAAAAAAATAAAATCAGGCAGTTATTCTCTATAAAGACAAATCGTACTTCTTTCTTGTTACTGTGCCTTTTTACAGACACAGATATAAAGTGATGGGGAAAATTTCACCAACTTAATTTCTGCCCATCCAGCCACTGCTAGAGGCTTAAGACAAGGGCCACTTAAAAACAAAGTCACCAACTCTACTGAAGAATTTGTGTACCATATAGTATCTACAGCAGGGCTGAGGAGACTGTGGTCTTCCAGAGATTTTTGGACTACAGCTCTCAATATCCCTGACTATTAGCAGGCTTGGCACAAGCACTTGGCCAGATCCAACACTGGCTGAATGCCTTAAGGGCTTGAATGGGCCCCTCACATGCCCAGCTCAGTCTTGCCCTCACTCCCCACCCTCCTTGATGGCGCCCCAGAGGCTTTGCAATAGCAGGCAATGGTGGCGTTTTGAGTAGGAGCCATGCTCCGCTCCCATCTGCCATGGTCACCTGCCATTTTAGGTTACCTGAACTAGGAGGCCCCAACCCACAGCTCCATTAAGTGAATTGGTTTCACAGATCTGTGGACCAGGGCGTTGCATTTTGAGTGAGTTAAGATGGCGGTTGGCCATCACAGATGGAAGTTGAGCTCAGCTCCCATTCAGAAGCACCAGTGAAGCATATCCAAGGATCTGGTGGAGAACAGTGAATGGTGCTGCCATTGTGAAAGCAGCAACAGCAGCAACTGCCCAGCCCAGCCCTAACTGACAGGGCCCTTGAATAGCACCATGCAAAGGATTCCCCAAAGTCTAGAACCAATCCTGATCATTGGCCATTTTGGCTTTGCCTGACAGGAGCTGATCCAACAACATCACGAGGGCTGCAGGTTACCCACCATTTAGTGGGGGGTAAGAGAGCTGGGGGGGAGAATTCACATCTGGCAAGCAATGTGCCCCTTTGGTTTCAGATAGTACATGGGTAGATGAGTCTTAAAAGCCCAGGACACAAATTTTCACAGCCCTCTAGTGGCTATGGTGGCTCATTTACGAGAAGTAATGTAACTCTGGAAGCGTATACTCGATTCTGACCAAGCTAAGCCTCCTGATGTATATTTTGCCAGATGTACAATATATTGGCATTCTTTTCAGCTCTCTTCCCCTACTACTTGCTCCTTGGCTGTTTCACATATAAATGTTGATCCTTCACTGGCTACAGCTTCTAGCGATGGTTTGCATGCATAAAATGAACAACAACACACAGAACTTTCCTGTCGCCCGATGACAACATAAAGAATACATGTCAGCAAAAACCAATCACACATTCCATTAAGCGCTGAGAGAGATCAAGTAACATGTGAACTTGTCAAACTCCTTAATAATACCCCTTTTCAACAGGGGATTTCTTCCCTGCAAATGTATGGGAGCTTCAGTTCACACAATCTACACAAACGGTAGCCGGCATGAATAATAACTAACTTTTTGTCATGCCACATGCCAAGTTTGCAGCTCATTCCCTTGTGGAAGATGGTGAAGGTGTGGACTGAGCAATTAGGTGATGAGTAAGATGCATAACTCTGGCACATGTCAGAGCACTGACAAGACCAGTGACTGCATCAAAAATGGCAATTCCAGGTGGCTACCTCATGTCAGAATTACCTGTTGGAAACACTTCTCTCACTGTTTTATCTGTGCCATATTTCCATGGGGCAAGAATGTTGTCGCTGGCTTCCCTCTGCCACACCTACTTTTCTTTCAACAGAACAGTATTTCCCCTTACCCCTCTATTTCTGAACTGGACAAATTAAAAAGCAACATTCCAGAATTATTGCAGCTGTGTAAGGAAAGCCCAGCAAACTGCCAAAGACACCCCAAAAATATGGGGTCAGGCCTGACAGTTCCCATTCACTGTTTTACTGGGGCTTGCCAGTAGAAAACACCATGGGCTATTGTGCCTCTAGCCACTTGGACACCAGATATCCTGTCCACTATTCACTGATCTAGACATACTTTTACATTCCTTTACCTAAGACTTCAACCTAGTGCCTTGCCTGTTGCGTTCAGTTTGATGGACAGCACTGGATCACAAAAGTGTTATGTAATTACAAAGCCAGCAAGAAATATTTATACCATTGTTCTGTTGGCATCAGTGTTGCCAAAGGAATTCACTTCAGCATATGGACTAGCACCAGATGGCAGCCTGGATCATTTTGATCCATCTTGCAATAAGGACTTATAAAGAGCAGTGAAGAGGAGAAGCTGTAAAGGATGGGGCAGGCGGCTGAGTTACTAAGTAAAAAGAGTTAAGTTAAATAATGTTGAAAGGTTGCTATGCAATTTCTCTTTAAAAAAAATAGAAACCAGAACATGTGGAGGTGTTTACTATATGCAGGAGATGAAGGGCTCTAGCAAAGGTACCACAGAAGTAAATTAACAGCTTCCCTTTGGGACATACGGTAGCTGGAGACAAGAATTGCTTTTTCAAATATCTCAAAAGCTGAGAGAGGGGCTACACAGTTCAGTGATAGAGCACATCCGTCACCAGCAGAAGGTACCATTTAACCGCTGCCAACCAGAGTAGATGGACTCAGGATAAGAGAGTCTCAATATCTCTTTGGTAAAGGCATCATTATTCATGGTGTGTAGACTCACTGTTGCTGCCCCCAAATTATCTCTCTTGTAGTTTTGGCCAAAGGCAACAATGGGCAAACAAAATGAGCACATACACCATGGGCAATGATGCCACCTTGAGCTCTCATGCAATCAACTCTGTTTCCAGCTACACTGTGTCCGCAATGACAGCCCATGGTTAATATAAGCAGGCACTGCAACTATCCAGTACTACTGAAAAGCTCATACTTCTCTGAGACCTTGGCTTAAGGTTTCACTAATACGGGCTTGTGCATGACCTTGCAATGTGGTCCCTGCAGTGTCTCTACTATGGCCAGATTTGAGCCACCGTGTCTCCATCCCTCCCCCTCCTCTTGTCTCTTCCACCAAAGTTGTTGTGTGGTGATCATTAGTCAATTGTTTTGAGGAGCAACCACCACCCAGGACCCAAGTTGTACACTACAAGTGGAAAAAAGAGGCAGCGAAGTGGAGACACTGAGGTGGTGCTGTTGATGTTCTGCAGTGATGTAACCATACTTAGAACCAAGCTAAGGATGGGTGCATCCATGGTGCTTGGGGGCCCACCCATCAGTGCCATGCAGATAGACTAGAATTTATTTCTCCGCCTGCTCTTCCACTGCAGCTCTGTCATGTGCATGTGCAATCAAATCTCTCAGCCCTACACTGGCTTAGTCTCATTTCCATTATGGAAGACTGGTGGCTGAGAGAGCTAATAACCAATTTTTCTTTACAGGGGTTTAACTTTAAGTGGTGTGTGCCAATGACTGAAGCTTCCGTCCCACTGCAAGAGCAATGCAGAAATCAAGTCGAGCAACTCCTGGATGTTGGCATGTTGTGCCTCCAACCTCCCAAGGAGAGCTAACCTCAGTCCTAGGTACACACAGCTCAGGGGACACCAAGCTCTGGGGCAGGATGCACATTATCCTACTGTCCCACAGGCTGAGTATACACATCTGTATATATTAAGGCAGGTGTGAACAGAGCTTTTATAAGCAGCTTGGGGCAAGAATAACACAAAAGCATGAGCATACGAGGGTCTTGGTATCACATTTCAAAGGTGTCATCAGTTGCCACCTGTGACATGTGGGCTTGGAAAGTCCCTGGCCTGGAGCACCTCCCAAGGCAGGAAGTTGGGGGAAGAAGGCAAACTTATGCTGGGTTGTAGACTGTCTGGGTTCGCCGTGATTTCATCTCCTCCTCCTTTTTATCATGCCTGCAGTTTGTTGGTCACTGAGCATCAACAGCATTCTGTCGTTGGCGCTGAGCCCGCCGGCAGGGTGGTCCTCGAGGGCGACCCGAGCGGCGGAGGCGGCGTGGTGGCAGGCCAGCCATCTGGCGGCAGATCTCCTCTAGAGACAGACGAGAGAGAGGAGGAGCTCAAGAGTGGGTTACCCATGCCACATAATTTACAACCCGGCCGTATGCACACGTGGGTTACGTTATAGTTAGTGGTTAACAGCACATCGGGGGGGGGGGGGGAAGGTTGCAGGGAAAGATTCTGACACCTCTCTCTCCCTATTTTCTCCTCCTGAAGCAGTTTTACTTAAAGGTGGGGGGAGCATCAGCAGCATTGTGAAATAGAATGGCCCCCATTCAGACTCTTCAAATTGTGGCCACTGAGAAAGGACAACTTGCTTTCTTGGGAGCAGGGGTGGGAAAGAAATTCAATTCAGCTTGCACTTAAAGGCCAATCTATCGAATCTGCACTTTCAGGAACAGTATGAGAACTGAAACAGCCGTTCTTTGAAACTTGAACTTAGCTGAATTTTGCAATGTATTTCTCCAACCACAAATGTCTTATATTCAAGACAGAACATCTCTGGGTCTTCACTTTTCTCCACTATTGCTTTTGCCATTAAGCCCTTCACCATTTTTGTACCTTTCCCCATTTGCCAACACCCTTCTTGGATTATGTTGCCTGCCTCTGAATGTTGGCCACTCACACAAGGGCATACACCTCTGATATTGGCCATCTTCTTCCTCTAAGAGAATTTGAGCAACTTAATTTCTTCCTTGTTTATGGGGCACATCCCTATGGACATCTTTACTCACCTTGCATGGCTTCATCCTCTTTGCAGACAATCCGAGAGCAGATTTCCTTATTTATCATGTATGTCCGACGGACACTGTCACCAGAAAGGGGTGGGGGAGAGAAGGCAAACAGTAGGAACATAAATCCTTGTGCACCAAAAACTGATACCAACAAATAACTGTGGCTAAATCATTGCTAGCAGAGGTGCAAAAGGCCTAACTACACATTACACACAAATGTATGTTACAGAACCTACACAAGCCTGTTTTACTACGCTTTACCTAGGTTGAGCTAGGATTATAATACTTCAGATTTTTTTGGGGGGGGTTCTACCCTTTCTTTTCTTTTCTTTTTTGAATTTTGGTCATTTAAAGTTTATGATTTTTCTATTTCCTTTTGAGGAAACTGAATAGTTCAGTGAAACGAGATTTGTAGCTGGCATCCTGTAAAGGATTTGTACAATTTTAGGTTTTTCTAATTTTTTCCTTAAGCTTTTTGCTTTTTCTTATTATTTAGTTTATTTCTTCAAGATAATATTTCTAGTCAATTACTTCTCGTTTCAGGGATTTTCACAGTATTTCATTTGATTTGTTTTACAGGAAAAGCAGATGTGGGGACTGTGATTTGGAAAAGATAAGCAGTTGCTGGGGGAGAGGGGAGGCGTATGAATTCCCTGCCCTGCCCTTTGCTTCCTTGTTCCAAATCTGCCTTCTAGAGAGTCTGGTGTTCTCTAGATTACTCAAAACTACCATTGGCCTCAACCAGCAATATCTGGAATACAGATAATGGCCCTGCACGCTGAGTAATTGCTGAGAAATATGATCAAGTGAAACTTTCATTTGGACAAAAAAGCAAGTTTCCAGCTGTTGCGGCTGCAGAAAATGGATGAAAATAGATGGCCAGTTCCTGCTTCAAACCGTGCTAAAAATGGGGTGGGTTAGTATCTGGTGGGGGCGGGAAATTCCAGTGATAGTTCACAGCTTCCTGTGCCACTCGTGGCGTTCATCCTTTTGTCTTTCTGCCATGGTATACCAGCTGCCCCTTTAAATGACTCCTGGTCGTTTAAATGTTGGCGGTTGTGGTGTTTAACCATTTTCAAATGTTTTAAAAATTGGTTACAAGTCACCTAGAGATTGCCCTGTTAGGCAACTAACAAATTAAATTAATAGTAATTACTTTTCACAGATCATTGTAAGAAATCGTATCCAAAGATGCCTGCCAAAACTATCTGTATTATCTTGTAGACTCATAGAATTTTAGAAAATTCCTAAACCTTCTCAGCTTCTACCAGAGCGTTTCCTTTCTTACCTGGTAACACACAAGTAACTGATGCATTGCTTCACCGGCTTATGAACAGAGTACAACCGTGTACAAGGAAATTGCTCTTCACGGCAGTCTGGGAGCAAACAAAGAGGGACATGTTCAAGTTAATGCCATCAGTGTGGCTACATCAACGGGATGGTGGTTCATTGAAACTGACTGCCAAGAGACCAAGTGAGATATTTCCTTTAATGACACTGGCTTGCAGTAACTTTTCTACCGTTTCCCCTTGCAGAGTAAAATTTCATTCTGCTCACACCATGCCATCCTATTCACATGCTGAATTTTGTGCACTCCACCCACAGAAAATATTTCGCAAGCAACTTAGCATGCCGGGGGATAAAATCATTGCAGAGCTGTGTCATGCAGACTTTGGCGGTATATTCAATCTGCAACAGACACCTATGAAAGCCAGCTGGAAAATAAGTGGGAAGACCTTCTGAACTAGCAGTGGCTGACTAGGAACAGGATCCTGAGGTTGTAGTGGGTAAGTCCATGAAAACATCAAGTGAGGAAATCAAATTCCATGCTACGGATTGAAAGGGATCAAAAATGAAACTGTCATGATCACAACACATTTATATTAATTTATGGCGCAGACACATTTGGAATACTTGAGTAGATTTTTGGGCACCACATGTCACAAATTGTAGTATTTTGGGACAGACACAAAGAAGTACCTCTGCACACAATGAATAGTTAAAACTGGAATTTATTCCCAAAAGATATAGTCAGTGGCGTCGCAAGGGGGGGCGGTGCACCCCGGGTGTCATGCCTGGGTGTGTGTGTGACAAGAAGGCACCCCATGGGGTGCTCGTCCCACTGCCCCCAGGCACGGCAGCACAAGCAGCCATCGCCCTGCCACAGCTGCATGTGAAGGATCCTCCGTTCACGGCCGCAGCTGTGAGCAGAGGATCCTGCCACTGTCTGTATGGTGTTCGAGCGGCACCGGCGGCAAACCGCTATGTACAACGCATGCGCAGTGTTGCACACATGTGCCGTATGTAGTGACGCCACACATGTGCTGTACATAGCAGTTTGACACCAGCGCCGCCCAAGCGCTGTACGGACGGCGGTGGGATCCCTCAATCGCCGCTACAGCCGCAAGCGGAGTATCCCACCGCCACTGCTGCAGCCACAAGCAAAGGATCCCACCACCGTCCATACGGCGCTTGGGTGGCGCTATGTACAATGCCGCTACGTATAATGCATGCGCTATACGTAGCAATGCCACACATGCGTCCTACGTAGCGATGCCACACATGCGTCATATGTAGTGACGCCACACATGGATTGTATGTAACGGTGCAACGCATGCGCAGCCGGCGTTTCCCCCTGCCCTGGGTGTTGGTTTGCCTTCGTTCACCCCTGCATACAGTGGTGGCCATGGACTTAAATGTACACAACTTGCAGTCTCTCTGTCTTGTGGGTTTATTGGGAGATAGTGAAGGCTAGTCAAATTCGCACCAATTCAATGCTGGAGTGATATGTCGCATCAAGCAGACAATCTGAGCATCTTTAAAATTCCTGCCGCCACCAAGCCGTCTCCAGATGTATTGGTAGCTACCCTTGCACTAGATTTACCCTATGAGATCAAAAGGGGCTCACAGAACTGGGAAACGGAGCCTCTGAATGACTGGCCCAATTTGTGCCACAGACCCTGGGGAGGACACCATTCCTTCCTTGCTTTCACCCAAAGAGATGCTGAAAACCCATTCCTGCACAATAGAGGTTTCCATTCAGTGGCGTAGCGTGGGTTGTCAGCACCCGGGGCAAGGCAAGTAATTTGCGCCCCCTAACCCGTGGATTTGCGCCCCCTAACCCTAACCCCCAGATGTTGCGCCGGGTGCGGCTGGCCCCCCCTGCACCCCCCACGCTACCCCACTGTTTCCATTAGAACCCTTAACCAGGGCTTTTTCAGGGGAAACTCATAGGAACTCCGATCCGGCAGTTCTCAGTTGGGCGCCATTGCCATTCTAAGAGAACAAGGGAGGTGTTCATGGTGAGTTCCAGCACCTCTTTTTCTAGAAAAGTAGCACTGCCCTTAACCCTTGAGCTTTGGCTAATACATTTTGTGGGTTCAGGTTTATTGTTTTTATACTATACTTTTGCAAGCCACTTTGACGTGTGTGTTTTAAGTGGGCTATACTTTTTTTCATGAGTTTATAAGGGAAACAGTGTTTGAACCATGCACATTATGAATCTCTGCGACTCTAATTGAAGTAAAAGTCCAAAATGTGGATGGGGTCAGTATCTGCACATGACTCAGTCCTGCCCACTCAATCCCCAGCCTACGTGAATAAAATGAACAAACCAAAAAGCCCCTTCCTTGCTTAGCACAGGAAATCTGGGGCCAACGTACACCGGACCAGACACATGGGGTAGGAGGTGGGGCTTGCACACATATCCCTGCAGCTGCCCACCCTTTGAGCTTGTGTGTGCTCAGACAAATGCCTGAACATGGCTATGGATCGAAATAGCCAATATTTAATATGCAGATGTGGAACTGTGTGGATTCTTTCTGCTAACACAGGAACCAGAAAGCACCTCATGAAATTCACAGCAGATGAGTGCATTTCTCGGCACTGATACACCCAGGAACAATGTTGACCCACAAATTTCAAAAACAACTACAGTGGAACCTTGGTTCTCAAACGCCTTGGTGCTCGAACATCATCATTTTTATAAGGAAACCGAATACTTTTCTTTTCAAGTCGTTTGGAACCTTTTTTCATCTTCACCTTACTGCCAATGGATGAAGACTTGTTTGCTGTAACTTCTGGAAGCTCTGTGATTAAAACAGTTGCTTGAACCTGCTCAAAGGTTTCTGCTATGCTCCTCCTCTGCCACCAAACCACAGATCAAATAATAAGAATCTGGCTCGTTGTGTGGTCTGAACTCAGGCACATGGTTTGTTCCTTCCAAACACACCGTGAGCGCTAAGTCCAGAACAAATATGGGTTTATTTCTGGTTTATCTGAAGGAAATAAGCTACAAGCCCAAGTTTGGATAATGCAAGGCACAGTGGAGGGGTGTGGGGAGAGAAAAGCGTCATGAAAACCTTTTGAGCAATGTGCACCACCAAGCCAATCATCTGCATTAACCCCATTTGGTTTTAAATTATGGTTTTATGTCAGGTGTGAGTCAGGCCATTGGTTGAACAGGGGAAAGCAAGCAGCAGAAGAAAGGGATAGAGAACAAAATTGAACTTACCAGGTGCTGTTGATGGGGCAGTGTCACCTGGAATGAAAAGGGAAAGGGTTTAAAAGCAAATAATAATAATAATAATAATAATAATAATAGTAATAATAGTAATAGTAATAATATCATAACCCACCCATCTGGCTGGGCCTCCCCAACCACTCTGGGCGGCTTCTAACAGAATATTAGTAAAGTAAAGGTAAAGGGACCCCTGACCATTAGGTCCAGTTATGGCCAACTCTGGGGTTGCTTTATTGGCCAAGAGAGCTGGCGTACAGCTTCCGGGTCCTGTGGCCAGCATGACTAACCAGAACCAGAGCAGCGCACAGAAATGCTGTTTACCTTCCCGCTGGAGCG
Source organism: Podarcis melisellensis (assembly GCF_964234715.1). Taxonomy (NCBI): domain Eukaryota; kingdom Metazoa; phylum Chordata; class Lepidosauria; order Squamata; family Lacertidae; genus Podarcis; species Podarcis melisellensis. The sequence continues at coordinate 11,585,493 of NC_138534.1, read as the reverse complement.
GTACCTATTTATCTACTTGCACCTTTGACGTGCTTTCAAACTGCTAGGTTAGCAGGAGAAGGGACTGAGCAACGGGAGCTCACCCCGTCACAGGGATTCAAACCGCCAACCTTCTGATCAGCAAGTCCTAGGCTCTGTGGTTTAACCCACAGCTCCATGCATGTCCCAACAGATTATTAAAAACACAATAAAACATCAAACATAAAAAACTTCCTTAAACAGGGTTGATGTCTTCTAAAAGTCAGATAGTTGTTTATTTCCTCATCATCTTATGGGAGGGTGTTCCACATGGTGGGTGCCACTACCAAGAAGGCCCTCTGCCTGGTTCCCTGTAACCTTATTTCTCGCAGGGAGGGAACTGCCAGAAGGCCCTCGGCGCTGGACCTCCGTGTATGGGCTGAATGATGGGGGTGGAGATGAATTTCCCAAACTGTGGGTCAGGAAGCCTATGCAACTAGGTTGCTTGCCTTATAAATAAACCCCAAATAATTATTGTTTTTAATTTCCAGTTAGATCCTTACTGAACTGCTGCCAGCATAGCATTTGCTGGAGCCCGTGATGCAAACTTTGTTGCTAGACATCGGGAGAAAATGTTGGTAGGCACTCATCCACCTGCCCACTCCCTCCCTCCTCCCCTCTTAAGTGCTCTCAAACCCTTTCTTCACCAGAGCAGATCGGGGAAAGAGAAGCAGGTAGGGTGCTCAGCTGCAAACTGCAGCCCCAGCCCCAGGCCTTGTATAGCAATCTTCTAACTTGTAGCAGCAAAGTGCCAACACTGAAGGTTGACAAGGCATTGCGTGCACCGAAATGGGGACTGACCTGGCACATCTGCTGCTCCTGCTGCAGGGTCAGCTCCATCTGCTGAAAGGAGAAGGGATGTTATAGTGTGGATGTGCATATATATATACCCAAGGAGCATTCCACACATTATGTGGCAGCAACCTGGGACTCCCACCAAGTGTTCACTTGGCAGACCTGGTGATGCACATACAGTCGTACCTTGGATCCCAAACGCCTTGGTATTCAGACGTTTCGGCTCCAAACCTGGAAGTGTTCTGGTTTGCAGATGTTCTTTGGAACCCAAACGTTCGATGGGGCTTCCATGGCTTCTGATTGGCTGCAGGAGCTTCCTGCAGCCAATCAGAAGCTGCAAATTGGTTTCCAAACGTTTTGGAAGTTGAACGGATTTCCAGAACAGCTTCCATTTGACTTCTGAGGGTGGTACCTCTGGTTACGTACTTAATTCGTTCTGGAGGTCCGTTCTTAACCTGAAACTGTTCTTAACCTGAAGCACCACTTTAGCTAATGGGGCCTCCCACTGCTGCCGCGCCACCAGAGCATGATTTCTGTTCTCATCCTGAAGCAAAGTTCTTAACCCGAGGTAATATTTCTGGGTTAGCGAAGTCTGTAACCGGAAGCATATGTAACCCGAGGTCCCACTGTACTTGTATGATACCTGTGTTTGCAAACAGAGGTTTGTCTTCTTCATTAAGCTGCACACTAAAAAAATCAACAAAATCTTAGGCATAAACATAGAAAGCAGCATGTGCGAATTGGCCTTGACACTAGAGGTGGATGTGCAACAAGAAGAACTCAACTCACCCACATCACCCGGTATATCAGGTGCATCTGAAAAAAAAGAGACAACAGGTTTGTAGCCATCAGTTGTTTGGTGCAGAGCTATGCACACCGTTGTTTGTTTCTCTTTATGAATCATTTCCTATGAAACATCTTGCAGCTGTTTTACAGTTAAACACAAACAATAAAAAATTAAAACAAGTTGATATATAAAAACAATTTCAAATCCATCAGGCTATTCTGCTAGTGGATCTGAGGACAGGTCAGGCTCAGAGGTGAGGGGGTGATGATGTGGCTGTTTTTACTTACACACCCACCCACAACCCACACACTGCTGCCATTGGGCAAATTCTCAGTTCCACATTTTAAAATTCTCCAGAAAATATTTGCTTGTCACATTGTAACTGGCAAAACCACAAAAGAATGCTGAAGGACACACGGCTGTGTACAACAAGATAATAATGAGGGAAGTTTACAATAAAGTAGACAAAATATCAGTACAAGCACAATGTGTACATACTTTCCAGCATTACAAAGAACCATGCAGTACAAAAATCGTTGAAGAATGCTCTAAGCCGCTGACAAATATCATAATACTTGTAAAGTATACATTTTTGGAAGGTCTTTGCCTGCCCATAATTCTGGACCTTTGCAGTGGTATTGATTCCTCTTGGAATAAAGTAAATTCTTTGGAGAGATAGACATCCCTGAAGTCCTCCCAGTTATGAAAACTGCAATCAGGGCCTTAAAACAGTTTTGAAGTCTTATTATCTGAGGAAGTTCTTGGAAGCAGGACCTTATCCGGAAGCCGGTCGTCAACTGCTTTGAGCATTCTTCAATGCCAGCTATAGTACTGTTTGTGCTTTATGGTTCTTAATAAGCATTGCTTGAGTGTGCACTCTGCACTTTCAGTGATATTTTGTACTATACAAAGAGCAAGCATTCGAAAATGAAGGGACTCTGGCTGTTTCACAGGATGTAGCATGCATGCTGTCCTATTTCATTATCAGAATATCATATTTTATATGGGCATGCATGATTTATGCTCAGATACATGCCTATGCATATATGTGTGTGCGTGCACACACACACACACACACACACACACACACACACACACACAGCCATATTATAGGTCCCATATAGACCCTTAATATGTGCCTACCCATATATGAACACACAAATTCAAACATCACATTACAGAGTTGCATAACTGCACTAAACATGATTATGCAGACTGAGGCTGAATCTACTCCGATCTAAAAAACCCCCCACTATATAACTCCATGCAGTTTTCCATTGGCTGCTGTACAGAGCCCCCTGGTGTCACATTTATATAAAAACATATATAATGTTATAATTCACAAGTACTGTATAGATTAGTTCTGAGTCTAGTGAGATTTACTTCCTGGTCAGGGGTCCCTTTACCTTTTTACATCTGTTTAGGATTGAAGCATTGGTGCAGAATTAGAGGAAACGTACCTGTAGGATCGTCCTGAGCAATGGCCACAGGCAGAAACCAGTCTAGGACAAAGAAAAAGATTGTTTCCCTTGTGTAATTCTCATGTGTTAAAAGAAAGCAAGAGCAACAAATTAGCGATATCCTTACTCTTTCCCCCACCAAAGATGGAACTGCAGTTCCCACATTGTTAAAGAAAGGGAGGCAAGAGAGAGAGCCATGCAGGTGTTTTTTTTGTGTGTGTGTGGGTTTTTATTTGGAGGAAAAAGAATAAATAATGAAAACTGAGTTTATACTTTTTGCACCCTTCACCACAAGATCTCAGACCAGGTTAGAACAATGCAGTAATATAAAACCAGTTACAAAGATTAAAGCGCAGCCAGAACACAACACTATATATCCAGCAGAATAGGTGGGTCCAGCAAAGCAAAATATCTTTATGTCAGCATATTGTTTGTTGTTGTTGTTATTTCAATTTATATACTGCCCTTTATCAAAAGATCCCAGGGCGGTGTACAATATTAAAAACACATTACAGAACATCAATGATAAAAACATAATAAAAACCCTACTGCCAGACAGCCTAATAATAATAAAAAAATAGCCATCATAACAACAGTCCTTTCCTGCCTCAGTCTGCTCATGGACAGGCCTGCCCTGACAGTGACCAAGCCCCTTCTGTCCAGGAGAGACTGTACCTGGTGAACCAGCCACTCCCAGCCACTGAGGCTGCATGAGCCTCCAAGGACAGGGTTGGATCCACAAGCCCCATCTCCCAAAGGCATGGACTTGACCCTTCCAGGGCAGTGCAGAATATGTCACCTCTCCACCTACCAGACTTGAGAACTCAAAACATATAAGGCCTGTTCATTTTCAGGATTCAACTTTAATTTATTTACCCACATAAATGGGACTTTAAAAACTAACCAAATGTAATATGGTATACACTTTTGTAGACTCAAACCCAGGCTTATGCCATAATAAATGTGTTAATCTTTAAGCTGCTGAAAGACTCTTTGACTGAATTTAGACTGTTACAGCCATAATACTCTGTTATGCAAAATGCCCCTCTCCCCTCTAGATTTTGTATAGCTTTATACATGTTGCAATCTGTGGAGTCTCCCAATTAATGAACAAACATTCCAAACATCTGGAATATATCAAGGTCAAACTGCATATGATAAAGGACGTCTGTGATTGAATTTCCTAACATTTATAAAACAACAGCTGTGTGTGTGCCTGTTGATTTCATATTGGAAGGCAGTTAACCTTCTCCCCCTGTGCTGTTTTCCCAGTAAAAATCTGTCCCTGCGACTAATATTACAACTGTTAGGGGAGCAAAGGAAAGGGTTAAAATCCCTCCCATCCTTGGTGATGCTTCTGTGTTCAAATTAATACCTCCTACAGCTGCTTTGAATTTTTGAAGTTAAAGGGAAAGATATGGGTGATGCAATAAAGCCCATTGCTATCTGCCCAGCTATTGGCTGGTCGGTGCTTTTTTTCTGGGGGGATGTAGGGGTATGCATACCCCTAAACATTTTGTGAATCTAAGTTTGGCCTTATTGAGGAGCAGTATTTCAATATGAGTAGGAAAATGCGAGTACCCCTAAATGTGTGGTGGTGGTGGTGGTGTTTTTAAAAAAGCACTGGCTGAAGTTAACATTGGGAGGTGGGATAAGTTGATAGAACGATCAACTTCAGGAATGCTTCAGTTGTTTTAGACTGCCTGCTTGCTGGAAGGCTATCTGCTTGATATGTACATTTGCAAATTAATGGATATTTAAACACTAGTTGCTGCTAGGCCTCCCTCCTCCAGACAAAACTGACCTGCAGCGCTATCCTGGAACCTCTCTCTGCTGTTGGGGTGGCCCATCCTATTTCACCACCTGAGGCAACGGAAAGGTGCCTTTGCCCCTCCACTGCCGCCTCGGCCCACCTGCCGGTCTTCGCTTGCTGGGGTTGTGTGGCTGTGACTTCCAAGTTCTGGCAAGATCTTGTGAGAGGTCCGCGAGATCTCACGAGAACGCAGAAGCTGCCTGACAGAAATGAGCCAGCGGGAAACCACACAGACCAAGTAGGAGTTAACTCTTTATTAGCAAAGACAGGATCTGCACAGGAGTGTCATGCCTAATGGGCACAGCAGCTCATCTCTGGCAGGTCTGGCCCCCATGAAGCAGTTGCTGAGACTGAAGGTCCCTTCCTCTCCAGGGCCTTTCCCAGGCAACCTGAAACTGTGCCTTCATGAAGCTAACTTTCCTCTGCTCTCTTCATGCCTCTTCTGGTTCTGGGAGACTGGGAGGGAGGGGAGCTTGTTGCATAAGGAAGGTGAGACACCCATGACTCTTCACTGGCCTGACTCATCTCTGCCTCTTGGCCTCCCTCTTGCTTCAATTTTTGCCTCTGATTCTGGATTTCACTTTCCCAGCAGACTCTCCCAGCTCACTAAGCCGTTGCCTCGTCAGCTTCTGAAACCTCCCCCTCCCAGTCTTCTCCCTCTTCTCCCTCTGACCACTCATTGTCGTCCCACCATCACTCCTGGACTTTGAGCTGTCTTGCCCTGGAGGTTCCCTAGCTGGTTTCTCCCACCATTCCTCAGCGTCCAACCAGTCCACAACAGAGAAGAAGCAGTGGCTTCCATTGAGATCTTGCTAGAACCTGGAAGTGGTGGCGAAGGAACCATCTCTGGCACCCGGGGCGGGACACCGAGGGGCGGGGACCAGCTGCTCAGTGGTGTACACGCAATAATAATAATAATAATAATAATAATTTATTATTTATACCCCGTCCATCTGGCTGGGCCTCCCCAGCCACTCTGGGCGGCTTCCATAAAAACCAAAAATACAGTAAAATATCACATGTTAAAAACTTCCCTGAACAGGGCTGCCTTAAGATGTCTTCTGAATGTCAGGTAGTTGTTTGTTGCTTTGACATCTGCTGGAAGGCCGTTCCACAGGGCGGGCGCCACTACCGAGAAGGCCCTCTGCCTGGTTCCCTGTAGCTTTGCTTCTCGCAATGAGAGAACTGCCAGAAGGCCCTCGGTGCTAGACCTCAGCGTCCGGGCAGAATGATGGGGGTGGAGACGCTCCTTCAGGTATACTGGACCGAGGCCGTTTAGGGCTTTAAAGGTCAGCACCAACACTTTGAATTGTGCTCGGAAACATACTGGGAGCCAATGTAGGTCTTTCAAGACCGGTGTTATATGGTCTCAGGGGCCGCTCCCAGTCACCAGTCTAGCTGCCGCATTCTGGATTAGTTGTAGTTTCTAAGTCACCTTCAAAGGTAGCCCCACATAGAGTGCATTGCAGTAGTCCAAGCGGGAGATAACCAGAGCATGCACCACTCTGGCGAGACAGTCCACAGGCAGATAGGGTCTCAGCCTACGTACCAGATGGAGCTGGTAAACAGCTGCCCTGGACACAGATTTGACCTGTGCCTCCATGGACAGCTGTGAGTCCAAAATGACTCCCAGGCTGCGCACCTGGTCCTTCAGGAGCACAGTTACCCCATTCAGGACCAGGGAATCCTCCACACCTGCCCGCCTCCTGTCCCCCAGAAACAGTACTTCTGTCTTGTCAGGATTCAACCTCAATCTGTTATCCGCCATCCATCCTCCAACCTCCAACTGCGCATGCGCAGCAGCCCATGCACTCCCTACAGGATGCCGCACATGTGCACTCTGTGTGGGCTGCCGCTCGCGTGCGATGTCCATACAGACTGCACATGTACAGCATCCTGTATGGAGTGCGCATGCGTGGCCGTATGGACACCGTGTGAGAGTGGAAGCCCGTACAGACACCACATGCGGTGCACATACTGACTGCATGCGCCCTCGGCCACTCTACAGCTGGGGGAGGCAGGGGTCATCTTGTCACACACACACACCCCAGAGTGGCACCCAGGGCGGCCCGACCCCTGTGCCCCCCACTTCGTACACCCCTGATCGGAAGCCACCACTGCAGTTGCTTCTCCAGTGGCTTCTGGTGAGATCTCGCGATACCTTCTGGAATCTAGAAGCTGCCACCGCCACTTCTCCAGTGGCAGGGTGCCCATGGGGTAATTGTCCCTTGGATTCCGTGGCCCGAGGTGACTGCCTCAGTCTGCCTCATGGATGGGCCAGCCCTGCTCTGCTCCAAGGGGAAGGTTGCAAAACCACGCTTTGCTTGTTTGAAACTACAAAAGGACAAGGGAAGTGATTGTCCTGGTAGTTGAAAGATGGGAAAGGTTCTTTGCAGAACTGGACAAGAGGAAACAGCTGCATTAGCTGTAAAACTGGCAATGCATAGCAGCAATCGGCAGATGAAAACAGCAGGCAACAAGGTGATGGAGTAGCCCTTTAGATACAGTTAGATTAAAAACCTCTATTGGTTTTAGACCAGTTTAACTATTATGGCATTTCCCCCTGAAGAATCATGGCAACTGGAGTTTAGTGACAATTTTGAGAATTCTGTGTTCGTGGCTCCCAGCCCTCTCACAGAACAGGTCTCAATATTCCCCCAAAAGGGGAAATTATTCTAAAAACTACACTGAACTCTTGTGCCACAGTTACACAGGAATAGGCCCCACAACACTAAGTGGGCTTTATATCTGAGGTTGCATGTCAATAGCGTAGAAATAAGCCATAGCCTGCAGCCAATTTGTAGTGTTATGCTGTAGATCCTGCTTTTAAAGTTTTTATATATCTATACTTGCAAAGCTTACCCTGGGGTTGAGCTAATGTTTAAAAAGCTCTGAGTTGGGGCAGGGGCTGACTCATAGAAAACATTGCAGAACATCACATTGCAGAACATTCACGTTGTAAATAAAATTTAAAAGAAAATGCTTTTTTTAAAAAAAAGACCAGCTTGTTTCATTTTTAAAAGCATACACTTCCTTAGTCTACAATTCACTTTATCAGATACTGAAATTGGATGAACAGCAAGTATGAAAGTTTTTTTCAATTTGGAAGGCAAGCTCTTTGGTGAAATCTTAAAGTGATATGCATTCCTTTCTTAATTAAATTAATTTCTTGTTCTATCAAGAGAGAGGAGTCTATAGTCCACCAAAGACCGCAGGTGACGGACCTCAGGTAAGTTGGTTCAGGCAGACAGAAGAAAAGTGAGATTGCAGAAAAAGGACAGATCCAAATATTTTGTTGCCTGAACAAATCACTGGATTCTTTAATGTGATAGAAGGAATTATGATCTATTGCTATTAAGATGAAGATTCCACTGAGGTTTCCTTCTAAAATGTTTGTTGTCATTTGCTTCATTTCAGCACCTGATAAAATGTTAGAATCATAGAATTGTAGAGTTGGAAGAGACACTGAGGGTCATCTAGTCCAACGCTGGAATCGCAACTAAAGCATCCATAACAGTTGGCCACCCAACCTTTGTCAATGAAAACTCATGCTCCTCAAGTACACACACACACACATGCACAAACTGAACTGACTCTGAACTTAAATTCTGTCAGTATAAAATAGCCTCCATGTCAATTTTGCCCCTGGGCAAATGTCCCTTTCACCCTAGCCTGGTCTCCTCCTCCTCCTGTCCTCTCTTGCCCTTGGTGCATCTTCTGTATCAAATCCTTTTTATCACAGAACAATAGCTTCTATATTAGCATATAAGCATCAGGAAAAATATGGCAAATCCTGTTTTAGCTTCCACCGGATAGACTCACCAGCTGACAGGGCAATGAGAGCTACAAGACACAGCAGCTTCTGAGCTCCACAGGCCATCATCCCTGGAAATTGAGGAAGAAAGAGAGACAATCAGTTAAAGCTACTTGCAAATTTTGTGCTCATTTTTGTTTTTTCACCAACTGATGTCCAGCAGGCTCCTTTATCTCCCTCCCCACTTTCTATGACCAGAAGGCTTGCTCGCTCGCTCTACCTGATAACCACACAATTCAAAATAATTCTAACGGAACACAACTCTGTCTTCCCTTTCCTTTCTTCTCTTCTAACCTCCCGACATCTATGTGCTGTCTTGTACCCACTTACTATGTCGATTGCTCGCTTAGAAAGATGCCTTGACAAAATCCCCCTCTGCGAAAAAATAAAAAATGGAGACACAACTCCTTCCCTTCACTGTCATTGAGGCACTCGGTTCATTTGCACTGTGGACAGAGTCTCCTCCCTTCAGCTGGTCCCCCTAGCTTGGCCAAAGTGCCTAGCCGCTCCCAGTCCCAGAAAACGTTCTCTTTTGGCTTGCCTTCAAAATTCAATTCAGCAAAGTAGTAGTAGGATTTAGTGTCATCATGCAGTTGGAATGAGGAGAGGGGGAGGGAAAAACTGTCCCATGACCTCACTGAGTTTATTGTAGCTCGAGAGGAATCGGCACCTCCTATTCCCTTCGGATGAGGAATAGCCAGAGATGGAGTCCCACCGTCTGTCATGCAAGTGCATAATCTGCTTCATTTTGCCCTGAAGAGGATGAAGCAACACTTATTTTCCCGTGCGAATTCTCCCCAACACAATGTATCTTTTTCCTGGAAAGAAGCATTCCAGTAAACCCAAGCCTGGCCTCAAGGCCAGCCTGACCGTTAGGTAGGGTGAAGCAACATAACTGTTGAAGCAGAAGAATTGGAGGTACCGCCACAGAGCAGCAAATTGTCAATAGCCTAGTTTATTATTGTTGTTTTTAAATGCCACAAAAAGAGTTGCCATTAGGGATGTTCTGCCTTGGGCATCAAAATATCTTGTGTGTCTGCTTGTCCATAAGGTGCAGTAAGGTGGCAACCTTGCATGGGGATGGTGGCCGATGGGTCTCAAACCCACAGTGAGTGGGTTCTCCTACATGCGAAGACAGGCTCCAGCAGATTGAGTTGACAAGACTCAGACTGGGTCCAATAGATAAAAAGGCAGTTTCTGTGAATGCTGCAGAAGGAAGTGAAGGGCAGTGAAGGAAAATTCTGATCCTAAAACCTCTGCCTTGTGGAATATCTTCAGGAGAAGAAAAGGCTAAGAAGTAAACCTTACACAAATACAGAGTGGATTTGTCCCTAAGACAGTTGGATGACGTCTCCTTCCAGCTGGTGCCAAATAATAATAATAATAATAATAATAATGATGATGATGATGATGATGATGATGATGATAATTTATTTATACCCTGCCCATCTGGCTGGGTCCCCCCAGCCACTCTGGGCGGCTTCCAACAAAACACTAAAATACAATAACCTATTAAACATTAAAAGCTTCCCTAAACAGGGCTGCCTTTAGATGTCTTCTAAAAGTTTGGTAGTTGTTGTTCTCTTTGACATCTGGTGGGAGGGCGTTCCACAGGGAGGGCGCCCCTACCGAGAAGGCCCTCTGCCTGGTTCCCTGTAACTTGGCTACTTGCAGCGAGGGAACCACCAGAAGGCCCTCGACGCTGGACCTCAGTGTCCAGGCAGGACGATGGAGGTGGAGACGCTCCTTCAGGTATACTGGACCGAGGCCATTTAGGGCTTTAAAGGTCAGCACCAACACTTTGAATTGTGCTCAGAAACGTATTGCTCTGCTTTCTTTTGGACCACATCAGTGAGGCCGAGAGCAGGATCCTGTCACCTGGGCAGCCCAGGGCCATCTTACAAACTTGCCCAGGCTTGCAGCCTGGGGAGGTCACTTTGATACAGTGGTGCCTCGCAAGACGAAATTAATTCGTTCCGCAAGTCTTTTCGTCTTGCGAGTTTTTCGTCTTGCGAAGCACGGTTTCCCATAGGAATGCATTAAAAATCAATCAATGCGTTCCTATGGAAACCGCCTTCAGACCAGGTCCGGGGACAGTCTGTTCCCCGACCTCTTCTGAAGGCGGGCGGGGGGCAAAAGTCTTTGCTCCCCCCTGCCTGCCTAACCGGGAGAGCGGAAAAGGCAGCACTGCCTTCCCGCACTCCCGGAAAGGCAGGCAGGGGGGAGCAAATACTTTTGTCCCCCGCCCACCTTCGGAAGAGGTCCAGGACCTCTTCCGAAGGTGGGCGGGGGGCAAAAGTCTTTGCTCCCCCCTGCCTGCCTTCAAAAGCCGTCCGGGGGCTTTTAAATCGCCCCGGACAGTCCCGGGGCGATTTAAAAGCCCCCGGTTAGGCAGGCAGGGGGGACAAATACTTTTGCCCCCCGCCCGCCTTCGGAAGAGGTCCTGGACCTCTTCTGAAGGCGGGCGGGGGGCAAAAGTCTTTGCTCCCCCCTGCCTGCCTTCAAAAGCCGTCCGGGATAGCGGGAAGTGCTTCCCTGCTATCCCGGACCGCTTTTAAAATGCTGGCGGTGGGGAGCAAAGCCTTTCGCCCCCGCCGGCCTTCCTGGACCTCTTCTGAAGTCCGGAGGGGGGGGGAAGGCTTTGCTCCCCACCGCCAGCATTTAAAAGAGGTCCCCGGAGATTTCCCTATGGGCTTTCGTCTTGTGAAGCAAGCCCATAGGGAAAATCGTCTAGCGAAGCGTCGCAAAAAACGAAAAACCCTTTCGTCTTGCGGGTTTTTCGTCTTGCGAGGCATTCGTCTTGCGGGGCACCACTGTACTGCTAATACAGCAGTTTGACTTCACTCCCGGAGGTGCACTCCATTGTCTTTTGAGACAGATGCCAGCAACACTTAAATGGCCGACCTTACAGGGTCGATGCAAATGCTTTTCTATAACTACAATGTAGTTAATTTTTCTCCCTCCTTACTGCAGCAGAGCTTCTCGGCTCCACAGAACAAAGCATCATTGAGTTTGCTGAGACTTACCCAGATATAAATGTGTACACTGTACAGGGTTGCACCCTTAACCAATTTTCTGGGGAAAAATAAAACGAGGAAAATATAAGGGTAAAAAATTGTTTGCTTAGAAATGTGCTAACAAAACCACTCATGTAACAAGAAGCATGGGAACTGCAAGTTTCCCACCTGAACTTCCATGGCACTTAAGCTGAAAACATATTATACAGTCTTTTTGTTGTTTTGTTTCATAAAATGTATACACCACTTCACTGCAAAAAACTTTAAAGCGGTTTATATATATATTATGAGTTATTAAATTTGCATACTGTCCTTCATCTGTAGATCTCAGGGCGGTTCACAGCATAAAGATAAAAGATAAAACACCCACACAAAAACCCAAGAAAAATCAAGAAAAAATTAACAACCCTACTTTGCAACATGCAAAAGTTAGGATACTAAAACAGATTAAAATTATTTCAACTTTCTAAGCATCTAGGTAGGTTTGTCTAAACCAGAATGTTTTTAGCAGGCATCAGAAAGAGTACAGTGAAGACATCTGTTTGATCTCAGTAGGCAAGGAGTTCCAAATGATCATGTTCTTAGAAATGGTTTGTGCTATCTTAGAATTAGCCTTCAAGGCCATACATTCATAATTTCCCTTGGTCTTTCATGCCCAATTCTCTGCAGTGATACTGATACTGAAACGGGATCAGTGGAGTGCAGATTTTCACTGTGCAATTACCGTAAATTATAATAACCAACATCTTGCAATGCTAAGGCTCACCTGCAGAACACAATCCTAGAAAATTGTGGCAAAACCAGTAGTAGCTAAATATATATGTATATACAGTATTCCAAATAAAAAGCAATATAGCCAAATACAGATGTATCCTCAGAATATTCTCTTATATCAGACATAGGCAACCTTCAGCCCTCCAGATGTGGAGTTGTTGGACTACAGTTGCCATCATCCCTGACCACTGGTCCTGTTAGCTAGGGATCATGGGAGTTGTAGGCCAAAACATCTGAGGGCCGAAGGCTGCCTATCCCTGTCATATATGGAAGTAAATCCCATTGAACTCAATGTGACTCACTTTTGAGTAGACATGCCTAGACTGGCACTGTAAATCTGATGATCAACTCTTGCAAAGCTTAAAGTTGCAGACTACAATCTTGTGCATATTTAAGCAGGAAAGGAACTCTTGAAGCATTTTTAGAAGATTAGCCTTGCTCTGCTCTGTTGGTAAATTCCAAGTATGTAATAAAATCATTTTGAAAAGAGCCAGTCTGTTGCAAAGGTCAATCCTAAGCATGGCTCCTAAATGCAGTATATACTCACCTCTCTCCTGCCAAACTATGTGTCACTACATGGCGATCTAACCCTAATGAAAGGATGTAGGGAAAGTGTTGGAATCCTGGAAGCCAAGACCTAAGTTTGGGGCAAGTACTCTTTAGTGAGAGAACCCTAACAGAGATTTAGCATCACAAAACATGTTAAATGTTAAAGCATGGAAATGTAGACTCTAAAACCTTTTAAATATGCCCTTCTGCCCCAAAATGTCCCCCTTTAAAAGCTCTTTCCAAGCTATCCCACTTCCCTATCATAGAGATAAACCACATATTTGGTAAGTCATAAAACAGTTTACTTACAAAACTCATCAAAGGCCAAGTTCATGTGCTTTTCCACACAGCAGTCATAAAAGATGCATAGGCAGTCAAAACATTGCTTAGTTATAGAAGGTAGAAGTTTCTGAACTACTGGTAGAGGAAAAACATTAGTTCCATTCTGGTCTGAAACAAAAAAAAGGCTGATTAAAGCCATGTGCTGGAATGTCCAGCTCAGAGTTCTTTACATGCTGGAAATTGCATGGAGAGAAAGAGATAACGAAGGCTCAGTGGCCCATTTCCTTACAAGGTGGGAAGTGATGACATAGGCTAAGCCTAGCAGAACAGCCTACGCTATTGTTTGACCCTTTCATGTACAAATCAGATTCAAACATGCTAGAGTTATATGAGGCTGGAACCCTACAAAAAGCAGGCCAAGTGTGCAACTGGGTGGGCACTGCCCTCAAGATGTCCTGCAATTCAGTGCCCCCCATACCCAGGTGGTGGTTAAAGAAGATTGGGGGTGAAAGACCCAAGAGGAAGTATGGGTACATGTAAGCAATTGTAGTATTTGTTGGTTAGTTTGTTGTTGTTGCTGTTTAGTCGTTTAGTCGTGTCCGACTCTTCATGACCCTATGGACCAGAGCACGCCAGGCACTCCTGTCTTCCACTGCCTCCTGCAGCTTGGTCAAACTCATGCTGGTAGCTTCGAGAACACTGTCCAACCATCTGATCCTCTGTCGTCCCCTTCTCCTTGTGCCCTCAATCTTTCCCAACATCAGGGTCTTTTCCAGGGAGTCTTCTCTTCTCATGAGGTGGTCAAAGTATTGGAGCCTCAGCTTCAGGATCTGTCCTTCCAGTGAGCACTCAGGGCTGATTTCCTTCAGAATGGAGAGGTTTGATCTTCTTGCAGTCCATGGGACTCTCAAGAGTCTCCTCCAGCACCGTAATTCAAAAGCATCAATTCTTCGGTGATCAGCCTTCTTTATGGTCCAGCCCTCACTTCCATACATCACTACTGGGAAAACCATAACTTTAACTGTACGGACCTTTGTTGGTTAGTTTACAATTATTTATATCCTGCTTTTCAGTATACAAGCACTTCCAAGTAGTAAACAATGTATTTAAAAGTCACTAGGGTCCTTACCACAGGGTAGCTGGTGGTAGAAAGGTCCTGTATTATTCTGCATGCCATGGAGTCAGAGAAAGCAAGGCCAGAAAAATAACACATGGGAAAGAAAAGCCTATGATAAAGATGCATGATTGCTTTAGACGGCTGACAGATGGAGGGCCTGGCAGTCAGTCAATCAGCTGGCAAGGAGTGTGATGACATCAGCTGATGGTCCCTAAGCCAGATGCTTAAAAAGCTAAACATCCTCCCTTTAGCTGGCTCCTAAGACATGGGAGGGACCTTGCCCCAGGGACTTCAGACTGTATAGCAGGGGAAGTGGAGAAGAGAGTAAAGGACAGAATGTGCAGATTGGGAGGGGAGACTTCTGCATTTAATTTAGCGTCTCTAGCAGCTCAACACAACAGAAAGTGCATGTTTGCGTATGTATTTAAAAATGAAAGATCTTTTAGGTGAAGGGAAGGTGAAGGGAAAGCCGAAGATTTTATGGCATGACCCTACTAGCAAATCCACCTACCTTGTTGATTCTAAAGCTAAAGAAATGGGATTTGCAATGTTTACACAAGTTTCTCAAGTTTAAAGTGATAAGCACTGATAAGAAGGCATCATCATATGACATTATTTGGAGTAAGACTCTCAGGCCTGGGGAACCCAAGCTTATGAGTGTGTTTTGTAGGATGGCTGAGAGAGGGGGAATGATTTGGGTGAGGGTTGCGTTGAGGTCTGTTGAAAGACAAACAATGGACAAAGTTGTTCTCTGCATCAAACACACACACACGTCTTATTTTCATAGAAATCATAGAATTGTATACTTGGATGGGACCCTGAGGATCATCAGTCCAACCCCCTGCAATGCAGGAATATGCAGCTGTCTCATAGGGGGATCAGACCTGAAACCTTGGGGTTATCAGCACCACACTCTAACCAACTAAGGTATCCAGTATGATTTTGTTCTTTCTGTATATGAGGCTGGTTTGGTGTTGGACTCCACCCCCAGCCTTTATTTCAAAAGTTGGCAATCCTAGCTTTGCAAGTCGATAATGAAATGGCCACCAAATGGTGGGAATGTGCATGAAAACACGTGGTTTCTTCATCTATCTCCAGCCCCTTTTTCCCTACCAGCTTTGGTTCTTTTCCATTTTAACCCATTCCTGCAGCCATGTTAGCAGAGCACAGAGAGATGTGCATTCATGAGACCAAGAGACACTATTGTAATCTGGGTCTTTATTTCAGAGCTTTTTGCCCCATTCTGTAGGTCAGTGTTTCCCAACCGGTGTTCCGCGGCACACTACTGTGCCGCGAGACTTTGCCTGGTGTGCCGCGGGAAAAATTGGCAGGGGGGGGGGAATAAAGGGGAAAAAAATTATTCCCCCACCGCCAGGCGTGGGGCTGGGGCGGGGGAAGCCCGAGCTTCCCCCTCCCCCAGAACGGGACCCAGAGCCATGCCGAAGCTGCGCGCAGCTTTGGCATCGCTCTGGGAGCTTGCGGGGCTGGGGGAGGAGGAAGCCCTCCGCCAGCCTCCAAACCATGTCGGGAGACAGCGGGATGGCGCGCTGCGCCTCTCCCGCTGTCCCCCGAGTTTGCAGGGCTGGCGATGGGGAGGAGCAGGCTTCTCCCCCCGCCAGCCTTCCAGCCAAGTCGGGGGACAGCGGGATGGCGCGCTGCGCCTCTCCCGCTGTCCCCCGAGTTTGCGGGGCTGGCGATGGGGAGGAGCAGGCTTCTCCCCCCGCCAGCCTTCCAGCCAAGTCGGGGGACAGCGGGATGGCGCGCTGCGCCTCTCCCGCTGTCCCCCGAGTTTGCGGGGCTGGCGATGGGGAGGAGCAGGCTTCTCCCCCTGCCAGCCTTCCAGCCAAGTCGGGGGACAGCGGGATGGCGCGCTGCGCCTCTCCCGCTGTCCCCCGAGTTTGCAGGGCTGGCGATGGGGAGGAGCAGGCTTCTCCCCCCGCCAGCCTTCCAGCCAAGTCGGGGGACAGCGGGATGGCGCGCTGCGCCTCTCCCGCTGTCCCCCGAGTTTGCGGGGCTGGCGATGGGGAGGAGCAGGCTTCTCCCCCCGCCAGCCTTCCAGCCAAGTCGGGGGACAGCAGGATGGCGCGCTGCGCCTCTCCCGCTGTCCCCCGAGTTTGCAGGGCTGGCGATGGGGAGGAGCAGGCTTCTCCCCCCGCCAGCCTTCCAGCCAAGTCGGGGGACAGCGGGATGGCGCGCTGCGCCTCTCCCGCTGTCCCCCGAGTTTGCGGGGCTGGCGATGGGGAGGAGCAGGCTTCTCCCCCCGCCAGCCTTCCAGCCAAGTCGGGGGACAGCGGGATGGCGCGCTGCGCCTCTCCCGCTGTCCCCCGAGTTTGCGGGGCTGGCGACGGGAAGCAGCAGGCTTCTCCCCCCGCCAGCCTTCCAGCCAAGTCGGGGGACAGCGCTATGGCGCGCTGCGCCTCTCCCGCTGTCCCCCGAGTTTGCGGGGCTGGCGACGGGAAGGAGCAGGCTTCTCCCCCCGCCAGCCTTCCAGCCAAGTCGGGGGGCAGCGGCAAGGACGCGCTGCGTTTCTCCGCTGTCCCGGACGGCTTTCAAAAGCCTGCCTTCAAAAGCCGTCCGGGACAGCGGAGAAACGCGCTGCCTCTCCCGGGAAGGCAGGCAGGGGGGAGCAAAGGCTTTCGCCCCCGCCCGCCTTCAGAAGAGGTCCAGGACCTCTTCTGAAGGCGGGCGGGGGGCGAAAATCTTTCCAACTGGGCAAATCTCCGGGACCTGATGGGCTTACTTCCAAATATTATAAGGTACTGAAGGACTCATTGACACAACCATTGTTGGAAGTTTGCAATCAGATTATGGAGGGGAGGAAGGCACCGGAAACGTGGAAAGAAGCCTTCATCACGTTGATCCCAAAACTAGAATCTGAAAAAACTCAACTTAAAAACTACCGTCCTATCTCACTCCTAAATGTGGATTATAAAATTTTTGTAGACATTTTGGCAAGTAGGTTTAAGAAAGTCTTAAATGAAGTTATTCACAAGGACCAAGCAGGCTTTCTCCCTGGTAGGCATTTATTTGACAACACAAGAAACATCATTGACATTTTGGAGTTTTTACAGATTAATTCAAACACAAGAGCGGTGTTGATTTTTATTGATGCGGAGAAGGCCTTTGACAACATTTCTTGGCTGTTTATGAAGAAAAATTTGGAAAGGATGGGAGTAGGGCGGGGGTTTGAAAATGGAATAGAAGCAATTTATTCAGAACAAAAGGCCAAATTGATAGTAAACAACGTGGTGACAGAGGAGTTTAAAATTGAAAAAGGGACACGACAGGGGTGCCCTCTATCTCCTCTGCTGTTCATTTCAGTTCTGGAGGTGCTACTGAACATGATCAGAAACGACCAGTTGACACAGGGAATTGTGGTCGGAGAGAAACAATATAAACTGAAAGCTTTCGCAGACGACTTGGTATTAACATTACAGGAGCCAGCCTCTAGTACTAAAAGAGCGTTAGAATTAATTTCTGATTTTGGTCGGGTGGCGGGATTCAAGCTGAATAAACAAAAAACTAAAGTTTTAGCAAAAAACTTGACAACTACTGAAATAGAGGAGTTCAGAAAAGAAACAGAACTAAATGTGGTTAAAAAAGTAAAGTACCTAGGGGTCCATTTGACCTCCAAAAATTTGAATTTATTTAAGGACAACTATGAGAAATGTTGGTCAGAGATAAAAAGAGATCTGGAAACATGGTCAAGATTAAAACTTTCCTTGTTGGGCAGAATAGCTGCCATAAAGATGAATGTATTGCCGAAAATGCTATTTTTGTTTCAGTCCCTCCAGGTCGTGGATAAGGTGGAATGTTTTGGAAAATGGCAGAGGGATTTATCCAAATTTGTCTGGCAGGGCAAAAAGCCCCGAATAAAGTTTAAAATACTAACAGATGCGAAAGAAAGAGGGGGGTTTGCCCTGCCGGACTTGAGGTTATATTACGAAGCTGCAGCCCTCTGCTGGTTGAAGGATTGGATCTTATTGGAGAACACCGATGTCCTTGACCTGGAGGGATTTGATAATGCTTTTGGGTGGCATGCATATTTGTGGTATGACAAGGTTAAAGTTCATAAATTGTTCAAAAACCATATTGTCAGAAGGGCAATTTTCATGGTCTGGTCAAAATATAAAGACTTATTGGAGAGTAAAACTCCGAGGTGGCTCTCACCGATGGAGGCCAAAGCACGTAAAAGACTCAATATGGAGGCCCACTGGCCTAAATATTGGGAAATAATTGAAAAAATTGGAGATAAATGGAGGTTACAGAGTATGGAAAAGTTAAAAAACAAGGTGCGAGATTGGTTGCATTATGCTCAAATTCAGGAAGTTTTTAAAGCAGACAAAAAAGTGGGTTTTCAGGAGGAAAAATCGAAACTAGAAACAGAGTTGCTTGAGCCAAAATCCAAGCTAATTTCGAGAATGTATAACTTGCTGCTTAAATGGAACACACAGGATGAGATTGTCAAATCCTCTATGATAAAGTGGGCACAGGATTTGGGGCATAACATTATGTTTGAAGACTGGGAAAGGTTATGGAACACCGGAATGAAATTCACGGCATGTACTGCCTTGAAGGAAAACATTATGAAAATGATATACCGGTGGTACATGACCCCAGTCAAGCTTGCAAAGATATATCACCTGTCTGACAATAAATGCTGGAAATGTAAGGAAGAGGAAGGGACATTTTTACACCTCTGGTGGACCTGCCCGAAAGTGAAGGCCTTCTGGGAAATGATACATAATGTACTAAAAAAGGTGCTGAGATTCACCTTACCTAAGAAACCGGAGGCCTTCCTTCTGGGCATGGTAGACCAGAGGATGGTCAAGAAAGATAGAATTTTCTTTATGTACGCTACTACAGCAGCGAGGATTCTGTTGGCAAAGCACTGGAAGACACAAAATCTACCCACATTGGAAGAATGGCAGACGCAGCTGATGGACTATATGGAGTTGGCTGAAATGACTGGCAGAATTCGAGACTCGGGAGAAGAAGAAACGGAGGAAGTTTGGAAAAATTTTAAGGACTATTTGAAAAAGCATTATAAGTTGTATGAATGTTAAAAAATGCTCCTTTCTAGGAAGGTATAGCTTCAGTATCGGCAAATTTCTGAATTGATAAATAAGACACTATAAGACAGAAGTGAGGTAACGAAATATTTTTATTGTGTGGAAATTAAAAATTAATGCAATTGTATCGAAATGTTTACATCAGATAACACGATAAAATGGAAGATATATTGTTATGTACAAAACAAGTCAACAAATTGCTGAGGTTTTGGTTACACAGGGAATGCAGTGCTCGGGAGATGGGGGAAGTCCATTGGATTCATGGAAGTATGTATTTGAAAGTGGAAATTTGTTTATTAAAAACCTAATAAAATATTTATAAAAAAAAAAAGAAAAAAAAGAAAATCTTTGTCCCCCCTGCCTGCCTTCCCAGGGGCTTTTAAATCGCCCCGGACAGCGGAGAAGTCCTCCGCTGTCCCGGGCGATTTTAAAATGCCGCCCGCAAGCATTTTAAGATTGCCCCGGACAGCGGAGAAGTCCTCCGCTGTCCCGGGGTTTTTTAAAATGCTGGGGGTCGGAAGAAAAGCCCTTGTCCCCCCCCCCAGCCTTCAGAAGAGGTCGGGGGACAGACTGCGGGGAGAAATCAGGGTGGGAGTCACGACCGTGAGGCAGGGCTGCCAAGTGTGGCAGAAGAGGACACGGCCGTCGCACCTGTCCTTAGGTAGGAGCTTCTTCCGTGTCGACCTGCTGCCCTAAAGTCTTGGCTTTTTTCTTGGCTTTTTGGCGGTTGGCACAGAAGGAAGGCAAGGAGGAGGGGAAAAAATTGAAACTTACACTTTCGTGCGTCCCTCCCGGCGTGACGCTGCGCGCTGACGTCACGGGGCTGTAATGGTGGTGTGCCTCGATATTTTTTTCATGAAACAAGTGTGCCTTTGCCCAAAAAAGGTTGGGAAACACTGCTGTAGGTGGTGTTGGTTGCTTGGCATGCAAATAGATCTGAACTGAGGCTGCCCCAACACTTCCTCCAGCTATGGTCTCCCTGAAAGATCCTTTGGAAGGAAGAAACAGGGCCCATTGTCACCAAACCTCAGAGGAAGGACCACAACCCAGATCTGCTGTATTTATCTCCTGTTGAAATGCAGAGCTATCTCTAGTTTGTGGCAAGCTTTGAAGCAGCCACTATGTCAGAACTGAAAGCTTAGAATGTGACGATACTTATAAAAAATTGACATACCATGAACCCAGGGCCAGCCCTTTCAGGAGGCAGAATGAGGCAGCTGCCTCAGGTGGCAAATTTTGAGGGGTAGAAAGTGGCTAGAAATGTGTGCTGTGTGATGCATCCTGCAGCCCCTAAGCTAGCTTGCTGCCCCAGTAGAGGACCCTGCTCTGCCACCAGTGCTGAAGTAAAATTCAATCACCAACCTAGTCGGATTTTGTGCACAGAATGGCCTTCGCCTCAGGCATAAAAATGGCTTGGGCTGCACCTGCATAAACCTGGCTTCAGTGTTGCTGCGAAATGCAGAAGAGGACTTGAGTGGCGTTGTAGGCAAAGACAATATTGTGAGGCTATACAGAATGCATGTTACCGCTAAGATAGGGTGAAAGTCTAAGAGGGAGCCATAGCCTAGCCATTTCCTTGTTGTTTTTGGCATCAGAAATCTGAATGTTAAACTGACGTCTTTGTTTTCTTAAATCCTGGCTCTTTCCCCCTCTAAAAAGCTGGCAAATGGTGCCATTGCACATTGTAAACACTGGAGGGAGCTGCAAGATAGCAACAAAGAAACCACATTTTCAAGCGGCCTCCATTTACATTGCACAGTTCCTCAAAATATGCAGTTCTCTGTGTTAGTTGCAGGAGATCGTAGGTCAGCTGAGTTCCGCTGCCCTCAGCAGTATCCTGACAGGACCCTGCTTTCTAGACCACAGTCCCTTGCCTAGATGCTGGAGACAAATCTTCAGTTGCCCAAACCCTGGATGTTTTTCCTTCCGTAAGCTGCAAATTTCTGGAATTCCCAGAATCGCTTCCCCCACCCACAGGAACTCCAAGAAATGTCTGCATTCATATTCAGACCATCAGTGTAGGAGACCCCATTCTGTTTTCAGCTGTTTTGGTTCATGTTACTGACAAGAGAATTTTCCTCTCGCCAGCTGCTCATTCCTGCACATCTAATGCACAGTTCCTTCCCTGGGCATGGCTCCCCTGTTCCATAGCAATAACTGGTCTGTACCTTTGGAATTTTGATGGGGTTTTGAATCTCCATTAAATGGTGCGAGTGAAGACAGAGGGAGTTTTAGGGCAGCACAACCAGTTCCCCCGCACAGGGTGCCTTCCATCCTTCTTCCCAAAGCCTAGGAAGCGCCGGGCTTTGGGAGGGAGGTGTGAGGGCTCTGACAGATCCTAGAATCCTTTTGCCTCCTTCCCAAAACCTAGTTAGCGCTTGCCCAGCTTTGGAGTGGTGGCATGAGGGCTAGTGTGGTGGGTGCCGAATTTTGGCCTGGCACAAAAGGTAAAGGACCCCTGACAGTTAGGTTCAGTCGCAGACGACTCTGGGGTTGCGGCGCTCATCTCACTTTACAGGGAGCCAGCGTTTGTCCGCAGACAGTTTTTCCGGGTCATGTGGCCAGCATGACTAAGCTGCTTCTGGCATAATGGAACACCGAAACCAGAGCAGCACAGGGAAACGCCGTTTACCTTCCTGCTGGAGCGGTACCTATTTATCTACTTGCACTTTTTGGCATGCTTTCGAATTGCTAGGTTGGCAGGAGCAGGGACCAAGCAATGGGAGCTCACCCTGTCGCAGGGATTCAAACCGCCGACCTTCTGATCGGCAAGCCCAAGAGGCTCAGTGGTTTAGACCACAGCGCCACCCGCATCCCAAAAGGTAAAGGACCCCTGACAGTTAAGTCCAGTCACAGACGACTCTGGGGTTGCGGCGCTCATCTTGCTTTACAGGCTGAGGGAGCTAGCGTTTGTCCACAGACAGGGCGCCATATTACCAAGGTCCACCTCTGATGAAGATCTATATCAGGAACAATGGTGTAATAAAGATCTACATCAAGAGCAAGGGTAGGACAAGACCGGCAGTTCCTTCAGTTTGGAGGAAGATGATCTGGCCTGCAAGGAGCAAGCCACACCCATCACTGTTAACCATGCCAGCTGCAGCAGTGGGCAATGCATTCCTTGGAGCCCAGATCTGCTGCCTCTGTGGATCCTGCCGATTGAGGCAGTCACCTCACCTTGCCTCATGAGTGGGCTGGCCCTGGCAATACTTTTGACTGGGACCCTGGTTGGTCCAATGGGGTCTAGTGGTTTCGCTACTGCCAGTCCCAAGTTTCGCGATGCTTTCTGTGTCCAAAGTAGGAGGTTTTTTGTTGCATGCTTGAGGTACTTTTAAGAGTAGAAAAACTGTACAGGTACTAACTGCATGTTCCTTCTGTTCTCCCTCCTTCATTGTCCTGCGCTCATAAGCTAAACCTGCATTAAGTTACATATCAGTGATTAGGCATTAATGAGCTGCAGCGCAGTGTCTGAGCGCACCGGTGTGAATAATGTAAGAACTGTGTGTTCAGCTAAGTCACTGTGGGCGAGGTCACCAGTTCTTGGGTCACAAAGCTCACTTAACTGAATCCCACACAATGGCATGGCCTCCAGCAGTTTCATCTGCTCCTTTGTTGAGCCTCTGATATCAGCGGAGATTATTAACCTTATACGCCTCAAGTTTGTTTAGTGCCATTACTTTCCCAAGCACGATTCACTCCTAACCGGAATTACGCTCAGCACATTTTAAAAACGGGAGCACTGCTAAAATCTAGAATGCTCAGGTATCTCTCACTTGCCTGTGTCCGTTTTGCAGCTGCAGCTTGATCTTGCAGCCGATGTCGCCAAACCTCCTCTTGTATCAAGATCACACAGGGAGAAACACAGTCCATGTAACCCACTTTTGCAGAGCAGTTTTTCAAAGTAACAGGCTGTGGTGGATCCCATCAATGCCTTCATTAAACACTTTAAAAAGAAACAAATAACAATTGGTGACCTGCAATTTCTGTGGCAGATGGAAGCTCTTCATAAGCACCTGCTCCAATTTGTCTACTCCCACTCTAGCAGTGCCCCATTCCTAGTACTACACCCATGTGCTTTATTTCTTTTTGGCTGTTTCTTTTGACTATTTTATATATTTGTCTTTAACCATTTTTAGCAATAGTTTTTATGTTTTTATATTTTTATGCTGTGGTCTAAACCACTGAGCCTAGGGCTTGCTGATCAGAAGGTCTGTGGTTCGAATCCCCACGACGGGGTGAACTCCCGTTGTTCAGTCCCTGCTCCTGCCAACCTAGCAGTTCGAAAGTACGTCAAAGTGCAAGTAGATTAATAGGTACCGCTCTGGCGGGAAGGTAAACGGTGTTTCCGTGCGCTGCTCTGGTTTCACCAGAAGCGGCTTAGTCATGCTGGCCACATGACCTAGAAAAACTGTCTGTGGACAAACGCCGGCTCCCTCAGCCAACAAAGAGAGATGAGCACCCCAACCCCAGTGTCGTTCGCGACTGGACTTATCTGTCAGGGGTCCTTTACCTTTACCTTTACCTAAGCCCCTTAGATGTTTTCTGAACAGTCACATATAAATGTTGTTAAATAAATACACAAGGAAACCTTGTGGTAATAAAAGTGCCAGAGCACTTGCAAAGCTAAGCAGGGTCTAATATGGTTTCAAATCCGATGGGGGACCATGTGTTGAGATTCCTGCATTGCAGGGGGTTGGACTAGATGACCCTTGGGCACCTTCCAACTCTACGATTCTATGATAGAGATGTAGAACACATGGTTCTCATTCCTCCAGTGTATTTACTGTGCTTCAGAAATAGCACAGCTGACAGGAAGCTCTACAACATCAGCCAAGATAGCCACGCCAAGTCTCACCTTGAGTTTAAACAATACAGTGCAGCCCTTATCTGTTTAGGAGCTCAACCCCCAATCCAGGAATGGGGACACCGGTGTGGCCCTCCAGATGTTGTTCAACTCCAACAAGCATTGTCAGTGGTCAGGGATGACGGCAGATTGAAGTCCGACAAAGAAAGCACCCAAAGTCAATGCCCATGAATTAGAATTTAGTGTGAACATCATGTCCCACACCTTATTTTGTGTGGATCCCCGGATCAGACTGAAAATGTGTGCTGTTAAGGACTCAGAAAGATGCTCTGAAATATGAGGGTCTGTTTTGAACTGTAACCCCCACAGCCTTTGAGCGGGATATCAGGAGGGGGGACGGAGCCAGGCTTCTGCCCTCTTAGACTGGCCAAATACAATTTTGATGCTTGTAGCCCAAAATCCACATCTTTCCCACTAATTAAGATAGATTTTACCCCACCTGGACATTCTCTTACTCAAGCTTTATTGAAATGAGGTGTTGTTGTGAGGCGTATATATCCCGTTCAAAACGACACAAAGACTCGGCTGCCTGAGGTGACTGGGCCACCACCACCACCTCCCCAATTCATATAGATGTCTGTGTGGAGAGAGATGCGGGAGGAAGGGAGAGGAAGAACAGCAGCGCTTGGCTCTCCTCCTGTTGGCTGCACTTCGCTCACACACCTTGGTTTATTTAATACTTAGCTTTCCAGAGTGCTTCCAAGTGCTCAGAGCACTTCACGTACCCTGGGCTAGATCCAGAGAGGCCCTAGCAAGAGTCAAGGTGCTTCTGCCTGCCTGGGGAGGGGTAACGTGACCTGCTATTTGCTATTTCCATTTGCGGCTCCCTCGCATCACCTCTCACAACATTCCCCTGAGTCCCCTGGGGCAGCACAGGGAGCTAGCTGTAGCATGGAGGAGGGAGCTGGGTAAAGTCCCATTCCGCAAGTGAAGTTATGTTCACTGTTTGCTGGATCAAAGCCGTCCCCTTGCTGCAATCCTTAACAACAGTTTTGGAAGGAAGGTGGGCGTTATTGTCAGCACATTGCGCAAGGGAAGATGTGGCTAAGTGGGGCTTGCATAAGGCATCCTGGTGAATTCAGGGCAAAGGTGAGGCTCAAATGGGGGGCTTCATTGGTCCATAACTGAGTCACTCCCTCCCCACCGCCACACACAATTCTACACCAGCTCACTATTTAGATATTATTTGTTTAGTTGCTGCCTTTGTAGATGCCCTTCCAGGCAAAGAAGTTTACACTAACAATGTGCAATTCAAGTCTTAAAAAATAAATCTAAGTTCCAATATGCAAAAAAATCTAAGTTCCAATATGCAAAACAGCAGAAAGCCTAAGCCAATCAAACGGAACGACAGCATAAGCCAAGTAACAAAGCTTTGAAAATCTAATTGCTGAGGGAATGGTGAAATAGAGGGGAGAGTGTGTGTCTGCTGAATCTCCAGTGGAACAGAGCTTTAAGGAACAGAAAAAGACTAAAGCCACAATTTATGGTACCCAGAAAAAAGGACTTGGTTGGCAGATCTTAAGGCCTGCTGAGGCTCATACAAGATAAGATGCTTCCTGAAATAGGCAAGACTGGGCTTTAAAGATGAAGGCCAAAACCTTGAATTGAACGCAGGAAGAGCCTGGCAGCCAATAAAGATGTTTCAAAATGGTGGTTGTGTGTTTACAATGCCTTCAGCCCTTTAGCAGACAGGTTCTGAACCAGCTGAAGCTTCTGAACTGTCTTCAAGAGCAGTCACAGCAGAATCTCTAAGCCATGGAAGTCATCAATACAAGAATGACCATAGATGCCTCAGGGGAAGCCTTCCACAGGTTGCAGGCTACATCAGTCCCAGTATAGACAATGTTCAGGGACAACGGAGCTGTGGTCCAACAACATCTGGAGGGCTATATCGCATTGACTGTATCAGAGCTAGAGCCTAACCTAGCAACAGGAACAACTGGACTATTATCCAATGGTGATGGAAAGAACTCCAGACCACAGTGGTTACATGAGCATCTTGGAAGTGCTTCCCAATTGTGAACATGATCCCTAAAGGACAAATGCAAAGCCATGAACCCTGAATAGCTCAGTTGGTTACAGCATGGTGCTGATAATGCCAAGGTTGCAGGTTCAATTCCCATATTCCTGCATTGCAGGGGGTTGGACTAGATGATCCTCAAGGTCCCATCCAAATCTACAATTCTATGATTCTATGAAGAGAAGATTATTTCCACAACCAACCTGTTTACTGAGCCTACCACCACCATCTCTGTATTGACTCTTGTCTGGGTTGAACTATTTATTCATCGTCTGGACCACCACTGACCAAGTACTCATTAAGGGTGGCAAAAGCCCCACCTCAACATGATGAAAAGGAGAAATAGAGCTGAGTGTCATCAGCATTTTGATGCTACTGGACTCCAAATCTCTGAAAAACTTCGCCCAGTAGTACAATGTAGATGTTAAAAAGCCTGGGAGATTATTTTGTCTTTTTTGTGGTAAACCACTTTGAGATTTTCTCTACAATCAAGCAATATAATATATCTCACAAAATAAATAAATAGAATCCTATGGAATCCTATGGAGGAACAAGAGTTTCTTAGACGCAACATCCAGAATACAGTGGTACCTCGAGTTAAGTACTTAATTCATTCCGGAGGTCCGTTCTTAACCTGAAACTGTTCTTAACCTGAAGTACCACTTTAGCTGGTTGGGTCTCCCGCTGCCGCTGTGCGCCTGAGCACGATTTCTGTTCTCATCCTGAAGCAAAGTTCTTAACCCGAGGTAATATTTCTGGGTTAGTGGAGTCTGTAACCTGAAGTGTATGTAACCTGAAGCGTATGTAACTCAAGGTACCACTGTATGTATGTCCGGAAGCAATGGAACAATCACAATACATGATCTCCAGACACTCAACAATACTCTCTTGCTAGTTCCTGAGCCCTCAACTTGCACTGGCAACTCTTGAAAGTGACCAGGTGTGATGGCCTGGGAATCCGATTCAGAGGCGGAACCGGAGGAACCCCAGCCTGCACAAGAGTCCCGCCTCCAGGGCCAGCTGAGCTGGGGCGGGGCCTTGGATCTGAAGCGCCTGCACCTGTGCCGGATCCTCAGGAGCAGGCACCAGGTGATTCCACTCTAGCTCCGGAGGTGATTAAGGACACAGTGCCTACAGGTGCGCCTCTCCCGGCTCTGCCAGAGGAAGGAGAGTCTCCCCCTGGGTCCAGTAACTCCCCAGCCTCTCCTGAACTGCAGAGGCTTAGGGCAGAGAGGCGGAGGGAACTGGTTTCTCCCAGGAGGAGTGCTCACCTTAAGGCCAGGAGAGGCGGGTCTCCTGGGGGCCGGGACCGCCCCTGGCCTCAGAGAAGATAAAGGCCAGTCAGCCCAGTCCCAGGTTGTGGGAGCAACGTCGTTGAGTACCTGCTCCTGCCCGGACCCAGACCTGACCCTCCAGTGTTCCTGTCCCCGCCCGGCTTCCTGCTTCGGACCTCGCCCCGCTCCTTGTGAACTGTTTCCAGGCTAGTGACCCAGGACCGGACTTTGACTACGCCAACGGTAACCTTCCCCCCGGAACCAGCACACCAGGACCCGCCCAGAAGAATTCAAGAAAAGTGCTGTGTTAATACTTTAAGAGAACACAGAACTTCTTTGTTCCATGTGACTAACTGGACTGTTGCAGAGAAACAGAGACATAAACAAGTCTTCCTTCAAATCTTGCTCACTTCTTTCTGACAACAGATACAGCTATCTTCCCAAGCATGTATCACTTTCAACTTTTGATTCAACTTTTGAAAGGTCGGCTTCAGCTCCTCCCACATTCAAACCTATTGCAAAAAAAATAGGATATATTTATGATTCCTGGTTCCCAGTTCCTTACTTGCATGAAAGGTCAAAACACAGTTCAACCAGAAAAGATTGGAAGTTTATATGTCCAGGAAGCAACTTCAGCAATGTACAGGGTTTTACCCTCTTAGCAAAATGTTCCATACACCTGAACTCTTGTTTTCACAACACAAAATGCAATACACTGCTAGCTATTCCTGCCGTAGGGAGTATTTCTGAGCTAAGGCATCAACAATCTTCTGTTATCTGATTGGGTAAATTTCTACAAATAAACACCCACATTTTTGCAAGATGATACGTGGGTTAGTAACCTGTAGGTGGAGAAATGATTGAAACTTGGACAAAGGCTCAGCTGTGTCTTTATTTTTCCCCCCTCCAGCTTTTTACTTTACAGTTTGAGGGCACAACACATATTCACTACAGTACCATGAATTGCACCTCCATTTAGGATTATTAGAGCAACATTGGACACTGATGAATGTAAGGTACTTTCAATTTTATTCAGGTATCAGGAAATAAACTGTGCTCTGCAAGTCAGAACATACAATTTCTTTGGCTCACAATTGCTCAGTCAATGGAAGAAACTATAGGTTTCTGGGGAGTGGGGGGGTGAGGTGCCTCCCTCTGCTTACACTGTGTGACAATAATCATGGAAACTTTCCTTGGGAACGACAACTAATATGTTGAGCTATCCTTATTCATCATTGCAACAGCCTTTGAAATGTCCTGAACCTCTCCCAGGACTGGGCTCAAAATTGGGGCAATTTGCAGCTCAAAATGTGCTGCTTGTGTGCAAATGTTTACTCAAACGTTTTAAAGTTAAAACTGTGTGCTCGTATCTCCCTTCCCTGATCCCTTTCCCTTTATCTTTAAGCAGTTCTCCCTGCTGAAAAGTTTTCTTTCTTTAGGCTCAACACACTTTCCAAGCGTTGCCCACATTTTCCTGTCTGTGTCTGCTGCTCTCCATTTTGGTTTTTCCCGCTTCCACCATGGCTGCTCTCTTTCCCTTCTTGACATCCCTCTTCTTCTTTTTGTCTGCCTCTGTTCATCTTTCTCACAACTCTCCTCTGTGCTCCTTGCTGCTGTCTCTCGCTTTCCCCCGTCTCCTTGGTTTCTTTTCAGTCACCTTCGCTGGAATGTTGGCAGCAACCTTTCTCTCCCCCAGCCCACCCCACCCTCCCATGCCTGAAAACAAAGAAACTAAATAAATTAAATATCTCAAAAAGCCTGTTGGCTGGCAAATTCTGCTTCTGAAGGCTCTGCATTCTGAAAGTCTTTCTTCTCCCTGTAGTCAGTGAATAGTTATGCTCTCTAGCCACCCCACCCCTCCAGACCTTGTGAGTGATGGATTACACTGCAGTAAAGGCTGGGAGCACTGCAGAAAGAAAAGGCTGGAGAGGGGAGGAGCAGAAGAAAAGACTGTCAGCATCAGGGTGGGAAGGAGGGGGATGAATGTGTGTGTGTGTGTGTGCGCGCGCGTGCGTGCATGGGCGCATGTGTGCAGACGGCGCCATTCTATCTTTGGCTGGGTAGATGGAACTGGGCTTTGAGACAGGGAGCCAAAAGACAGGCTCTTGCCACTGACTGCTGTATCTAAAGCAAAGGTGCAGCGAACAGAAGCACACAGGAAGAAAAGAAGAGCAGCAAGAGCACTTTTGCCAGAGAGGCACATCTCAGAACATAGGATACGGCTTGGAATGCAGAACTACTGTGTTTCCTTTGTGGTATGACCCATGCTCCACAACTGCACGCTTCTTTGCACCAGCTAATGCAAAACAGCCTGTGCTGGTGATGTGAAAATGTGCAAAGAGTTGAGATGTGTGCAATAAGGAAATGTGACAATATGACCTTCAGGTCAGAACTGGCAATGCTGGCTGAGTGGGGTGCAGCTTAAATGCTCCAGGAATGGTGCAGTGGGAAGGTCTAATGGTACTGTGTGAGCCAGAACAAGAAGATACCATCCCTGACCGGCTAGCTCCAAGACATGTAGTGAAACTTTTGGAATTAGGTGCCTGAGAACATGTGCATCATAGCAAAGTGAAAAAGCAGGGAGCACTCTATGGTGCATTTTGGAATATTTTGAAATTCGAAAAAAATCTATTTGAAAAAATAGATTGTTTGCACAAAGAACTCTCTTTAATTCTGTGTCCCATGCTTCATTTTATCTTCCCTCTCTCCATTTCTGCTCTGAATTCCATTTATTCTTCTCACCATCCCCCACAGCTTCCCCCTCATCTTGATTCCTTTTTGCCTCTTTTAAAAGCTGTCACTTCCTTTCCTTTCCTTCCATGCTTCTTCCTATTCCATCATCATTTGGAATCCTCTCTCTCTCTCCCATTGTCTCCTCCAGTCCCTCATTTGTTTCACCTATGCTGTTTCTCCATTCTCACATTTAGTGCAGGAAAACCAAGTGCATTCTAAGCAATCTTTCATTGTGATCAGTTCTGATTCAGGCAGGCAATAGTAAGGAGGACTTGTAACTGACTGTGGCAGCCTTTTTTCTCATTCTCAGATAGGGTACTTCCCAAAAGGAGGAAGCAAGCAATGCGGATGGGAGGAAAGAAAGTGGAGGAGGGGAAAGGTTTGCTGTTTGTGCAATCAGCTTTCAGGAAGAGTCCCCACCCTGCAACTGCTACCCTCACTATCTCCTCCTCCCCTGCTGCTACTGAAGCCTCCCTTGCAAGCTTGGCTTAGGTTCCCTTCCCACCATTCCCTTCTTTCCCCATCTGCATCCTTCCTCCTAGCATCACAATGTATCAGAGGCAGCTGCCATCTACACACTGACCTACTTCTCCCTTCAAAGAATCTCCTCCTCCTCCTCCTCCTCTGCTTCCAGCAATTGCAGTGTCTGAAATAGAAAGAAGGTGGGGAGAGAGCAATTATCGGTTCATATCCTCAGTAAGCACAACATTCACCCTTTATGTAAGGCTACCCCACAGAGGAAATGGGTTATCAGGAGAGACCTTCCCCCACATTGCTTTTGAACATATGTGGTTATATTTACAGCCAGTACAGAACTATATGGTTAAAGGATGAAGCTGGAGAAAAAATTGAGGGAAAGGATAACTTTCCCACAATGAGACCAATCACTTCACCACTTTTACTATTTCAAAACACAGGCACACAGGGTGTTGTAAGAACAAGGATATAAATAGAGGCTTTTAAAATTGGTTAATAAAGGCATACAGATTGCAGGGCAAATGGTGAAACATTCTTGAAAGGCACACGTTTTTCATGCCAACACGGGACACTCAAATGAAAATTCAGATCTGGCCAGCCCTGCTATTTGCTGAAGGATGTCTGGCAATCTGGCAGGAGTGAGATTTAAGAAAGGATGGAATGCAGGAAGAGTAGAGTGAATTAGCCATGGATAGACAGAGGTAGAAAAAAAAAGAACAGCACAATGGCTCTACACTTCATGTAACAAACATAATTTCTGCACACAGTTTCACAGGTCTTTTACACAGACAGCATATACAGCACAGTTAACATTTCACGCTATAGTAGATAACAAAACTGCATTTTTAAAAAGACACTATTGCTTGGGCTGAGCCGTAGCTACGAAAGGGGAGGGGCTAGCCAGGTTTTTTTCCCCTGTGACACCTCCAGAGGGGCACCACTGAGGCTCCCAATCTGTATGGGTGTGTATGCAAATGTGCCTGGGGGTGTGTGCCAAACTGGGTCTTTGAGCTGGGTGATATAACGCTTAGTTTTGCCCCTGGCTTGGAAGCCCCATTCCAATCTCAAGATATTGGCATGTGTACATAGATGTTTAAAAATGCAGGTATACTACACACACTTGGTTTTTGCTGCAAGGAATATCTGTAGCAGTTATGTCTGACACGTGGAGTCCAGAGCCACAAAGGAGAACAAAAGTGGGAAGGAGAACAGTCAAGACCAAGAAGAGGAAGATGGGATAATTACCAATGCATTCCTTCCACCTTGTTACTACTACACTTGGAAAATACATTTTCTTGCATTAACTAAGACGCACACAGTTCCAAACAAAGAAGTGCAGTTTTGGCCTCAGACTGGTACAGGGTAAAAGGCTTAAGCTTTATTTTCCCATGATATTCTGCCTCCTGTTTGATATGGCACGCATAAACAGAAACAACACCAATGGCTTTCCTGCCCTTCCCTATTTTTCTCTCTTCTCTGGGTCTTCTCCTCAGGATGTGAGATGAGGTTTTACATTTCAGACTTGGTCCCAATGAGGCTTTTGGTCAGACTTCACTTCTCCTAATCCAATCAGCCCTTAAAAGCTATGGACAAACTTCAGGGGAGCACCTTCTGATATTTGTAGATGCCATTTTTTGATTGTTCCCATTTGTTCTCCATTAGTGGATACTATCTAATATTAAATATTGATCAAATGACTTCAAAACAAAAGTGTACCTCCATGTTTTGTTTGGGGCGACAGGCTGAAATACACCCATTTTTAATGAATGAATGAATGAATGAATCTTTTGCTCTATTAGCATTCATTGGTTCTACAAAGTGCTTTCCAGCCTGGATCTCACTCATCTAACAATTGTATGAAGGAAGCCATCAATAGCCCCATTTTGCAGTGAGAGTAACATACACAATCATTTCAATCGTGGCCAGGCAGTAACCACCACATAACGGAGCAGAGAACTATTAACACTGCCTAAAGTGAAAGGTGAGGACTACATGACCCATGTGGTCCCTTCCAGTTCTATGGCTCTTCAATTCTAGGTTTCTATGAATATGGCGGGACATGGGTGGCGCTGTGGGTTAAACCACAGAGCCTAGGACTTGCCGATCAGAAGGTTGGCGGTTCAAATCCCCGCGACACAGTGAGCTACCGTTGCTCGGTCCCTGCTCCTGCCAACCTAGCAGTTCGAAAGCACGTCAAAGTGCAAGTAGATAAATAGGTAACCGCTCCGGCAGGAAGGTAAACGGCGTTTTCGTGCTCTGCCCTGGTTCGCCAGAAGTGGCTTAGTCATGCTGGCCACATGTCCCAGAAGCTGTACGCCGGCTCTCTCGGCCAATAAAACGAGATGAGCGCCGCAACCCCAGAGTCGGTCATGACTGGACCTAATGGCCAGGGGTCCCTTTACTATGAATATGGCAGGTGGTGCTTCCCTCCCATCGCTCCACCTCCATCCTCAGGCAAAGCTTTGCACACCAACTTAAAGGCGGCAGCCTCAGAAGGCATAATGGAAGGGTCAGTAAAAGAGATGGGGTGGCAACACTGCTCCAGTCCTCCCAGCCTCCTTATGGAGATTCTGCGGCATGCCGGATCTTGGTGGTTCACACGAGCGAATGTCAGAGTAGGACCTGGGAGAAAACAGGATTCAAATCCTCCCTAGCCAGCCATGAAGCTCCCTGGGTGAGCTTGGCTCAGTCACTGTCTCAGCCAGCCTAGCCTACCTCACATGGTTTTTGTGGGGATAAAATGGGGAGATGGAGAAGCCTGCCTGCCACCTTGAGCTCCTTGCTAGATTATAAATGTGACAGTTAAAATTCTAATTAATTAATGTGCGCCAGCTTAATCTGGGAGAGCAAGCTCCGCTGAGATTTACTTAGACGTGTAGGGCTGCGGTGTTAGGAAGGGAATAAAAGTAATCGCTTTTGGAGCAGCTGCACCCCTTTCTCCACTTCCCCTTGGTTCAATCCCGCAAGCAGAAGCGACGGCGGCAGCATCCTTTGGATAGGAAGGGACGGCCCCGGGGAAGGCGCGTTCCTGTCCTTCGGAGGAGGTGGAGTCGCGGCCGCCGCCGCCGCCCCTTTGCTGCTGCTGCTTTCTGCTTCTGCTGAGGCCGGTTCTAGCCGGCTTGCACCAGAAGATGGCAAGGCGGCGCCGCCAAGCTGCAAAAGTCGCTGCCTGTGCTCCTCCAGCTGGCGCGCGAGGAAGGCAGGAAAGGGGAGGAGGCGGCGGCGCGCAAAAGCGGCTGCAGGCCCCGCGAACGCGCGCGCCACGTCCCCCACCCACCTCCCTGGGACGCGGAGTGCTCCTCCTCCCTCCTCTTCCCACTGATCGCCCCAGGGAAGAGGTCTTGCTGCGTTCTTGGACTCTTCGGCGGCCTGGCGCGAGGGAAGCATCTTGCCAGCCAACGCCCAGGTTTCCCAGGCTGGGCCTGGGTGCAGTCTTGGAAGAAGGCGCTCCGCTCGTCTTCCAGCCCCAGAAAGGCAGCGGGCGCGCTTCTCACGCGCTTGGCTGAAATACGCATGCAGGCAGAGCCATCCACAAACACACACACACACGGAAATGGGGAGGGAAGCTGCAGCCTCGTAAGAGGCGAATGTGCTGCTGCGGGGCATCTCCTTAGTAAGCAGGCAACAGACTCCGTGTGCCACGTGCATGAAGCCGCTGCAAAGAACGGAGCTGCGGCGCGCTCCCCACGTCTGGTTTTCTGATCTGGCATCCGTTCAGGGCTAGTGTGCGTACTTCCCCCTTGCGCCAGGTCCTCTGGAAATCGATACTGGGAGGACTAGCTCTCCAAAGGCCCTTGAATAAATGATCAGGGTCCGGCTTGCTGCTAAGGCAGGCAGGATACCAGGATCGGCGTCGGTGACACTAAAACAGTCCACTTCAGGAAGCTGAGTGCTGTACCGTTTTCTCTCTGCTGCAGTTTTTGCCTCCTCGGGATCAGCAGGAGCTGTGCAAGGGTGCTGGCACAATGGTGCATTTCTTAGTCGCTTCAGCGGCATTGGACAGGAGAACCTCTGAGTGGGAATTATTCCATGGAGTAGAGTTTGCCTTCCTGCCTTAATGGTGCCTAAAGTCTGCCATCTGAGAGGGATGTTTCATGGCAGGGCTGCCCTTGCAAGGTCTTGGATGTAACTGATAGGCACTTGGTTGGATAATGCAGGGGTGGCTCCAAATGGGTTTGTGAATAGCAGGAATGCTACACGGTGTTTGCAGACCCAAATATTCTTTCCCATCGCATCTCTGCCACAGTTGCACCTCACTTTTTCCCATTTTCTCTCTAAAGCTCATTTTATTTTATTTATAATCTAGGCAGATTGTGTGATCATACAGTAGTCCCCCAGCAAAATTCCAGTTAATTTCCACAGATCTGCATTGCCTCCTTGCACTTTTTAAAGGTATGTTCTGATCTCAGAAACCATTGATCTATTGTACACTATAATTGTACAGCTATTAATCACACTTGGCAATACTACATGCATACTTTTCTTTGGACAAAGGAACATAATATTAAGGGCCCAATCCTATACTTCAGCTACATGGGCTGGGGGGCTATTGGATATGGTGATTGCCTCCCTACACTGGCAGCATGTGAGATATGCCACCACCGTGTGAGAGCCACTAATATGACTGCACAGATATGCTGGGGTATGTTGCTCTGGTATAACAGTCAAAATGGAGATGAGACATGGGCGAGACGGGGAAGAAACAGGGTCTCATCAAATCCTATATGCCAGTTTGCTGCTGCAATTGTTTCTCGTGTCTCTCCTGCCTTGCCATATGTCAATACTATATTGTCCCCAACAGCTTCATTTAGATGTTAAAGCCTTGGGGAAAAGACTCTATTCTATGGCACCCTACAATATAACTGTCGGGACAGTGGAACAATTATCCAATGTTACCTACCCCCAGGCCGGTGCAAAGGGGGGCGGGCAGCCGGGTACACTTGCCCCAGCAATCACAGAAGTAGGCCTGCCACTATAATGCCCCCTTCTAGCAATGTCACCCAAACATATCCTGGTCAGTCCCAATCACTCACACGCTCACCAACCTTCCCGCTGGAAGAATCACACCAGTGTTCATGCATCCCTTATACATCCACATGTACCATCATCACACTAGCTATCAAGGGGGAAAATGACTTGCTGATAAACACCATACAATATTCTAGCTATAAGGATAACATATAATAATGAGTTCTAGCACTCATCCCTTCCCTACTTCGTCAGGAGTCACAAACAATCCTCCCTATCTCTCACTCATAGCATCTGCCACAGATTGGTAGATAATTACTGGCAATTGGACTCAATCAAATGCAGATACTTAGACCAGCTTGGTGCCCCCCAGATGTTTTTGACTACAATTCCCATCAGCCCCAGCCAGCAGGGCTCTGCAAGCTGTGAAATAAAGGTTTGAACTTTCAAGGAAAGTGACTGCCTTTCAAATGTTGATGAAAGTCAGGCCATGTTTTTAAAGGGGGATGCCACAACTATGTTATTTATTTATTTATTGATGATGATTTTGAAGATCTATGCCTCTATTCAAAAAAAGCTTCCCCAAGATGGCACATAGTCATTATAAAATATATTAAAATGACATGTTCAAATATATAAAAGGATGTCACATAGAGGAGGGAGTAATGTTGTTTTCTGCTGCTCCAGAGAAGCAGACACGGAGCAATGGATCCAAACTACAAGAAAGAAGATTCCACCTAAACCTTAGGAAGAACTTCCTGACAGTAAGAGCTGTTTGACAGTGGAATTTGCTGCCAAGGAGTGTGGTGGAGTCTCCTTCTTTGGAGGTCTTTAAGCAGAGGCTTGACAACCATATGTCAGGAGTGCTCTGATGGTGTTTCCTGCTTGGCAGGGGGTTGGACTCGATGGCCCTTGTGGTCTCTTCCAACTCTATGATTCTATGAACATAATTGTCTTAAATGGTAAAACAGCAGTATAAAATGCTTCACACCAGGAGAAAATACACATTATTTAAATGTGTTGATTTAAATACACCATTAATGAATACAGCAGTAGGAAATATGTCTGACAGGGAAGTTCTTACTTGAGATCAAAGGGAAAGGGATAAAATACATGCATCTGCAATATACATTTAGAAAGCATGCACTTGCCTAAAAGATGGATAGAGACAACTGTTTGTTTTTTTAACAGTTAAAAGAAGGCTTCAGAATCAATACACGCCATGCCTAGTGACCCTAGGATGATGTCTGTATCTGCATTCCAACATTTTTTGATAATGTGGAACAGTGATGAAATTGCTTTTCTCCACCCCCTGAAAGTCAGCCAAGAATGTCAGCTGCCTGTAGGCCCATCCATATTCTCACATGACTAAAGACATTTATTCAGACAAGAGACTTTGCATTATGCTTTTGAAATTTATTTGTCAATCCTTGAATCACAATTCAGTATGAAATAGTACTGAACGATTCAAAGAACCAATTGAGTAGTTGACACAAACACTTCTCAAGAAATCAAATGACCAGAACTTACAAGTACAAATTTCTTATATTCGAATCAAAGAGTGAGTTCAAAGTCTAAATAGTACCATCTTTGTGTAAAGCCACCATTCAAGAAACCTAGAGTTGTATCCAACTAAGTTTTACTTAGAACAGACCCTTTGAAATTAATAGACCTACCTTAGCCATGCTACCGTAATTCATTTCCGTTCATTCTACTCTGAATAAAACTTTGTGGAATACCACTCCAGGACTCAATTTGTATATTTGGGCAAATGCTTCATCACCCTCATGCCTGAGATGTAAAGAAAAAATGAAGCATATTAAATTACTAAACAAAGAAAAGGGTGGGGAGGAACGTTAACATGTCAAACACAAGCAGAAGTGCCTCACAACTGCTAATGCAGGGATATGACCCTAGTCTAGAGGAAGTTGGATTCCAACTCTGCCTGCATCTTCTATGTTGTAGTTTGGAAGTACCGGTACTTTCCCTCACATGGTATATCAGATTTAATTATTCTTTAGATACAGCAGATTATTTTTTTAATACTCTAACGTGCTTTAGTGGATTGTCTTCAATTATGTTGTTGTTCGCCACCTTGGTGACTTCTTGTTTAAAAGTTGTGTATAAATTGTTTTAATAAATGAACCATCCTGAACTTTATTTTTTCCTCAGAACCTAACTCACCTTGCTCTGGGTTGGGGGAAAAGATTTTAAGAGCGCAGCCTAAGTCCTGCTGTGGAAATGTCCATATACAGTGCACTCTTTTCTTTCTCATGCTTTCTCTCAGAAGGGAACCAGTAAAAATTTTTTTCCTCCTTCTGACATGGTTCATAGGTGCTTTTTTCAGGAAAAGGTGTCTGTCTCATCCCCGTACATGCTCATGGCTCATTCAGCCATGGAGGCTATGCCTGCCATTATGGAGGGTCACAATAAGCCCTTTTCTTCCTTTTGAATGGCATATGGGCACTGTAGACTGCCAGCCTAAACTGAAAGTGGTAATGCCTGGAGTTGTTTCAACCAGAGTTCTGCAAATTGCATCAGATATTGACATTTTTCTTCCTGCTCCAGTTCCCAAAGCTGAAGGGAAGGTCCAATAGCTACAGGTGCCACCACTACTCTTCTAGTTCAGAGAAAGGTTTCAGGCTAGAGAAAGTTCTTCCCCTTGTTATTTTAGAAGCAGAATACATTCTAGGGGTATGTCCAGAAGTCAGGTTACATTTTTCTGCCTCCTCTATCTTTCCAAAGGCAATCCTGGGGGCAAAGTGCTTTTCCTATTGCTGTGTTCTGTGTTGATTGCCCCTTAAGAGAGAATGGTTCTTCCATTAACCTCTAGGCCCCAGCCCTGCAAATCTAGGGAGCTGCTCTCCTTTCCATTGGTTCTTTTGCTAGGGCTTCCTCCGTTGATGGTAAGGGTTCTAATAATACTTTTGAAGAAGAATAGTGCACAGGGGCAAATCAGATTCTTTTTGGTCTGGTATGTTCTGGACACCTTTCAGTTAAATGTTTCAGAAACTCTTCCAGCACCCACCAAACCAGTTGGAATAGACCTACCTTTTCCTACTCTGTTTGTCTCAGGTTCCTTGGTTCCTTTCCTGGTGTGTGAATTTGCCATCAGAAAATAAAGAATGGGCTGAACCCCTTTGGGTGGGGTAAACCATCCCTTTCTGGTTCAAGAAATTATATTACCCAAGGGTGTTTTAACAGGTGTTGTGTGAAGAGATGGTTTAGTGGCTCCCTTAACTCCTAAAGCTCCATTAATTTGGATGAGATAATGTGGGGCTGACACGAACCCCTTGACATGTTGAAATAATGTATTAAAGGGATTGTGGGACCCTCCTTGTTGCCATGCTCTCCTAATAT
The DNA here is from genome assembly GCF_964234715.1 of Podarcis melisellensis. Classification (NCBI taxonomy): domain Eukaryota; kingdom Metazoa; phylum Chordata; class Lepidosauria; order Squamata; family Lacertidae; genus Podarcis; species Podarcis melisellensis. The sequence continues at coordinate 11,546,299 of NC_138534.1, read as the reverse complement.
CTGCATGTTCAAGTTACATCAGAAGTTCTACTTGTGTACACTGGTACATGAGTAGAATTTTTGGTGTAACTTTGAATGTGTGGTCACCAGAAGAATGTGAGGGTGGTGTGGGGGCATGGCTTTCCCACGTGGCCCCATGCCCCCTTCCCATCTCCTCTAAATACATTGAGGGGTTGTGTGAAGCCCCAGATTGCAGAGTATACCTTGCATAGGAGAGTTGAGGCTTTAGCCCTAGCCTTTGAGCCTCCTCGGCTTCTTCATACTTGCCAGGGCTGCCCTCATATCAGCAAATGAGATTAGCCTCACCAGCAGTCTTTTTCACAGATGCTTTCCTAGATGCTTTGCAAACAGAAACCCACTCAAACAAGAGAGAGGCTGTCTATGTGTGCTTCCTAAAAAAAGGGACCAGAAACTCTCCACTTTGAAACATTCCTTTCATCCCTCTTTTCTTCCCAGAATAGATGTGACAACAACAGGCCCAAATGGCATTCTTCCAAGTCAAAAGGCAGCTCCATATATTCTTAACCCTTTGGTAACAAGCCCTCTCTTCCTCATGACTAGAGGGATGCCAGCCTTAACTCCTTCCTTTTAGTGGCAAACTTCAGGCCTTTACAGACACCTGGAGGACCATCAGTTCATTAAGGAAGATGTTACAAATGCTTCATAAATGCTCTTTTCTTGGATACTTTCATATTTTGTTGGATTGGGTCATTCCATCCCCTGTCTGCAGCATGGAAGAACACAAGTTGAAATGTGTGCAGCAGAGGGGAACCAAGATGATGAAGGGTCTGGAAACAAAGCCTTATGAGGGAACGGTTGAGGGAACTGGGTATGTTCAGCCCAGAGAAGAAAAGATTGAGAGGTGATATGTTACCCATCTTCAAATATCTGAAGGGCTGTCACAGGAAAGATGGAGCAAGCTTGTTTTCTGCTGCTCCAGAGGGTAGGATCTGAGCCAATGGCTTCACATTACAAGAAAGGAGATTCCGACTAAACATTAGGAAGAACTTTATGATGGTAAGAACTGTTTGACATTGGAACAGGCTACTTCAGAAGGTGATGGACTTTCCTTCATTGGAGGTTTTTAAACAGATGCTGGATATCCATCTGTGGGGGATTCTTTAGTTGTGATTCCTGCATTGCAGGAGGTTGGGCTAGATGACACTTGTGTCCCTGATCCAGCTCTACAATTGTATGATTCTATTGCCTCCACATTCACGTTCACCCTTGTCATTGAACTTTCTAGGATTCGCTTGAAGGAACAACCAGTTCCAGTTTGGAGCCCTTTCCTTCAGTATCTTCTCCAGCCTCTGAAGCATCTGAGAACCCTGACTGCTCATCCATTTTACATAGATTATTTTTATTAGTGTCCCTTCCTTCCGCCAAGGAATCGGAACATCCACCTTACCTCAGCTGAGGTGTCTCAGCATCCTAGTAAACAAAACCTGTCCAATAGATCCAGCATCCAGGAGTTCCCCTCAATACATGTCTGAACAGTGTTTCTCTTTCAGAAGAGAGGATTTTGACCCCTTCAGAATAAGTTATCCAGTTCATCTTCAATCCCTCACCAGACTGCTAGGCAAGATGATTTGCATCATGGTTAGTCTCTTCAAAAACCTTTCTGTTACCCTTCTACGTTGATCTTTCTTAAATCCTTCCCTAAGCGGTTCACAAGAGCTAGCACTTCAAGCAAGTCATCGAGACAGGAGTTCCTGCACTGTTCCATCAGCCTAGAGACTAGTGCCGGATTTACATATAAGTTAAACAAGCTCTAGCTTAGGGCCCCACTCTCTTGGAGCCACCCCCCCCCCAAATTTAAAGGATGTACATTTCCAAAATATAAGACAAAAAACAAATAAAATAAAACTTACATACAGCAACAGTGTTTTGTGTTGTGTAGGTTTCTATGATGTAAGTAATGGGCCCTGCCTGCTAGCCTGCTCCCTGAAATATCACATAAAAAGGGCCCCATTACCTTCAGTAGCTTAGGGCTGCATCAAACCTAAATCTGGCTCTGCTGGAAACTGTGGTAATAACTGGTGTCAACCAGTCTAGCTGAGCCATGCAAGCTGAACAATGTTTAAGGGACATGGTGGCAGAAGGAGACCTCTTGCAGCATAAGCCTCTTTGAACTTTGGGTGAGTCAACTTCCATTGAAAGCCTTTCCTAAATGACACAGTTCCAGAGATATCCTTGTTCACCTGGACAGCATATGTACTAAGTCTTATGTCAACAGACAAGCAGGAATGAGTTTTCCACAACTCCTCAAAGAGGTGATCTGTTCGCTTCCTTGAGCAGAAACTTATTACTTCCCTGGTAACCCAGAATCTGAGGAGAAGGCTTCTGGATGACTTTTCAGGAGGTCTGGTTCTTATTTCCAGAACAATCAAGAGAATTGGGAATCAGAAGACACATATCATCTTTATTGCCCCCCATTTCCTACAGGTTTCAGACTCTCAATCCATGATGTCTTCTGGAAATTCTGGATTGCTGCATGACATGCCTCCTCCTACAACTGCCTGGATTTTGAAAGGCAGACTCTTGTAGCCCCGAGCTGCCATCCCAGAGTAATTTCCACTCTTTTAGTCTCATGCAAATCTCCCACCTCTGTACCAATAATACTTTGCTTTCTACCCCCTTATATATGAATTCAAAATAAACTTAACAGAATAGAAGGGCCTTTTAAAAGGCTGTGACAAGTCAGACACAGCAGCCCTTGGAGCTTCCAGGCCTTCATATAAATTTCTTGAAAAGATGGATTTCTGCTCTTTCCAGCATAACTGCAAGTTCTGGAGGACATCCCATTTCTTCTAATACCTGCAAACTTCCTATCTGATATCTCCACCTCCAGTTTAAACCCCTTGAAGCTGCTTCCCTTAATTTACTCACCCTCAAAACAAACTTGCTACTGACCATAAACCTCAGCACACTGGGTTTTTGAGATCTGGGCCTTTTCTGTAGAACTTGAACTATGTATTCCCATAATGACAAGAATTATCCTGTGTTATTACCCTTCAAGTTAACATTAATTTGACCTATCATGGAGCAGGGGATTGATCTTGCCATTCTTTAGCTCTTATCTCCCAAAGAACAAGTGCCATGTTTCAGGAAAGAACCCCCCTGGATGAAATGTTCAAAACAGCCTCTTGGGTCTCTGTAGACAGGCCACTACAGGACTGAAACATATGCCACTATTTAAGGCAGTTTCCTAAAGCAGGATCCATAACTACCTGTATATCCTAGGGCTCAGAATATGTGGGGGTATTTGGATACCAAGTTCTCCCTTCCAGGGATGTACAGTGGTACCTCGGTTTTTTAACGTCTCCGTTGACGAATGTTTTGAAACTCGAACGCCGTAAACCCAGAAGTAAATGCTTCGATTTTCGAACACGCCTTGGAAGTCAAACATGCCACATGGCTTTGATATTGTGTTTTCCTTATTGAGACTTTCGTTTTGAGTTTTTGAATGTTTTGGAACTCGAACGGTCTTCTGGAACAGATTACATTCGAAAACCAAGGTATCACTGTACTACTTTTTAAAAATACCAGTCAGAAGTGTCTTCCTGCCCATGTGGGGAGAAAGTATTATTTTTACCCTGATGAACATTTATTCTCATGGGTAGGACATCCTGCCCATCTCTGCATTTACTCCAGTTACTATGCATCTTATATTTTCCAGATTTTGTTTGATTTTTTAGAGAGTGAGAATTATCTTGCTCTCTCTGTTCCAATTAATATGATCTGTTGGTTTCATTTCTTCCCATTCTATGGTGGTAGTTCTTCTTTCTAGCTCTTTCTATTGCAGATGCTTTTTCTTTAATTTGCTAAGTAATTGAGTATATGGTGAGCATTTCTCACCTTGCAGGAAGTGACTTTTTAGCCCTGTTTTCACAGTCCCAGAGGCAGGACCTAACTGAATCCGGAATGTCCTCTGCCCCCGACCTGAATTCTCATCAGGTAAGAACTGCATTCCTCCACCATCCAAGACTTATCTCTGCTGTTTAACATTGTTGTAAAAGTATTGAATTGCATATGTCAGGAGTAGGCAACCTTTTTCTGACCAGTGGGGCAGATCTTAATCTCCTCACCCATGGTGGGACAAATCTGACAGGGCAGGGCGAGAGCACCTACCTGTCAGTCACCTGATGCCATAGAGATGTCAGGTGGTGCTATATTTTGAGGCCCTTGTTGTCGGAACTTCAAAGTACTGTACAATGCAGGGCAGTTTTTTAAAGGGCTTTCAAACAGACCTGCGCTGTTCTTTGAACTTTGGGTTTTTGGAGGTTCAAAGAGCAATGCTGGGAGAGAGAAGTAGCTTCCAGGGTCCATCAGCTGTTGCGTAGAAGCAGGCCTTACTCTAGCAAAGGAATGATCTGGAGCTCACTTTAAGCTACCGATAGTTCCTTTTCAAAAATGTATTTATTAAACTGTCTCCTAGGGATTCACCACTAGCGTAGCATAAACCATACAAGGCACTCTGGCATGCGTTAAAATACTTGGTAAGTGATTTGATGACGTTTTGTGGCACTTCAGTTAAAAAATCAAGAGAATTTTTTTAAGTACATAGTTTCCTGATAAGTTCTTTTTGAAGCCCTGCCCTTATCCATCCCACACCTGACATCATGTGTAGAAACTGTGTGTGGGGCAGGTGGCTGTAACACCCCCCAAAATGGCCCAGCAAGCCACATCTTGGATGATATGGGTACATGTGGGTGAAGAAAGTTCCATATAAATATTAAAGGTTGTGAAAATTACTTACATAAAATGAGTTTAAGTGGGAAGGTGGCTTTGAAGATGTGTGAGCATGAATTCCTGGAAGTTGCTCCATAGGGTTAAGAGAACCCTATGTGTGGCAAGCTGGGGGGCAGCAGCAATATTAGGCAGCAGCCCTAAACAATAGGTGGTTTCTACACTCATCTGTAATATGGAAATAACATTGGCTTGCTTCATAAGGTTGCTGTGTGTAGTGTGTTCATTTAGAAGAGTTCATCTTGCCTGTCTCCTAGGGATTCACCACTAGCATAGCATAAACCATACAAGGCACTCTGGCATGCGTTAAAATACTTGGTAAGTGATTTGATGACGTTTTGTGGCACTTCAGTTTAAAAAATCAAGAGAATTTATGAGGTTCAGTGTCCTGAGTCCATGTTTTTGTGCTGTGGTGGTGCAGGGAACACACAGCCCACGTATTTTTGTGGTGCAAACTGTGGGCAGGGATGTGATCTGATGACAATTTAGGTAGAATCCATGTGGATAGGTGGAGTGGATTGACATTTCTGCCTCATAGTGGTGCTGTGAAGCCCTGGATCTGTAACCGCCCCCCCTCCATTTCATGGTGCCTTTTGGGGAAGCCTATACAGGAAAAAACCTTGCCAATTCATGTATGTGTGCATGATCTCCTCGCTTTTACACCAGGATGGCTCTGCAATTTTCACAGTTCAGCTGATGAACGTTGATGCAAAGTGCAATTTAGCATTTTTTTCGGGGGGGGGGGGCTGCCATGTAAAAACCACGTGCTGATTCTTGGTTTTGCGCCACGGCACCGGGTGTGGCAATTTTCCTGGCTGAGGGTGTAGCTTTGCCACCTGCAGTTTGATGGTGGAGGGCGGCGAGTGTCCCACCCCATGGAAAGATGCCGACAGTATTTTTAGGAACGTGACAGTTATTGAAATCCAGATCATTTCCTTCTTTTCAGCGTTATTCCACTCCTTTTCCCCTCAGAGCCCTCGCTGTGAGGCGTTCGCACCTCAGGGCAAGCGCGGGCTTACGTTTGCGCGTTTTCCTTTCGCTCCAGAGGCCTACAAAGCGGGCGAATACGACGGGATAAAATATATATTTTTGGCGGAGGAGGGGTTGGGATGTAGAACTGGCCACGAATTCTTGGGGTGCGTGGGGTTAAATATCTCCTCAGCTTCGCCGGGAACCATTACGCCGCGTCGGAGCCAGGAGAGGAGGAACGGCGGCGGCGGCGGCGGCGGCGGCGGCACTTCCCCCGGCTGCTTCCAGCTCACTTCCCCTTGTCTCTCCCTCACAACACGCAGCGCCCCCACCCCAAGTTTTTAACGATCCGAGCCACCTCAGAGGGCGGCAGCCCAGTTGGGGCGCGCGCTCGGCGGCGAGGGGAGGCGGGGCGCTCGCGCTCTCTCCGCGCGCCTTTCCCGCTCCTCGAGCCTGATTGGCTGCGAGGAAGGGGAGGGGGCTTCGAGACAACGGGCGCGCGAGGGAAAAGGGGCGGCGGCGGCGGAGGCGCCCCTTCCCGCTCCCCCCACCGCGTACAGACTCGACGCCTTCCCTCGTTCCCCTCACGCCGCGGGCGCGCGCGCTGACGGCCGCGTCTTTCGGTTCCCCCCCTCCCCGCTTTTTCTCCCGTCCCCCTCCCTTTTAACCCTTTCCCTCCCTTTTCTTTAGGTCTGCCCGCTATTCCCCCCCCCCCCCACCCGCTGCTCTTTTCCTCATCCGGCTCGTCGGTCGGTCAGTCGGGAAGGCAGAGCTCGGCCGTGAGGCGGTTTCTGAGGAGGCTCGCTCTGCAGAACAGCCTCTGGGGGCGAGCGAGCGGGCGGGAGCTGGGTGGGTTGCCTGCCTGCCTGCCTGCCTGCCTTTAAAGTCGAGGGGGGAGGGAGGCATTAATTGCTCGCTTCTAAACGAGGGCAAGTCGCCCCTCCCTCCTTCCCCCCTCCCCAACTTTCACGGTTTGGGTTGTGGACTCGCGGAAAGCTCCCCCCCCCCCCCACAACCTCAAAGCGCGCGCGAGGAGGGCGGGGCAGATTCCGTCCACCGTCTACGCCCCCCCCCTTTGTTTTCAGCCGTACTTCGCAATTTCTCCCAATTATTGATCATGATCACCGGAAATAATCGGGCAGGGTACTAAGGAGGGCGGGGAGGGGAGGGGAGAAAAACACCCCCACCCCCAATCTTTGTTCTTCGGATTCGCAAAGCGGTGGTTTAGCCCTCTTCGTTTTGCCGTAACTTCTCCCCTTCCCCCCTCTCCCACCCCACCCCCCCGTTTGAGGCCCCCCCCCAGTTTATTTTTATTAACCCTCTTTCCCTAATAATCCAGGGAGGGGTCGGAAGACCGACGCATCTCTTTCTCTCTCTCTCCCCCCCCCGACCCCCCAACCCTAAATCCAAAGTGCTGTTCACAGGAGGAGGAACAGGAGTCGGAAAGAAGCAACCAGGTTAGTCATTCGTGTAAAAGCCGTGCTGCCGACGTGATATTGGCTTCTGACTCATTTTCTGTGTTCAAGATGGGGAACGCACGTGCATATTTTATTTTATAATTCTTTGTCTGAACGCAGGATGCTCCGGCGTTTGTGTCGACGTGCAAAGGCTACCGTGTGGGGAGTATAGTGTATTTTTGGCTTGTGTCATCTTAAAGCCCTTTCTGTTGGACCTTTAAAAAAACATACCTGTTTTTTAAAGAACGAACGAACGGTAGCTTGGATAGAAAATACAATATCCCTGCAGACTTGTGTGCTAACGTCCGTTTTGTAGTAATTATTCGGCTTATTCCGTATAAGCAAACTCTGTGCCTGAAACAATGACCTTTGCTTTTCTTGGGGGCTGAACAGTTTTACACATTAATTTGGCTTCACTTCGTTTCTGTATGACAGTAGTTCCGTTTAAGACGTGGGTGTTGAATGCAAGTTTTTACTAAAGCCAAGGCACAGATTTTGTCTTTTTAACTGTATCAAAAATGTAAAGCTCTGTTAGGCCAGTTTCTTTCCCCCTTTGAAGTTGCCTTAGGTTACACAGGGCTTTAGTAATTTGAGAATTTAACCATGTAGTTTGTCTTCTGTTGTACACCACTGTGTTAAGCTTTAAGTGTAGTAAACTAACCTGGATCTTTTCATTCTTTTTTTCCTAGATATTGCTGGTGCCAGGTGCAGCTTTTTAAGGGGCCCAGTTCTGAGGGAGCAGAAACACAAGAGGAGTTTACTGTACTTTGAATCCTCAGAATCTAAGATTCTTTTTTATCAACCTTCATTAGAGGGAGGAGGAATATAAAACCTGTCCCCCCACATTGCTTTACTCTTCAGAGCATTAGTTAGGCATCACTCATTGGGGTACCAGGATAATACAGTTCACATGACAGCTTCTTTCTTATGGAGGCTCTGTGACCAAACCAAGCTTGAAGTGCTAAAAGGCACGGAGAGGACTTGATTACCTCCCTGGGGTGGGGTGGGGAGAAAGAGAGAAGGTCCCAAGAAAAGCCTCTTTGCATTGAAGGAAGATTGAAGCAACAGTCTCTGGATATTGCTGCTCTTCCCACCCCCAAGCGTTGGGTAAGTTACACTACCATTATTCACTTATTCATTCACTCTGTTCTGTTTCACTCCACCTCCACTCTACTATGTGGTGAAGAGACGTGCCTCAATATGGTGAGCGTGGTGGGGAAGCAGGGATGACTGTGTGTGTTAGTGTAAAACATTGAAAAGAGGGTTTGTATCTCTTGCCTTGTGCATTACAAGTTTGGGGTTTATGTGCTGTTTATGTGGAAATAGCTGGCACCTACAAAAAGGAATGGGTGTGCAGAGACTTGTATCATCTCATAAGGGGATGACTCTTAGTATAATGGTACAAAAAATAAGGATGAGTTGTACAAGTGAGTGGAAAAAAATCACACACACCCCCCCCAAATGCATGGGAGGACACACAAAATGAGTTGGAAGATTAAGCAATGTTTTATGGTTCTGCAGTTGGACAAACACAGTAGCTGAAACAGTCCTTTCTCTCCAGACTGGTGTCTTTTGCAAATAAAAAAGGGATGCAGAGTAGTGGTGGTATTGACGTACGGATGCTTTCAAAGAAGTGTGTAGTTTATCACCTGGCTGCAGTGGCTGTTTCTATAATGGAGAGAGGATGAACAGCCAGAATATGCAGCTGTATGCAGGCTTCCCAGGTTGTGTTAACGCTTGCTCAATTTCAAATTGTGCTTCATTTTATGCTTTTAATACCTTGTGAGCAACTTTGGAAAACATTTTCCTGAAAGGAGCCTGTAATTAATGAAAGGAAAATCAAATATTTTTTATGTTCTAAGAACCAAAATTTGCTTATACAGATGATGGAGCAGAGTTTTCAACCAATGGGGTTTACAGTATCTGAAATGTGGTTTGGAATTGTATTTGTTTCATTGCGGTGATTCAGAGGCAATACCAGAACAATAATTTGGCATTATATGAACAAGCCTGGCTGGGCCCTCAGGCATGTGGACTTTGGTTTATTCTGCTGGATAAGCATAAATAATTTGCTGGTTTGGGATGAGGTGGCAAACTATGGGTTACCTCATACTAGGAAAGAAGGTTATAAATTGCTGTGCAGAAGGCACTGGAGATGGGAGGTGGAGTTTGTGAGCCTGAGGGACCAGCCAGACTCATGCACGTAATGCCAAGCCGTGTTTTGGTGTTATGTCTAAACCAACTCTTTACATGTAAGTTTTTACCTAAGTGTATTGAAATTCTGCAGTTGTCCATTCTTCCTCTGGATCTTCTCATTTTGAAGTAGTATTTTAGCTAAATTATTTTTACATTTACACAACTGGGCTGTAATTTAAATGAATATGTTGTAAGGAACTTTAATTCCATTATGTGGCAATTGACCTTTTGGGTCGTGTCCACTGTCTGGTGGTTAGTGGGATTCCATCAGGCTGACTTCTATTCCCAGCCATATAGGAAGGGTTGCTCCTGCCTAGGGGCCAAACTACATGTCACATTTGTCATGTAGTTGGTCCTTGAGTGCAAGCCTTTTCTTCTAAAAATTGCTAGTGTTCACCCCCATTCCAGATTGAGAATTTGACATTAAGGAGCTTTAACCCTGTGCTATGGTCATGGTACAGACTAGCTCACACCATCTTCAGATCAGGGCCCCAGTAGAGGTCAATGGATTAAATTCTTCTGAACTCATGGCAGGATCCTTGTCCAGATTGCCCCCTGCCCACGCTGGCAATATGTGAAGGAAAAGTCTTGTGCCCAAGACTTGAAAATCAAGTTTGGTTTGGCTTTAATCATCATAGTGGCTGAAGATTTTCCTGAAGAAAGTATGTATCATGGAATAAACAATTTAGCTTTTTAAAGTTTTTTTTTTAAAAAAATCCTAGTTTCAGCCCAAGAAACAAAATCCAGTGCCAGAGATATTAAGGGGTAGGGCCACCCAGACAAGGGCTGTTCAGTCCTGCCATTGAATTCTATGGGATGTAGTAAACAATTTTGGACATAGTTGAATCGATGCGCTGCGATCAACAGAACATGTTCCTCCCCCCCACTCCAGTGGTATCCTTGGGTGCATCACTTTACATGGGCCATAGTTCTATGGTAGGGCTCCTACTCTACCATAGAGTAGAGTATCTGCATCTCCACAAATGCAGGTGATCAAAAAGATCTCTGCCAAAGGCCTCAGCACTTCTTCAGCAGCAGCTCCAAACCAAGTGTGTGTAATGGCTCGAGGCCCATCCCTGCTTTCGAGGACTAGGTAGACATAGGCAGATCTTAGTCTCTGAATGCTCACTTTTGTATATGCTCCATTATTGGACTCCATATACTCCAGTTCCGCTGCTTAGAGACTTTAATTTGTATACCTACATAAATTGTTTCTCTTGCTTCCTCTCCCTATTAAATAAATAACAGTTCTTACTGCTCCCATCCTCTTAAATTGTGCACTGGTTGTTTCCCTACTTACTTTCAGAAAGCCTGGGAGCTGGAGATACTGCACACTATTTAGCTGGGCTCTTGTGCTCATACCTTCGTCAATCTCATTACTGTTTGAACCCAAGTTTCATAGTTCACAAAAAGGGATTGCTGGTAGCAGTGCATTTTTCATAACAAAATGGGGTGCTGGTATTCATATATTGATAAAAGTGCCGTGGGCGCCAGCACAAAATGGCTGCCATATGCAGCAAAAAAAGAATACTGTTGCAAAAAAAGCAATTCTGGTAGAGAAATCGGGGGTTATGCTTAATCCACGCTTATAGGTGACTGGCTGTCATTCATTCCCATGGACACTCTAGGATAATATTGCAGCAGAGACAAAGCCTCTCTACAAACCAAGACATTTGGACTGAATTTCATCCACAATACCCCATTGTAGTTACACAAAGTCTCTGCAGAGACCCATTGCCCCATCACAGAGTCTCGTGTTCTTATGACTATGCAATGTATACTATGCCTATTGTGATGGATGTTGTGCACTAGTGTTGAACAGTAGTTTATATTGACTAATTCAGGATGCATTCTAGTGATAAAACACTCTTTCTTACTGTGATAATAGTCGCTTGCAGTATACAAGACAGCATTAAAACATGTTTGTTTAAGCAAGCCTATCTAGACATGTAAGAAGTTAAATGTGTTTCAATCTGTTTTTTGTTGATTCTAGTTAGGTTTGTTTTAAGTTTTTCTAAAACACCTGTTTTTAACTGTCTTTTATTGATTTTTTTTGTAAACCACTTTGAGGTTTCGTTACAATCAAGTGGTTTACAAATTTTGTTAAAGAATAAAATAGTGCAATGCAATGAGGTTAGGTAAAGGCTACTGTAGATTATTGTTTTCTTAACAGGATATTCATGCCATTTTGCTTCCGCCTCAGTGGAAAGGAAAGATACAAAATATACATGGAAACTCACAAAAATAAATAAATTACTATATTCAGTTTAAGTAGATGCTTGTGAATCCTGGAACTGGGTCTGTCTCAAGTAGTAGGCAAAGAACTAATGCTGATTTTTCTCCTTACCCATCCCCCCTATTTTTCCACAGACAATTAAGGAATAGGTCACAATCACAAATCACATGCCTTAGATCTCATACCAAGTGGTGTGCATTTTATAAATTGCCTTCAGGTCTAGTGGTGAAAAACATCTGGAAACATCTTACTCATTTTTGTTGCCTGGCATAGAAAAGGAATACTTGATTTTGTCTTACTTGGTAAAAAAATTACAGCTTATGGCTGCTGCATGTTAAGGTTGAGAAACAATACTATATGATTGAAAAATTGCTGCAAGAGAGCTCCACATAAAATCTGTTTGGTTGCATTCTTGCTGCAAAATCTTATACTGCAGACAGAAGAAGTTAGGTCAGAACAATAGTTCCTGCGCGTAGAGGGTGGTATATAAATTCAATAAATAATAATAATAACAGTTCCTTCGGTTCTTGTCAGTTAAAAGGAGACAGGAAAATGGCTTGATGGTCCACGGGGACTAGGTTCTCCAATGTTTGCACCATTGTTGTCTTAAAGCAGACCAGTTATATGGGTATAGGATTGAAAATGTTTCTTGTATATAAAAAGCAGATTTGCAGGTCTCTAGCCACTCTTAAGATGGCCATTTTGATGTATTTAATGCTCACTTTATAAGGACTAGACTGCAAGAGATAACTGCCTTATCCAGTGCAGTCAAAATGCCACAATAGTGCTCTTAGTGGCTTGTGACAGCAATAAGCCAGGCTTTTTAGAGACCAGGTGACCATTTGTGTTGTGATCTTTTGATAGCGAACTGCTTTTTATGTTCCCATTCAGCTTTGTACTCCAAGCACGAGATCACAGCCTTAAACTCTTTAATCCAGAGAATACATAACACTCACTGACCTGAACTTTCAACAACTATTGCGACTTTGAATTTCTGCAGTACCTATAAAAAGGTCTGAAAAGTGGGAGTGGAGTCACTATTTAGCTAGTTGGATTATTATTGTGGAATAACTAATAACAAATTCTTCAGTAGGTGTCAATAGTGCGACCTAGGTGTGTATTAACCTCTGAGGACAACTATGGGTTTGGTCCCCATACGTTTCTGCTAAACACATCAGTATAGTGAGCAGCATTTTTTGCATGAAGATTATATATGGGAAGTGTTGTATGCAAATGCAAGAAGGTATCTCTCCCACCTTTTTAATGTTTAAACCAGCTTAAACTCACCCAAGCAAGAACAGACCAGCCTTAAAACCTCCTGAGTCATCTTAACTACAGTTGCAGGAAAGTGTGGCAATGTCAGTGTGAGGCATGGTGTCTGCAACTATGAGTGTATTTAAACAGACCATTAAGGTGACACAAGTTTCTAGTGAAGGACAAATCAAGAGAGACTTTGTGAGTGACTTTATTCATTTTAAGTAGCTGAGGCTTGTAGTAGGGTGGGAGGCATGGCAAAATTAACTACACTTTGCTTCTACAGTGGAACCTCGTGTTACGTACTATCCCCCTTGTGAACACTGCGGGTTACGAGCTCCGCTAACCCGGAAATAGATGCTCCCGGTTGCGGCCTTTGCCCTGGGATGCGAGCGGAAGTCGTGCGTCGGCGGCAGCAGGAGGTGCCATTAGTGAAAGCGTGTCTCATGTTATGAGCGGTTTCGGGTTACAAACGGACCTCTGGAATGGATTAAATTCGTAACCGGAGGTACCACTGTATTATTTAGTTAGAAATGAAACCACTTTGTGTTGAAAACGCATTATATGTATCAGGGGTGGGGACTGAATCTGGCCAGCGGTCCAGGTCATTATTTCCCCTCCCAATGCGGATAAAATTTAGTAAGGGGACAGAGCCATTCACACAGCAAACACTTGACATCATGGTGATGCTGGGTAACTTTTTATTACCTGCAGGGGCCTTCAAAAGCCCATTTAAAAGTGCTGTTTTTGCCCTGCATTTTTAATAGGGCTTTGTGCCTGGACACCCTTTTTATATTGAGCTGGGCTTTCATCTGTCCCATGCCTGGTGCCTCATATGACAACCGATGTAGGGCAACTGGACATGACTTGGCTGAAATGGTGAAGCTTGGTAGATCTAATTAGGTCCCAGGGCTCGCAGTCCCCCATCATATATTTTATCATAATAATGTTTATACCAAACATGCAAGTTAGGCTATTTTTTTATTATCCCCTTTTAGTTCCTGTTTATTGCTTTCCTGGTTTGCCCAATAATGCAGCAAGTGCGTTAGGCATACAGTGTGATCCATGACTGGGGAAACCCCTAGCCTGTGAGCTAAATAAGGTCAAGCAGGTGTCCTAATCTGGTGTGTGGAGTTGTTTCTCCCAAACCATCCTCCCCTGGCCGTAATACCATATACAAGATCAGGTGGGAGGCAGGTGAAGGTGTGGCCCTCACTTGGAAGTTCGTTTCCAAGTGACTTCTATTAGGAACACACTTCAGAGGTGTAAAAAAAACCCGTGCATGTCAGCGGAGCACATGCAAGCCTGCTTTGCCTCTTTTTGTGAGGCATTTTGTCTTTATGATGTTTGGGGGATACTTCTGGGTTTCAACGTACAGTGTTACCTCAGGTTAAATACTTAATTCGTTCCAGAGGTCTGTTCTTAACCTGAAACTGTTCTTAACCTGAAGTACCACTTTAGCTAATGGGGCCTCCTGCTGCTGCTGCGCCACCGGAGCATGATTTCTGTTCTTATCCTGAAGCAAAGTTCTTAACCCAAGGTACTATTTCTGGGTTAACAGAGTCTGTAACCTGAAGCGTATATAACCTGAGGTACAACTGTACGTGCACATTATTCAGACATTCCTAAATTAGTCATTAGCTATAATCTGACATTATTATCCACCTGTCAGACTTGGCCTGCAGGGTTTGGGCAGATAAAGATCTTGGCACACCAGAGAGAATAGGCTTCCCACTGCCAGAGTAGTTCATTGTTGTCCCAGAAGATGGTTTGATGAGCTTTGGGGAGGCACTGGCACTGCACTGTTCAGTGGCTTGAATGAAGCAGTGGAGGAACAGGTGGGCAGACAAATAAGGAATAGAAACTCTTCCGTTATGAGCTGTTCTCAGCACACACTCACAAGAGATTTAGGATTTTTTGCTGGAGTCCGTGTGTGTGTTCATTATGAATATGTGTTCCTACCTGTAACTTCATGCCCAGCAAGAGGTTCGCACATCAGAGGAATAAAGAAAGACTGGTTTATTGCATGAAATAAAAGGAGCATACGTGAAATAAAAAAAGCCTCTGGCTGATGAACATCTTACACCCTTTTAAAATGTGTTTATGGGATGGGGGCTATTGGGTTTTTTGTTATTTTTTTTACCAGGTATTTTGTGTTTTTATATTTTTATGTTGAGAACATCCTCGAGATCTACGAATAAAGGGTGGCATACAAATTTAATAGTTATAATTATAATAATGGATGCTGCTTCGGGCAGCAAGGCGACATATAAGTGAGTAGCAAAACATACAGTACATACCCACCTTGATCTTAAAGAGTAAAAAAAATCCCTAACCACACAAAAGCCTGAAGAATAGGCACAGCAATTTGCCACAAACTCACATTAAAAGTAGAGAGAAAAAGGGGAAGGTATCCCTAAGAGGAACCCAACTAGGGAATGAGAGATCTGTACCTTTTGCATGAGAGTTGAGCTCTCCCCATTTGATTTACTGTACCAGCAAGGCTACAGCATCTCTCTCACTTGTTTCTTGGTCCATGGTCAGGTGTTGCATGAAGCTGGTCCTTGAGCGTAAAGTCACAGTCCCATTAGAGCCTGTGAGCTACCCAGCAATTGCAAATCTGGAATTTTAAGTACAATTTTCTACCAATGCACCCTTATGGAGAGGGGAGGGGTCTTTCTGGATGAGTATTCCTTTGTACCATTGTTTACTTACTACAAGTTCCTGTCTGTCTATCATTTTGTTTACCTTACCCATTTTGAAATCTAAAGGTCATGATCCTCCTGCAAAACAACTGGTTATCTTGCATGTTTCCTCAACCATTTTTTCCTGTTTGCTTTTTATTAGTTTTCTTACTTGATGAACAAACACACACAGTAAAATAGTAAAATGACAAAAACAACCAAAATGGAATACACACACACACACATAACCATAAATCCATAAGTTCTTACATACGGATTTATGTCACCATATTCTTTAGTCCCAATTCCTTTTGTTCTCTAATAGACTTTCGTCTGCCTCAACCCTGGTCTATTTTGTCTATTTGTTAAACTGCTCCTTTTATCCTTCTTTCATTTCCACAGTTTTCCACGTACCATACTTGTAATCCATGTTGTGATTTGTGAAAATTAATCAAAGCAAATACAGGTTTTGACTTGGGAACACTGGTTTTTTTTAGATAATCTCTGTAAATTTCCCATTCCTTTTGGAATTTTTGATTAGGCTGTCTCCTAATCGCAACCGTCATTTTTGCTAGTTTGAGATAATCAAATAATTTATCCCTCCATTCCTTTTTTGTTGGTATGATTTCACTTTTCCAATTTCTAGCTATTAATATTCTTTCTGCTGTTGATGCATATAAGAATATTCTCTTTTTTCATTTGGGATATCTGAATCTAAAATGCCCCAAAGGAAAGCTTCTGATTTCTTTATAAAGGTTTCCCTAAACATTTTTTTAGCTCCTCATATATAATATCCCAGAAGTTCTTAATTTTTTTGCAACCCCATCACATGTGAAACAGTGTCCCTTCTGCCTGTTTACACCTCCAGCAAGTATTAGATTTTGCGCGCATGCGCAAGCGGCAAGACCCGGAAGCAACCCTTTCCAGTACTTCCGGGTCTCCGCAAAACGTAACCTGAAAGAACATAACATGAGGTATGACTGTACCTTATATAGCTTCCTTATAGCATGTTTCCTCAATCATGACCTTTTGGAGGAAGATGCAATTGTCCATGCAAAACCTGATAGTTCCTTACAGGAGGTGATCATTTGTTGCGTTCGCAAAGTAAAGGAAGGATTGGACCCTGATTAAAAACAAGACACGAGGCTTTGACCAGCAAGGCTCTCGGAGAAAGTGCGTACACCACACCCCTCGCCAGGCCATTTTATTAGCAAAAGAATCTTTTACACGGTGCTTGTAAGAACCAATCATATTTCCTCTGAGCATTTCATCAAACCCCACGTGGGGAGAAAGTTAAACTACTAAAACTAATTAAGCACAAATATTTCTGGGGTAAATAAGTTGAGAACTACAAAAGGGTGGTAAATAAGTTGAGAACTACAAAGAAGAGCATCTTGCAACCCCCGGAGGTAATAAACAATCAATACATATGATAAGGAGGATGGCCAGGAAGATAGCAATCAGTATCACCTTCATGTGAGATCTGTTTCCTGGCCCTAAGATTAACATCCTAAGATTAATATACATTAGAGAGCTACTTCAAATAAGCTTGCCCACAATCTTTATGGCCCAGGATGCCTGCCTGGCGAAGCAACTGCTCAGCTGCTGTGTATGTGACATGTGAGGGGAGAGAAATGGGCAGTAGAGGCAAAAGGGCATCAAAAGGACATGAATGTAGAATCTTATGGGATTTAATCAGAAATTATCGTCAATATATCAAACCCAGTCAACACAATGTCTTCATCGTGGACACGATGGTTTGATGTATATTTTATAATTCCTCGTGGTAATCCCATCTGATCCCTACAATCATTAAACTTTGGTGGAGAGATGGAATTAATGAACTGATTTTTACATTAAGAATTAGGAGATCAGGATATGTACTCATGCCTTCCAGGTCATGTTTAAGATAAAGGTAGCTCATAATGGGGCTCTCTCTTTATATCCACAGAAAAAGTTCAGATTCACGCCCATTGTTACACTTGCTGCTCTCCTATGCTACAGGAAACACACACAAGTGCACTATTACATGCTGGCATGTATGCAGCAAACACTCCTCGTGTGTGTGTGTGTGTGTGTGTGCGCGCACACACACACACACACACACACACACTTAGTAGCAGTAACTGCATGAATGCATGCAGCAGGAGCACATATGTTATCCTCTTGTACACATGGGATGTTGCTCCCATTTGGCCTAATTTCATGCAGGTGGAGGAGCCTGGAAAGGGGAAGCAAAAATGGAAGGAGGAGCAGGAAGCCCTCTGGCAAGAACAATCAGTCACTTTCTCTAGCATATTGTTAGGCAGGTAGGAAGGAAGAATGTGGGGTAAGCCGGGAGAAAGTGAGCTAACCTTGCCCCAATGTTGGCTCTGGCTTCTCCCACCATCAACATGCGACCCTTGATAGAGCAGGAACAGGGAACTTTTTTTTTTCTAACTATTGACATTCAGTACTATAGTCTGCTGGGTCATTTTCTCTTGGAGAAACAGGTTTCACTTGGTCTCAGTCTGACATTCAGACATGTTGCATAATTTGCCCTTAGATCAGTTGACAGTGATTAAAATGAGCACCGAAACTTGTAACTTTAGGAATCCACAGTGGATTTGCAAACCAGTGAAAGCGACAGGCCTGCATTATATTTGATTTTAAAAATACAACACATAATTTAAACATTCCAAATGAGGAATTGGTTGGCAGGGAGAGGAAATGTATGATCCTTGGACCTCAGTACAGAAACTCAGCCATTTTCTTTAGAACTTTCTTTGCCAAATTATACCTCTCATCAAGTTGAGTCTTCGTGTCAGATTTCATACCAATATGACAAACTGTATTTGATTTTTAAGATTTTTATTCTAAAACCTAAGAGTGTTGAAAAGCCAATACATCTTAAACTATAGGGCAACTTCCGCAGTTCTGTAGTAAAACCCACTTTCAGGTTTCTGACTTTTGTCACACTCCAGCATGACCAAGAAAGGGTGCCTGTGGTGGGGCTGTACAGATAGGGGTACAGCTCATTCTTGTTGCCCCACTTTCTGTGTTGAAATGAAAATGTCTGACTGCCAGTCAGGCGTCCTTTCATTATATGGGCCCTTTCACCACCCTACCCCCACCTTAGTATTAAATCCTTGAGATATTTCATACTAGGTTTGGCATGTATGGTTTATGGAAATGATTGAATTCTCCTTAGGAACAGGGATCCTCTCTCTTCTCTTCTCCCTCCCTCTATGGTATGTGAGATTGTCAGTGAAGGCATTTTTAGTAGTGTTACTAATCTTCCTGATGTTGCCATATTTTGCTGTAGAACTAAGTAAATATGTGTTGCTTGCCAATCTTAAAGCAACCAAACAGCCTAAGTAGGTCCTGGATCCTAAAAGGATACTGTCAAACATTATTTATATATGAAAAATAAGTGATTGATGAAACAGTTGTATCAAAGACAGTTTAGTTAAATGTTTCAGCTTTCATCTTCCTCAGTAACACAGTTGGGATTTCAAATAGATGCTGTAAGCCAAGGTGACAGTTTTAAGAACACTCAGGATGTAATCATTCTGAGCAGTGTGGCATGTGCAAAATTGAAGTCTAGATTGAAATGGATTGAGATTAAATTGATCACATGCATTACTCGTTGTATACAAATAAATAGTAGTAAATGAGAAAGATAGAAACCTTTTTGTGTGCTAAATTTCTTTCTTTAATTTTCTAGACATTCCTTTCAAAGGAGACCTGACGTCTGTGGGACTAGTTCAAGATGTGTAGTTCGGTTGCTCCCAGGCTCTGGTTTTTAACGGATCGTCGTATTAGGGAAGACTACCCTCAACAACAAATCCTGAGAGCACTCAAGGCCAAATGTTGTGAAGAGGACCTGGACTTCCGAGCTTTGGTGATGGATGAAGTGGTCCTGACCATTGAGCAAGGAAACCTTGGTAAGAATAAAGGTTGTATGGAAAGGTGACAGTTGGGAGGACATGGTGTATCAATCAAGTATGCCTCTGATTGCCACCTGCTGATAATTACAATTGTGAAGAGTGAGATGGCACTCAGGTCCTGTTTTCAGACCTCGTGGGGATCTGGTTGGCCACTGTGAGAACAAGATACAGTGGTACCTCGGGTTAAGTACTTAATTCGTTCTGGAGGTCCATTCTTAACCTGAAGCTGTTCTTGACCTGAAGCACCACGTTAGCTAATGGGGCCTCCTGCTGCTGCTGCACCGCCAGAGTACGATTTCTGTTCTCATCCTGAAGCAAATTTCTTAACCCTATGTAATATTTATGGGTTAGTGGAGTCTGTAACCTGAAGCGTATGTAACCTGAAGTGTATGTAACCCGAGGTACCACTGTACTAGACTAGATGGGCCATTGGCCTGATCTTTCAGGCACTAATGCCTTTGCCTGTGAGCTGTTAAATTATAAATGCTAAAAAGCAAAACTGAGAAAAGTTTGTGTTTCATTTCAAATTGTGTTGTCGTATTTTTCTGCCTGAGTGCTGTTTCAAGGCTGAGCGTCAACTCTTTAAAAATTAGTGGCTTAAGCACAGCCTCCTTTGCCAATGCTTTGGGGGTTTAAGAGAGATTATTTGCCCCAATCTGCCATGTGTACAGTCAGGTTGTCAAGTGCTCTAGAGGTCCTCTGAGTACTGAGTGTTGGGTGGAAGCAGCCGCAGAGATTAAAGCTTCACTCACTGCAAAGGCTTTGCATGGGCTCCATGATACTGCTACACATTAATTTTAAAATTGAGGCTGAGACATAGACTTCCATGCGACTCTACACCAGGGTGGATTGTGTCCCTTTTTCCACTGCTGCACCTGCAGAATTCTTAGTAACATATAAAAATTTGCTGGAACTAGATCATGCCACCATTGTCTACAGAGACTTTCACAGTACAAATAACTTAGGTTTCCAATTCTGTTCTGACTCCTGTGATTCTTATGGCAACATTTCCAAAGTCCATGGGCATGGCTCTACTCCAGCCCAATTGTTTTATGAGAAAGGATGAGGACTTTACTATGCAGACCTTCAGCTTGGATATGAACTTCAACTCTGACTTCTTTATACGTAACACAGCAGGGTTGGGCAGCCACAGGGGCCTCCCTGTCAGCCCCACAGCATCATTCCTTGTCTCACCTCTCCTCTACTACAGTTAGGCTTGCAAAAACCCTTCTGTTTGAGAAAATATGAGGTTTGGGGTTGTTGTTTTTTGCAAGCCTAATTGCCATAGGGCTAATCAGGAAGGGGGATTGCAGTTGATGAGGGAAGTGTTAAACTCTCCCTGCAAACCCCCTCCTCACTGAAAATGCCTTCCTTGCTTCAATTTGGGTTGGAAGAAGTAAGCTTAATTGTTTGTGGGTAGGTAGGTTTGTAATTCAAACACAGTTTGTGGTTCACATGATGTTGTCCTCCTTGCTGCACTTTGGAGATGTGGTGTCTTGTTTCTGTTACCCTGAGCTCTTGGAAGGGACATCAGGATCATCCCTGTACCCCTTTTCCTTCACCATGTTCCTGAAGAAATAAGGAAGATCATGCTCCCCAGAGGTGCCTAGGGCACCAACTGCTGTGAGCAACTTTGTCATCCACTGTTCCACACAGCTTTAAAATGGGAGTAGGCATCTACAAAATAATAAAATAGTAATATTGGAAAGAAGCTTTTATTACAGAACCACTTAAATACAAGCAGAGCTTATTTGCTAAAAATGGTTTTGTGGATGAAATGGCATAATTAGGGAGTGGCTTTGTAAAGATGGTTCCATTGTAGGACAATTGTAAATAAGAGGCGTTCATTTGATTCCTGCATTACAGGGGTTTGGACTAGATGACCCTTGGGTCCCTTCCAACTCTACGATTCTTTGTACAAAGTAAACAGGCCTTTGCTATGTGAACCTAGAGCTGAGCAGCTGCCCCTTTACAGCCGTTGCAGTTGCATGGCAAATTGTCACCACCGGGGGGTATTTCCAGTCAGTCACTGCAATGAAGAATGTGCTTGTGGCAAGGTTGCTTAGACAGGGGAGGATAAAGGACAGCTGAAGAGGAAGAAGAATCTTGTGTGACAGGCTTGCCAGATTACAAAATGGATGCATGGCTAATGAATTGAACCTGGAGCTCTGGAATGAAGTGGAGAAGACAGTTGGGAGATGGTCTTGCATAATTGTATTCTCCATATAATCTCTACTGCCTAATCGGTTTTACTATCTTTTAAATGTGTGTTGAATTTTAGAAAATATTAAATACACATGTATTTGTGGCTGTAGTGGCCAGGGATTGTTCCTGTGCTTGTCTCTCCTACAGGGAGATTTGATATTTGTGCATGGAACTGCATTCAAAACTCCCATTGTTCTAGGCACATTTTGCAACAGGGAATTTGATTAGTGAGAGCAGTTTCTGAGCTTTGGGCACAGTGCTGCACCTAAAATTTCAGATTAAAACTGCCTCCCCACTTCCAGCTACTCTCTGAAGATTGGAGAAGGGACCCTCTTAAGAATATTAGTGGGGTGGGCAGGAGAAGGGCTAGACCATATGAAAAGTGATATAATATTTTAGCTGCAGTTCATTCATTTTCAGCTTTGTATTCTTATTATTAAAAAGTGTGCCTGGACATTTTGTTGTTGCACCCATAACCTAGGTTTAATGTGCCATTTAGCTCCTAGCTTTCATATCTCTGTTTCTAACACTGGCATGGAATGGTCACAGCTGTGGTGTGACAGGAGGGCAGGCATTACAATTGATGCACCTTGGAGTAATTCAAGTCTGCTATGTAAGCAAAACAGGACAATTTCAGTTTTACTGTTAATATAGCAAAGAGTTCACCACCTCAAATCTTCTTGCAGCAGTATAGTATAGATGGTCCTGCATGTTGTTATCTGACCATCTTGTACAATCTCATACTAATTTTTTTGTCTGTGAAATACAGTAAAAGTAATCTGCCAAAGGTTTGTTTGAGAGAACAAGTTTGTATGTCTGACTCAAGTGAGTTTTATGAATGAGTAGAGAGTTGAATTAATGTTTCCCTGGTCTAAGTCAAAACAGTCTATCTGTCAAACCAAACGTGACACTCTCAAGGTAGAGGCCAGAGCTTAGTGATTGAGTTTCCTGGTTCAGTCACTGGCATCTTGCATTAAATTATCTCAGGAAGCAGAGCTATATGTTCAAATTTCTAGAGGTACTATTTGCATGTGAAAGCACTAAATTACAACAATGGAAACAGGTTTCCTACTCTAGCAACTCTGATTGTGTTCCTGCACCATGCAGAAAACTCATTTTCAAAAATATCTTGATTTCACACCCACCCAGAAAGTCTGAGTTATTTTATGCAAGACAGCTGAATTCTATAATTTGCCAACTACTTTTGCTCTCAACCCTTGCATATATCTGCTTATATGAACTAGCTGAAGTGTGTTGATTGGGTGGGCCTATGGGGTGATAAATAATCTATATTTCATCAAGCTTGTCTGTAGCGCCATAACCTTCTTGAGCACCTTGCTCAAGAAGTGGGTATTTGCAGCTGCACAATATCTTCTGGATCCAGAGGAGGGCCTCTTAAGGTGGGGACACACACCTCAATCTCTTTCATGGTGACAGGCACGATTATCAGACCCTCTCCCTCAAAGATGCATTTTGATCTATTTCAATCCAGCTTTATTCCCGCTTTTGGCACCAATATAGCTTTGGTTACTCCAATTGATGACTTGTATCAAGGGAGAGATGAGGGAGGTGCAACCCTATTAATCCTGCTCTTTCTCTCAGCAGCTTTTGATAACATTGACTATGGTCTTTTTCTGGAGTGACTCTGCAGGTTGTGGGTTGGGGCCTTGATAACACAGTGGTTTTGCTTCTGCCTTCTTGGTCATTTTCATAGAGTAACAGTGGGTAATATTTGATTGACCCCATTGCTGGGTCCTTTGAAACATTGTAAGGCTCTATCCTGCCTCCGATGCTGTTTAACAACTATATGAAGTTGTTGGGGGCAGCTATTGGGGTTTTACAGGCCAGTGCCATCAGCATTCTGATGACACTAAGTTCTACCTCTCTATACCATCCAATCCATATGAAATTTGGTGTTGGTGTTGAACCAGTGCCTGGAGGCAATAATTTTATTGAATTTACCTTTTTTTAAAAAAAAAAAGTAGTAGTGTTACTATTATTTACCATCTTGATTGTTTATGTAATTCTTTGATATTGTTTTGATATAAATCACTTTGAGGTCATGATTTGACAAAAAGCTGTATGTAAGAATGCTAAATATTTATTTATTTAGCAGCTACCTACCTACCTAAGAGCACATCACCTCCAGTATTTCTGCACCTATCATAAAATTATTTTATTATTTATCTTTGGGTGCAGTTCCTTTTAAATATTGTTAATGGGAATATTTTTGGGGATCCAAACACAGACTTTGAAGCTGAAATTAATAGTTTTTAATATTTGATTCCAAACAAATCTAGTTATAGGGATAGGTAACCTGTGGCTCTCTAAATGTTGTTGGTATCCAGCACCCAGAATCCTTGATGTTGACTGAGGCTAATAGGAGTTGGCATCCACCATCTGGAGAGACAAAAGCTAGCAACTCCTCTGTTTCAGTATAAACACAGGACCACCAATAATGGTCAAAACACTTTTGTTTCCACACTTCCAGCAATATATCGAGTTTTATTGATTGTTTAAATATTAATCTGTAAATTGCTTTGAGGTTTGTTTGTTTTACAATCAAGCAGTATATAAATTTTATGAAATAAATAAATTGTTGTATTTATTTTCATTGTGATAACATCTTAAATCAGTTTTCCTCTAGTGTAGAATCTATTCTATATTTATTAATTTCCCCCATAAATTATTCCATTATCCCCTGGAAATTTCTCTTGTGCCTTTTGTTGTCCACTTTTTCAAATATGCTGGGCAACTTGTTTTTTTACATACAACAGCAAGTGATATTTGAAAAGTGCTTTCTTTGGATTATGACAAAGATGCATTTAAAACATATTGACTCTTAGTTTTCGTATTACGTTAACTTCTAATAAAGTCTGATTCATAAATACTTTTAATTGTGATCTTATTTCTCCCATTTTCTGTTGAAAGGATTTTATTTGTTCTTTTATCCAGTCTTTATATAAATAATAAAGGTGATTGTACTGGACAAAATACTTTCCTGTACAGGCAATGGCCGATTTAGGCATGTCCAAATTTCTCGCAATCATGTGCACATGGCGTCAAACTTCAAAGTAACCCCTAAACATTATAAAGATTTCACAAAAAGGGGCAGGAGGTAGAGGGGGCTTACAAAGTTAAGGGAGTGATCCTGAGCCCAAGAAACTAGTATAAATTACCTCAGCTTCTATTAAGCCAACATATAGTATGTCAGATCCAGAGTTTGTTCAGGATTCTTAGGTGGAGAGAAATGCTATCTAGGCTGGGCCCATTCTGGTGAAATGGGGGAAAAAACTACAGGAGAGCCAGCTTAGCCAGCATCACCATGGGAACTGTGGCCTTCTGTTGATGCACAGAGAGTGTTTTTGGGCCCCGTAATCAGATGCAAAGGAATTGTAAGGCTGCTCACATATAGCCCATGGGTAGCATCTTGGCAATCACAAGCACAGGAATGCAAACAAACGAGATAAAGTGCACATGGTGTTCCCAGTAGTGCCTAGTGCAGCAGCCAGTCAACACATGACGTGTATTCAGTTATACCAATTTCCCAGCTACAGGTACCAACCAAGCAACACAACACAACTAGGGAAGGACCAGGTCACAGAGATCACCATCACACCCTGCTCCTCATGGCACGCACACCTGGCAAACATCCACGCAGGCTGTTGTAGGCCCCCACCCACCCAAAAACATGCATAACGCAGGGAGATGTGACTGGGCAGTTACCAAAAGTACCCCAGAGCCAAAAGTACCCACAGCCAAAGGCACAGCAGAAGCCACAATAGGCCAGGAAGCACATGTGTACCTTACAACAGGCTTGCGGGCAGGTGGGGGCGGGTGATAGGATCTTCCCTGAGGATAGGCAGCAGGTGTCGCCGCCGCCTCCTCTTTGCCACAGCAAATGCTGTCTTCCCCCATCCCACTCAGGCAGCCACTGTAGTCGGCCTCTATACACACACACTGTGCATCTGATCAGAAACATGAGGGACAATTCCTGAGTCCCCACAACAGCCATGTCCTGGCAGATACAGAAGACACTGACAGAAGATCTCCAGCTTACCACAGGTGGCAGCAACACCCCTATTCATAAGCTTTGAACACCATGTTCAGACTTCACCATTGCCTGTAACTGCATTGCCACCTCCCAGAGTGTGCACCACAGTTGAGGCCGTGGCAGCATCCTACCAAAGATCTCCAGCTTTGCAACACTCGTCTCTTGCCTGAGCCCACAGCACTGCCACTGTCAGAGGATGAGCCATCTGCCTGCCATAGCCCTGAAACCGAGCTCTTTACAAGAAGACTGGGAAGTAGGCAATGTTACACTGATCTCTAAAAAGGGATCGGACTTTCAAGGAAGGGACACAGGGGACTGAACATCTTTTGTTGATAGGTTGCTGATGGAGATAATTGTGTGGTGATTGATGGAAGCCGGGCATAAATCTTGGTTATTGAATTTGCTCTAGAGATAAGAATGAACAGAGGGGATTAACCTCTGATGCTATGAAAAAGCTGTTTTCTACGTATGGAGATGATGAAGAAGAAGAGTCTGGATTTGATATCCCGCCTTTCACTCCCTTTAAGGAGTCTCAAAGCGGCTAACATTCTCCTTTCCCTTCCTCCCCCACAACAAACACTCTGTGAGGTGAGTGGGGCTGAGAGACTTCAAAGAAGTGTGACTGGCCCAAGGTCACCCAGCAGCTGGATGTGGAGGAGTTGGGAATCGAACCCGGTTCACCAGATTACGAGTCCACTGCTCTTAACCACTACACCACACTGGAGAAGTCGGCTCCTGGGAACCCTGATGGGGGTGAACAACATCAACATCTTGCCCAAAAGCCACGTTAAGAGCCTGGATGGGAACGGGATCTGCAAAAGTATCCCTTTCTCTAATTATCTCTTCCTGCTGGGACTTGGGGTCAATTACCCCAGAGCTATGGAACTTTATTCCAACACATGATCGTGGCAGCAAGACATTGATATGTGCAAAGATGGAAAGACTCATATTCATGAACAGTGGAAAGATGGTTGTTAACATTACTGGACTTAGCCAAGATGGCGAAACTGACATGTTTAATCAGAGAAAAAAGACTTCTAACACATTGGATTGAAAACCTCTTACAGATTTTTTGCACGATAAAATAAATTAATGGAATTTGGGCTTGAAGACTGAAGATAATGTTGGTTTATAGAAAGTGGTTTTGTTAGGTGTAATACTGGAATGGATGAGTTGAATAATGTTTACAAATAGTTGATAGACTAATCAGAAGTTATTTTTCTTTCTTCTCCCCTTGTTTCTTCTCTTTTTCTTTTATCTCTCCCTCCCCCTTTTGTGGTTTGTGTTTTTATGTAACTTTCTAAAGTCAATTAGAAAAAATAATTTTGTGGGATCTCTTTGTTTCTGAATCTGAAACTAATTTATATTTGGCCTGCTTCAGTTACTAAAATGTATTTTCAGGACATAAAAGCCAAAAAGAATGGATTACAGCTAATGAGGAATTTTGCCATAGAACTCAATAGGACATTGATTCAATTCAGTGCTGATTCCCAAGTTGGCCTTAGCCTGAGAGGTCTCATGTTTTTAATCATGGTGTTAAAATGACCATTTTGAAACAATACAAAGCCATGTAGCCCTTAGTGCACCCTCAGATTTTTATTTTTAGCACAGCAACATATTGCTGTAAACTCCAGTTTCTTGTGGCCTTGACCTTCCCTGCACAGAACTGGCTGTCAAGTGCTTTAAAACTATTCTTTAAGATTATTGCTGCTCTTTCATTCTGAAGTGCTTAAAAGTATTTCCAGAGTATTAAAAATACATATTTGTTAAAGAGTTAATGTGTGTCTAGAAGACTGATAGAGGGAAACTTCTCTTCCTCTTTTTTATAACTCAAGAACTCAGGGCTATTTAATGAAGCTGATAGCGGGAGAATCAAGACAGACAAAAGGAAGTAATACTTCACTCGGTGCATGTTAATTTAACATGCAACCCTGAAGAGAGACTGAAAATGCCCCATATTAGCTATTCAGTTGTGTTTCTACTCTCCTGCCTTTTTTTAAAAAAAACCCTCTCCTGTCACAGGTCAGGCGCTAGATTCTATGCGGCTCTGAAAGTAAGCAAATCTTTTGAATTGGAGGAAGTAAGAGGTCTATTCTCAACTGCTAAGCTGGATTCTTCTTTTGCCCCACCAAACTTTTATCAAATCCGAGGTCAATTTGTAGGATTGTCTATCTATTTACCTACTAGGACTTCACCATAAGCAGCAACCTCCATCAGCACTGAGTTGGACAGGCTTCTTGGCAAGGCAGCTACAGTGATGGCTCATCACTCCAAAAGGGAGAATGTAATGCTAACGGCCAATAGCAAGATGAAGGTCTACCAGGCTTGTGTGTTGAACACACTGCTTTCTGGTAGTGAGACATGGGCAACTTACGCCCACCAGGAGCAACACCTCAGCGCTTTCCACATGAACTGCATCAGGAAGATTTTGGGTGTCACCTGGCAAGACAGACTGAAACAAAGATATGCTCTCCCAAGCCCACATTTCCATCATGTCTGCACTTCTGTCTCAGTAACATCAGGCAGCTAATTGCTTGGAGTTAATTACATTGGCTGCACGTATAATTGCTTTCACAGAATTAAGGCCTAGCGTTTTACTCTCTACCTTTCGGGATGGCTGCTGTAAGAAATTACCTTTGGAACAGCATTTCTGTGTCTTTGTAAAGTGGTCATAGATGACATTGTTCACCACATTACTCAATGTCCTCTGTAGAAAGATCCTTGTGAAAAATATCCGTCTTAGTTTAGCTGCTGGGATTTTTTTGTTACCTCAAGTAAGTTTGTGTGCTTTTTGCTGTGGGAAAATAAAAATTAAGTTACCATGTGTGTTTCTTTATTTGAATTGGCTGCCAGGAAATTAAGAAACACATTTGTGACTCAACTCTGAATGTCTTTTTTTCCTTTGTTATGGCTTAGAGCTAAACAAATAAAATTGTTTCTGCAAACTGCAAACCAGCGTGTCTGGGAAACAGCTAGATAGAATTTGGAGGCACTAAATCTGAAAATTCTTATGTGGACAAAAGGTGTGCAAACAAACAATCAGTGACCTGCATATGTACTAATGCCATAGTGTGGATGCAGCCTACAAAAGAAACAAAATTGATTAAAACGTTAAAAATACTAAATGTAAAAAATCAACAGCAGAGGAATTTTGTGCATATTGTCAATTTTAATCAAGTCTCTGTGTGGTTCGAAATGTAGCTTCTATCCTGTACCTCTGCTTATAGCAATGGTAGTCTGGTGATTGACAGCTGCTTCTAATAGACAAACTGAAATAAACGTTCATTTTTTCCAAAATGGCAGATTCTGTTTTTCATCTGGGGGAGTTGTCTTGTATTTTTAGAAATAGAAGCTAATCACTAGTGTATCTCAGTAGAGGTGACTCAATTTTACTGCTACTTGGACTATATTTCTGAAACTAACAAAAGGCAGTAACCTAAGTCGATTCATTTAAACGGATTAACCCTGACTAACTTCAGATTTATGCTGCAAATGTGACATTATGCTAAATTATCAGTGTTAACAGTTACATTTCTGAAATTCTGTGGAAGATGTAAGTGGCTTTTCCATTTCCTTTCAATGCAATATTGTGCAAATTTGCACAACCTTGATTGCGTAAAATAACTTGATATTGATGAGATGGCCAAACCAATGTTCAGACTGTTTACAGCAAAAACTAACAAGCACTTTGTCTGAATGCTGCTTAAACAAAGGGATGATTTTTTTCTGTGACTCTTTAGAGATGTGGTAGTGGTAGCTACTTCCCCCAATGCTTTTGAGGGTTTTTTCTGGGAGTTCATTTCGCTGCAGTACATGCAGTGTTGAGAATGGTCTTGGAAATATTGTGGGTATTACTTGAGATATAGGAGAGGATGCATGGCAGACTGGACACCCTTGATAACACCAGTCATCTTTCTGTCAAATTGGAACAATCCTCTAGCACGTGTAAGAGATCACGATAGGCTCCTTCATTGGAATCTAGTTTGTAAATACCCTGTTTTGGTTAGTGACAGTGCTTGAGAATTTGATCTGAAATTATGTGCATCTCTCTTTGTATCCACACTTCTTTACAAGCACAAGTCAGCTGCAATGCGGCAGTGCTCGCTTGCAGCTAATGAAGTGTGCTGCAGCAGTGTCTTGTCGTCTACTGCTCTTTCTATAAAATTATGAGGTCAGGATTGGGGAAGGGGAAGGGACAGCACAGCACAGCACAGCACATGAACTTGCTTAGTTTACTGCCTTCCGTAAATGTGGAGGTTGAAAAATGTCCAGTGGGGGCAGGGCAGGCAGCATCTTAAGCTATATACAGCTAAGGTTGCTAAGGCATTTTATACTCCAGCTACATACTCAGGTTTGAAAGGTGCCAAGAGAACAGGAGAAACCAGAAGAAATTATTCCAGGTTGCTGGGGTGGGGTGGGGGCGGGAGAGAGCAACCATTGTGCATATAGCACCCCCTCTTGAGTACAAGCAGGGCACTAAATTAAGGGAGCTTCCCAAATTTGTCCTGGCTGAGAGCAGGTAACAGGCTTAATTGGAGTGCCTACTACAGTTTATAAAAAAAAATATACTGTACATTAAAAAAATTTTGTGTTTAGTTTTCTATTGCCTTTTCCTTAGCTCCAGGGAGCTTTGGGGGGGGGGGAATCCCCCACAAGAAAAAGGAGAATGCCTTGCATGGCACCATTGTTATTTTTCCTTTCCTCTATGACTGGAGGAAGCACTTGGAGGAGGCATAAGTTAAATTGCCAAGACTGATTTCTTCCTCTCTTCTCTCTCCCTCACTTCCTAGGAACAACCAGTCACAGGCTCCTCCCCATTGGGGAAGGTGTATTCCTGAGACAGAAATCAAACACCAAATCAGCCTTGCTTTTCTCCCCACACTTCCACTAGGGCTTGGGAACACGTAGTTCAAAATGGCAGGTGTTCTTCCCTGTTGAGGGCAGAGAAGGAGAAGGCAGCTGGGATGGCTTTGTTTCCCTGTCACTTCATCAGCTTCACAGAACCTTGATGAAGGGACCCAG
The DNA here is from genome assembly GCF_964234715.1 of Podarcis melisellensis. NCBI lineage: Eukaryota > Metazoa > Chordata > Lepidosauria > Squamata > Lacertidae > Podarcis > Podarcis melisellensis. The sequence continues at coordinate 11,515,544 of NC_138534.1, read as the reverse complement.
GGACTCAGTAGTGGCAATCCCGTGTGTGCAGCTGAATAGCTAACCTTTTGTTGGACTCCAGCAGTCAGGGATGATGGGAGTTGTAGTTCCACAACTTTGGCAGGCCCACAGGTTAGCCATTCCTGGTCTAGGGGCTGAGGCATGTGTGTTAGCCCCAATGTTGCTGAGCCACTTCTTTCTGAAATGATTCATATAATGTAAGGTATGCGTCCCCTCTCTTTTTTTAATGGATTGTTCTTTACAGGGGATTTAAAGTCAAAATGGCCTCCCAGGCTAGCAATATTGTTTTCTTTCTCCCCTGCTGTCTTTTAAAAAAAAGAAGAAAAAAAAGATCTGGCCCTTTTGTTAAGGATTCTGATCCAAAATAAGGCACAAACCAATTCTCAGTCATGCATGGAGTTATGTTGAGTTGCAGGTTGGTTTTGCTGCAAGACAGTTAATATGACTGCCTCTCTGGAAACTCAAAATAAAGACATCTGCTAACTGGCAGAAGATCACGGGGAAAGTGTTCCACCATTGTAAAAGTAGGGTGTGGTTTCTTGGCTGAAAAAAGCAGACTGAAAAGATGATAAACTTTTAACTTAACAATTTGGAGTATTCTGGAGCATTAGTGATGGCTCAGTAGTGTGTATCTGTGGCTAATTCCACCATTCTTGTCACATGGATTATGAAAATGCTTTTGTTACCTAGAGCTGGCATTCTTTTATTTACTTTTTGTGGGAAGGGGAGGATTGGCCTTTGGTTTTCTTATCAGATTCTCATTCATTCCTTCATTTATTATTGCTGCAGGTCTTCGAGTCAACGGGGAACTCATCACTGCTTACCCACAGGTAGTGGTGGTGCGTGTGCCAACACCATGGGTCCAAAGTGACAGTGACATTACAGTCCTTCGCCATCTGGAGAAGATGGGCTGCCGGCTCATGAATCGTCCCCAAGCCATACTTAATTGTGTCAATAAGTTCTGGACTTTCCAGGAGCTAGCTGGCCATGGTGTGCCTCTTCCAGACACCTTTTCCTATGGTAAGCCACCTAGATTAAAATAATGCTATTGTCCATAGTGACCATGTACCTGGAGCAAGTGAGATCCTTACTAAAACTCTGAATGGTTTGGGGAAATTTGAATGAATCAAAACTCTACAACTTGACTAGTGACAAATTGCCAAGTACAAATAAGAATAGAGTTGGGCCTCCTGTCCTTAAACAGGCATTAGTGTGTCCACTTTTGAAGAAGCTCCCTCTGGGCCTTGTGGTCTATAATAAGTACTGCCTGGTCATAAATACTCCATTCTTGGGTAAGGTGGTTGAGTGATAGCAGAACAGTTGCAGGAGCTCTGGAGGATTATCTGGATCTGTTTCAATCTGGATTCTGGCAGTTTTAGAACTGAATTGGTTGAACTGGTTCAAGAATGGAACCGGGAGAGTGTGACCCTGTATCTAGTTCTCTATGTGAGCGACTTGTGATACCGTTGACAGTGGAATCCTTCTTGACCAACCATGGGGACACTGTTTTACTGTGGTTCTGCTCCTACCTGCAGGGATGTGTCCAGAGGATAACATTGGGAGATGGGGTTTTGGCCCTGTGATCCTTGCACTGGAGGGCACTGTCTTGTCTCTAGTATTCTATACTGGAAGGCATTTTGGGGCAAAGTTTCATCAGTACACTGATGACATGCAGCTCTGTTTCTCCATAACACCTGAGTCAGGAGAGACTGCAATATCTCAGTGGTGGATGGGGTGAAGACCAGTAAATGCATTTGAACACTGGGATTTTTAAATTTCAGCAGGTATTTTAAGTAAGTTTTTTATTTAGTGGTTAATTTGAATTGATATCTAAGTGGTATGTAAACAAAATGAATGAATGAGGAATAGGCATGTTGGTTTTTTTTTATTAATGCACTGCTGATAGGCACCATTCCCCCACCGCTTTTTTATCTTTTGTTGCTTTTACTTATGGAAACTTAGCAACAGTATGTTCTTATAATGGTGACCATCCTAGAAACATTATCTGCCTGATAAATATGTAGCTAAACAAACTCCTATGCATTACATCATATTTTGTGGTCCTTGCTGAGGCATAGGGCTATCAATGGGGGTTAACAACACAAGTTGCCTCACTGTTCATTCTGCTTTTTCACAGCCCCTCAGCAGGCCAGCTGCTGCTTTTCTAGATCTGGGTAGTTAGCAGTTAATGTTCAGGATGATAGATGTGTCCATCAGACTGTATTTAAGAATTCAGTCTGTGGAGGGCTAGAAATATGTTTTTCTTAGTGTGTATACAAGGACCTGGACTCAGGCTTCTCTCTTCCCCTCAAGTGCCAGATGGTTAAAATGTAGGGCTGCCAAGAGAAGCAAGATGTCCTACAGCGCACGTATTCCTCTGAACAAGGAAAATGCAGAGCAGATTCTGGCTTGTTCTGCTAGCTTCTAATCAGGTTTTTAGTGCCTGTGCCTCTAAGCCTTGTTTTCCCATTTACTACCCTGCTGACACCTAATTTTCCTCCTTTGATTCCATAGCTCTTCTGTTACAGGGAGAAGGACGCATTAATTGAAGGATGGGAGGCAGTTTGTCTTATATGAACCTCTGGCATAGGCCTCTTTGATTATGTGTCAGGTGCTTCTCTGGCCTGTGAATGGCAAAAGTAGCAGGGTTTTCTTGAGAACAGCTTCCTCACAGCCGGGGGTGGGGGGTGCTTCAGGCCCGGGATGAGTGTCAAATGTGGCTCTCCAAGCTTCTCTTTGTAGACATCGGGACTATCTAGGGCCAGGCCCCTCATCAGCCATACTCTGTGCCATCCTTGCATACTTTTGCGTGCCTGGAATGTGTTCTTGAACTGTGACAAGTTTTGCCTTGATGAAGGACAGAAGGGGGGGGAGTGCAGGTAAACTTTTGACTCTCCTGTAGCATGAATCTGATCCACAGTACAAAGATACGAGTCACTTTTGTTTGGCCCACTTTTTTGGCTCTGGCCCTACTCACTACTTGGCGTGCAGCCCCTGGAAGTTTGCCCATGGGGGAATGTGGTCCTCAAGACTGAAAAAGGTTTCCCACACCCGTACTAAGCATTCAGTTTCTGGCCTGGAAAGGAGCTTGGCGCTTCAGAATACTCGTCTCTGGTTGCTTGATGAAAGAGGGAAATGAAGGGAGATAGTAGAACAAGGCTTTAAATGTTTGGTCTTCTTAGAAGGTTAGAGTTCATAAGATGGTAGCGATCTGTAGCATATTTTCAGCTGAAGAAAGAACAGGCTGTGATTTAATCCAATAACTCAGGGCTGTTACTCACTGGATATTTTATATGCAAGTACCTGAGTAAAGAATGCCTGGACGTTGCACCGTGTGTGATCATCACTTTTTATGGCAAGATGCATAGAATTGGTGGCGGCGAAAAATGTGTGCGCAGGGAGAATTTCCAGTCTGGGGCCTACCACAGGAAGGGCGCTTCGTCATGGTCATCAGCTAAATAGACTTCACAGGCAGAAGCAGAGCCTCAGAGGCATCTCTTAATATCTAGGCAGGTTCATATGGATGTAGGCAGTCCTTTGGACAACTCTGTCCCAAATTACTTAGGGCTCTTAAGGTCAGAACTAGCACTTTCAGTTGGACTGGGAGGTGTACCAATAACCAGTGTAACTGGTACAGAATTGAAGTTATGTGCTCCAGCCGCCTTGCTCCCACCAGAGCAGCAACATTCCACACCATTTGGGATTTCCAGACTGATTTAAAGGTAGCCATATTTAAGGCACCACGTCTGAGGAGGCCGTATCCCTGATTACCACATGCCTAATTTCAAAGGGCAGGCAATCAGAAGAAGGGCCTCGGATGAAGAATGAAGGGTTGAAGCCGGTTTGTGTGGGAGAAGACCTTCCTTCAAGAAGCAAAGCCCCATGTAGGGTTTTGTAAAGAATGAGCAACACTTGAATTGTGTTCGGAAATGGAGTGGCAGCCAGTGCAGCTCTTGTAAGCTCTGATGAGATCTATGGCCAGTCCTAGTTAGTAACACAGCAGCTGTGTTGTGAGTTTACTTAAGTTTCTGGGAAATCACCAAAGGCAGCCCACATTGTATTGGTGCAGTCAAGCAGTTATTAGGGCATGGATCACTGTGGCCAAGCTGTATTTGTTGAGGAGCAGTTGCAGCTTGCATATCAGCCCTAGTTGGTACAAGACACTGCATGCTGTGGATATCATTTGCACTTCTAATGAAATCTGAATTGATCAGTGCCCTCAGGAAGCAAATTGATAATTGAAATTCTTTCAATAAAATATAAATACTAAAAATACAAAAAAGAAGCAAATTGGATCTTTTGGGAGAAATTCATTCCCATGCAGAGCAGCTTGGACACTCCCTCACATGAGGCCTGTGATTGTTTCTACAGTACTATAATTGTAAACTTTTTAAAATTGAGGAAAGAAAAGGCATCAATGTTAAAATATGATGACAAATTGATATTAGAAAGTCACATTTTAACCAACATGTAAATTAATAGGAAATTCTATTCAGCATATGGCCAGAATAGATAACCTCTGTAGATTCTGATGTGAAAATGAACAATCTGGGTTCCAGGGTTGTCTTCTTAAATAATTGTGTTGGCCTTTGGAATATGCCTTTGCTAGAAATTGGCTGAACGCTTCACTGGCAACATGTATATTTTTTCCCCTGTTCAGGTGGTCATGAAAATTTTGCCAAAATGATTGATGAAGCAGAAGTGTTGGAGTTCCCCATGGTTGTGAAGAACACACGTGGTCATAGAGGTGAGTGAGAATCTGTGCATAATTGCCATGGAGTGCTGAATGAGGATTGTGCTTTGTCTAAAGCTTCCTGGCTATTTCGGAAACTCTTTAAATATCCTAAACTCAGGCTTGACAAGAAGATGCAGATTTTTACAGTGATGTAGTAGTATCAACCCTTGCCTGAATAACAAACTGATGTACAGGCAATGACCAATTTAAGCATGTCCGAATGATGCGCGATCGGGCATAGCACCAAACCCAGAAGTAGCCCTAAATGTCAAAAAGACATTGTGGAAATGGGCGGAACGGGCAAATGAGGTTTGCCTAGACCTTCTAACTAAGGTGGTATACCTCTCTCAACATGTGGATAAGTAGAACACCAAGTGTTTTATGTAGCTACAAAATCACATAAGTGTATTTCTGCATGTTGAATCATTTTAATAAGAGGAACAAAAATCCTTACCTTTTCTCAGCTAGAGTAAAGTATAATTTATTGATAATTTTGATGTTAGCATTTGAATTTAGAATTTAAACTCTGTTTAAGTAAATGATTTATATTAAGCTTATCGAACAACATTTGCAACAAAGCTTTTCTAGTTTCTGATTTTATTTATTTAGAGCATTTATAAACTGCTTAATATTTTTTAAAATTCTACAATGTAATAAACAAACAGTATCATTGCAATAAAAATGCAACCTGAAGCCATTAAAACAAAGATTCAGGGTATCCCTTGAGGATAGCCTGGAGGTTAAGGTGGTCAATGACCCGTAGTCATGATGGCTGTATTTTACCTCTGTATCAGAGGCTTTATGCCTCTGAACACCAGTTACTTCGGAAACACAAGTGGAGACTGTATTGTTTCACTCATGTTGTGCTTGTGGCCTTCCTGTCAGCTTCTGGCTGGCCACTGTGAAAAGAGGATGCTGGTTTTGATTCAGCAGGGTTCTCAGATTATTTTCTAAAAATAAAATTACTGCATTTTGAGCAAGTATTTTAAGAAAATACTAAGACTATAGCTATTGACTAGTAAGCAAAGATACAGTAGTTTACAAGGTGGAGGGGCGACCCCTTCCCCCCACCTCTCCCCCCCCTTTCTTCCTAATGTAACCCTAATGTCTCAGCAAATGAAACTGACCTATGGAAAATGTAACTTGAAAAAAGAGACATTGCGCATACCTGTGTAAACCAAGAAAACTTTAATAAAAAATACAAGGGGGAGGGGTGGCGGCAAACATTCTGCAGGACTAAAATAATAGTAATTGTGTTACTACCACATATGCAGGATCACCATACGGTCTGTTTCTCCCAGTGGCCTGCTAAGTTGCATGTAATGTTAGCATGGTTTAATTAGGGTGCAATGTGCTCTTTGAAGCTAACCCTGAAGAACGCATAGGCTCCCCATAAGAAAGGTTTTGTGCATCTCCGGGAGAATGAGCTTTTTGCCAGCAAGGGGGAATGGAAACACTAGAGCAAGCAACATTTTCACAGGAAACCAACCCATGAACTTAGCAGTGATTTAGGAAATAATGCTTGAAGTCTTGTTTTTTGGTGGTGGCAGGGATGTGGAATTAAGGCTAAACCCTTGTTTTGGATATCTAGACAGTAACAATTGTGGAAGCAGCAAAAAGGGGTAGCTGGGTAGACAGGGCTAATATTTATGCTTTGTGGGGCAACTCTCTGACCACACAGTCAAAGGAGCAGACAGAAGCAAATTACTTAAATCCTGTTCCCAGGCCTGCAGAACCAGCCATGAGCATTGGACTGAGGTGATTGCAGATGAAATTCTGGTGTGGAACACCACAGGCAAATGTTTGCTACACATAAATGCATGTGCACATGCACACCCACACATATCCCAGACAGTTGTTCCAGAAAAAGCTTCAATGTGTGTGAAATAAACACAGTGACAACTTAAAACAGCAGTAATTGGTGAGGAGTCGGTCTGGGCGATATCTGCCTTTCAACATTGTGATATATCACCAGCTGAACATTGTGATACACTGATAATATCATGATGTTTGAAATAAGGATGGAGCTGTGCAGAGGCATTGGCTGGCTTCACAGTTTTCCCCACATCGTGATTTTTGCATAGCAAACACACATCATGGTCCGCAATATATTGCCATGTCAAAAATTATGAAACTGATATGATATGGGCTTTAAACCAGTTTTGGATGGTATATCAATTTATCGCCCAGTCCTAGTGAGGACACAGTGATCTAAGCATGGCTGAGTAAGTCCACATCTGCAATGGGGCGTACCCAGATGAGTAGAAACAAACTTCTATATTCCAGTCCAGTTATTTCATTCTGGGTTTTCCCTTTGAAACTCCTCTGTTGGACAATGCTTATCTTTTGTGTTTCTGTTATGTGGCCTCTTGCAGGAGAATAGCTGTTTGGGGCTTTGGGGGTTGTCTGAAAGAAAGAATTTGCCTGTAAGCAAAAGTCCAAGGCCTGTGGACACAGGATTGCATAAATACAGGGATGAAATATTTCCCTAAAGTAAACATTTTAAGCAAAAGTGATTTGCTTGCCTTATCAGTTGCTAAAAGGAATGACTTATCTTCATTTCACCAGGCTCTTGTGTGTTTCGTGGCAAGTAGATAGTTTGAATAGGTCAGTTAAGGAAGAGGAAGGGCTGGAGATCAAGAATTGCATGGTGTGGTTACGGCTGTTTCAGAAGCAATGTATTGTGAAGCCTCACTGTACTGAGTGGTCCTAAGGGCTTAAGAAACTGACCGCTTGTGGGCAAGGCAGGAGCACAGATTTCTGTGAAGTGGGGCGTCACAGCTCCAGTTGTCTTTCCTGCCTTGTCGATAGCAGTCAGCCTTTTGTTTGCTCCGCATCGCCACAGCATCTGGGGCCTTAAGACTAGTTTAGGGGGCACTGCCACTTGAGGCAGCTTTCTGTATCAGTTTAGTTTTAGGCCTGGCTCAGGGTTCATTTTTCTAGGGATAATTTTTTTTATAGATTTTTGTTGCATTCAGCTTACTGGTATAAACAACGAAAGAATATTTCCCATCTTAAATGATACTAAGAATTCTAATACTTCCCATGGATTTGCATTTGGCAAATAAATAAATAATTTTTATATTTTTTACTGTTGCACTAATTAGTAGCTACCAATTAATTGGGAGTGGTTCATTTTGGGTTCATCAGCTAATCATACACAGCACCTTGGAATCGGCTGTCATCTTTGGACTGTGATTGGTGCAGCCCTCTGTTTTATGTGTCTAGAGAACCCAAAACCTGTTGCAAAACGCTCTTGCAACCTAGTACTACTAGAATAGCACGGAATGATACAGGCCAAGATTGAAGGATACTGGCAGACCTATACTGAGGGAGTTGAGAACTGGAATAAACGTTGGAAATTGTGAGTTTGCTTTAAGGTAATGTTTTGTTTTTCAAATTTTGCTATTTTTATAGCACTAAATGTGCAAAGCGCTTTACCAATTTTAATTTTATTCATACATGCCCCAGTGCTGCCAGGATACTTTTTTTGCAGCACTGAGATTAAGGATTATGTTTTTCATACCCTTTAGAAATATGCAGAAAATTCAGTGACCTCCTCCCCCTTTCACCTTCTATACTGTTTTTATGCAGGTAAAGCTGTGTTTCTTGCAAGAGACAAGCACCATTTGGCAGACTTGAGCCATCTAATTCGTCATGAGGCCCCTTATCTATTCCAAAAATATGTCCAAGAATCCCATGGCAAAGATGTTCGTGTCATCGTAGTGGGAGGTCGTGTGGTGGGCACTATGCTGCGTTGCTCAACAGACGGTAGAATGCAGAGCAATTGCTCGCTTGGTAAGAATCGAAGTGTGCTTATTCTTGGGTGGAATTGGGGCCGGCAAAGGAGAGTTTAAAATCTAATTTAAGTGGCAGCCGTTTCATGTGCAATTACAAATAATTAAGCTGTTACATTAAAAAATTAGATTTTGAAATTGGAGACTTGACCAACTTTTTCAAAAGACAAGATAATGGTATTTAGAATATTATGTAGTAGGCTTCCTTCAGTTTATATGGTTTTATCTGGTCACAAATATAAAAGAATAGTGATGTGGTACGTGCCAACTTACTGCCAATGAACTGTGTGACTGGAAATGGGCTTCATTATTACTTATTTTATCTTGAAATGTTGTCTCCTTGGACCACTTTTATCTTTTCTGTGGCTGTTATATCCATGGTTACATATCTTGGGCTTTGATTATCCCACCAAGTTTTTAAATGCCTACTTTTATTTCATTCACTCCTTTTGCTTTACCTCTCATGGAGTGAGATCTTGAACCAAATGTGAGGGCACTATCATCTGCCTGTAAAGCTATATTAATCGCGAACCACTTTCAGAAGCAGTGTGGTTAAAAGCTGGTATTCAAATACTGTTAAGCAATTCCTTTTTTAAAAAATAGAATCTGTTTATCTCGTTCATCATCCCCTGCTGGATTGAAAAGTTTTTCTGTCACCTGTTTTCATAGAATTGTGGAGTTGGAAGGGACACCAAGGGTCATCTAGTCCAAACACTTCCAATGCAAGAATATCAACTAAAACATCCATGACAGATGCCCATCCATTTATGCACTAGCTGTTGGGTTTTCTGTCATTCAGGTGGACTCCATCTTTTTGATACAGACTTCCCTAAATGTTCCCCCAAGACTTCAGTCTTATTCGTTATGGAGCCCCCGCATCTCTACCTGTTTGGTCCATGGTTTTTTTTAAAGATGTAGCCCCCAAATAGGTAGACCTTCAGTAGCCCCACCCTGAGATTTACCCTTCTCTCTTTTGCCAGGTGGCATAGGAATGATGTGCTCGCTGAGTGAACAAGGCAAGCAGCTGGCAATCCAGGTGTCCAACATCTTGGGAATGGATGTATGTGGCATCGACCTCCTCATGAAGGATGATGGCTCGTTCTACGTCTGCGAGGCCAATGCAAATGTAGGTTTCATTGCCTTTGACAAGGCTTGTAATCTAGATGTAGCTGGTATCATAGCGGACTATGCCGCTTCCCTTCTTCCCCCCGGTCGCTTGACACGACGCATGTCCTTGCTCTCTGTGGTGTCCACGGCTAGCGAGACTAGCGAGCCAGAGCTGGGCCCTCCAGCTAGCGCCACTGTCGACAATATGAGCGCCAGCTCCAGCTCTGTCGACAGCGACCCTGAAACCACAGAGAGAGAGTTGCTCACCAAGCTCCCGGGGGGTATATTCAACATGAACCAGCTAATAGCCAATGAGATTAAGCTCCTGGTGGAGTGATGCCACGTGTAAATAAATATGACCAACTTTCTTGTACATTTTTTTTTAAAAAAACAACAACAACTACTTGTAGTGCTGTATATCGGAAGCAGCTTATGGAGGTGAAGGGAGGTTTTAGTCTGGGGATCAAGATCAAAACGCATGTTCTGTGAATGCTGCTTTTTTGCTACTTCTTGATTTTGCAGAACATACGTTTAGTTGATATTTTTGACAGCCAATTTCCCTTTGGTCATGTCCAGTTAAGAACCTGCATTTGTGTGGGGGAGGGGGTTGGAACCTTTGCGACATTAGGGATGCCACTGTGATTTTTAAACTCATTGCAGAGCATGTGGGTTCATTGGGAAGTGATTCAGCTTGATTTGTGCTTTCGGAACTTAGAAGTTTTAATTCTCCAAAAGCATTTGTAAACTATTGTCTGTAACCATCCCCTCACCTCATTAGCGCTCAGTCCTATTGGTTATTTTATACCCCTTGCTTTTTGTCCCATTAGGAGTTTATAGGTTAGGGCAGCCAATTTCTGTTTCATCCAAAGGTTCTAGATATCGGCATTTCCCATCTAATGTCTGTAGGATCTGTGAGAATTCGCATCCCTGACAAACAGTCTGTAATGGCCTCAGAAGTCTGGCCCTTAAAGCAATTAAACAGGGTGCAGCATTTATTAGTTCAGCATGAGCTTTTGAACCAAACCTGTGACTTCTGCCATTTCAGTATTAACAGATGGGTTTATGTCCATACATTTATATTTAAAACAAACCACTTTCTTTCGGAGAAAGATTTTAGTATGTGTGGATTTTTAAGAAATTATTTTAATTCCTGGGGTGGGGGGGGAGAAGGTGTGTCTAAATTTCAGTCTTGTTCATTGATGGCAGAAGTGGCATGTTTTCTTTTGCGCAAAAGGCAAAGATAAACAGCACTGTTAACTTTTGGTGTACAAAATAATGTTTAATCCGATGTGAAAAAGAATAACACTAGTTTAAAACAAATGTGCATTGACTTGTATTTGTTAGTGTTTTAGTCCTTTTTGCAAGATATATGCTATGTTAATGTTTCGTTTTTAATACATGCTCGTCCAACACTTCCTTCTCCATGCCTGCATCTTTAACAGTGGCCAAACTTGAAAATACCCATACTGTTTAACATCACCACTATTTAACAAACAAAAACTAGACACCTTTTTCTTAATCTGTTACCCTGAAAAAATGTGGGAGGGGGTGTGGAGGAGGGTTGAAGTGGTTGCAAATTTCACAACCATCTTGGAGTAAACTTAACGTGTTACTACTATTAGTAACGTTTCTCTGTAGAACACATTAAAATCTAAAGTGACTTCCTTAAGAATAAATCTTGAAGAGAAATAAGCAGGTTTTGGGCAACAACATAGGACACTTTGCTAGTAAGGCCCAGCCAGAATGGGAATATGATTTAAGGCCACACTTCTGTGGATCTCAGGCCCCTATGTATGTGTCTGTATTTTGCTTTGTTTTGTCATTGGTTTTTTGTCTGTCCAGTTCGTCACTCTTTTTTCCAGAATGCCTGATGATCTCCTCTCCCAACCCTTACCCAATCCTGATACTTCTGGCTGTGCATTTTCTTATTAAATTTGATAAAAGAACCAAAACAGCAGCTTTGGGTCTGTTTTAATGGCCTCACCTTCCTCCTCCTCACCCATTTCTCACTCATTTATTTTCTTTGGGGTGTGTACAACATGGAAACAATATATACAGAATCCTATTACTTTTTATAAAAAAAAAACACACCACATAGTAAAATGTTTGCAACAGGAAGATGGTTTGTGGAAAGTTTTTGGAGGGTGGGCAGCTTATGTGTACAGTGCTGCTTTTATCTGGATGCCTCAAAGGAGCCTGGCCCCTCTGCCTTCTGAGGCTCTGAGCTTCATTCCTCTGGCCCATCCTCTCCACTTGGCTGTCTAACCTTCACTCGGATCTTAAATACACACCAGTTGAGGATTACTACGCAGAGAGGCGTCAGGCGGCAATAAACAGAAAAGTGTTAACCTGCTTTCATGGAGGTTTGGTCATGCCTTGTTTGTACATTTTTTTGTTTTTTAAAATATGTACTCTTCTTTTTTGTAGAATTAAATATTATTTAAATCAAGTGGAAGGTTGACTGTTGACATTAGCTGATGAAGCAAATTGAGTGCCCAGGTTGGAACAAAAGATACTAAGGTTTTCATTTTAAAAAACCCCAAACACCCAGCAACTCAGGCAAAAGCCCAGTCTTTGACAATTTTTTTCCTGGTTGGTGGTTCTTCAACCCTTTGTCAGCTACACGTGTCTTCTAAAATACAGGTTTCTCTGACGACCCAGTTGGGTAATCTTTTTCCTTATATGTGCTTTGAAACACTGAGCATATTTCAGGAATTTGAGCAAAGAATTATCCTTCTGTTATCTGATAGAACTTTACAAATCTCTGAATCACTCACTGAAAAGAAACAAAGTGAATCCAGGAAGGAACTGGTAACTCTTTGACAGTTCTGATATGGGCTACATTTAGTCTGCGTTGCTTGAGCAAAACTGGTAGTGAGAAGTCTGATTTTCACACTCATGTGTCTTTGATCCCCACCCCAAATTCCTAGACCCAGTTTACATCAATATAAACACAGTGCAATGAAGCACACATTTCTTTCTTAAAAAAAAAAAACCAACATACACACACAAACGAAACATGAAGAGTTTTTCAAGCTTTGATTTGTCTACTTGTCATGAGATGGTCATGGATGTATTGTGAGATTGGAGGAAATTGTGGCTAATCTGTGGGAGAAGAAAAGTCGCACTAAAATCTCACAGGAAATTGTACTTAAAAAAACAAGGGTTGTAGATTCATCCCCTACCCTGCCTATCGTAGCTCCACCAGGGAAATGTCGTGGTAGAAGGTTTTTAAAACAACATACCTATCAGGTAAAGAAAATAAATCACGCTCTTACTAATCAGGGTGAAAATTCCACACAAGCTAATGCTACATGTCACACTTTTCTGAAGAACATTTACTTAAATACAGTAAGAGCACCAGCGTTGCTGATCATAGTTTGAAACTTTATGTTGAAACGAGCTCTTGGTAAGACAGAAGTCATAGGATCAGCATAGCCAATGACATAACACAAATGGAAGCAAAGTTGCTGGGCTGTGTGGTGGTGGGTGGAGCTTGATGAATTCCATATGTTTTATTTGTATTTTTAATATGTTTGTAGTTCTATATAGCAAATTCTGCAGATAAAATGGTTACCTTCATACATTTTTGTATTGTGTAGAAATGCAGATTGTGTTTATAGCTTTGTATGTTTTCAGATCTTTAATGTCTTAATGTTTTGATAAATTTTATAAACCCTCCTCTCATTCTGGAACACTGTGATAGATCATCAGTAATAAATGATGGAAGGACAGCACACTCATGGACTACTTTTGTTCTTGTTGGGTTGCACTCACCTTTCAAACTGTGTGATCATGCTTCACTGACTTTGCCGGCAATGCCTCATGTGGATTATCTCCTAAGAAAAATGTTCTGGACCTGCGATGCTTATAAAAATTTAAAAGAACTCTACGAGAGGTGCTGCACCGGACTCTTACCAGAATCAAGAAGTGGAATAAATCATTTAAACTTCTAATAAGTCTCCCAGTTTAGAAAAGCAAAGCCCAAGTAGGTTAAATGTGTATGGGCTTAAACATTGTAAGACGTATCAACATGTACAATTCTTTCTCATGGCTCACTCTTTTTGAGAAGGTTTATGAGCTATTTGGCTGGTGTGAGACTCACGACCCACTCCTGTTCTCTCTATGGAATTGTAGGTGCTCAGACAGGTAACCTCTGCTGCTACTGTCTCTTTTTATTTTTAATTTTTCTCTGTTCTAGGAATTCCTAAAATGCAAATTATTGTAGGATTAATAATGCAATGTTACCTTTTTCCTTTAGTTTTCTTTTACTTTTATTTTGAGTCTCCTGACCTTGGAGGGTGATTTTTGGGATGATCTGATGGTGGCTTGGACCATTGTTGGAAGTTTCCATACCCCCGTCATGTACCAGTTTTCAGTTGAATGTCTTTTATTTGATTAATGCACTGTCCATGTTTTAGGGTGGGAATTTGTAGTTCTTGGGGAACACTGTTCTGCTATGTAAACTTTTATATACATAGAATTCATTTTGCTGATGTTTCTAACAGTTCACACTTTCTTACTGTTCTTTGCAAAACTTTTCAGGAGCCAAAAAAGTCAAACAATCCAGAGAAAAACTTCCCTTCTCCCCTTTCTGATGGCAAGAGAAAGAGCTTGTGAAAAATCCTTGAGAATGTTCCTCCCTAAACTTTTCCCCCCTGTGGTAAAACAGTAAACGCAGCAGTTTGGTGGCATCCAGTACCGACCTGTTGGCAGGTAACTTTCAGCTCTTTTGATCATCCCATGTTTGCTAACATTGCTTTCCTTTCTTCTAACACCCTAGTTTTAATATTATTACTGTCCAGAAAGAATGAGGCTTAGGAAACATGTTGAGTTCTTCTTGTTTTTGCTTTTTGCTTTTTTGCTAGAGCCATCTTTTAATAAACCTTTTCAGCATCCATGTGTTCAAGTAGGATCATGGCAAGGATGAGTTTAAACAACATGCACTGCTTCAGAAGGGAGTGGTGGGATGGTGTGTAATTCCATAAATTCTGCCATCTCCACCCTCCCATGTTCCTGTCTTGCTCTTCTCACTCCCTTCCCCCTCCCCCCACCATATACACTCTTGGCTTAAGTTTTTACAGGGCTTTGGTGCTTTCCAGGGGCACAATCAGCACAAAACTAATCGGCATCAATTAATAACAGGTATGAAAAACTAGCTGTACAAAGTTATATATAAAATTAATTTCTTATAGCAGGGCTGGGGGGGAGGGGGTGGTTTTCATCCTTTGTTAAGGCCATTTGAGGGTGACGTTTTCAGACATTTTTAGTATGTGCTGTTGAGGATGGTACTCATGTCAGTAATACTTGGTGATTCAAATGATCTCTTGATAACTTTGAAAACAATTTATTAACAGCCCGAAACTTGTATAGTGCTGCAACAGATAATAATTTTGCAAACATTTTGACATATGCACCCCCTCTTGTGATTTTTGTTTTCTATGCAAAATGGGACAAAAAGTGTGTGTGTGTGCATGTGTGTGTGTGTGTGTGTGTGTACACACACACGCACACACACATGCATGCTGGTGAGGGGGCTGCTTTTGCAGTGTACTCCCTCCTCCTGTCGATTTGCAAACACCTGGCTAATTTAAAGGAGGTAGTTGAAAGCCTGGTGAGGAATTAAAGCTCTCCTCTTTCGACTTGCAAACAGATTAAGGAAAAGTTCATGCTGCAGATTGCTTCCTTTAAATTGGCTGCGCCCTTGTGAATTGACATCTTAAAGGAGATAATCAGTTGCAGTCGCTTTGCTGAAAATAAAAGTATTCTCAATGCATTAGGAACACCTCAGGAAGCATTGTCCCTGCTCCTGGGGGAGAGAGATCCAAGGGGGCAGGGAGAAGGATGAGAGTGGTGTTGAAGCAGTAGGAGTCTGTGGGAAGAATGTGCTACTTTTTCCCCCTTTGGGAGCCCAGGAAGGTGTTAACGTCTTCAGTAAAAGTTGTTTGGTTCTGTGATGTTCTATGTGGCTCAGGTCGTGTGTTTCAGATCTGTAGCTACTCATATGCTATAAGAAAGAATTAAATAGCCTTCTAGGTTCTACAGTACCTGGAAATTAGTTGAGCTCAACCCAACCAACAAAGCTGCTGCACACCCCTTCCTATTGAAATGTATGGAAGTCACATGGTAGCAGTGCCAGGTGGTATTTGCCTATCCTATTTTAATCTGTCCTTTATCCAGATAGTTCCATCTGTAGGGAGGCCTTCCAGAGCCTGTTACTGAGTATCGTCTGTCCAGAACTCTTTTTGAAGGGTGTGGGTGGATATGGGGGAAAGCTTGAAATAAGCTTTGGTGCCTTAAAAGGATCCCCATTGTATGATTTTTCTGCAAGCTGAACAAGAACTTCTTCTATATACCCTTGTGCTGCAACAGAGTAATAAAACTGGTAGGTGGCAGCAGAAGAAGGAACTTATTCAGATGGCACCCGTGAACTGAGAATGCTGCCATGTGTGGAGAGATGGATTCCAAAACATTAGCTGGTGTAACGTGCAAAGATGAGAGGCAGCTTCCCTGACTTGTCAATCTGCATGGTGAGTCTGACTCTTGGTCAATTCTTATCCACAATAATGGATCTTTACACACCACATTTCTCCTTAATCTGGAATACTGACTGAAAGCCATTATGGAGGGCTGACAGACCTGTGTGTGCCTGTCTGGATTTCATGTTACATAGTACTTTAAGAGATTGTTGCTGACTAGTTTATCACAACCTTCCCCTAGGGCATCCATTTGCTCATGTTAAAAATATGTAACACTTTCTTCCAAAAAGTACTGCTAGATTGTATTTTTATCACTTCCATTTCAAAGGCATTTTCCATGTAGTATTTATACTTGACATGTATTTCAAGGTGAAGGAAATGACTCTGTACAAATTTCATTATAACAGAAATGGAATGTGAAATTTGACATTTGATCTCACTGTGGCCCAGATTTTCAGTTCCAAGGAATGTTCTGCATTAAAGAGCCATTGGCTCATACTTCATGTAGGCAATGCTGTGTGGAATGAGCAGTTAGAAATAGAACTCATTGGGGAAAATTGTCAGCAGCTGAGTGGAATGAGAAGCAAATATTTATGATCTCAAAACATATTACAGTAAGATTTCTTCGACTTTCATATTTTCCCTACAGACTTTTTCCAAAACTGCCCCTTGAAAATTCATATATTGGAAATCAATTGTAGCCATAAGAAATCTTTTACAACTATTTGCTTGCGATCATTACGGTGCCCATTAGATCACAGTTAATCTGGGAGTTAATGTGCCACAGATTTTAAACACAAGATAAACATTAATAATAAACCTATGAGACATTTCCACCAAATGTTCATGGTTTGCCATCTGAACAGCTTTGTGTAAGATAAGAAGAGTTAATGTGCAAGTGAATGGCTGCTGTGATTGCAGGAATCACTAAAATCCATGCAGTACTGCTTGTGGGTAATAGGGTTCTGTGGAAACAATTCATTGGTGCTGCCACATATGTGAACTTGTTCTTTGTTTGGTTAGACCAAGGTGCCCCTTGCTTCTCAATGATTTTTTGAGTGTCTGAAATATGACACTTCTGAGAAGCACAACATGAGTTTTGGACTGCCTGTCTTATTTTTTTTTGGGGGGGGGGATTGCATGGAAACGGGATATGCTTACAAGACAGAACTTCAGTTAGAAAAAGCAAGGTAATCCTGAATGATATAATAATGCAACAAGTTACCTTTTTCCACCTACAGAGCACATAGTAGGGGTGGCTTAGAGGATCAGATATCTTGAGCACCCTTTTTGCATTTGAAGAGACTTCCAAGAGATATGTGACAGACTGACTTAGAGAAACAGTGGGGTGGATCAAGGCCTTTATTTACAGTGAAATGTGCAAAAGTCATGTTGGAGGTGCAGAGCGTGGGGAAACGCTGGAGCAGGAGGAAGCAGTGGAGCAGGTGGCAGCTGGACAACATTTGCTGATCTGTCTCAGGCAGCAAAACATTTTGAGCAGGCCCTGGCTCTCTTTCCCCCACCCCAATGATATTTACTTGAACTTGCTGAGTGACGGCCAAGAATCTGGGTTGAAGTGACCTTAGTATGTGGGTGTCATCCAACTCCCTCTAATCCAGATGTGGCAACCTCATTTCCAGTAATGGGCTGGATGCGGGCTAATAAATTGAAGCTCAACCTAGATAAGCTGGAGGTGTGATTAGTGGGTGGGTAGGGGGCATTCAGTTTGTGCAAGATGGGATAGCACTCCCTCTTGAACTGGTTCACAGCGTGAGTGCAGGAAGCTCCTGCAGCCAATCAGAAGCCACGCCTTGGTTTTCGAACAGTTTCAGGAGTCAAACAGACTCCCGGAACGGATTAAGTTCAAGAACCAAGGTACCACTGTACTGCAGAATAGCGGGACTATGGAAAGAGTGATGTGGTGCTGGTTTTCTCCCAGTGCACCAACTTAACTGTAGTTTAAAGTGATGTGTGAACTGGACCATTGATTGTATGCCTCCCTAAGCTCATTTCGTATAAAAACTTGCTAAAACCAATGTAAATAATAAAATTAAATGCAGTAAAAGTAGTCATGCACCAGTCACCTGTGTCTAAGGAGTAATTTGATAACCTAGCATCCTTCCACCCAGGTCCTCTCTTTTTAATGTAGCTAAAGAATGCTGATTTCAGTGCATACTGCAGACATGCCTGTCATCTTTCCACCACACCTGCTTTTCCCAGCTGGCATACCTGATGAGTGTGTTCATGTCACGGGAAGGCCAGGGGAAGCAGCTGGGAGGAAAGCTTTCTAAGTGAAAAGGAGAGAGAAGCATTAGGAACCAGTACCGCAATCTTCCTCTGCTGCTGTGCCACTGTTTAACAGAGACCCAAAGTGTCCGCCCGTCCGCCCCCCCCCCCCCGATATGTAGTTCTATACAAGTACTGCAGACCAATCTCTCAGTTGAGTACTTGTAATAAAATGTGATTTGTGCTTAAAAGGAGGAGTAGAAAAAAGCCAGAGACACTGCACTCTCATGCATTTTTAAAAAATATTTGAAATCATTGCTACAGAGTTAGAGATATACAGCCAGATCCTTCACTGATTGAGTTAATATGCAAAATTCTTCCTCTCCCACCCCCATCTCCTCCTAGTTTCCAGAGCCCCTTTTATGTCCTGCCTGATACAGCTTTCCTTCAGTGCCTTCATTTCTCCAACCCATGCTTCCCTTTGCTCTTCTTTTTCATGTCCTTGTACATAAGGGCTGTTGTTGTTCACGTCTGTCTTGATAGACAACGGAGTGCACCTCTAGGGGGCGCAGCCAAACCGCTGCATTAGCAGTACTAAAGTGACCTCCTTGGGAAGCAAACCTGGACAGTGTGTATGGAGGTCCTGGGCTGCCCAGATGACAAGGCCCCTGTCTTGGCCTTGCTTTCCTGCAAGATTTGCAGGAAGGAGACGTATCAGGCACCATCCAACCATCTTAGACACCCCATTCCGGATTTGTGTAGGGTTTGCTCCTTAGCTTGCTCTTCTCCTGAATATATCTCATGAGCCAACAGAGGTTTAGGATCAGAGTTTGCCTTTTCCTAGATGAGCTACCTTCCCAGGTTGACTAGTCCCATCTGTCCCTCACTTCCCTCTACAGCACGTGCGGAAACCACCTTCTTGACCGATGGACCCACTCTTGCTCAATCCAGTGGAGCCTGTATTTGCATTCAGGGGAAGTACCTAACTCACCGAGGGTTTGAGACCCATCAGCTACTCTCACCTGCTTTAGTCAGCCAGTCGATGCTGTTCCTGGGATGTGGCCGCTGTCGCTCTGACAGCTTCTAGGAGCCACAGGTGAGAGCTGACTGCAGGGTGGGGACGAATGGTGGACGAACTACCCCAGAAGGAGCATGGTGTGTCCCCCACCAGAGGCACTACTTCTCCCCCAGCACCCTATACACGCCGCATAAAGGCTAGTAATGGTTTAAAGCCACACGAAGCTCATGGAAGCTCCAGGCACACTGCCTTCAGTTCTGTCATGGAAAAAAGATGTAATTTGAAATAACTTGTGCAGCTTTTTTACACTGCCCTCCTTCGTGCCTCTAGGGCTCCCAAGACCTCAGCTACTTTCTTTACCAGGCACTCCTGTGTCTTCTCAAGATTCCTCCCTCTTGCTCCCTACAGCCTCATCAGTCCTTGGGCTCCGCGTGAAGCTATTCTTCCATCCAAATAGAAACTTTGAACAAAAGGTGACGTGACCATCTATGAGTCAAACTAGATGTGACAAGACAACCGTGTACGTGTGTGTTGTTCATATGCAGAACAGGGGGTTAGGCTGGATCTATTTTTGCATGAAAAGCAGTGTCAGTAAAGAGAATGAAACCCCTCTTGCCTTAGCTTGCTACATTCCAGTATTTCTAAAAATTCGCCGCTTCTCCTGCCCAGTCAAGCCCTATTAGCAAAGGAAGCTGAACTCTAGAGAAACTCTTGCTGCAGTGGAATGCAATAAGAGAAGGGAGGAGCTTAGTTTCCCTCAAGTGCATTTTAAAAGAACACGTTCAAATTGCTTACTTTGTGCAACCTGCAGAGTTTATTCCACTTGTGTCCTAACAGTCTTGAGTTCTTGGGCTACTGGATTTTTAGTTTTGACTAAAGCAGACTTTCAGTCATATGGTTAGTCTGCAGGTACTGGCAAATACTGCAAATTCATTTGATAAAGGAGCAAAGAGAATTGCTACTAAAGTGTTTTCCGCTTCCTTTCACATGAAGATTTCACACAGACTCACCTGTCCCTCAGAAAAGCGGGTAGCAGGAGCCCCACCAGCCTCTGACCCAGTGTTTGGAGGAATAAGCAAGATTACAGTTTGCTCTAGAAGGCCTTGGAGGCAAAACTGCTTCTCCACGAATTCCAGAACTGTTTTTGTTCCAAATGACATTTCCAGAGGCAAGCTTTGTAACTGCAGGAGAATAGAGTACTGTTGAGCTTGTGAAACTACTTATGCACCCCCCCCTTTCTATGCAATATTTTCACAGGACTCTGATGCTGGGTCAGCAGCCCCAGAGACTGCCACTATCTCGCCAGAGGACAGGTAATGCATGGCAGGGGGGTAATGGTAGCAACATGCTTGTTTGACCTGAGCTCATATTTTCTACTGTACCTCTTTCTTCCCCGATAATGAAGAACCATCTTCAAGGCTAGTCAGTATCCTTGATGAGTCTCTGGTGGCTACCAACGATGAAGCCAACTACTCTGATGGTGGTTTTTGTGCTACTTGTCTCTCCATTCCCCATCCCCAGCATTCCAGTTCCGTGGTTTTATATTACGGTGACCATTTCTCTCTTATTTCTGTAGGGTATATGAAGCATCAAGAGACCTACCTTCCTTCTTTTTATGGGTTTTGTTCGTTGCCCTTTGTTTCTCCAGTTGTGAAGGGAATGGTGCAGGGTGGCATAAAGTCCAAAGACTGAAACAAAATGGCATCAGTGGGAATAACGTTTTCATCATATAATAGAAGATGCTCAATAAACTGCAATTAAAGAAAATTATGTGTATGTGATTCTTCTGTAACTAATTGTGGTCAAATCAGTTGGCTCCTCGGGCAAGTTGACCTCTATGTTACTTTGATCAAGCCTGCATCCCAGTGTTAGTAGTATACATGTGTACGGATTCTGAAAACATGCCAACAGTGCACAGCTGCCTTCTGTGGAATCTAAGGGGATCTGCAAAGCTTCATGTCCTAATGGGAATTTGTTAGATTATTAGAGTTTAGAGCATGGGGGTGGGGTTGGGGTTTTTTACTTCTCTCATTAACAGCACAGTTCATCCTCATTATTTAGAAATGATCAAGCCTTGGCACTGGAAGTTTTCCGCATGTCAAGAAACAAATAGTTTGTGCCTCATTCCACCTAGTCTTGCATACCAATCAAGACATACACAAGCTGGTTTGGGGAGAGGATTGAAGGAGGAATCTGTATCACTTTAGCAAGTCATGTTTCTGTAGGGAGTCTTGCCTCGCAAAGCAGTATCCCTAGATTATTGTAATTATGAATTTATTTTTGTCTGAAGGCTTAAGGCCTTCAAAATTTTTGTTTCTAATGGAAAGTTGCCTTAGCAACTATGACCATAAAATCATTCTGTACAAATATCCCACACGTTGATGGAATATAGGCTATCATGAATATCCATGACAGAGATATAGCCATGACCATTTTAAGTATTTCACTAGCTTGAGTATTTCAAATTTAATAATACCTTTGGCAGTTTTGGCCAAATAATGAACTCTAAATATATCTGTTCAGATCCTTTTATCATGGACAAATACTAAATCGCCATCCTAGAAGAGTGGACAACTAAGTATGGTAGTGGACAACTGAAAGCCCCAAATTACATCTCAAGAACAACTTCAGTAAAGCAATTAATATAAAATGCACAGAGTCCCCATGTTCTTGTTTCCCCTTACCAAGAGTATTGTGCCCATCCTTGAGAGTGGTGACACCTGAGATAAGCTACATGTGAAAGTCATGATAGCCTAGGGACAGCAACCCAACTTGAAAGTATTGTTTAGTGGCAACCAATGAATAGCTGAGTACCAGCAACTAAGATATTGCAAAGGGAAACGGTTCATCGCAAAGTGGGTTGGGGGAAAATCTCACATAAGCCTGCCAATACATTTTAGGGAACAGTTCCTTTCGTCACTATGGCACTCTGGTGGAAAATGCTGTTTGTTAAAATTTCCTTTCTGAGCTATTAATAAAGCCAAGAGTTTTCTCAGTATGCTAAGAACATACAAAGAGCCTGCTGAAACAGACCAATGGCCCATCTACTCCAGCATTCAGTTTTTACCAGATACCTGTGGGAAGCTATCAAGCAGGCCTGTGTCTTGTCACATGAAACATACAATTTTGAGATTGTATGTTTGTTCGTTTGCCGTAGTAAAGGTTTATGGAGGCTGAAACCCGTCTAATTGTTTAGTGCAATAGGGAGGATTGCTTTGGTGAAACTTAAAAAAGGATTTGTTACCTGCTTTTCTGATGAAAATCCGAGCAAACATGGGATTCTGCTGCTGTATTTTATTTCTATCTTTGTACGTGGCCTTGCCCATTCTCAAATGCTAACAGGAAGAATGTTACGAAAATGTTTCTTGTATGCATGTCATTCCATCTAGTCCTGTAATCTAGAGTTTGTGGTATTGGAAAGCATATTTCTGACAGAAGAGAAGCCAAAATGAGACATTTAAAACACCATTGCCTTGACCCGAGGAAGATTGGTGCCTCTGGAAGACGATAAGAGGTTGACCTCTTTCCTATGTTTGATGCCCGGTTTTTTACTCAGTAGTTCAAATGCACAAAATCCCAGAAACCACTCCTGCATCCTGCCAGAATAGTTCTCTGCATTTTGTTCTCTGCCTCCTTTTACTGTTCAGTTACTTTAAAAAACAACAACACCATACTTTACAATACAACATAGGACAAAACTATACACAGTATCTGGAATAACCTTTAAAAAACAAAAGCTGCATATTTCATTATAAAGTGTTCGTTTTACAAAAATGAATAAAAGGAGATAAGTTTACACTAAATTTGCTCCATAGTTGTATTTTTTATTTTTCTCACATGGTGAGTTTAAGTTTAAAATCCACCATTTGGTTTATCCATTACCCTGAAGGAAGGTGTAACTTGTATTGTCAAATATTATGCACAGAGAATCCTGGCTGTTGTGACTATGAGGGGTGCTAATTCTTTGGTTTTGGTAATTTAGTTCATTCATGCAGTTCGTGTGTGTGTGTGTGTGTGTGTGTGTGTGTGTGTGTGTACCGTGTATCTAACGGAGCTGAATACCCTAGGATCGCTCTTTAAAATAATTTTTCCAATACCTTATGTGCCATAAAGCATTCCTGCCATTTTTGTTAAATTCTTTTTTCATATTTTCTTTTTATTGAAAATTTTCAGTGAGAAAGGGAAAGGGAAAAGATAAACATAAAAAGAATACTTGAAATTGTGATACGGTACGGAGTATAGATATATACGCAATGCAGTTATTCCAACTACTGGGGGAAAAAATGCTAGCAAGACATAATTTTTATAAATGCGTTTTTCTTAAATTCTTGTCCTTTTTAAAATTTGCAACACAATGGAAATAAGGTGGGGGTGAGTGTGAGTGAACCATATGAAATGGAGGCTTATTAATATATGTCATGTGGGAGAGGGTTTTTTCTGTTGTAATTATTTTATATATATGGCTGTGGACAGGATGCCTGGATTGCAGAGAGTTGGCCACCTTGATCAAAAAGACACCTACGCCTCTGTCTTATTAAAAATACAATATGCATTGCCTGGATAAGTACTAGATAGCAGCACTCTACAACAGCCATATAACATTGATAATACCGTCTGTCAAGATCAGAAGTTCATTCTTTATAGGGAAGGTTGAGATGTGGTAATGATGAAATAAGGTAAAGGTAAAGGGACCCCTGACCATTAGGTCCAGTCGTGGACGACTCTGGAGTAGCGGTGCTCATCTCGCTTTATTGGCCGAGGGAGCCGGCGTACAGCTTCCTGGTCATGTGGCCAGCATGACTAAGCCGCTTCTGGCGAACCAGAGCAGCACACGGAAACGCCGTTTTTCTTCCCGCTGGAGTGGTACTTATTTATCTACTTGCACTTTGACATGCTTTCAAACTGCTAGGTTGGCAGGGGCAGGGACCGAGCAACGGGAGCTCAATCCGTCGCGGGGATTCAAACCGCCAACCTTCTGATCGGCAAGTCCTAGGCTCTGTGGTTTAACCCACAGTGCCACCTGCGTCCCTATGATGAAGTAAACAGATGGCTATATCAGAGGAAACAGTAGCACTTTCCCTCTTGTGATTGTGTCAAATTGTGTAAACAATACATTTTGTGCCAACGGTTGTAACATGCGAAAAGCTTCACTCCTGTGATAGCAACATGTTTTACGTTTATTTAGCTCTATTGGTTGAAGGGGTCTTGGCAGTCAATGCACCTGTATTGCATCCAGGAGGTTCCAGGTCCAGTCCCATGTAGGGCTTGAAAATACTCCTGCCTGACAACACTCGGACCATGACACAGTTAGTTAAAACCAGTATTAAGGGTATATATATACAAAGTAATGCCCAGAACAGATAATTCATATTAAATGCTAAATAACCATTCTTGAACCTTAACTTCAGCTGGCTGGCTCTCCTCCTCCAAACCCTTTCCCTGCATTTCCATTCTCCCTCCCATCTCATTCTTTGTCCTTCGTTTTTCATCTTTCCAATTGCCAGTCTCACCAGACACTCCAGCTGCTTCTCTGACTTCAACTGTGGGATAACTAGTATCATACAACCAATGTGCTTAATGCATGAAGTGGTTAATACCATAGAGTAAGCTGTCCTGCCAGGCTTAACCTAGGTCACTTCCCCTCACCTTGGGAGGAAATAAGTAAACACACACACATCTATCTGATGAACTCGGTGTGTGGAAAACTGGTTGATCCAGCTTAGCTGCATGGCTCTCACAAGCCACTTTTGTGTTACTATACCATTTAGGAATTTTCACTACATTCTAACTAAGCCACGTTTTACTGGCTGTGCAGTTATCTGAAGCCCACGAACCTGACCTTTGAAGAGTTTGGAAGTAAACTGATTTTTATGCTGGGGGGAGAGGGAAACCTGAGAAAGCAAGTTTGTAAAAGGAGACATTAAGGAACTCTTTTAAAGGTCTAACCACCTATATTTCCATGCTGTACTTTGCTCCTTATTTTGCGATTTTAAATATCTGCTGGAGTTCTCATGCCAAAGAAAGAACTTGCCCCAAACCTGGCATCCAGGAATTCTCCTTTCTATATAGTGTTATGAATTAGGGAAGTTAAACTGGATGCAAGACCCCACCAACCACTGGAACCAGCAAGTGTTTAAATCAAGCCAAGCTATCTTCCTGATGAGGTGATAGCCTGGGTGATGAACCATTAAGCAGGATTAAGGGATAGCGTGGGAGATGGCAAATACCCCTCAATTCAGGGCGGGGGAGAGCCAGGGTTGAGTGTTTGGGGGGGGCAGGGATGTGAGCTGGAAGGAAACACAGCATGCTGGAGAGAAAGAGAACAATTTTTGATGTTTGTTTGAATCCAAGGCTGTGGCTATGGGAGGACCAATACCCTTTGGGGTGTTAGCTGTCTCAGGTTGTATATATTTGTGCATAAACCATATATCATGAAGACACCACAGTCTCCACTATGCCTCATTCCAAAAGGAAACGTGAACCCTAGGTAAGCACCTGGAATCTTGCACCCCTCATCGAGTTTGGGTAGTGTGCATCAATATGTTCTGTACCAGCTCCAAACAATACTCCATCGCTTTCCTCTGCTCTCTGACATACTTCGGCTTATATCCCCTTCTGGATGCTTCGAGGACATTCTTGGGGGATTCCACCTCACAGAGGATGGGATGGTCCTGAACAGATTGTACTGTGTATGTCCCTAAATCTTGTCAATCCTTTTCTTTTGGGGGGAATTTTGAAATTCCTCCATGTGATGTGTCATAAAACAACGGAAAGGGGCGTCACACAAACTCACAGAAGTGATATTCCACACTGTCGCTGTGGAGAACAGGCTGGTCTTCGTGTCTGCCTGTAAGACATGAAAAGAGCTCTTTTGCCAGAATTGGAGCAAACCAGATGCTCCAGGGAAACCCTACCTGGAGATGTTGATGAGGATAGAACTTCTGCATGGAAGGAAGGCAGGTGTTTTGCAACAAAGCTGCGGCCCTTAATCCACCTTTCCCATTGGCCACACCCACTTTTCTATGATTGGCTGTACAGAGAGCACAAAGAAGAACTCTTAATGTCTTTTAAAATTCTTATCATTGCTGTTACAACGGCAACTTCTTGTTATAATACGGTGGTTTCCTTTCCTTTATATTGCACATTTTTGCAATGCTAACCCCTTGAAGTGTTATGAAGGTGGCCTATAGATTCGTAGGATAAATTGATTAAGCGAAAATAAATTGAGCACATTTATATGGATCTTGGATGGTTTTATTTCAGTTTCGACTAGTTTTCAAAATAATTATATGACTGGTCGTGGTATTGGTGCATCATCTTGTAACATTTATGGGAATGAGATCCAGCTGATTTTCTTTCCAAATGGGAGGGTTTAACAACTTTGATTCACACCTTTGCAGTCACACACAGTTCCAGGTTCAGGTGTCTTACTCATACAACTGAGCAAGAATCTGCAGAATAAAAGAGAGAAGCTCTCAGAGCAGGATGTGAAATTGGGACCAAGGTACAGAATGCAACCAGGACCAGTCAAGATATACTTCATACTACTTATTTCCCCAACAATAAACTACCTTGATCATCATTGCTAGAAAATTGTGATCCATTTTGTTTAAAGAAAAAAGAAATTGCATCACTATTTATCTCAAATCTGGAAATAATAAGGCGTAAGAGAACCTCATATTACCAGATCTCTGAAGATAGATGATCTTGTCGACAGACAGATTTATTGACGCTGCAATCTCCTTGTATATTTCTATCACTTCCGTTGATGCTTCCTCTTCCCTGACTTCAGACCCCCCAAAAATTGTCACATTGAGAAATAAGAGGGAGAAAAAAGAGATAGAACATACTTATTTTGGATCCCAGGCAACAAACGCATTTTGGACCTGAAGCACATAGTTAAAGGATGAAATCTGCCACAAAAAGGATGTGGGTGGCTTCAAAAGGAAGTTTTTAATGGCTGATGTTTTATTGTGATTTTAATATTTGGTTGGGAGTCACGCAGAGTGACTGGGACAACCCAGTCAGATGGGCGGCATATAAATAATAAAATTATTAGATTATTATTATTTTCAAAAGGGGATAGTGGACTAGAACAGACACTATAAACAAACCATGCTGTGTGGCTTCCCAACATTGCAATGCAGATGCAGTGTATAATATCACATCAGTATATTCTGAAATATCTGCTGTGCTGGCTGAACAGCCTTTCAAATGATAACTGCACCACAGCACTAAAATATGGTGGATTCGCTTTGGCTTAGAAAATCTTCAGGGGCATATGGTGGAAGAAGAGCTTCTCGTGTGTGCCTTCAGAGAGCCAATTTGTATAGCACATTATGCTGCTGCAGATTCAGAGTGCTCTAAAGCCCTTCTGCAATGCAACGATGCCCAGGCCCAAAAGACTCCGTTTTCACTTCGCTCCTGCTCTCCTGACTGTATCTGTACAGTGGTACCTCGGGTTAAGTACTTAATTCGTTCTGGAGGTCCGTTCTTAACCTGAAACTGTTCTTAACCTGAAGCACCACTTTAGCTAATGGGGCCTCCTGCTGCCGCCGTGCCGCCGGAGCACGATTTCTGTTCTCATCCTGAAGCAAAGTTCTTAACCTGAAGCACTATTTCTGGGTTAGCAGAGTCTGTAACCTGAAGTGTACGTAACCCGAGGTACCACTGTACCTGCCTTTCTCTAGCTATATCCCACTAGAGAAGACTTTATAAGAGAAAGCACATCTGGCATGTATGACAACTACCACCCCCAGTTCCAAACATTCCCTTTTCAGGAAAGGTGCTCAAGAGAACATTGGTCCTGTGGCTTCAGGCATGCTAAGAGGAAACGACTTATCTAGGCCCATTTGACCTGGGATTGGCACTGAAATGGCTCCGCTCAGCACAATGGATGACTTATATTAGAGAAGAAGGCAAGGAGAGAGTGGGTGAGCCTGCTCCTGCTTCTTCATGGTGCAGTGATTTTGGATACCATTGACCATGGTACAGTGGCCTAGCATGGGTTGCCAGCACCTGCGGCCTTGCAGAGAGGAGGGAGGGAGGGAAACGGATGGGGTACTCATGCACATTCAACTGCCTAATGGCATCTGTGTCACCCGCAGAGATAAGAAGAGTCATTCCATTGTCTGGAAAGGCCACTTCCTGGTTTGCATGGAGAAGCTGTTATCAAGAGCCCAGCAACAGAAGCATGCTGCTGTATTAAAGCAGCAGCAAGTGTTGAAAGTTTGTTCCCCCCAACCATTTTGCACCTGGGGCAACTGCCCCTGTGCTGCCTCCATGCTACACCAGTGCCATCATATTCCCCTGGACCAGCTCTGTGGTTGGGGAGGTAAACGCTACTCATTTTGAAAGAGGAGCTTTGGTGGAGGTGATTTGGAGTGGAGATGAAGAAACTTCATCTCTGCTTCAAATTGCACAACAGAAAGTGGAGGAAGGCTTTCGGAGGATCTAACACTCTTGTATATTTGCAGCTAGCCAGTATACCTGACACATTCAGTAGCCTCACATTTACATCGCACAACACACTCCCATCAATGAAGAAACATACCGTATAGCAGCAGGACCTCCAATTCTTTTGTGTAAACGAAAATAATGGCGTAATGGACGTAATCTGTCTTCATGATGTAAATGGTGGTCTTCCCTGCATCTGAATCAGGACCACAAAAGAGAGCCTTTAAGGGCACACACTTCTCTTACAGTTTGGTGCAGCGGTTACCTCAAATGGGCATATGCCTTGTGTGGGGGGGGGGGCGCGGTTCCAAGTATTCCACCCCCACCCCAGTTCTCCAATGTATTGTCAATGACATTGCCATACAAGGTTTTGCTGGAGAAAGTGGATAGAAGCTTTCATTCTTCTCTCGTAACACTAGAATTCATGGGCATCCAGTGATGCTGAATGCTGGAAGACTTGGGTCATTTAAAAGAAAGCACTTTCTTACGCAGTGCATACTTAAACTAACACCAGTCTTGAAAGACCTACATTGGCTCCCAGTACGTTTCCGAGCACAATTCAAAGTGTTGGTGTTGACCTTTAAAGCCCTAAACGGCCTCGGTCCAGTATACCTGAAGGAGCGTCTCCAACCCCATCGTTCTGCCCGGACGCTGAGGTCCAGCGCCAAGGGCCTTCTGGCGGTTCCCTCATTGCGAGAAGCAAAGCTACAGGGAACCAGGCAGAGGGCCTTCTCGGTAGTGGCGCCCACCCTGTGGAATGCCCTCCCATCAGATGTCAAAGAGATAAACAACTACCTGACATTCAGAAGACATCTTAAGGCAGCCCTGTTCAGGGAAGTTTTTAATGTATGACATATTGGTATATTTTGGGTCTTGTGGAAGCCGCCCAGAGTGGCTGGGGAAACCCAGCCAGATGGGCGGGGGACAAATAAATTATTATTATTATTATTATTATTATTATTATTATTATTATTATTATTATTATTAAACTGTGGAAATCCTATAGGAGGCAGTGATGGCCACAAATATGGACGGCTTTAAAGGGTGGGGGAGATCTATTGATGGCTATTAGTCACAGTAGCTATGCTCTGCTATCCACAGTTGAAGACAGCAGTGCTCCTGAATACCAGTTTCTGGACCCCACCACCCGCATTAAATCAGATTTCTCACTTTTCAACGAAAATCCAATGTTAAATAAACCCATTGTCAGTAATCCATTTGTGATTATCTCAAGCCCTCAACTGCAACATTAAGCCCCCAACTGGAAGCTCCTATCAGAGGGGGGGTAGAGGTGAATTGGAAACAACTTGGCTTCCCATGGGAGGGTTGTTGGAATACTGTAATTTCCTTCCACCCTGAATGAAGAGTGAATCACTTGCTGTTTACCTGTCCTGTATATTCCAGGCTGCTCATCTGGGAAAAAACGAGTCTGCAATCTTTTACACTCCTTCCCTCTGGAAAGAAAATATAAGATCATGGCGCTTCTGCAGAAGTGAGCTTCCTCCCACTATCTGTGCCTGCAGCAGCTGAAATTTGGGTTTGAAGCCTCTCCAGATCATTGCATTTTAGTCCCCCCCCCCGCCCCTTCCCTCCAACAATTGAACTGATGAGCCTTGCAAAACAAAGGAAGGTGGTGATCAAAGTAATTCAGGAGAACTTACACTGGAACCCATGTTTTGAAAGCGATGACTCCATCATTATCAATCACAACTGTAGTATGAACCCTGTTGTCCTCTGATGGTTGACCTTCTTTCATAGCCAGTGCAATGAGGTTCCATTTTCCATCAAACTAGAAAGAGGAGTTAAGTCAATTTCCTCGCTATAAATGCATGCATTGGAATGATCCTCTTTCCACTCGCATCAGTTCATGAAGCAATGCTCACTATTTGATGGTAGTGGTGGTGGGGGAATAGTATATAGATGGTTGGGATATCTCCTACCTCCTGCCCACAGCCCAAGACAGGTGGCCTTGCGTTCCAAAGTTCAAGGACCCAAAATGGCAGTGTCAAATCATTGCCTCACTGTGGCTTTGGAGCCTTGAACTGACTGCTGGGAGGCATTCAACACTTCTCTTGCTGCCACAACACTGCAGTAGCTGCCATTTTGTAATGGGACAAGTGTCTCCATCAGAAATAGAGCTGACAGATGTAGTGTCCCCTCCTACCCTCTACTCTCTGCTTTGGTCTGGATAAAAACACCCATTTGGAGATACGTTTGTGGTTACCTTTGTGATATCGAAGTCTGACTGAACATTGACAATGGCCGAACCATGAAGCAAGTATAGACAGGTCAATGCCAAACTCAACAGTGGATGTTTCATCCTTGCAATGGTCTCTAGCTGGGCAAGATCTGCAGTGTCAGTATAGATCTTCCTTCCTCAAAGCTTATCCAAGAGCATTCACCCACCCATCCCTTTGAAGCTATTTCTGCACCGGGAAGGAAGATTACTGGGTTATTTTGAGAAGTAATTGTTTCATTAGTAGGCATCATCTGAAACATATAGGACACTGTGCTCATCACCACTTGTTCTGCTGGGAATCTAATGAGTCAACCTGTGACTAGATCCCACTCCAAAGGTGAATGGGAATATTGCCAACCTTCATCAAGGATTTTAGCACCCCCTTTTTATGGAGAGGCGGGAAAGCTTTGGTTGCTCTCAGCAGCTTGGGAGTGTCAATGTTTTCTTTAATTATATTTTATGCTCTTCTGCTGAGTCCAGACATCTGTGGGTGTTGCTATTGAATGTCATGTTGGCTCACAATAAGACATCCCTCTCCCATGATCTGATTATGGATGAGGAGGCTTATGTGGTCTATATAAATGAGACTTGGGCTGGTGAGCAGGGTGTGGTTGGTGTCACTCAGTTGTACCCACCAGGTATTTGACCCACCAGGCACACTTGAGGGTTGGGGAGGGGGAGTTGCTGCGGTGTATAGAGATTTAAGGGAGCAGGTGGTGCTGAGGTCTAAACCGCTGAGCCTCTTGGGCTTGCCGATCGGAAGGTCAAATCTGTGCAACGGGATGAGTTCCCATTGCTCTGTCCCAGCTCCTTGCTTACCTAGCAGTTTGAAAGTGTACCAGTGCAAGTAGATAAATAGGTACCACTGCAGCGGGAAGGTTAACAGCATTTCCATGAGCTCTGGTTTCCATCACAGTGTTCCGTTGTGCCAGAAGCGGTTTAGTCATTCTGGCCACATGACCCGGGAAGCTGTCTGTGGACAAACGTCGGCTGACTCTGCCTGAAAAGTGAGATGAGCGCCACAATCCCATAGTCGCCTTTGACTGGACTTAACAGCACAGGGGTCTTTTACCTTTATCTTTTTAAAAATAGAGACTTTCTCTCTCCAGGCTCTCTGTCCAGTTGGCAGGGATCTAGTGTGTGTTGGGACAGATTTGGGATTCTGCTGGTTTACCACCCACCTCGCTGTCCAGCAGTCTCCCTGCCTGAGCTCAGAGGCGGAGCTAGCTGCTCTGGCATCCAGAGTGGCACACATGCTGTGTACCCGGGGGCAGGGCCATGGGGGAGGGGCAAGTATCCTAGTGGGATGGGGCGAGACGCCCATGTGGTAGAGCAAGACACCCATGCGGTGTGTGTGGAGCAACACGCCCATGGCAGGCTGCTTCCTGGGCGGGGGGGGAGGGTAGGGAGCTGTGCCGCTTTGCCAGCAGCCTTCCTCCCTTCTCTCTTCCTTTTGACAGCTCTGAGGAGGCTCCCCCCCCCAGTAAGCAGCCCAAGAGCGCAGGGGAATGGTGCTCCACCCGCCCGTGACTCCCAAGCCTCCCCTGAGCTGTCAATGTTATGTACTGAAGTTCTCACCCTAGGCCAGCAGGGGGATACTGTACATAGTTTTCACTCATGTCTACATATGCAAATAAGGGATTGAAAGTGACGTTCAGTGATTGGATAGTTACAGAAAGTGTTACAGTTGCATTGTAGTAGAGCTCTATATAAGCAGGCTGGCTGAACCCTTCAGTTCAGTTCAGTTCTGGCCTGTGAATAAACAAGAGCTGTTTGAAGAATCGCTTTGTTGTCTGATATGTTCACCCACAATCTAATAGTCAAAATGAAGGGGTAAGCGGCGAAGGCCACTGGCAAGGCGGCACAGCTCTGTCCCTTCCCCGACGGCTCGGGGTAGGCTTGGGAATCGTAGGCAGGCTCACAATTTCATGACCGCCTCTTAACACTGGCAGAGGGACGGTGTCAAGGAGGGAGCAGACCGCCCCCGGTACCACTATTCCAGTAGGGTGCCATCGCTGTGCCCCCTGGATATGTGCCGCACACCACACCACGTGCGCCCGGGTGCAAGGCCCACACAGGTGACACATCACACCCCCCAGAATGCGCACCACGCCCCTGCAGGCGGCATGCCATGTCCCTGGAGTCGCCAGCCATGCCCACGCCTGCTCTCTGTCCCCGGTAGCGGAGCATGCAGCTTCACCGCTGCCTCTTAAGATAGTTCAGAAATTTCAGCTGGTGCAGAATTTGGTGACTTGATTGCTCGCTGGGGCAAGATGATTGAGCATATTGTGTCAATCCTGGCTTGATTGCACTGGCTGCCAATTATTTTCTGAGGCAGATGTGTGGATCATCCTTACATGCTGAAGGCTGAGGAGAACCTGGTGTCCGTTTGCCTCCCTTCTTGTCGTCTGAATTGATCAAAAATACTTTCAGAGGTTTAGGAATGGGAAGTCCTTCACTGTGCAGAACTGGTTATGCTACTGTCCACCTCTTTTGCCCTGTGACGCCTGCGAGGCTTTGCTTTACACTAATGAGCGCATCATCTTACGTCAGAGATCATAAAGCCAAGATGTCATGACTCAACTGCAGGCCACCAGTCCTGGGGTTGGTGCGTATGATGCGATATGACATCGTATGGTGCAATCCGGTGTATGAAATCCAACGTTGCCAAATGAAATCATGTACGCAATGTGGACTGGGTCGTTTATACATGACCATCTTTGTATCTCCTCAACAGGAGCTGGTCAACAAATTTTATTATCATTATTGGGTTCAGCGCCTTAAATTAGGAAAAGAGAGAGGCTGTTTCATTTCAGAGGCATTTTGTGAATTGTGAAATCCAGGAAGTTCCACTACTTTCTAACTAAGTTTTACTGCCTATGCAATTTTCTGAAGTCCATGAACCTGACCTTTGAAGAGTTTATAAGTAAATTACGTTTTATTTTCCAAACTTGTGGTCTCCTGGGGGAAGAAGGAAACTTTAGAAAGGTTTTTTTTCTAATGGGGACATTTTGGAATTCACTTTAGAGAGCACATTTTAAAGGTCCCACAACCTATATTTCCATGCTTTACTTTGCTGCGCATTTTGTGATCTCGACGGGAGTTCTCTCACCAAAGAGTGCTTGCCCCAAGCCTGGACCTCAGAATCCAGGAATTTCCCTTTTTATATAGTGCTATGAATTTGGGGTGTACACATAATAGTTTTTTTCCCCTCTTAGGCCAACAGAAGAGAAAACAGTACCACTTATGTGATTAGAATACCATTTATGAATATATATCTGATCCAAATGATTCAAGTTTTCTTTCCAAATGGAATGGTTCACAATGGTGGTTGATATTTGCAATGCAGGAGGCAGATTCCAGGATGATTCCTCCATTCCCATACTCACGCAGACATCTTACCCATGTTATTTTTGGCTTTCTGCATGGAATTGCAAAAGACAAGAGATCCCGTTATCACAGCAAGAGGTGGGGACCTCGGCCCATGGAGAAAACCCACAAAAGGTTGCAGTTGTATTCCTCTGGACCCTGCTCCTGCTCATTTAACAAAAACCTGATCTGCCAATGTTTTCAAATGATAATGTTCCTACTCTCCAGGCCATAGATGTTAACTGCCTTGAGACCTCTGGGTAGAGGGTGGTATATAAAATCCTTATAATCTTAATAATAATATCAGCAAATCAGCAGGAAGGTGTCAATGTCAGATTCAGTTGCTGGAGGAGTCTCAGGTCTGAACTAGCTAATATCAGTGTTCATGGAGACTTCTGCCTGAGGCCTGGGGCTACCTTTGAAGGTGTCCCAGAAACTACAACTAATGCAGAATGCGGCAGCTAGACTGGTGACTGGGAGTGGCCGCTGAGACCATATAACACTGGTCCTGAAAATCTTCATTGGCTCCCAGTATGTTTCTGAGCCCCTGGGACGCGAGCCAGCCCCACCACTGCCTGCTCTCTGTCCCCCAGAGCTGGAGCATGAAGCTCCGCCACTGCCTTAGATGTGTCTACTCATGAGTAAACACCACTGAATTCAATAAAGCTTATGACCTCCCAGATAAGTGTGCAGAGGACTAATTATCTTACCTTTTCCATATCTTCTTATATACAGAGATCTGTGGATGAAAAGAAATGCTGTCAGTGAATGAGCAAGATGGGGGATTGGGTCCAGGGAACAGAACAAGTTAAGGATGATGATGATGATGATGATTTTGTTCCTTATGGGCCCTGCTCCATAGCCAACAATAGACTGGCTCTCAGATATCAGTAGAGTTTCTCTTTTTTAAAGGATCCATAATGCTTATCTACATGTGGAGGAAACCTTCTCTTGATAAAACCTCAAGGGCCGCTTTTCTCCACATGAACTAACCTGGATCCTGCCATCATCTTGGGAGGCCTTTCTTCATGTGCTTCTTCCACAAAAGGTCTGGAAGGTGGCAATGCAAGAATGGACCTTTTCTGCAGTGGCTCCCCATTCTGTGGGCATTCTCCCCAGGGAGGATTGCCTGGAACCACCGTTATATCTATTTAGGCACTGGGCAAAAACATTCCCCTTCACCCAGGCCTTGGGCTGATGAACAGTCTATGTCCTTTTACATGTGTTTGTGGGAGAGATGGCTTATGGGTGGGGTTTTTTTTGTTATTTTTCTCCTTTTTATTATGTATTTTTGTGGTTTTATATTGTATTTTTATTCTGTGAACTGTCCCGAGATCTTCAAATTTAATAAATCCTAATAATGTAAGAAAGTACTTCCTGATGTTTAGTTGGAATCCCCTTTCTTGTAATTGGAATCCACTAGTTCAAAAGCTAGCCTCCAGAGCCACTCTGGGCGGCTTCAACCAAAAATACACTAATATGTCATACACTAAAAACTTCCCTGAACAGGTCTGCCTAACTCCATCTTCTGTGTGACAGCCCAGGAGACATTTGAAGAAGACTATCCCATCCTCTCTCAATCTCCTCTGCTCCAGGCTAAATATCACCCAATTCCCTCAACTGTTCCTTATCAGGCTTCATATCCAGATTCTAATAATACAGTGGTGCCCCGCAAGATGAACGCCTCACAAGACAGAAAACCCGCTAGACGAAAGCGTTTTCCGTTTTGGAGGCGCTTCGCTAAACAAATTTCTCTATGGGGTTGCTTCGCAAGACGAAAAAATCTTGCGAGTTCCCACGTTTTCTTTTCACTTTTTTCGCCCTTTTCCTAAGCCACTAACTCGCTTAACAGTTGATCTGCTGATAAGCCGCTTCTCAGCTGATCGCTAAAAGCCGCTAGACCGCTAATAGCGCTAATCCGCTAAGCTGTCAATGGGCTTGCTTCGCAAGACGACAAAACCGCTAGATGAAGAGAATCGCGGAATGGATTCTTTTCGTCTTGCAAGGCACCACTGTACCTGGTGATCTCTAGAGTCCAAGCGCCTAGCATCATCATCACCATACCTTCAAACCAGGGCGGAGAAAATCTTAAGCATTAATTGCACTTACTATTTTCGGATACATAGGCGATTGCCTCTGGATCGAATTGCAAATCTGTGGCCAAAGTTTTAAATTTTTCTTTCACTTCATCTGACACAGTCTGTTCCCTGCCTTAAGACACAAACAAGGAGTTGGCATTGAGAATCAGCATCATAGTGCAGGAGGATAGATCATAGAATGGTAGAGTTGGGGTCATCTAGCCCCCTGCAATGCAGGAATCTCAGATAAAGGATCCATGACTGATGACCATCCAACCTCTGCTTAAAAACCTCCAAGGAAGGAGCGTCCACAACCTCCCGAGGAAGTCCATTCCACTGTTGAACAGCTCTCACTGTCAGAAAATACTTCCAGATATTTAGTCCGAATCTCCTTCCTTGTAACTTGAATCTATTGGATTGAGTCCTACCCTCCGGAGGAGAAAACAAGCTTGCTCCCTCTTCCATGTGACAGTTCTTTCGATATTTGAATATGACTATCATATATTCTCTCAGTCTCTTTTCCAAGCAAAAATAAACACTCCCTCAACCATTCCTCATAAGGCTTCATTTGCATTCCTTTGATCACCTTGGTTGCCCTCCTCAGCACACATTCCAGCTTGTCAATATCCTCCTTAAATTGTGGCACCCAGAACTGGACACTGTATTCCAGGTGTGGTTGGACCAAGCCAGAATAGAGTGGTCCTGTGACTTATTTGGATCTGGACTGATATATTTCTGCTGCTGCAGCTAAGATTTGCATTAGCTCTTTTTTGCTGCTGCATCACGCTGTTAGGTATCTTGACAAATACCTCTTGCCTGACTCCTTACTTCCCTGCCCACTTTTTAAAGAACAGCTTCAGAAGGAGGAGGTTTGAAATGAAAAACCAGAAGCCTGGGCAGTATTCCTTCTCCATTCTGAATTGTCCCATCCTGATGCAACCCTCAGGGCTTGTGAGGCACATTTGCACAGAGCATGTCAAACAGCACTTTAAGCTACCGTGCCTCGCAGGGTTGTCGTGGGGACAAAAATTTGAATTGCCAGTAGATTATGGCAAATTTGTTGTTGGGGTTTTATCGTGATGCTCCAATTCTTCTGACAAATCTAGCTGTGGGGTGGTGGTGGATTATTCTATTGGCAATTAGTGGTGGTGTTTACATATCCCTAGACCAGGCATAGGAAACCTTCGGCCCTCCAGATGTTTTGCCCTACAACTCCCATGATCCCTAGCTAACAGGACCTGTGGTCAGGGATGATGGGAACTGTAGTCCAAAACATCTGGAGGGCAGAAGGTTTCCTATGCCTACCTTATACAAACTGGGAGGATGGGTGAGATTTTCAAAAGCTGACAGGTGTGCCCATTGTAGCCAAGGGCACCCAAAGAAGCTCCAGACATACCATAGAGCTGTAGTATGCCCATATGCTCCATTAGGAAGTGGATGACATGGTAAGTCTCATAATCTGTATCCACAATGCGTACTGTAGTTTTCTCATCTGTTGAAAAAAGAGCCACAAAAGATCCATTAACAGTCAGGAGAGTCACACAGATGCAAAATAAAGGATGTGTGTGTTTTGATGGAGATAATGGAGAAATCTATTAAACTTACCTTCAGTATCAAATTCGGCCCGCTTTATAGGGTATAGAACAACTTTTTTACGCCGACAATCTCCATTTCTGGAAGGAAAGGCAGGGTTGTCAAGTTGCTTCCCCACCCAATCAGCACGCCTCCCTCCCCCAATATCTGCACAAGATTTCAAAGGGGTTCCAGGTGCTCAGCCAGGGCCATGTTTCCTCTGAGAATCAAGTTGTAGTGACTTTAGGAAATATGGTTTCCTCTGTCCCAGCCAGAGAACAAATTTTCCTGTGACATCATCTCCATCAGCAGCTTGGAGTTGGCCAGTCCTGGAGTTCTGTGGGGCCCATTGCCCAGTTTCAGAAGAAGAGGGAGCAACGGGAAGCTGCCCAATAGACATTCAGAATCTCAGCTGATGTAATTGACTTTCGGGGATCAGGGATGCAGCTTAGGCTGCACCCCTGGGTGTACAACCTAGCCTCCCTGCAGAAAGAAGCAGGGGTAGGTAGGCAACAGGCCAAGCCTCGGGACCCTTCCCTTTATACTGTGAAGGTAGATAATGATCATAGCAGTGGATGCAGACTTACCTAGGAACATCAATTTTGAGGACCAGTTGTCCATTCTGTTTGGGCTCCATTAAATAGCCATAGACTTCTCTCGTCTGTTTGTCATACTGTACTGTTGCAATAGGAAACCACTTACCGGTGAGCTACAAAGAAGAGGTTTGTTTGTGTGTTATTGAGAAAGACATTTTAATATATATTGTAGACTGGTAGCTAAAGTAGCATAGTGGTTTCAGACTTCCCACTCCGGGCCCCTCTTTCAGAATGGAATTTTTTTCAAGCCACATCAAGTTGTTGTTGTTGTTGTTGTTGTTGTTGTTATTGATAAGAAATACATTGCAAAATGAAAAGAAGCAACTCCTAGCAGGGCTTGATTAATAACACAGAACACAACTACTTTATAAGTACAGTAGCACCTTGGTTCTCAAACTTAATCAATTCCTGGAGTCCATTCGCCTCCCGAAACTGTTTGGAAACCAAGGAGTGGCTTCTGATTGGCTGCAGGAGCTTCCTGCAGTCGAGCAGAAGTTGCATCAGATGTTCAGCTTCCGAAAAACATTCGCAAACTGGAACACGTATTTCTGGGTTTGCAGCGTTCAGGAGCCAAAACGTATGAGTACCAAGGCGTTCGAGAACTAAGGTATGGCTGTATAAAACAATGCTATATATACATACTACACTGAAATGTTTAAACGTTTCTTTATTGGTCCTTGATTCTTCCTGCTAAACTTGCCATCCTCTCCTGCCACACCAGTGTGGTACAACACAGCCTTGGAGAACCACTGGGTTAGGGCATGGGAGAGACCAGGATTCGAATTCCTGTTCGGCCATGAAGCTCACAGTCACTGCCTCTCAGCCCAATCTACCTCATAGGGTTGTTGTGGGGATTAAATGAGGAAGGGGAGAATCATGTACATCACCTTGCGCTCCGTGGAGAAACAGGTGGGTTATAAAGAGGGCACAGTCAGCTTGCAAAGTCTGTAAGGAGGTAAACAAGGCTGTGCAAGCTCAATTATTGCTAAATTTGTCACCATCCCTAGTTATAAGTGAAGGAGAAAAATGTTGCCGT
The DNA here is from genome assembly GCF_964234715.1 of Podarcis melisellensis. Lineage (NCBI taxonomy): Eukaryota > Metazoa > Chordata > Lepidosauria > Squamata > Lacertidae > Podarcis > Podarcis melisellensis. The sequence goes on along the minus strand of NC_138534.1, from coordinate 11,475,836 downwards.
TTACCTTCTCTAGATCCAAGTCTGGCATCATCGGAATTGGTACAGGAACCTCGTACTTAGGAACAGCTGAGCAGGTGCCAGCAAACACAAGAGTAATCAGCACAATGTTCATCCTTGCAAGGCTTTGCAGCAGTTCAGGAATGTCTGTGACTTCTGCAGAGACCTCGGTTCTTCAAGCGATGCCTGGATTTATATCCCTCTGCTTATGTCCCTAAATTTCATCTAAGCCAGTACAGTCCTGCAATTAAAAGAGGTCGTGGGGTGTTTGAGAGGGAGAACCAGGTGATTTTCAGAACTAATTGTTATCCGTGGTGAGTACATTTTCTAAAAACCCGAGAACACTCTGCCCCTCGATGCTTGTTCTGAAGGACTCCAAGGCCTGTGGCCTCTCCTGTTAGTTGTGGGTGGTGGTTTGTGGTGAACTCCACCACCAACGGAGGCCTGGGCTGTGATCAAAAGGAGCCGAGAGCCAGGGGTCCATCTGCTCCACACCCCCAGGACTAATCTTTTGTTGTTGAAATCATGTCTTGTTATGGGCATAAGACCCATCCAAGTTAAAATATAGTACAGTGGTACCTTGGTTCTCAAACGCCTTGGTACCCAAACAACTTGGAAACCAAACACCGCAAACCTGGAATTAAGTATCCCAGTTTGCAAACTTTCTTTGGAAGGCAAACATGCTCCATTTTGAGTGCCACACTTCTGTTTTGAGTGTTACACTGAAGTCTGTCTGTCTTTGTTATTTATTTTGTGTTTTTGTTTTTGCGACTCTTTTTTTGTTTTTGTGACTGTGTGGAACCCAGTTCAGCTACTGATTGATTGTGTGACTGCAGTACATTGTTTATTGCTTTCATTTTATGGATCAGTGGTCTCGATAGATAGTAAAACCCATGTTAAATTGCTGATTTAAGGCTTGTTTTTAAAAGTCTGGAATGGATTAACCCATTTTGCATTACTTTCTATGGGAAAGTGCACCTTGGTTTTTGAACACTTTGGTTTTGGAATGGACTTCGGGAACAGATTAAGTCTGAGAACCAAGGTACCACTGTATGGAGTAAAAATGACAACACCTGATATTGTTTTTCTAATTTTACTATTAAAGTCAAGCCAGTTGATCTCTTACATGCAAGGCAATTAGGAAACAGCTAGATTCCTGCTCAGTGGTCCTCACAGCACACCCTGAGTCAAGTGGAGAAGGGGAGTGATGTGGAATTTAGGTTGGACACATTACCAGTGAGACCATCAATCTCGTATGAGCCAGTTAAGGAGGAACCTAACGTCTCTCCAGTAGGTAGAGCATGAGACTCTTAATCTCAAATTAGCAAAAATATAAAAATTTAAATCAAATACATGTTGGAAATGTCAAGAGAAGGAAGGTTCTTTTTATCATATGTGGTGGTCTTGTAGTAAGGTTAAAGCTTATTGGGAAATGGTCATTTGTGGTGGACTTCCGGGTTAGCGCTATCAGCAAATGGCGGAGTTCCTCCGACCGGAGGAACTGGCTCTGTGGAAACTGGGTTTTCCCGCCGCGGCGAAGGTGGGGACCCGCTAGAAATCCCAGGTGGAGGAAGCCTGGGAATGTGGGGTTCGGCAGGGCACTTACTCGCGGGGAACCCCATTTTGTGGCTCCGGAGTGAAGTGGGGTGAGCGGCGCGGTGCTGCGAACTGATTGCTACTTTCACGGAGGGAAGCCGCATAGCCATTGCTGGAGAGCGCTGACTTTTTCCTGTTGACAATTGGACTCTAAACAAGTACCCATGAGTAGAAACGGAAAATTGGATCAAGAAACACCCTAATTTGGCACCAAAGCGGGAAGGTTCAAAACAGGAAGTCCGCCTTCCGCTTTTTGTAAATAGACTGAAGCAAAAACCTTGTAAGCTAATAGCCTGGAAAGTTGTTTGTAAAGGTCGAAATTTCCTTCATTTATAACCACTAAAACCCCCTTGGAAGCAGGAGAAAAGGGGGGGGGGATTTGACTGTTTAAGCCTGCAGGAGAGGGAGTAAAGAAAAATAAGTTTCCACCGTCCCAAACCTGGAAACGGGGTGTCAGAGACAGAAATTGTTGGAGACGTCCATTGACTGTGAACGGAACATTTTGACAGATAGCTAAAAAAGAGAAACAAACTGATTCCAATGTTGCCTTTTGCATTCTAAAGAAACAAAATATTTGAAAATTGAAAGTAACTTTCTTTTGTTGGACATGCTTTAAAAAGATGGACACAAATAGAAATTGTCTCCTCTAGAGGGAGCTTGTCAAATTGTTGCTGCAGTTTACTTGGGGACTTTACAGCTGCGAGATTAAGATCGTGGGACCAGTCTTTTGACCTTGAATAAAAATGTGTTGGGAGAAAGTTTTGGTGCTTGCTTTTTGTAAGACAAATGCTTTGCTGGAGCAGTTGCATGAGAAGATGGATTTGATGAATGAGAAGTTGGATTTGATGACTGTTGTAGTTAGTGAATGTGGACAAACAGGGAATACTGACACAGAAATCATACAGGGACCAACTCAGGAAACTGGCTCGACTGGGCAAGTGCAAGGGCAGATGATAATGGAGGAGGTTGCGGTTGCACCTCAAGCAATACAAATGGAGAGATCCGAGGCCCTGCAGGAGCATAAGCCGCTGTTTTGGAAGATTGAATTTGGAGTGGGCCAGGGGGAGCCTGGAGCTGAGGAGGCTCTTAACTTTGGAGGGACTTTGAAATATGCTGTCAAATAATTTTTGGATTATATTGATGACTGTGGGGAGTGGGACTGTGGGGAATGGGCTGGTCTGATGAGGGGAGATGGAGATAATTATGGGCTGGAATCCCCCAGAGACCTACTCCTCAATGAGAAAGGAAAGAAATCAAGAAAGAGACCAACAAAAGACAAGGAAAAGTGCAAGTATAAACAACAAGAAGATCTGCAGAAGGGGCATGGAAGAGATTTAAGAGCCTCGGACATAAGATTACCAGGTTGATGGACTAGATGGAATGGACAGTAAGGACTGACATAACCCGAGACCAGGAAGAAGAGACGCTGGGTGAAAATTGGAAGAAAGTCTATAAAGAAAAACTTTTATTTTGGGAATTAGTGTAAAATTAATGAATATTAGGGGAAATGTTGGAATGAAACTGTCTTGCTTTAGTAGAAATGATAAAAGGAGTTATGTATAAATAAGCATAAAGTTTTAAGTTTTAAGGTATTTTACGGTAAGATAAGATTAAATAAAGTAAGGCAAATTGAATAACAGAATATGGTGAAAGATGGAAAGGATTTGCTGAGTTAATTAATAGGTTAGACTGTCAAGATAAATTATTCAATAAAAATTGAAAAAGATGGAAAGAATTTGCTGAAATAACTAATTAAGCTAGAATACAAAAAGGGAGGTGTGAGGAGGTCAAGGAAACAAGCACATGAAAGATAAAGATATGTAATATGGGATTTGTATTTTTTTTCTTTGTTGTTGTGTTATTGTATTGGTTTTTCTGTATTATTTTTCTTCTTTTTTGTAATCTTGAAACTCTTAATAAATATCTTTAAAAAAAAAGGCTTATTGGGAAATGATATATAATGAATTGGAAAAGATGTTTAAAATAACGTTTGTAAAAAACGACAACAACCCAGAAGCTTTCCTTTTGGGAATTACAGGGACAGAACTACCTAAATTGTATAGAAATTTATTTCTGTATACTACTACAGCAGCAAGAATGTGACTTGCCCCAAAGTGGAAAGAAGCAGAAGTCCCAGTAAAAGAAGAATGGATACAGAAACTCATGGAATATGCACAAATGGCAAAACTTACCGGAAAAATAAGAAATCAAGATAACAAACTTTTTATAAAAGAATGGAAATGGTTTATTGAATATTTCCAGATAAATTAGAAACAGATAAAAATATTAGCAGGATTAATGTAATAACCTGCAATTTTATAAGAGTATGGATATGCAGAAGACAGAAAACATGAATATAAGGAACCGCTGTAAGAGGGGGAAGGAAGTCAAATTTTGAAATGTTAAATTGATTGTAAAACTAATGAAATGTATACATTTGAAAATATAAATAAAAAACTAAAAAAAGAGGAGACTCTTAATGAGTAGTGAAAGTCTTTCCAAGGACTATGGTTGGATGAGAGATGTCAAGGTGCTGGACAGCAGGTGGCTGGGTAAACCATGAACAGCTAGGATGATGTATATTTAGCCATATAGCTATGCAACCCTGGAGGTTTGGCAGGGCAGAGGCCCATTCCTCTGGGTGGTCTTGTCTGAATTGCTCCCCTATCTCCTGGCCAACCTTTGTTATGGCTGCTGATCTGTGCACCAGTCAGGGTCAGTCTTCTTCTTCAAGCACGTCTGACAGACCATTTTTGTTTGTTTTCTGAGAGCAGTTGTTCCAGGCTTTCCAACAAGAACAACAAAATGGTTCCCAGAGCAGCTTGCATACTATCAGTTAAGATAAGACAGCCCTGGTCCCTGCAGGCTTACAGTCTAAAAAAAAAAGAACACAATGGGGCAGAAAAGGAGGGTAGCAATACTTTGGCACCAATTTTGAGGCCTTCTGCCTGGTTCCCTGTAATCTCACTTTTTGCAATTCGGGAACCAGCAGAAGACCCTTGGAGGAGAACCTCAGCATCCAGGCTGAACGATGGAGGTGTATTTCATGGTTGCCTCAGTATTTCATGGTTGCCTCTTAAGATAGTTCAGAAATTTCAGCTGGTGCAGAATTTGGTGACTTGAATGCTCACTGGGGCAAGATGGTTGAGCATATTGTACCTTCCTGGCCCGACGGCACTGGCTGCCAATTATTTTCTGAGGCAGACGTGTGGATCATCCTTACATGCTGGAGGCTGAGAAGAACCTGACTTCAGTTTGCCTCCCTTTTCGTCGTCTGAATTCATCAAAAATACAGTGGTACCTCTGGATGCAAACGGGATCCGTTCCGGAGCCCCGTGTGTCACTACTGGGGGGTGACAAAATGGCAGGCGGCACTCATTGTGGGGCCTGCAGCGCGCCCAAGCCATGCGTCTCTCTTGGGAGTGATGGATTGGCTTGACTGCTCGCTGGTTCCTCACTGCCCCAAACAGTCTGCCATCTGCCTCCCCCTCAGCTGTTGGATCGCTGAGTTGGAGGAGGCAGGCTTCTCGGAGGCCCAGCGGAGCATCCTGCCCTGGCTGGCCCCGCCCTGCCCTGTGGGTGACTGGCCCCACCACTGGGCGCAGGGCATGTACGCCAGGTGCCTGATTGGCTTGCTACGGCGCTGGGAATGGGATGTCCTTCACTGTGCAGAACTGGTTATGCTACTGTCCATTTCTTTCGCCCTGTGATGCCTGCGAGGCTTTGCTTTACACCAATGAGCACATCATCTTACGTCAGAGATAATAAAACCGGGATGTCATGACTCAACTGCAGGTCATTGGTCCTGGGGTTGGTGTGTATGATGCAATATGGCACCGTATGGTGCAATCAGGAGTATGAAATGCACCTTGCCAAATGAAATCATGTACACAATGTGGACTGGGACATTTATACATGACCATCTTTGTATCTCCTCAACAGGAGCCAGTCAACAAATTTTATTATCATAGTTGTGTTCAGCACCCTGAAATTAGAAAAAGAGAGAGGCTGTTTCATTTCAGAGGCATTTTGTGAATTGTGAAATTTAGGAAGTTCCACTATTTTCTAACAAAGACAGGTGTCAGGGGTTCAGGGGGAGAAGAGCAGATGAGGGAGGAGACAGAGAGCGAGGGGGAAGAATCCCAGAGCGACGAGGAAGAGGATGACAATGACCCAAGGTCGTCCATGAGTTTGTCCAGTGAGTCAGAGGACTCCCAGAAGGAAGCCCCCCTGATCAGGCCGAGGGGAGCCAAAGGGGGAGGCGGACAGGAGCAGGGGAGCGAAGGGGGAATCCCCAGGGGGAGTTGGAGGTCGGAGCCGGCTTCTCCACCGGAACGGAGTGAAGGGGGTGGAGTTGCCAGTGTGTCAGAGGGAGCAGAACAGGAAGCAGACAGGGGAAGGAGAGCGGGGCAAGACGTCCTGCCGGAAGGGGCGGAGAGTAGTACCGGGAGCAGTGTAGCGGTCGAGAGGAAGGTCAGAAGCAACGTACGCGCGCCAAGTTCAAATGTGGAGGCGCGCGGAAGTGAGGGAAGTCCTGGGGAGGAGCCTGGTCCCAAAGCACGAAGGAGGGGGGAACAGGCGTCAGAGGAGTCAGCCTTGGAGGAGTCCCGACGGGAGGGAGCCCAGGGGGGCAGAAAGACCCTGCGGAAAAGGAAAGAGAGGAAGAGGTGGTCCAGCACAAGACTCTTAAACTGGTGCAGGGGCGGCACTGATTCAGAGGGTACTTCAGCGGTGTAAGAGTAAGACACGTGGAGCCACGGAGCTCGGATGTAAAGCCAAGAATGTTCTTCAATAAAAGCTTTTGTATATAAGCTGGACTGGACTTTGGTCTCTTGTGAGCTGGGACCTCGGGTGGCTCTGACAGTAAGTACCCTCCCAAAGAACGCAAAATTTTTTTTTTGCAAAGCTCACCAACGGTAGCAGCCATGAGTGCGGAGGAACAGCTGAAGGCGCTGGGGAACCAGGTTACCGAACTCACAGCTGCAGTCATTGCATCTCAGAAGAAGAATGACGACCTGGAGAAGCGCTGCCAGGACCTGCAAACAAGGTGGGAGCATGCAAGCAGGGCAGGGTTCCCGGGCTCCAGATCGGAGGGAGTTGGACTTGGAAGGCGGGGGGGCACCCTAGTCACCCACTTCGATGGGAACCTGAAGCACTACCCTAGTTTCAGGGCAGACGTCTTGTATGCACTGCATTTGCTTCGCAATGATTTTAAAGATGAGGAGGAGAAAGTGGGGTTTATAATTTCGCATTTGCATGGGGAGGCCAGAGCTTGGCTGCGCAATTTGTGGCGCGAAGATGGCCCTGCCCGCCGAGATTCTGATGAATTTATTAAAGCGATGGATGCTTGTTTCCAGTCAACTGTAGATCTTGATCTTGCGCGCAAGGAGATGCATGGCCTGAGGCAAGGCAAAGCCACAGTACGTCAGTATCATTCTGGATTCTTCGCGCTATTGACTGTATTAGGCTGGGAGAAAGATTGCAAACCTGTGAGAGATTTGTACTGGGAAGGTCTCAGCCCCCCCATAAAAGATGAACTTGCCAGGGGAGACAGACCTCAGACCCTAGAAGACGTGGTGCAGAGGTCTCTTGCGATTGGAGTAAGATACGAGAATCGCCCTTGGCATGAGGGGGAAGGACACCAGGCGCGTGCACCACCAAGGACACCCCCTTTTATCCCCAGAGATTTCGGCCAGGCACATCCCTCGCCTTTGGGGAGGCAGGGAGAAGAGCCGATGGAAATTGGTGGTGCTAGGGCTCAGACACCAACCAGAGCCCCTGTTTCCGGTGCAGTAAAAGCGAAGCCTCCTAGAGGGACCAGGAAATGTTACATCTGTGACAGTGCACAGCATATGGCGAAAGAGTGCCCCCGGAGGCTCCAAAAGCATACTGCAGCTTTAGCAACAGTGGCAGCAGAAGTGACGCAAGAAGAACAACCTCAGGGAAACGACAGTGCCTGGCTGGAAACAGAGCTGCTGGGGCTCAGCCAGGCGAATCTGTAGAGCAGTCCCCAGCGTTTTTGCAACGCACAGACCCTTTACCACCCAAGCCAGCGGTGCAGCTCACTGCAACACTTCAGTTGCCGAATGGAACCGCCCTGGAAGTCCCCATCACGATCGATTCTGGGAGCAACGCGGATTTTATGGGGCTGCAATTTGTCAAGCAGCATCGCATAGCACTTCTGCCCGCGACAACGCCCCTGAACGTGGTTACGGTGGATGGCAGGAAATTGCTAGGAGGGCAAGTCGTGCAACAGACGCCTCCCATGGTGATGCGGATTGGCCATCATCAAGAAGTCATTAGCTTCAATGTCACCCACCTGTCAGACACGCCCATAGTATTAGGCATGAGTTGGCTGGAGAGGCACAGTCCAGCTGTAGCGTGGTACCAAAGGCAGATCATCTTCTGCTCATCGTACTGTGCTCAACATTGCATCCAGTCCAGCCAGGAGGAGGGGGCTGAGCAGCAGCTGCAACTTGGCATGGTGCAGGCAGTGCCTCGCAAGTACGAAGGATTCTTGGAGGTTTTTTGCGAGAAGGAAGCTGACAAGTTGCCGCCCCACAGGCCTTACGACTGTGCGATCGACCTGGTGCCGGGGGCGCAGCTGCCGACTGCAAAGCTGTATTCCATGTCTGAGGACAAGCTCCAAGAGCTCAGAGAGTTCATAGAGCATAATTTGAAGCGCGGATTCATCCGGGAATCCAAAGCAGTGGGGTGCAGTCCTGTTTTCTTTGTAAAGAAGAAGGACACGCCCCAAAAAAGGCTCATTGTGGACTACCGGTCCATAAACAGAATGACTAAGCCCAAAGCCTTTCCCATGCCCAAGATTGACGACCTCCTAGCGACCGTACGGAAGGGGAAGATCTTCACCAAGTTGGATCTGCGTGGAGCGTACAACCTCATCCGTATCCGGGAGGGCGATGAGTGGAAGACGGCCATGTTCACGCCTCTAGGCACGTATGAATACAGAGTTATGCCGTTTGGTCTCCAAAATGGCTCTCATGTCTTCCAGGCCTTTATGCATCACGTGCTGGCGGGGCTCCTCTACAAGAAGTGTGTGTGTTTCCTCGACGACATCCTGATCTTCTCGGAATCGCAGGAAGCCCACGAAAGGGACGTAAAGGAGGTCCTGCAGAGGCTACGGGAACACAGGCTCTACGCCAAGTTGGAGAAATGCCAGTTTGATGTGACGGAGGTGGATTTCCTCGGCTACAAGCTGTCCGACGAGGGACTGGCCATGGACAGCGTCAAGGTTCGCGCGGTGTTGGACTGGAAGAGCCCACGCAATCGGAAGGAAGTCCAGAGATTCATCGGGTTTGCCAATTTCTACCGCAAATTCATCAGAGGTTTTGCAAAGGAGACGGCAGCAATCACGGACACTCTTAGTTCCAAGAAGAAGAAGTTCGCTTGGACGGAACAGGCGGAGCGCTCTTTCCGGAAGCTCAAGAGCCTCTTCGCCTCAGAAGAGCAGCTGCTGCACGTGAATCCCGGCAGACCCATGCGAGTAGAAACTGACGCGTCCGATAGAGCGGTTGGAGCGGTCCTCCTGCAAGAAGATCCACAAGGGAATTGGAGACCTGGTGCCTTTTACTCCCGGAAGCTCAGCAAGACGGAGCAAAACTACACCATATGGGACAGGGAGCTGTTGGCCATTCACGCAGCTTTCAAGGCGTGGCGACACTTCCTCATAGGAGCCAAACACACAGTGCAGGTCCGCACGGATCACAAGAACTTAGAGTATTGGCGAACAGCGAAGCTCCAGAGCCAAAGACACATGCGCTGGGCGGAATTCTTCGCAGATTTCAACTTCAAAATAGAATACATCCCGGGGGATTCCAACGTTATAGCCGATGCGCTCTCCAGAAAACCGCAGTACCTTGAGGAGGCGGCACCAATAGCAGCCAAGCACATTTTCGCACCGCAGGCGTGGGCGTGCGCTGCCATCGCAGTCGACCTGGACGTGGTGCGACGAGCGTTGCAAGTGGATCAGTTTGCACAATCCAAGATGGAGGAGCTACGCAGGGGTTCACAGCGAGACGATGAGTTCCAGTTACGAGACGGGCTGTTGACTCGCAAGGGTGTCATCTACGTCCCCAGCGACGAGCTCCGCGCGAAGGTTCTGCAGCAGTTGCACGACGCCCCCAGTGCGGGCCACTTCGGCAAAGAGAAGACAATAGAACTAGTGGCCAGGGACTTTTGGTGGCCCCAGATGCGGGGAGAGGTGGCGGATTACGTCGCCAGGTGTGACACCTGTCAGAGGTCCAAACCAGTACACCAGAAGCCAGCGGGGTTGCTGGAACCGCTGGAGACGCCGCAGCAACCGTGGGAGAGGGTAGCACTGGACTTTGTTACCGATCTGCCCAGCTCCAGGGGCAAGACAGCGGTACTGGTGGTTGTGGACTTGTTCACCAAGATGGCGCACTTCATTCCTTGTGCCAAGGTGGCGACAGCTGAACAGACCGCCAAACTCTTCATCGACCACGTGTTCAGAGTGCATGGGCTGCCGCAGTCCATCCTGTCCGATAGGGGGCGCCAATTTGTTTCCAGTTTCTGGCAGAAGCTTCTCGGTATCCTGCACGTCAAGATCAACCTAGCGTCGGCGAGACATCCACAGACCAACGGCCAAGCAGAGAGGGTCAACGCGATTATGCAGCAGTACCTGAGATGTTACGCCAATCAGCGACCCGCAGCGTGGGTGGACTACCTGCCGATGGCTGAGTTTGCCTACAACAACACGAAGCACGCGTCGACGGGGGTGACGCCGTTCTTCGCGAACACTGGCCGTCATCCCAGAACCTTTCCGAGGCTTGTAGCAACGGGAGAGGAGGTGCCGCAAGAAGCAGACCAGTTCGCAGCAGAGCTGCAAGAGGTGCACGAGGAGCTGCGGAGGCATTTGGAGTTAGCCAAACAAGCCTATAAGGTGCAGGCGGACAAACACAGAAGGGCGGGGGAGGACATCCAGGTGGGGGACTGGGTATGGTTAGCAGCCCAAGCGATGCCAGCCAAGTCGTTAGCCAAGAAGAAGCTGGGACACAGGCAGCTAGGGCCATACCAAGTTGAGGCTAGGATCAATCCCGTAGCGTTTCGACTGGCCCTTCCCGAAGGCTCCAGAGTGCACCCGGTCTTTCATAGGTCGGTGCTCACTCCCTACAAAGCCCCGCACAGGTTTCAGGAGCCAGACACAATACCATGCCCACACAAAGAGGCACCCAAGAAGGGGGGGTCACCTAGGGCCGAATCACTCAACGAGGTCACAGAAATCCTGGACTCAAGATGGGGGGCGGAGGGAGTTGAATACTTTCTCGCCAGAGAGGGCACCCCAGCCACTGCCAATAGTTGGGTGCCGGGCTACGCTTTAGACGAACCTCTTTTGAAGGACGAGTTCCATGCACTTTTCCCACATAGACCCATGCCAGCCGAGTACTTTGATGACTGGCTCTTCACACCCACATTTTCCGATAGCACTTTCCGGGGCTTTTCTTCCACCGAGGAAGGAACGGCAGAATCGAGCCCGCCCAGAGGATCGTGTTCGGGGGTGGACACACTACCCTCAGATTGGTGGGAGGAGCAACCAGAGGAGGACTGGCGTAAGAGGTGGATGATGGGGCCTTGGCAGGCAGCACCAGACGAAGTAGCGATGGAAGAGGAGACTGAGAACACTTTGGGTGAAGAGCCCGAGTTTGAACACGCATACACAGAACTGCCAGCAGAGGACATTGAAGTAGACAACCTGTATCCTGAGCCTACCCCCGAAGAGCCGCAGCTCCCACAACCTGCACCCGACGGGCGGGAGGGGGGAAGAGGGGGCTTCGAGGGGGGGATGGATGTCAGGGGTTCAGGGGGAGAAGAGCAGATGAGGGAGGAGACAGAGAGCGAGGGGGAAGAATCCCAGAGCGACGAGGAAGAGGATGACAATGACCCAAGGTCGTCCATGAGTTTGTCCAGTGAGTCAGAGGACTCCCAGAAGGAAGCCCCCCTGATCAGGCCGAGGGGAGCCAAAGGGGGAGGCGGACAGGAGCAGGGGAGCGAAGGGGGAATCCCCAGGGGGAGTTGGAGGTCGGAGCCGGCTTCTCCACCGGAACGGAGTGAAGGGGGTGGAGTTGCCAGTGTGTCAGAGGGAGCAGAACAGGAAGCAGACAGGGGAAGGAGAGCAGGGCAAGACGTCCTGCCGGAAGGGGCGGAGAGTAGTACCGGGAGCAGTGTAGCGGTCGAGAGGAAGGTCAGAAGCAACGTACGCACGCCAAGTTCAAATGTGGAGGCGCGCGGAAGTGAGGGAAGTCCTGGGGAGGAGCCTGGTCCCAAAGCACGAAGGAGGGGGGAACAGCCGTCAGAGGAGTCAGCCTTGGAGGAGTCCCGACGGGAGGGAGCCCAGGGGGGCAGAAAGACCCTGCGGAAAAGGAAAGAGAGGAAGAGGTGGTCCAGCACAAGACTCTTAAACTGGTGCAGGGGCGGCACTGATTCAGAGGGTACTTCAGCGGTGTAAGAGTAAGACACGTGGAGCCACGGAGCTCAGATGTAAAGCCAAGAATGTTCTTCAATAAAAGCTTTTGTATATAAGCTGGACTGGACTTTGGTCTCTTGTGAGCTGGGACCTCGGGTGGCTCTGACAACAGGTTTTACTGCCTATGCAATTTTCTGAAGTCCATGAACCTGGCCTTTGAAGAGTTTAAAAGTAAACTATGTTTTATTTTCCAAGCTTGTGGTCTCCTTGGGGAAGAAGGAAACTTTAGAAAGGTTCCCCCCCCCCCCCAATTTGGACATTTTGGAAATCACTGTAGAGAGCATATTTTAAAGCTCCAACAACCTATATTTCCATGCTTTACTTTGCTGCGTATTTTGTGATCTCGAATGGAGTTCTCTCACCAAAGAGTGCTTGCCCCAAGCCTGGGTCTCGGAATCCAGGAATTTCCCTTTTTATATAGTGCTATGAATTTGGGGTGTACACATAATAGTTTTCTTTCCCTCTTAGGCCAACAGAAGAGAAAACAGTACCACTTATGTGATTAGAATACAATTTATGAATATATATCTGATCCAAATGATTCAAGTTTTCTTTCCAAATGGAATGGTTCACAATGGTAGTTGGTATTTGCAATGCAGGAGGCAGATTCCAGGATTATTCCTCCATCCCCATACTCACGCAGACATCTTACCCATATTATTTTTGGCTTTCTGCATGGAATTGCAAAAGACAAGAGATCCCGTTATCACAGCAAGAGGTGGGGACCTTGGCCCATGGAGAGAAACCCACAAAAGGTTGCAGTTGTATTCCTCTGGACTCTGCTCCTGGTCATTTAACAAAAACCTGATCTGCCAATGTTTTCAAATGATAATGTTCCTACTCTCCAGGCCATAGGTGTTAACTGCCCTGAGACCTCTGGGTAGAGGGTGGTATATAAAATCCTTATAATCTTAATAATAATATCAGCAAATCAGCAGGAAGATGTCAGTGTCAGATTAAGTTGGATGCTGGAGGAGTCTCAGGTCTGAACTAGCTAAAATTATCAGTGTTCATGGAGACTTCTGCCTGAGGCCTGGGGCTACCTTTGAAGGTGTCCCAGAAACTACAACTAATCCAGAATGTGGCAGCTAGACTGGTGACTGGGAGTGGCTGCCGAGACCATATAACACTGGTCCTGAAAATCTTCATTGGCTCCCAGTATGTTTCCGAGCACAATTCAAAGTGTTGGTGCTGACCTTTAAAGCCCCTGGGACACGAGCCCCATCACTGCCTGCTCTCTGTCCCCTGGAGCTGGAGCATGAGGCTCCGCCACCGCCTTAGATGTGTCTACTCATGAGTAAACACCACTGAATTCAATAAAGCTTATGACCTCCCAGATAAGTGTGCAGAGGACTAATTATCTTACCTTTTCCATATCTTCTTATATACAGAGATCTGTGGATGAAAAGAAATGCTGTCAGTGAATGAGCAAGATGGGGGATTGGGTCCAGGGAACAGAACAAGTTAAGGATGATGATGATGATGATGATTTTGTTCCTTATGGGCCCTGCTCCATAGCCAACAATAGACTGGCTCTCAGATATCAGTAGAGTTTCTCTTTTTTAAAGGATCCATAATGCTTATCTACATGTGGAGGAAACCTTCTCTTGATAAAACCTCAAGGGCCGCTTTTCTCCACATGAACCAACCTGGATCCTGCAATCATCATGTGAGGCCTTCATGCGCTTCTTCCACAAAAGGTCTGGAAGGTGGCAACGCAAGAACAGACTTTTTCTGCAGTGGCTGCCCATTCTGTGGGCATTCTCCCCAGGGAGGATTGGCTGGAACCACCATTATATCTATTTAGGCAGTGGGCAAAAACATTCCCCTTCACCCAGGCCTTGGGCTGATGAACAGTCTATGTCCTTTTACATGTGTTTGTGGGAGGGATGGCTTATGGGTGGTTTTTTGTTGTTGTTATTTTTCTCCTTTTTATTATGTATTTTTGTGTTTTTATATTGTATTTTTATACTGTGAACTGTCCCGAGATATTCAAATTTAATAAATCCTAATAATGTAAGAAAGTACTTCCTGATGTTTAGTTGGAATCCCCTTTCTTGTAATTGGAATCCACTAGTTCAAAAGCTAGCCTCCAGAGCCACTCTGGGCGGCTTCAACCAAAAATACACTAATATGTCATACACTAAAAACTTCCCTGAACAGGTCTGCCTTAAGATGTCTTAAGAAAAGAAGCTAACTCCATCTTCTGTGTGAAAGCCCAGGAGACATTTGAAGAAGACTATCCCATCCTCTCTGAATCTCCTCTGCTCCAGGCTAAATACCACCCAATTCCCTCAACTGTTCCTTATCAGGCTTCATATCCAGATTCTAATAATACAGTGGTGCCCCGCAAGATGAACGGAAAACCCGCTAGACGAAAGCGTTTTCCGTTTTGGAGGCGCTTCGCTAAACAAATTTCTCTATGGGGTTGCTTCACAAGACGAAAAAATCTTGCGAGTTCCCGCGGTTTCCCCCCCACTTTTTTCGCCCTTTTCCTAAGCCGCTAAGTCGCTTAACAGTTGATCCGCTGATAAGCTGCTTCTCGGCTGATCGCTAAAAGCCGCTAGACCGCTAATAGCGCTAATCCGCTAAGCTGTCAATGGGCTTGCTTCGCAAGACGACAAAACCGCTAGATGAAGAGAATCGCGGAACGGATTCTTTTCGTCTTGCAAGGCACCACTGTACCTGGTGATCTCTAGAGTCCAAGCGCCTAGCATCATCATCACCATACCTTCAAACCAGGGTGGAGAAAATCTTAAGCATTAATTGCACTTACTATTTTCGGATACATAGGCGATTGCCTCTGGATCGAATTGCAAATCTGTGGCCAAAGTTTTAAATTTTTCTTTCACTTCATCTGACACAGTCTGTTCCCTGCCTTAAGACACAAACAAGGTGTTGGCATTGAGAATCAGCATCATAGTGCAGGAGGATAGATCATAGAATGGTAGAGTTGGGGTCATCTAGCCCCCTGCAATGCAGGAATCTCAGATAAAGGATCCATGACTGATGACCATCCAACCTCTGCTTAAAAACCTCCAAGGAAGGAGCGTCCACAACCTCCCGAGGAAGTCCATTCCACTGTTGAACAGCTCTCACTGTCAGAAAATACTTCCAGATGTTTAGTCCGAATCTCCTTCCTTGTAACTTGAATCTATTGGATTGAGTCCTACCCTCCGGAGGAGAAAACAAGCTTGCTCCCTCTTCCATGTGACAGTTCTTTCGATATTTGAATATGACTATCATATATTCTCTCAGTCTCTTTTCCAAGCAAAAATAAACACTCCCTCAACCATTCCTCATAAGGCTTCATTTGCATTCCTTTGATCATCTTGGTTGCCCTCCTCAGCACACATTCCAGCTTGTCAATATCCTCCTTAAATTGTGGCACCCAGAACTGGACACTGTATTCCAGGTGTGGTTGGACCAAGCCAGAATAGAGTGGTCCTGTGACTTCTTTTGATCTGGACACAATACTTCTGCTGATGCAGCTAAGATTTGCATTAGCTCTTTTTTGCTGCTGCATCATGCTGTTAAGTATCTTGACAAATACCTCTTGCCTGACTCCTTACTTCCCTGCCCGCTTTTTAAAGAACAGCTTCAGAAGGAGGAGGTTTGAAATGAAAAACCAGAAGCCTGGGCAGTGTTCCTTCTCCATTCTGAATTGTCCCATCCTGATGCAACCCTCAGGGCTTGTGAGGCACATTTGCACAGAGCATGTCAAACAGCACTTTAAGCTACCGTGCCTCGCAGGGTTGTCGTGGGGACAAAAATTTGAATTGCCAGTAGATTATGGCAAATTTGTTGTTGGGGTTTTATCGTGATGCTCCAATTCTTCTGACAAATCTAGCTGTGGGGTGGTGGTGGATTATTCTATTGGCAATTAGTGGTGGTGTTTACATATCCCTAGACCAGGCATAGGAAACCTTCGGCCCTCCAGATGTTTTGACCTACAACTCCCATGATCCCTAGCTAACAGGACCTGTGGTCAGGGATGATGGGAACGGTAGTCCAAAACATCTGGAGGGCAGAAGGTTTCCTATGCCTACCTTATACAAACTGGGAAGATGGGTGAGATTTTCAAAAGCTGACAGGTGTGCCCATTGTAGCCAAGGGCACCCAAAGAAGCTCCAGACATACCATAGAGCTGTAGCATGCCCATATGCTCCATTAGGAAGTGGATGATATGGTAAGTCTCATAATCTGTATCCACAATGCGTACTGTAGTTTTCTCATCTGTTGAAAAAAGAGCCGCAAAAGATCTATTAACAGTCAGGAGAGTCACACAGATGCAAAATAAAGGATGTGTGTGTTTTGATGGAGATAACGGAGAAATCTATTGAACTTACCATCAGTCTCAAATTCGGCCCGCTTTATAGGGTATAGAACAACTCTTCTACGCCGACAATCTCCATTTCTGGAAAGAAAGGCAGGGTTGTCAAGTTGCTTCCCCACCCAATCAGCACGCCTCCCTCCCCCAATATCTGCACAAGATTTCAAAGGGGTTCTAGGGGCTCAGCCAGGGCCATGTTTCCTCTGAGAATCAAGTTGTAGTGCCTTTAGGAAATATGGTTTACTCTGTCCCAGCCAGAGAACAAATTTTCCCGTGACATCATCTCCATCAGCAGCTTGGAGTTGGCCAGTCCTGGAGTTCTGTGGGGCCCATTGCCTAGTTTCAGAAGAAGAGGGAGCAACGGGAAGCTGCCCAATAGACATTCAGAATCTCAGCTGATGTAATTGACTTTCGGTTATCAGGGATGCAGCTTAGGCTGGACCCCTGGGTGTACAACCTAGCCTCCCTGCTGAAAGAGGCAGGAGTAGGTAGCCAACAGGCCAAGCCTCAGGACCCTTCCCTTTATACTGTGAAGGTAGATAATGATCATAGCAGTGGATGCAGACTTACCTAGGAACATCAATTTTGAGGACCAGTTCTCCATTCCGTTTGGGCTCCATTAAATAGCCATAGACTTCTCTCGTCTGTTTGTCATACTGTACTGTTGCAATAGGAAACCACTTACCGGTGAGCTACAAAGAAGAGGTTTGTTTGTGTGTTATTGAGAAAGACATTTTAATATATATTGTAGACTGGTAGCTAAAGTAGCATAGTGGTCTCAGACTTCCCACTCTCGGCCCCTCTTTCAGAATGGAATTTTTTTCAAGCCACATCAAGTTTTTTTTTATTATTATTATTATTATTATTATTATTATTATTATTATTATTGATAAGAAATACATTGCAAAATGAAAAGAAGCAACTCCTAGCAGTGCTTGATTAATAACACAGAACACAACTACTTTATAGGTACAGTAGTACCTTGGTTCTCAAACTTAATCAATTCCTGGAGTCTGTTCGCCTCCCGAAACTGTTTGGAAACCAAGGAGTGGCTTCTGATAGGCTGCAGGAGCTTCCTGCAGTCGAGCAGAAGTTGCATCAGATGTTCGGCTTCCGATAAACTTTTGCAAACTGGAACACGTATTTCCGGGTTTGCAGCGTTCAGGAGCCAAAACGTATGAGTACCAAGGCGTTCGAGAACTAAGGTACAGCTGTATAAAACAATGCTATATATACATACTACACTGAAATGTTTAAACATTTCTTTATTGGTCCTTGATTCTTCCTGCTAAACTTGCCATCCTCTCCTGCCACACCAGTGTGGCACAACACAGCCTTGGAGAACCACTGGGTTAGGGAGAGACCAGGGTTCAAATTCCTGTTCGCCCATGAAGCTCACAGTCACTGCCTCTCAGCCCAATCTACCTCACAGGGTTGTTGTGGGGATTAAATGAGGAAGGGGAGAACCATGTACATCACCCTGTGCTCCGAGGAGAAACAGGTGGGATATAAATGCAATAAATAAGTAAACAGGGCGCAATCGGCTTGCAAAGTCTGTAAGCAGGTGAACAAGGCTGTGCAAGGTCGATTATTGCTAAATCTGTCACCATCCCTAGTTGTAAGTGAAGGAGAAAAATGTTGCTGTTTACCTTCTTTAGATTCAAGTCTGGCATCAACGGAATGGGTACAGGAACCTCGTACTTAGGAACAGCTGAGCAGGTGCCAGCAAACACAAGAGTAATCAGCACAATGTTCATCCTTGCAAGGCTTTGCAGCAGTTCAGGAACGTCTGTGACTTCTGCAGAGACCTCGGTTCTTCAAGCGATGCCTGGATTTATATCCCTCTGCTTATGTCCCCAAATTTCATCTAAACCAGTACAGTCCTGCAATTAAATGAGGTCGTGGGGTGTTTGAGAGAGAGAACCAGGTGATTTTCAGAACTAATTGTTATCCGTGGTGAGTACATTTTCTAAAAACCCTGGAACACTCTGCCCATCGATGCTTGTTCTGAAGGACTCCAAGGCCTGTGGCCTCCCCTGTTAGTTGTGGGTGGTGGTTTACGGTGAACTTCACCACCAACGCAGGCCTGGGCTGTGATCAAAAGGAGCCGAGAGCCAGTTTTAAGTAATGTTAGAATAAGATTTGCATCTTCAGACCACATTCCTCACCTGGAACATCCCTGGGGCAGGTGTTGTGGGAACAAAGGAAATTCAAGTTGCTTTGGCCTCTCCTTTTGGAGATAGCAAGGGTCCATCTGCTCCACACCCCCAGGACTAATCTTTTGTTGTTGAAATCATGTCTTGTTATGGGCATAAGACCCATCCAAGTTAAAATACAGTACAGTGGTACCTTGTTTCTCAAACGCCCTGGTACTCAAACAACTTGGAACCCAAACACTGCAAACCCGGAAGTAAGTGTCCCAGTTTGCAAACTTTCTTCAGAAGGCAAACGTGCTCCATTTTGAGTGTCATGCTTCTGTTTTGAGTGCCATACTTCTGTTTTGAGTGTTACGCTGAGGTCTGTCTCTCTTTGTTATTTATTTTGTGTTTTTGTTTTTGTGACTCTTTTTTTGTTTTTGTGACTGTGTGGAACCCAGTTCAGCTACTGATTGATTGATTGATTGATTGTGTGACTGCAGTACATTGTTTATTGCTTTCAAACAATAACGCAAAAACAAAATAAACAAACAAACAAAAACAAAAACGCAAAACCGGTGGTCTCGTTAGATAGTAAAACCCATGTTAAATTGCTGTTTTAAGGCTTGTTTTTAAAAGTCTGGAATGGATTAACCCATTTTGCATTACTTTCTATGGGAAAGTGCACCTTGGTTTTGGAACACTTTGGTTTTGGAATGGACTTCGGGAACAGATTAAGTCTGAGAACCAAGGTACCACTGTATGGAGTAAAAATGACCAACACCTGAAACGATAGTGTTTTTCTAATTTTACTATTAAAGTCAAGCCAGTTGATCTCTTACATGCAAGGCAATTAGGAAACAGCTAGATTCCTGCTCAGTGGTCCTCACAGTGCACCCTGAGTCAAGTGGGGAAGGGAGCGATGTGGAATTTAGGTTGGGCACATTAGCAGTGAGACCATCAAACTGGTATGAGCCAGTTAAGGAGGAACCTAACGTCTCTCCAGTTGGTAGAGCATGAGACTCTTAATCTCAGATTAGCAGAAATATATAAATTTAAATCAAATACGTGTTGGAAATGTCAAGAGAAAGAAGGTTCTTTTTATCATATGTGGTGGTCTTGTAGTAAGGTTAAAGCTTATTGGGAAATGATATATAATGAATTGGAAAAGATGTTTAAAATAACGTTTGTAAAAAACGACAACAACCCACATGCTTTCCTTTTGGGAATTACAGGGACAGAACTACCTAAATTGTATAGAAATTTATTTCTGTATGCTACTACAGCAGCAAGAATGTGACTTGCCCCAAAGGTGAAAGAAGCAGAAGTCCCAATAAAGGAAGAATGGATACAGAAACTCATGGAATATGCACAAATGGCAAAACTTACCAGAAAAATAAGAAATCAAGATAACAAACTTTTTATAAAAGAATGGAAATGGTTTATTGAATATTTCCAGGTAAATTATAAACAGATAAAAATATTAGCAGGATTAATGTAATAACCCCCTTCATGTATCACTGCCTTGCCATGGCAAAGGGGCTTGAAGAACTCAGAGAAGCTATGAACTATGCCGAGCAGGGCACCCAAGATGAACAGGTCATAGTGGAGAGTTTTGACCAAACGTGATCCACCTGGAGGAGGAACCGCCAAGCCACTCCAGTATCCCTGCCAAGAAAACTCCATGGACAAAGACAACAGGCATATAAAAGATATGACGCTGGAAGATGAGCCCCTCAGGTCGGAAGGCGTCCAACATGCTACTGGGGAAGAGCGGAGGGCAAGTACAAGTAGATCCAGAGCTGATGAAGTGGCTGGGCCAAAGCCGAAATTACGCTCAGTTGCGGATATGCCTGGAAGCGAAAGGAAAGTCCAATGCTGTAAAGAAAAATATTGCATAGGAACCTGGAATGTAAGAACCATGAACCTGGGTAAGTTGGAGGTGGTCAAAAATGAGATGGCAAGAATAAATATTGACATCCTGGGCATCAGTGAACTAAAATGGACGGGAATGGGTGAATTCAGTTCGGATGACCATCGTATCTACTACTGTGGGCAAGAAACCCGTAAAAGAAATGGAGTGGCCCTCATAGTCAACAAAAGAGTGGCAAAAGCTGTACTGGGATGCAATCTCAAAAATGATAGAATGATCTCGATACGAATCCAAGGCACACCTTTTAACATCACAGTAATCCAAGTTTATGCACCAACTACTTGTGCTGAAGAAACTGAAATTGACCAATTCTATGAAGACTTACAAGACCTTATAGAAGTGACACCAAAGAAGGATGTTCTTCTCATTATAGGGGATTGGAATGCTAAAGTAGGGAGTCAAGAGATAAAAGGAACAACTGGCAAGTTTGGCCTTGGAGATCAAAACGAAGCAGGGCAAAGGCTAATAGAGTTCTGTCAAGAGAACAAGCTGGTCATCACAAACACGCTTTTCCAACAACACAAGAGACGACTCTACACATGGACATCACCAGATGGGCAGCATCGAAATCAGATTGATTATATTCTCTGCAGCCAAAGATGGAGAAGCTCTATACAGTCAGCAAAAACAAGACCTGGAGCTGACTGTGGCTCAGATCATCAGCTTCTTATAGCAAAATTCAAGCTTAAACTGAAGAAAGTAGGAAAAACCACTGGGCCGGTAAGATACAATCTAAGTCAAATCCCTTATGAATACACAGTGGAAGTGAGGAACAGGTTTAAGGATTTAGATTTGGTGGACAGAATGCCTGAAGAACTATGGATGGAGGCTCGTAACATTATACAGGTGGCAGCAACGAAAACCATCCCAATGAAAAGGAAATGCAAGAAAGCAAAGTGGCTGTCCAATGAGGCCTTACAAATAGCGGGAGAGAGAAGGCAAGCAAAATGCGAGGGAGATGGTGAAAGATACAGGAAATTGAATGCAGATTTCCAAAGAATAGCAAGGAGAGACAAGAAGACCTTCTTAAACGAGCAATGCAAAGAAATAGAGGAAAGCAATAGAATGGGAAGAACCAGAGATCTGTTCAAGAAAATTGGAGATATGAAAGGAACATCTTGTACAAAGATTTCCATAATAAAGGACAAAAGTGGAAAGGACCTAACAGAAGCAGAAGACATCAAGAAGAGGTGGCAAGAATACACAGAGGAATTATACCAGAAAGAAATGGATGTCTCGTATACCCCAGGTAGTGTGGTTGCTGACCTTGAGCCAGACATCCTGGAAAGTGAAGTCAAATGGGCCTTCGAAAGCACTGCAAATAACAAGGCCAGTGGAAGTGATGGTATTCCAGCTGAACTATTTAAAATTTTAAAAGATGATGCTGTTAAGGTGCTACACTCAATATGCCAGCAAGTTTGGAAAACTCAGCAGTGGACAGAAGATTGGAGAAGATCAGTCTACATCCCAATCCCAAAGAAGGGCAGTGCCAAAGAATGCTCCAACTACCGCACAATTGCACTCATTTCACACGCTAGCAAGGTTATGCTTAAAATTCTACAAGGAAGGCTCAAGCAGTATGTGGACCGAGAACTCCCAGAAGTGCAAGGTGGATTTAGAAGAGGCAGAGGAACCAGAGACCAAATTGCAAACATGCGCTGGATTATGGAGAAAGCTAGAGAGTTCCAGAAAGACATCTACTTCTGCTTCATTGACTATGCAAAAGCCTTTGACTGTGTCGACCACGGCAAACTATGGCAAGTTCTTAAAGAAATGGGAGTGCCAGATCACCTCATCTGTCTCCTGAGAAATCTCTATGTGGGACAAGAAGCTACAGTTAGAACTGGATATGGAACAACTGATTGGTTCAAAATTGGGAAAGGAGTACGACAAGGCTGTATTTTGTCTCCCTGCTTATTTAACTTATATGCAGAATTCATCATGCGAAAGGCTTGGCTGGATGAATCCATAGCCGGAATTAAGATTGCCGGATGAAATATCAACAACCTCAGATATGCAGATGACACAACCTTGATGGCAGAAAGTGAGGAGGAATTAAAGAACCTTTTAATGAGGGTGAAAGAGGAGAGCACAAAATATGGTCTGAAGCTCAACATCAAAAAAACGAAGATCATGGCCACTGGTCCCATCACCTCCTGGCAAATAGAAGGGGAAGAAATGGAGGTAGTGAGAGATTTTACTTTCTTGGGCTCAATGATCACTGCAGATGGTGACAGCAGCCACGAAATTAAAAGACGCCTGCTTCTTGGGAGAAGGGCAATGACAGGCCTAGACAGCATCTTGAGAAGTAGAGACATCACCTTGCCAACAAAGGTTCGTATAGTTAAAGCTATGGTTTTCCCAGTAGTGATGTATGGAAGTGAGAGCTGGACCATAAAGAAGGCTGATCTCCGAAGAATTGATGCTTTTGAATTATGGTGCTGGAGGAGACTCTTGAGAGTCCCATGGACTGCAAGAAGATCAAACCTCTCCATACTGAAGGAAATCAACCCTGAGTGCTCACTGGAAGGACAGATTGTGAAGCTGAGGCTCCAGTACTTTGGCCACCTCATGAGAAGAGAAGACTCCCTGGAGAAGACCCTGATGTTGGGAAAGATGGAGGGCACAAGGAGAAGGGGACGGCAGAGGACGAGATGGTTGGATAGTGTTTTCGAGGTTACCAGCATGAGTTTGACCAAACTGCGGGAGGCAGTGGAGGACAGAGGTGCCTGGCGTTCTCTGGTCCATGGGGTCACGAAGAGTCGGACACGACTAAACGACTAAACAACAACAATGTAATAACCTGCAATTTTATAAGAGTATGGATATGCAGAAGACAGAAAAAATGAATTTAAGGAACCGCAGTAAGAGGGGGAAGGAAGTCAAATTTTGAAATGTTAAATTGATTGTAAAACTAATGAAATGTCTAAATTTGAAAATATAAATAAAAAACTAAAAAAGGAGACTCTTAATCTCCTTAATCTGGATAGCAGGTGGGTGGGTAAACCATGAACAGCTAGGATGATGTATTTATGGCCATATAGGTATGCAACCCTGGAGGTTTGGCAGGGCAGAGGCCCATTCCTCTGGGTGGTCTTGTCTGAATTGCTCCCCTATGTCAGTCACCACTCCTGGCCAACTTTTGTTATTGCTGCTGATCTGTGCACCAGTCAGGGTCAGTCTTCTTCGTCAAGCAGGTCTGACAGATCATTTTTGTTTGTTTTCTGAGAGCAGTTGTTCCAGGCTTTTCAACAAGAACAACAAAAATGGTTCCCAGAGCAGCTTGCATACTATCAGTTAAGATAAGACAGCCCTGGTCCCTGCAGGCTTACAGTCTAAAAAAAAAGAACACAATGGGGCAGAAATGGTAACAATACTTTGGCACCAATTTTGAGGCCTTCTGCCTGGTTCCCTGTAATCTCACTTTTCGCAATTAGGGAACCAGCAGAAGACCCTTGGAGGAGAACCTCAGCATCCGGGCTGAACGATGGAGGTGGAGACGCTCCTTCAGGTATACTGAGCCAAAGCATTTAGGGCTTTAAAGGTCAGCACCAACACTTTGAATTGTGCTCGGAAAGGTACTGGGAACCAATGAAGATCCTTTTATATAGTCTCTGCTGTCACTCCCGGCCACCAGTCTAGCTGCTGCATTCTGGATTAGTTGTAGTTTCCGGGTCACCTTCAAAGGTAGACCCATGTCAAGTGCATTGCAGTAGTTCAAGCAGGAGATAACCAGAGCATGTACCACTCTGGTGAAACAGTGTGCAGGCAGGTAGGGTCTCAGACTGCATACCAGATGGAGCTGGTAGACAATTGTCCTGGACACAGAATTGGCCTGCACTTCCATGGACAGCGGTGAGTCCAAAATTACTCCCACGCTGTAAACCTGGTTCTTCAGGGGCACAGTTTCCCCATTCAGGACCAGGGAGTCCCCCACACCCACACACCCCTGTCCCCCCAAAACAATACTTCTGTCTTATCTTGTCAGGATTCAACCTCAATGTGGCTTGGGCTAGGCTTGGGAGTCATGGGTGCGCAGCACACTGAATGACACCTCCCTCAGTGATGACACCTGGGGCAGTCCACCCCCACCGCCCTCCTTCCTTCGCCCCTGCCTGAGCTGACACAGCTGGTTTCAGAGGCGGTGTTGAGGACAGCTGGTTTTGAGGAACTTCAATATCCATGGCTCAGAATTTCATGGCTGCCTCTTAAGATAGTTCAGAAATTTCAGCTGGTGCAGAATTTGGTGACTTGAATTCTCACTGGGGCAAGATGGTTGAGCATATTGTGCCAATCCTGGCCCGACAGCACTGGCTGCCAATTATTTTCTGAGGCAGACGTGTGGCTCATCCTTACATGCTGAAGGCTGAGAAGAACCTGACTTCGGTTTGCCTCCCCTCTCGTCGTCTGAATTCATCAAAAATACAGTGGTACCTCTGGATGCAAACAGGATCCATTCCGGAGCCCCGTTCGCGTCCTGAAGAGAACTCAACCCGCGTCTGCATGTGCGCAGGTCGCAATTCGCCACTTCTGCGCATGACGTCATTTTGAGCGTCTGCACATGTGCGAGTGGCAAAACCCAGAAGTAACACGTTCCGTTACTTCCAGGTAACCGCGGAACACAACCCGAAAATGCTCAACCTGAGGCAATTTTAACCCGAGGTATGACTATACTTTCAGAGGTTTGGGAATGGGCGGGGGCGGAGAAAGGGTTGCGGTGGGGGCGGGACACCCCAGGTGTCACCACTGGGGGGTGACAAAATGGCAGGCAGCACTCATTGTGGGGCCTGCAGCGTGCCCGAGCTGCGCGTTTCTCTTGGGAGTGATGGATTGGCTTGACTGCTCGCTGGTTCCTCACTGCCCCAAACAGTCTGCCGTCTGCCTCCCCCTCAGCTGTTGGATCGCTGAGTTGGAGGAGGCAGGCAGGCTTCTCGGAGGCCCAGCGGAGTGTCCTGCCCTGGCTGGCCCCGCCCTGCCCTGTGGGTGACTGGCCCCACCACTGGCCGCAGGGCATGTACGCCAGGTGCCTGATTGGCTTGCTCCGCCGCTGGGAATGGGATGTCCTTCACTGTGCAGAACTGGTTATGCTACTGTCCATTTCTTTTGCTCTGTGATGCCTGCAAGGCTTTGCTTTACACTAATGAGCGCATCATCTTACGTCAGAGATAATAAAACCGGGATGTCATGACTCAACTGCAGGTCATTGGTCCTGGGGTTGGTGTGTATGATGCGATATGACACCACATGGTGCAATCAGGAGTATGAAATGCAACGTTGCCAAATGAAATCATATCCACAATGGGGACTGGGACATTTATACATGACCATCTTTGTATCTCCTCAACAGGAGCCAGTCAACAAATTTTATTATCATAGTTATGTTCAGCACCCTGAAATTAGAAAAAGAGAGAGGCTGTTTCATTTCAGAGGCATTTTGTGAATTGTGAAATTTAGGAAGTTCCACTACTTTCTAACTAAGACAGGTTTTACTGCCTATGCAATTTTCTGAAGTTCATGAACCTGGCCTTTGAAGAGTTTATAAGTAAACTATGTTTTATTTTCCAAGCTTGTGGTCTCCTTGGGGAAGAAGGAAACTTTAGAAAGGTCCCCCCCCAATGGGGACATTTTGGAATTCACTTTAGAGAGCATATTTTAAAGGTCCAACAACCTATATTTCCATGCTTTACTTTGCTGCGTATTTTGTGATCTCGACTGGAGTTCTCTCACCAAAGAGTACTTGCCCCAAGCCTGGATCTCAGAATCCAGGAATTTTCCTTTTTATATAGTGCTATGAATTTGGGGTGTACACATAATAGTTTTTTCCCCCTCTTAGGCCAACAGACGAGAAAACAGTACCACTTATGTGATTAGAATACCATTTATGAATATATATCTGATCCAAATGATTCAAGTTTTCTTTCCAAATGGAATGGTTCACAATGGTGGTTGGTATTTGCAATGCAGGAGGCAGATTCCAGGATGATTCCTCTATCCCCATCCTCACGCAGAGATCTTTCCCATGTTATTTTTGGCTTTCTGCATGGAATTGCAAGAGACAAGAGATCCCGTTATCACAGCAAGAGGTGGGGACCTTGGCCCATGGAGAAAACCCACAAAGGTTGCGGATGTTTTCTTCTGGCCCCTGCAGATGTTTTCAAATGATAATGTTCCTGTTCTCCAGGCCATAGGTGATAACCGCCCTGAGACCTCCAGGTATAGGGTGGTATATAAAATCAAATAATAATAATAATATCAGCAGGAAGGTGTCAATGTCAGAATGAGTTGGAAGCTGGAGGGGTCTGTGCCGCCTTTCATTCCCCTGTAGAAGCACAAACAAGCATGCTGAGAGGTGATGATGGGCAGAGCCAGTGCTTTTTTTCTGGAGGGACACAGGTGTACACACACCCCTAAACATTTTGTGAATCTAACGGGACAAGAAACTAAACATTTTAAGGAAGCACCAGGGCTCTGGCAGGATGCCGGGGCCTTCCTGCCTCCCTCGGAATCCCAGGTGGTGTTTGGGAAGGTGGCAGGAGGGCTCTTGGACCTATCAAAGCATCATAACGCCTCCCTCCCTAAGCTGGGCAGAAGTTCCCTGGGCTTTGGGAAGGAGGCCCCAGGGGAACATTTAGTGGACCAACCTTGTTCCCCTCATCCACTGCCCATACACCACTGCCAAGATCATTTCGTATGAATCAAACACCCTTCCTTGGACACTCGCCAGGGTGGGGTGGGTGGTTTATCTCCCTGTCAGAGAACACGGTCTGCATATACAAGGTCCCAGGTCTAAACCAGCTAAAATTATCAGTGTTCATGGAGGCTTCTGCCTGAGGCCTGGGTCTACCTTTGAAGGTGACCCGGAAATTACAACTAATCCAGAATGCGGCAGCTAGACTGGTGGCTGGGAGTGGCTGCCGAGACCATATAACACCGGTCCTGAAATACCTACATTGGCTCCCAGTATGTTTCCGAGCACAGTGTTGGTGCTGACCTTTAAAGCCCTAAACAGCCTCGGTCCAGTATACCTGAAGGAGTGTCTCCACCCCCAACGTTCAGCCCGGACACTGAGGTCCAGCACCGATGGCCTTCTGGCGGTTCCCTCACTGCGAGAAGTGAAGTTACAGGGAACCAGGCAGAGGGCCTTCTCGGTAGTGGCGCCTGCCCTGTGGAACACCCTCCCATCAGATGTCAAGGAAATAAACAACTATCTAACTTTTAGAAGACATCTGAAGGCAGCCCTGTTTAGGAAACTTTCTAATGTCTGATGTTTTATCATGATTTTAATATTCTGTTGGGAGCTGCCCAGAGTGGCTAGGGAGGTTGGCCAGATGGGCGAGGTATTATTATTATTATTATTATTATTATTATTATTATTACTACACATCTTGTATTTCAAGGATATTTAAAGCACACTAAGGAATCCTGGGAACTGAGGTTTGTTCAGTGTGCATGGAGTTGTAGCTCTGAGAGGAGACCACAATTCCCAGGATCCTCTGGGGTGGGTTACGCAGCTGGAATCTACCCAAGGGAGGGGTATTGCCTTTCAGTTGTGACCTGAAACCCTTTTAAATGTGCTTTAAGGTATGGTGCCCTGTATATGACCCTGCGGAGCTGGAGTCAAATCAGAGTATAGTGCTTCTTCCTTGGGGACTCACAGCACAACCTTAGATGTGTCTACTCATGAGTAAACACCACTGAATTCAATAAAGCTTATGACCTCCCAGGTAAGTGTGCAGAGGACTAATTATCGTACCTTTTTTGGATCTTCTTATGCACAGATCTCTGTGGATGAAAAGAAATGCGGTTAATGAGTGAGCAAGATGTGGGATTGGGTCCAGGGCACAGAACAAGATCAGGATTATTATTATTGTGTTCCATAGCCAACAATAGACTGGCTGTCAGATATCAGTAGGGTTTCTCTTTTTTAAGGGATCCATAATGCTTATCTACATGTGGGGAAAACCTCTAGATAAAACTTCAAGGGCCGCTTTTCTCCACATGAACCAACCTGGATCCTGCAATCATCTTGTGAGGCCTTTCTTCATGTACTTCTTCCACAAAAGGTCTGGAAGGTGGCAACACAAGAACGGACCTTTTCTGCAGTGGCTCCCCATTTTGCAGGCATTCTCCCCAGGGAGGATCGGCTGGAACCACCGTTATACAGTGGTACCTCGCAAGACGAAATTAATTCGTTCTGCGAGTTTTTTCGTTCTGCGAGTTTTTTCGTCTTGTGAAGCATGGATTCCCTGGGTATTAATGGTTTTAAGAAAAAGGAAACAAACTCGCAAGACGTTTTTGTCTTGCGAAGCAAGCCCATAGGGAAATTCGTCTTGCGAAGCAACTCAAAAAACCAAAAACTCTTTTGTCTTGCGAGTTTTTCGTCTTACGAGGCATTCGTCTTGCGAGGTACCACTGTATCTATTTAGGCACTGGGCAAAAACGTTCCCCCTCACCCAGGCCTTGGGCTGATGAATAGTCTATGTCCTTTTACATGTGTTTGTGGGAAGGATGGCTTATGGCAGGGGTCAGCAAGGTTTATCTTGCCTGGGCCAGATTGGTCCCATGGAGATCTCTCTGTGGGTTGGATTCTGCATGCACGTGAGCGGGCACACCCATGATTTTCAGCGTCTGCATCTGTGCAGATGTGATTTCCGGCATCTGCGCGTGCGCAGACGCGATTTACAGCACCGTGGAAGTGAGTCCCTGCGCTGCGCCGGTTTAGTGAGTGGGCAGCTTAGTTTGGGGGTGGCTCGTGGGCCGGTCAAACAACCTCCACGGGCTGCTTCTGGCCCATGGGCCTTAGGTTTCTGACCCCTGGCTTATGGGTTTGTTTTGTTATTGTTCTCCTTTTTATTATGTATTTTTATGTTTTTATATTGTATTTTTATACAGTGGTACCTTGGGTTAAGAACTTAATTCGTTCTGGAGGTCCATTCTTAACCTGAAACTGTTCTTAACCTGAAGCACCACTTTAGCTAATGCAGCCTCCCGCTGCTGCCATGTGATTTCTGTTCTCATCCCGAGGTACTATTTCTGGGTTAGCAGAGTCTGTAACCTGAAGCGTCTATAACCTGAGGTACCACTGTACTGTGAACTGTCCCGAGATCTTCAAATTTAATAAATCATAATAATGTAAGAAAGTACTACCTGATGTTTAGTTGGAACCCCCTGTATTCTAATTTGAATCCACTGGTTCAGAAGCTAGCCTCCAGAGCATGAGAAATCAAGCGAGCTCCATCTTCTGTGTGGCAGCCCAGGAGACATTTGAAGAGGACTATCCCATCCTCTCTCGATCTCCTCTGCTCCAGGCTAAACACCACCCAATTCCCTCAACTGTTCCTTATCAGGGTTCATATCCAGATTCTAACAATACCGGGTGATCTCTAGAGTCCAAGCAGCTAGCATCATCATCACCATACCTTCAACCAGGGCGGAGAAAATCTTAAGCATTAATTGCCCTTACCATTTTCGGATACATAGATCATTGCCTCTGGATCGAATTGCATATCTTTGGCCAAAGTTTTAAATTTTTCTTTCACTTCATCTGACACAGTCTTTTCCCTGCCTTAAGACACAAACAAGGAATTGGCATTGAGAATCAGCATCATAGTCCAGGAGGATAGATCATAGAATGATAGAGTTGGGGTCATCTAGTCCCTGCAATGCAGGAATCTCAGATAAAGGATCCATGACAGATGGCCATCCAACCTCTGCTTAAAAACTTCTAAGCAAAGAGAGTCCACAACCTCCTGAGGGAGTCTGTTCCACTGCCAAACAGCTCTCACTGTCAGAAAATACCGTATTTTTCGCTCTATAAGACGCACCAGACCACAAGATGCACCTAGTTTTTGGAGGAGGAAAACAAGAAAAAAAAATATTCTGAATCTCAGAAGCCAGAACAGCAAGAGGGATCACTGTGCAGTGAAAGCAGCAATCCCTCTTGCTGTTCTGGCTTCTGGGATAGCTGCGCAGCCTGCATTCGCTCCATAAGACGCACACACATTTCCCCTTACTTTTTAGGAGGGGAATAGTGAGTCTTATAGAGCGAAAAATACGGTACTTCCGGATGTTTAGTCCGAATCTCTTTTCTTGTAACTTGAAGCCATTGTTTTTGAGAACTACCTTCCAGAGCAGGACAAAACAAGTGTGCTCCCTCTTCCATGTGACAGCCCTTAAGATATTTGAAGAAGGCTATCATCTCTCTCACTCCTCTTTATCAGGCTAAAGATACTCAGCTCCTTCAACCATTCCTCGTAAGGCTTGGCTTTCAAACCCTTGATCACCTTGGTTGCCCTCCTCGGCACACATTCCAGCTTGTCAATATCCTCCTTAAATTGTGGCACCCAGAACTGGACACTGTATTCCAGGTGTGCTTTGACCAAGCCAGAATGGAGTGGTCCTGTGCCTTCTTTGGATCTGGGCACAATAACTTCTGCTGATGCAGCTGAGATTTGCATTAGCTCTTTTTTGCTGCTGCATCATGCTGTTAAGTATCTTAACAAATCCATCTTGCCTGACTCCTTCCCTTCCCCCTTTTTTAAAGAACAGCTTCAGAAGGAGGAGGTTTGAAATGAAAAACCAGAAGCCTGGGCAGTGTTCCTTCTCCGTTCTGAATTGTCCCATCCTGATGCAACCCTCAGGGGCTTGTGAGGCACATTTGCACAGAGCATTTCAACCAGTGCTTTAAGCTACCCTGCCTCGCAGGGTTGTCGTGGGTACGAAAATTTGAATTGCCAGTAAAGGTAAAGGCACCCCTGACCATTCGGTCCAGTCGTGACTGACTCTGGGGTTGCGGCTCTCATCTCGTTTTAATGGCCTAAGGAGCCGGCGTACAGCTTCCGGGTCATGTGGCCAGCAGGACTAAGCCGCTTCTGGCGAACCAGGGCAGCGCACAGAAATGTTGTTTACCTTCCCGCTGGAGCGGTACCTATTGATCTACTTGTGCTGCATGCTTTTGAACTGCTAGGTTGGCAGGAGCTGGGACTGAGCAACAGGAGCTCAGCCTGTCGCGGGGATTTGAACCGCTGACCTTCTGATCGGCAAGCCGTAGGCTCTGTGGTTTACATTGCCAGTAGATGGTGGCAAATTTGTTGTTGACATTTTATCAAGATGCTCAAAGTATTCTGACAAATCTAGTGGCGGGGGTGGGGAGTGGATTACTCTATTGGCAATTAGTGGTGGTATTTACATCTCCTTAGACAAACTGGGAGGGAGGGCAAGATTTTCAAAAGATGGGCACAATAGGTGTGCCCATCATAACCTAGGGCACCCAAACAAGCTCCCACGGGCCAGTCTCCAGACATACCAAAGAGCTGTAGCATGCCTGAACGCACTGTTCTGAAGAGGATGGTATGGTAAGTCTCATAATCTGTATCCACGATGTGTACTGTTGTCCACCCATCTATTGAAAAAGAGCCGCAAAAGATCCATTAATAGACATGGGAGTCACTTCCACAGATGCAAAATAAAGGTGGGGGGGGGAGTTAGAGAAAGCACTTTTTCACTCAGCCCATAGTTAAACTATGGAACTCACTGCCCCAAGAGAGATTTGTGGAGGAGGAGAGGGCTATCAATGGCTCTGCCTCCACAGTTGGAGGAAGAAATTCTTCTGAATACCAGTTGCTGGAAACCACAGGAGGGGAGAGTAAATTAAGGAAACATTACTGCAGTTTGGAAACAGAGGAAATACCTACATTGGCTCCCAGTACGTTTCCAAGCACAATTCAAAGTGTTGGTGCTGACCTTTAAAGCCCTAAACGGACTCAGCCCAGTATATCTGAAGGAGCATCTCCACCCCCATTGTTCAGCCCGGACACTGGGATCCAGCTCTGAGGGCTTTCTGGCGGTTCCCTCACTGCGGGAAGTGGGGTTACAGGAAACCAGGCAGAGGGCCTTCCCGGTAGTGGCACCCGCCCTGTGGAACGCCTTCCCATCAGATGTCAAGGAAATAAACAACTCTCTGACTTTTAGAAGGCATCTGAAGGCAGCCTTGTTTAGGGAAGTTTTTCATATTTGATGTTGCCGCTTTTTTACTATTAATATTCTGTTGAGAGCCGCCCAGAGTGGTTGGGGAAACCCGACCAGATGGGCAGGGTATACATAATTGAGAGAAGTCAAATATTCCATTCAGGCCCTTCCAGCTCTCAGGAGAAATCCATCTAACTCAATCCAGAAAGGAAGAGAAATCTGCTTCCATTTCTGGTAGCGAACTTGGAAAGTTGCTCTCCCAGGTTCGCTGGAGCTTGAGGGCCGTGTGTGTGTGTGTGTGTGTGTGGCTTGGATGGAGATAATGGAAAAATCTATTATACTTACCTACACTTTCGAATTCGGCCTGCTTTACAGGGCGTACAACAACTGTTTTACTCAGACATTGTCCATCCCTGGAAAGAAAGGCAGGGTTGTGAAGTTGCTAACCCCCCCATTCAGCACGCCCCCCCCAATCTCAGCACAAGATTTCAAAGGGGTTCCAGTTGCTCAGCCAGAGCCATGTTTCCTCTGAGAATCACGCTGTATTGCCTTTAACAAATATGGTTTAATTACACATATTTACACCTGAGTTTAGCTTGAATGAACTTTATTACGGTCACAGACCAGGATTAAAAAAGCATATAGATAAAATAGCAGTTAGGGTTTTTTGACCGATAATTGTTAGGGCAAATGAGGACAAGGAAACAGGCATAAAACATCCTAATAAAATACAAGATTAAACACAGATAAGAGCTAAAAACCAACAAAGACACACAGTTAAAACAACTGTAAGAGCATAAGAGCTAAAAGACTCGCAGATAAAACAACTATAAGAGGCTGCAGAGTAGAAGCCTCTTAAATAGAGTTTAAGTAAAGGTACCCCTGCCCGTACGGGCCAGTCTTGACAGACTCTAGGGTTGTGCGCTCATCTCACTCTATAGGCCGGGAGCCAGCGCTGTCCGCAGACACTTCCGGGTCACGTGGCCAGCATGACAAGCTGCATCTGGCGAGCCAGCGCAGCACACGGAACGCCGTTTACCTTCCCACTAGTAAGCGGTCCCTATCTATCTACTTGCACCCGGGGGTGCTTTCGAACTGCTAGGTTGGCAGGCGCTGGGATCGAGCAACGGGAGCTCACCCCGCCGCGGGGATTTGAACCGCCGACGTGATGATCGGCAAGTCCCAGGCACTGAGGCTTTAACCCACAGCGCCACCTGCGTCCCCCTAAATAGAGTTTTGATGGAGTTAAAATGAGTTTAGATGGAGGAGTTGCAAATCTGACCACACTGTCATCTCAGGAGGAGGCTTGTTCCCCACAGTGGGGCAGCATTGGAATCCAAGGCATCCTCCCAGCCATCTCTAGGCCTCTGTCCCAGCCTGCCAAGATGGGCCTGACCTTTGCACTCCTTCCCCTTCCCAGCACCCCCCCAAAAGAACAATTTTTTTCTGTGACATTATCCCCATCAGCAGCTTGGAGTTGGCCAGTCATGGAGTTCTAGGAGGGCCATTGCCCAGTTTCAGAAGAAGAGGGAGCAACGGGAAGCTGCCCAATAGACATTCAGAATCTCAGCTGATGGAACAGACTTTTGGGGACCAGGGATACAGCTAAAGCTGGACCTCAGACAAAATGACCGCTCCCCACATTAACTGGGGGGTGGCTTTTGCGTGGTTGTGCACAGTGCCCCCCCAGGACTACAGTGGTACCTCAGGTTACATACCCTTCAGGTTACATACGCTTCAGGTTACAGACTCCGCTAAACCAGAAATAGTGCTTCAGGTTAAGAACTTTGCTTCAGGATGAGAACAGAAATTGTGTGGCGGCGGCGCAACAGCAGCAGGAGGTCCCATTAGTTAAAGTGGTGCTTCAGGTTAAGAACAGTTTCAGGTTAAGAACGGACCTCCAGAACGAATTAAGTATGTAACCAGAGGTACCACTGTACTAGACCCCCGGCAAGGTAGTTGGCTTTCCCCCCAAGCTGGATACCTGGAGGTTCCCACCTAGCCTCGTCAATCAGCCAATCCTGGCTGGGGGGGGGGGCACGTTGCCAAGGGAATTGCCCAGGTATAGTTAGGACCGCCCACACTCACAATAGAGGGTGTAACTTACCTGTTGGTCCTCCTGAACTTCTCCCACCCTGCCCTCCCTCAATTTATGCCTTCTTTCGCAGTTTACCGTAATCTTCTTCTTTACAGCTATGCAGGCGCTACTGCAGTCCTAGATGGTCACCGTTGAGGGACCGGGAAGGAATTCCCCTGCATTGGCAGGTTTCGCCTTCCCCGTAGCAAAACGTCACAACCTTGTATGCCTTGGGCAGAATCCTTTAGTCTATCTTCCCTCAATTGGGGGTGGAGGCGTGAAGCGGTGACCCGCCCCCCCCCCGCGCCGGAAATTCCAGGGTTCCCCATTAAAGGAGTTATTTTGAGGGGAGGCACTGGCCATAGGCCAATGGGGGGCGGGCTCTCTGCTTGAACAGACGTTCTCCAGAGTCAGCCCAATCCCCACACACTTTGGATAACCCTGATGTTCCCCAGATCCCCAGCTGGGGACTGGGAGGGATAAACGCCCAATGCCTAAGCCAAGGTCTTCCTACATCTGAGAATTTAATAAAATTGTAGCCAATTTTAATCCCATAACACGTTGTCAGGTGTCATTATTCCTCCTGGGGGTGGCCTGGGGCTTGGGGGGTCTCCGCCTGTCCAGGTAAAGTCCTGGGTATACGACCTAGCCTCCCTGCTGTAAGAGGCAGGGGTAGGTGGGCAACAGGTCCGAGCCTCAGGACCCTTCCCCTTATTCTGTGCTGTGTGAAGGGAGATCATGATCACAGCAACGGAAGCAGACTTACCATGGATAATAAACTTTGAAGACCATTCCTCCATCCTCTTGGGGCTCCATTGAATAGCCAAAGAGTGGTCTCTTTTGTTTGTTATACTGTACCATTGCAATAGGAAACCACTTACCGGTGAGCTACAAAGAAGATGTTTGTTTGTGTGTTACTATTTTTGTGTTGTTGAGAAAGACATTTCAATATATATTGTAGGCTGGTAGCTAAAGTGGCGTAGTGGTCTGAGGCTTTCCACTCCGGGCCACACTTTCAGAATGAAAATTTGCTCAAGCCACATCAAGTTTTGTTTTTTTAATTGATAAGAAATACATCGCAAAACAAAAAGAAGCAACTCCTAGCAGTGCTTGATTAATAACACAGAACACAGCTGCTTTATAAGTACAGCAGCACCTTGGTTCTTGAATTTAATCTGTTCCTGGAGTCTGTTTGACTCCCGAAACTGTTCGAAAACCAAGGTGCGGCTTCTGATTGGCTGCAGGTGCAGCTTCAGGTGCGGCTTCTGATTGGTCAAGTGGAAGCCGTGTCAGACGTTCGGCTTCCGAAAAAAGTTCACAAATCAGAACACTTATTTCTGGGTTTGCAGCGTTCGGGAGCTAAAACCTATGAGTACCAAAGCGTTCAAGAACTAAGGTACGGCTGTATAAAACAATGCTACATACGAACATGACTCGTTCCCAAAATATTCTTAGAGAAGTTGGGTGCCACCCTACACTCGGCCGAGCAGGTTCCAGGCACCCACCTAGGGTTTGTGCTCCTTAGGAGAACTGAAGATGCTGTGAAAATATGATTTATTCACATATTTTACTCCTTCAGTCTGCATGGAGGGAGTCCAGATCTTACAGCATGGTCATTTCAAGAGGGGCTTGTTCCCCACAGGGGCGCAGCCCTAGAGTCCAAGGCATCTCCCCAAGCCAGCCTTCCCAAGATGGATCCCACTCTTTCTTCTTCCTTCTTCTTCCCAGAAAACCCTGCTAAAAACTCTCTTTCCCTGTCACCTCACACCCAGTTACCCTGGCAAACCCTCCAAACGCCCAGTTCACACCTCAGGGCCAGGCAGGAGGACATTGCTTTTGCATCGCCAATGACTCTCAATGGCCCTGATATGCTTCTTAACGGCCTTGGCTTGGCCATGTCATTTGGCATAGGCTAGCTCAGGAATCTCTTTACAACTTGTAGTTCTCCCTTCACATCCCAAATAATCAAAATCCCACCATTTATTAGTTTCTAGGGTTGGGGGGGTCCCCCCCAATCTATAACAATATAATTATAAACAAGCCTCTTACATATGCCTTATGAGGAACGGCTAAGGGAGCTGGGCATGTTTAGCCTGGAGAAGAGGAGGTTAAGGGGTGATTTGATAGCCATATTCAAATATATAAAAGGATTTCACATAGAGGAGGGAGAAAGATTGTTTTCTGCTGCTCCAGAGAAGCGGACACGGAGCAATGGATCCAAACTACAAGAAAGAAGATTCCACCTAAACATTAGGAAGAACTTCCTGACAGTAAGAGCTGTTCGACAGTGGAATTTGCTGCCAAGGAGTGTGATGGAGTCTCCTTCTTTGGAGGTCTTTAAGCAGAGGCTTGACAACCATATGTCAGGAGTGCTCTGGTGGTGTTTCCTGCTTGGCAGGGGGTTGGACTCGATGGCCCTTGTGGTCTCTTCCAACCCTATGATTCTATGATATGTACCTTGCATATGTTTACAAACTCAACGAGAGATATGAGCTTGCATTTGTTTGGTAATCTCATTTTTATTAGATGTAACATGAGACAAACAAACTCTTATTTCGTCAACACACAAAAAAGTCTCTTTTCTGAACTTCTATATTTGTCAGAGTTGAAAATGTCAGTGTTTCTTAGTACAGAAAGTATTGATCTGATGTGTAGAGATCTTTCCTATTCTGATTAGTTCAAGAGGGTTCTAGAAGGTTCCTTCTCTTTGTGAAAGAAACCGGCAGAAGGTTTTTGTTTGGCTTATTCCTTCAGAGAAGCTGAGTGCAGCTGGTTGAAACTGGTTCTGTTATCCTTTTGTCAAGATAATACTGACTATAATAGTAAGACCAGGAGGAGCCTGCGCTTCGCTCGCTTTCTCTTTTCTATCTCTTTAGTACAGTATGGTGTTCTGTATGCTGTCGTGTTAAGGTTTAGACTTATTATAAGTTTGTAAGTTTTATTGTTAGTGATGCAACTGGATTTTTTTTTTAATGGACTGTGCCAATCCTGAATGTTCTGGATTTGTGACCGTTATGCTTATTTTCCTTCAGCACCAGTAAAGCTCTGCTGGATGAAGTACAATTGCCTCTGGTCTATTTTTTGGAAACTCTGCTACGTTTTTAAGTGTTTTCCCCTCCGGTGCTGGCGCAACAGAAAAAATATATATATCTCTCTCCTGCCACACACACATACACTACACTACACTACACTACACTGAAATGTTTAAATGTTTCTTTATTGGTCCTTGATTCTTCCTGCTAAACTTTCCATCATCTCCTGCCACACCAGTGTGGCACAACACACCCTTGGAGAACCACTGGGTTAGGGCATGGGAGAGACCAGGATTCAAATTCCTGCTTGGACATGAAGCTCACAGTCACTGCCTCTCGGCCCAATCTACCTCATAGGGTTGTTGTGGGGATTAAATGAGGAAGGGGAGAACTATGTACATCACTTTGCACTCCGTGGAGAAACAGGTGGGTTATAAATGCAATATATAAGTAAACAGGGCGCAATCGGCTTGCAAAGTCTGTAATCAGGTGAACAAGGATGTGCAAGCTCGATTATTGCTAAATTTGTCACCATCCCTAGTTATAAGGGAAGGAGAAAAATGTTGCCGTTTACCTTCTTTAGATCCAAGTCTGGCATCACCGGAATGGGTACAGGAACCTCGTACTTAGGAACTGCTGAGCAGGTGCCAGCAAACACAATAGTAATCAGCACAATGTTCATCTTTGCAAGGCTTTGCAGCAGTTCAGGAACGTCTGCGACTTCTGCAGAGACCTCGGTTCTTCAAGCGATGCCTGGATTTATATCCCTCTGCTTATGTCCCCAAATTTCATCTAATGCAGTACAGCCCTGCCATTAAAAGAGGTCGTGGGGTGTTTGAGAGAGAGAACCAGGTGATTTTCAGAACTAATTGTTATCCGTGGTGAGTACATTTTCTAAAAACCCTGGAACACTCTGCTCATCGATGCTTGTTCTGAAGGACTCCAAGGCCTGTGGCCTCCCCTGTTAGTTGTGGGTGGTGGTTTACGGTGAACTTCACCACCAACGCAGGCCTGGGCTGTGATCAAAAGGAGCCGAGAGCCAGTTGTAACTAATGTTAGAATAAGGTTTGCACCTCCAGACCACATTCCTCACCTGGAACATCCCTGGAGGAGGCATTGTGGGAACAAAGGAAATTCAAATTGTGTTGGCCTTTCTAGTGTCTTTCTTCCCCTCCCTCCCCCGCCTCTGCTGCTCCTTGTCCTCTTCATGGAGTAAAAATGACCAACACCTGAAACGATAGTGTTTTTCTAATTTTACTATTAAAGTCAAGCCAGTTGATCTCTTACATGCAAGGTAATTAGGAAACAGCTAGATGCCTGCTCTGTGGTTCTCATGGTGCACCCTGAGTGATGTGGGGAAGGGGAGTGATGTGGAATTTAGGTTGGACACATTACCAGTGAGAGCATCAAACTGGTATGAGCCGGTTAAGGAGGAACCTAACGACTCTCCAGTTGTTAGAGCATGAGACTCTTAATCTCAAATTAGCAAAAATATATAAATTTAAATCAAATACATGTTGGAAATGTCAAGTGAAAGAAGGTTCTTTTTATCGTATGTGGTGGTTTTGTAGTAAGGTTAAAGCTTACAGTGGTACCTCAGGTTAAGAACTTAATTCGTTCCGGAGGTCCGTTCTTAACCTGAAACTGTTCTTAACCTTAAGCACCACTTTAGCTAATGGGGCCTCCTGCTGCTGCCGCGCTGCCAGAGCACAATTTCTGTTCTCATCCTGAAGCAAAGTTCTTAACCCGAGGTACTATTTCTGGGTTAGCAGAGTCTGTAACCTGAAGTGTATGTAACCCGAGGTACCACTGTATTGGGAAATGATATACAGTCATACCTCGTGTTGCGTCCACTTCGTGTTGTGCCTTTTCGTGCTACGTCCTGTGGCAACTCGGAAGTACCAGAATGGGTTACTTCCGGGTTTCGCTGCTCGCGCATGCACAGAAGCGCCAAATTCCACCTTGCGCCTGCGCAGATGTGACACTTTGTGTTGTGGGCTTTTCATGTTACGGACAGGCCTCCAGAACGGATCCCTTCCGTAACATGAGGTACCATGTTGCAAAAATTGTTTAAACTAACGTTTGTAAAAAAAAAACCAAGAACCCAGAAGCTTTCGTTTTGGGAATTATAAGGACAGTACTACCTAAATTGTATAGAAATTTATTTATGTATGCTACTACAGCAGCAATAATGTTACTTGCCCCAAAGTGGAAAGAAGTAGAAGTCCCAGTAAAAGAAGAATGGATACCAAAATTCATGGAATATGCACAAATGGCAAAACTTACCGGAAAATAAGAAATCAAGATAACAAACTTTTTATAAAAGAATGGAAATGGTTTATTGAATATTTACAGATAAATTATAAACAAATAAAAACATTAGCGGGAATAATGTAATAACCTGCAATTTTATAAGAGTATATATCTACAGTTGATAAAGAAATGTGTAAGTTAAACGAATTTGGATATGCAGAAGACAGAAAAATGAATTTAAGGAAATGAAGAAAGAGGGGGAAGGAAGTCAAATTTTGAAATGTTAAAGGAGTGTATCTACCCCCATTGTTCTGCCTGGACACTGAGGTCCACTTCCAAGGGCCTTCTGCTGGTTCCCTCACTGCGAGAAGCAAAGTTACAGGGAACCAGGCAGAGGGCCTTCTTGGTAGTGGTGCCCTCCTTGTGGAATGCCCTCCCATTAGATGTCAAGGACTATACAACTTTTAGAAGACATCTGAATGCAGCCCTGTATTGGGAAGTTTTTAATGTTTGATGTTTTGTTATGCTTGTATATGTGTTGTGAGCTGCCCAGAATGGCTGGGGCAATGCAGCCAGATGGGCAGGGTATAAAAAATTATTATTATTATTATTATTATTATTATTATTATTATTATTATTATCCAGCCTCTAAGAAATGCATCACCTTCTGCCACCACCATGGTAGCAGCAATGGCTCTGACGTGAAGAACAATAAGAACAATATTATAAAATATTTTTTCTTTGCCTTTGTTTGTGCATTTTCAGTAGTAAATATGGATAAATTGTCAAACTCAAAAGAACCCCCCCATTTCCCCCTCCCCATTCATTCCATGTGTACCCAAGAAATAACAAAAACCAAGTTATACAAAAAAACATACGTATATTGCAAAAAGGTCAACTGTGAGCAATTATGGCTTTTAAAGCGGCAGCTTCTACCAACCGCATGACTTCATACTGAAAACAAGGAAGGCCTGAAACATGAGAAAAGAGGCCCCGTGGAAGGGGAGGAAAGAGAGGAAGCAAATGCATTTTTCCAGCTGTTGGGCTTAGGAATTTCATGTTTGGGTGTGTAATAGCAGTCAGTAATCACCACCGCCCCACAGACGTACATTGATCTGGAGGTTAAATCAGCGGATTTTGATATGGCCAGAGGTTTTCTGTGAAAATCTTTTGGCTACAGCTCAGCTTAGGAAACAGAACTTAATGGAATTCCAGGAAGTTTTATACACCTCTACTGAAGGCATGGACGCAGGTGGCGCTGTGGGTTAAACCACAGAGCCTAGGACTTGCTGATCAGAAGGTCGGCGGTTCGAATCCCCACAATGGGGTGAGCTCTTGTTGCTCTGTCCCAGCTCCTGCCAACCTAGCAGTTCGAAAGCATGTTAAAGTGCAAGTAGATAAATAGGTACCGCTCCGGCAGGAAGGTAAATGGCATTTCCGTGCGCTGCTCTGGTTCGCCAGAAGCGGCTTAGTCATGCTGCCACATGACCCGGAAGCTGTAAGCCAGCTCCCTTGGCCAATAAAGCGAGATGAGCACCGCAACCCCAGAGTCGGTCACAACTGGACCTAATGGTCAGGGGTCCCTTTACCTTTACCTTTACTGAAGGCACCTCAGAAACAGAGGTGTCACATAGACTCCAGTCCCAGCTCTACCTGACTAAACTCCTCTCTTAACTGCCCATTTGGCCAGGTAGCCCTCTTCCCCGAAGACCTAGAATGGCTGGCTGAAGAAGACTTCAGAGCCTCAGGGCAAGGTGCAATCCGGTGACAGCAGCTTCACCACTACCCAAGTCAATGAGGGGGCTTTAAAAGAGGAGCAGACAAATTCATGGCTCATAAGGCTAACAATGGTGGCCAGGTTCTACCGCCGCAGTCTCTGAATGCCTGTTGCTGCAAACCACAGAAGCTCTTGGGTCCTGTTTTCAGACTTTTCATGGGCATCTAGTTGGCCATTGTGAAAATAGGATGCTGGACTAAATGGGCCATTGGTCTGATCCAGCAGAGCTTTTCTTATGTGTTTATGAGAGCTAAACAAACCAACCCCTGTGTTGCTAAATATGAGTCAGCAATATTAAAAGCAACACAATGGCCAGAAACAATAACAATGTGAAAAGTTTTGTGGAATAATTCAAAACATCAAAACTAACAAACTGAAGTCTCTGAAAGTCTCTGAAAGTCCTTAAATGAATCACGGTGCCAGACTTTACCTGGCGGAGAGCAAGCTGTGAAGCTTTGTATAATCAACAAATGTCCAATTCTGATGTCTAACTCTGAACTCTGCTGAACGGTGTTTTCGGATAACAACTACTGTTTCGTTGAATTCTCCATCAGCCAATTAGTTCAACACTTGTAAGTGAACATGAGCACTGTTCCAGAGTATTTTTTCATTATATCTATTCAAAAAAAGATTGGTTAATGAAGAAATTACATACCTTTTCACTTTCCAGTTTGAATTATACCATAAAGTTTTTCACATTGTTATTGTTTCAGGACACCATGTTGCTTTAAGAGAGCTAAAACTGACCCATGTCGCTGGCCTCTCGTTTCATGCTGTAACTGTGAGACTGAATTTTAAACGTTTCCCAACAAACAAACAAGGCAAGAAAAGCATTAGCCCAGACTTCTCCCTGACATGCTATATTATGGTTTTCTTTTCTTTTCTTAACATGTAGGGATAATATTATAAGGGAACCAAGTCAAATCTTTCCCAATTTGCAGTGTTAAACAACACAGATTGGGTATCGGCATATCTGTCAGTTTCAGTTTCTCAGTTTTCCAGTCCCAGTTTTTTTTGTTTGCTATATTTCTGCATCAGTTCTTACGATTTCCCTCCAAGCATTTTAGTGTGCATTTCTCCTAATTTTTTGCAGGCAATATTTCCTAACACAATGCATTTTTATATGTTATTTTGACTGACTACTAATAATAACAATAACAACAACAACATTTTTTATTTATTGTGTCCTGGCAGAATGATGGGGGTGGAGATGCTCCCTCAGGTATACTGGGTTGAGGTCATTGAGGGCTTTAAAGGCCTCACTTTGCTTTTTATACACATTTTCACCTGGTATATGTATTTTTGTAAACATTTTTTGGTTGAAGAACTGGTCTGAAAAAATTAGATAACTGACAGTTTGATACAGTGGTACCTCTGGATGCGAACAGAATCCGTTCTGGAGCCCCACTCGCATCCTGAAGCAAACATAACATGTGACTGTGCATCTGCATGTGTGCGGGTTGCGTTTCGCCGCTTCTGCGCATGCATGTGACGTCATTTTGAGCGTCTGCGCATGTGCGAACAGCAAAACCCAGAAGTAATGCCTTCCGTTACTTCTGGGTAGCCACGGAGCACAACCTGAAAACGCTTAAACTGAAGCGTATTCTTCCCGAGGTATGACTGTATTTCAGTCCGTTGTTAAAATACCCACCAAGCTGAATCTATCTCATGCCCCTTGTACAGACAGAGACCACATTGGGGTTTTCTGCTCTTCTGTTTGTGTCTAGTCTCATGGGAGTCATTTCTGAAATTCTTCACATTCCCTTTTTCCTATGTGACAGGAAGTCTTCCACGTAGCTGTAACTTAGCTGTTGTCCAGATGAGCAGATAAACCAGTTGGAGAGAGCGAGGAGAGAGGTAGCGAACGGGTTTCACTCCACTGAGGCAATGCTAGCCAGTTCAACCAGCAGCTGTGGTTATCAAACTATTGGCTTGGGGAAGCCTGGAGTTTTGGAAATACTGTGAGACAGGGCGACTGCTGTCCCATTTGTGAAGCAAACAGGCCAAATTGCTTCCATCTCCTCCTACCTTTCGGCACATCTCTGTGGGCAACCTTTCTAGGTTCCCCCAGGCAACAAAACAGGTTGTGGGTGTGTTTCTTTGCTTCTCCGAAACTGGCAAATGGTCCTTGTTTTGTTTCCCCGTGGATGAGTTTTGGTTTTGCTGCCTGAAGTAGTTGCTGCTGTCAATATGATCATTTAAAGTGTAGATTTGTGTAAGTCTACCTAGAACTTGCTGATAATTCCCAGGAAGTGGAGTTTTCCAAGGCCCAGCCCATATACCTGACACAATAGTTCCATCAGCTCTGCTGAGGGATAAGCTCCACTAGGAATCCTCTTCCTCAAATGCCAGCTGGGAGCAGCCATTCCGTCAAGTCAAGGTCAGATTAAGTTGGGCAGGCGGCCCTGGTGTGGTTCCCAAAATAAGTTTATCCCTGCTTCCTTCCTGGAAAAGGAGCAGGCAGGGGCTTCATCCAGCGGCATGCTAAACTACTGGGTGAAGTAGGATTGCTATATGTCCTGAATTTCCTGGACATATCCAGAATATTGCAGTTGGAAGCAGTGTCTGGGTGAAAATTGCAATAACGTCTGGGAAAATCTGGATGTGTGGCAACCCATGTTGGCACTGTCGTTTTTGGTGTTTTTCAAAGAAAATACATCAGAAATTTTTCTCTTTTTTTTTTGCAAAAAAAAGCTCAACATTGTTTCTGTCTGGATTTTCACTGTTTGAAATATTGCAACCCTAAGGTGAAGGGCCTCTCCCCTCCATTAAACCTTGCTGCAGGCATGCTTAATGGGGGAGAACTCCATTACATGGCTGTTGTAAAGATTTGAAAAGTGCTATAAGATGGCTGCAAAAGGGAACTTAGCACATGTACAATGGACATCAAATTCAAGTTTCTTTAAGCAGATTGATGCATCTTTGTTT
Organism: Podarcis melisellensis; assembly: GCF_964234715.1. Classification (NCBI taxonomy): domain Eukaryota; kingdom Metazoa; phylum Chordata; class Lepidosauria; order Squamata; family Lacertidae; genus Podarcis; species Podarcis melisellensis. The sequence continues at coordinate 11,431,307 of NC_138534.1, read as the reverse complement.
TATAAAAGGCTTGTGTTTTCTGCACTCCAATCCCCCCCAAAGAGGTACAGTTCCAAGGCATCAACCAATCTTAATCTGGTCTGATTATTGTGTGTTTTAGATCCCCAAACTCCCTGTAACACCCCCCCTTAAAAAAACCCTACTCCCATTTTCCACTGTTCTGCTCTGGAAATCAACTGCATTTCCATCCAAGGACATTCAAAACCCACATTCGGGGATGAGTTTAAATGGATGAATACTGGTCTATTCCTTTTCAACTGAACAACCAGATACCAGTTTCTGTCCTTGGGTGGTGGTGGAGTGGGTTGGCTTTAATTATTGATTTAATTTCATTATTATTATTTTCAATTTCCTTTTCTCATTTCTTTCTTTTCATTTTTAATGGCAGCATTTTGTTACAAAGAAAATATGAGTGGGAATGCATAATTCAAGTTCCTTGCGGGAACGGAAATGCGTGAGTAAACACTATAGGAAATTCTTGGGATGCTTCCAGATTATGGCTTCCTAGCACATTTATCTGGATTTGTTTACAGGGAAAGTAGACAGAGCTGGCAACTTAATTAGTATTCCTTCTCATTTGTATGTGGGGAGATTACATGATGTAATGGTTATATGGGGTTGCTCATGCGTAAGTTGCCGCCACTCCTGGCTAGGTAGCCTGGTTAAACCTTTCCTGGCTGGACAGCCCTTCACTTCGTGGCTGTTCAGTCGCTAGCAGAATCCGTCAGTGGGCGTTTCTTGAACTTCTTCCAGCACAGAAATTCTTTGACACCAAGTCTCCGCCTACTTTCCCTGCGCGGAAGTCTTCTGCGCAGGGTGGGTGTGGGTAGCGGAGGACCTGTGCTCTCCCCGCTGGTCGCCGGCGAAGAGTCCTGGAGCCCCCTCTCCGATTCCCCCATCCGCCCCCCTTTATCCCTGGTGTTACGCTGATTTCCTTCCCCAGCTGCTGAGTCCCCTCTCTCCCTGCTTGGCCCTTCTCCGGCATCGCTTGGGAGCCCTGCCTCCACTTCTGGCTCCGATGTCAGTTCCCTGACACATGATGTTGCATCGGAGCAAGTGTTATCTCACACTTCCAAGCGCATTTCCCCATCACGTTCCTTATTGTAAGAAGCCCAGTTGTGGGTTGTGCAATACCTCCATATCAGCCTTTAATTGCATGACCAGAATTTGCCGGCTTGTGATGGAACCCCATTCCAAATAGCAACAGTCTAGAAGAGACCTTGGTCATGGAGTAGAAGGTTGCTGGGAAAATGCAACAATATATTTGGGACATATATGGAAGTTGCATTTTAATTCTGCGTCCAGGTACTGTACTTGCGAAATAGCAACATCTCAGCAGTGCTTTAGGGTTCTAGTGTGGAAGTAACTATACTCAAGCCCTTATTACTAGGGGTCAGCAAACTTTTTCAGCAGGGGACCGGTCCACTGTCCCTCAGACCTTATGGGGGGCCAGACTATATTTTGGAGAAAATAATGAACGAATTCCTATGCCCCACAAATAACCCAGAGATGCATTTTAAATAAAAGCACACATTCTACTCATGTAAAAACACGCTGATTCCCAGACCATCCGTGGGCCGGATTTAGAAGGTGATTGGGCCGGATCCGGCCCCCAGGACTCATTTTGCCTACCCATGCCTTATTACAGTCCAGCTGTGAATGTTCAATCCCTGTAGAGCTCTCCTTCATTTTGCATCCAAAAGCACAATTTCAAAAGTCACGTCTTCACATCTGTGAAAGGACTGAGCAAAACACAGGCTTGACTGCCACATCTGCACTCATGCTAAATATAGTCTGGGCATGGTGCCAATTTCTGTGCTCTCCCATCAGAGACAATTTTGAGCAAATATCTTCAGCGTAAATATTGTTCCAGGTGTTTTCTGAGGTTCTCTCGCCCCCTGGTGATAAATTGTTAAAACTGTGCTGCCCCCATTTTTTTCTCTCTCATTGCACTTTCTGTAGACATTTCTTCCTGCTTGTCCAGGCTTTAAGATGTAATATTTGCCTTCCCAAAATGAAAAGAGTTGCTGATTCTTTTGAATCCAAAGTGAATGTATTTGGATAAGAAAATTCATATATCCCTAAATAACAAATTGTATATAAATATTTCCAGGTACCTCGGGTTAAGTACTTAATTCGTTCTGGAGGTTTGTTCTTAACCTGAAACTATTCTTAACCTGAGGTACCACTTTAGTTAATGGGGCCTCGGCTGCTGCCACACCGCCGGAGCACAATTTCTGTTCTCATCCTGAAGCAAAGTTCTTAACCCGAGGTACTATTTCTGGGTTAGCGGAGTCTGTAACCTGAAGTGTATGTAACCTGAGGTACCACTGTAACTACTCCCCCCCCAAAAAAAAAGCAGCCCCAAGAAGCTGTAAGAGAGATTGTCTGTTTGCAAAAGCATCATTGGATTCCTCACTGCTCAGGCTAAGGAAAAGAAAGAGTTTGGTTCATGTCTCAGCTCAGAGATTTGCAGAGATTGTGTATTTGCAGGTAGTGAGGCAGATGATGCTGGTGATGGTGAGATTTTTTAAGGACACAGCTGTACGCACTATCAACTTGCTATTAAGCGCTCCCAAGTTTGGCCCAGCCGCTACTGGAAAACTGAAAAGTTGACATCCCTTTATGTGTGCAGTGTGAAATAGTCACTGCACAAGCACCTTTCAATGAGAGTTGCACAGGAGAACTTCTTGTTGGATTACGTCCCACTTGGGAGTAGGGAACCATCAGGGTTTTTCTGGCACCAAAGTGTCATTGGGCAGCTCTGTCACCTAGTGAACCGACAGAGGGAATTTTATGCTGAGTATTAATGCTTCCGAAGTATGTGGAAGCTAGTTGCTGTAGCAGCACAACATTAAATATTGAAACAGTGGCTATATTGGGTCAGAATCGACCAAAAATAAGCTGGCATGCACGATGAAAACAGATGCTTTGCCGCCCCCCTCCTTCCCCCCCTTTTAGATTACACATACTTTTAAAGCAACAGATCAGCATTTTACAGCTGCTTAATGTTTCACATTAGAAAGCTCTTTTGGAATCGGTGCACCGAGAGAGGCTGAGAGTGCAGTTCTGCTAATGCAACCACAATAACAGGTTGAGGCCTTCAGTGAAAGTGCTGCAGTGCAAGTCTGTGGAGAGTCTTCCAAACAGGGTAGGTCCATTGGACTGTGGGTAAGCTGCTTGCAAAGCTATTTCTTCATAAGGATGAATAAGTCAGCTGTGAAACCGCTTCTGCTTTTAGCAATCTGTGCCCTCATTCCTGAAGACATGTGCCTCTTTTCCTTGCCCACTCCATATCTTTGAAGGTCCCACATGTCTCTACTTTCTCCTTTTGAATCACCTTACTGGTGCTGCTGGAGAAGAATAATCAGGAATGGGAGGAAATAGACTATGTTTATGGGAAATGTGGACTTTTTCAACTGGGAAAAGGAACTCATGGCCATCGTTGCTTTTAGGAGCTGTGTCCAGTCCTCTTTTATTTCCTCAAGCATTTTACCATTTGCTCTGTTCAGTCCTCATAAGCATACTCACACAACATTCAGAGCCAAAGTGTCCATTATAATTCCATTTTGGCACCATAAGCATGTTATCCAGGACCTTTCAAGTGCTCTGATGGAAGGATTCAATTCAGCTAATATTAAAACTCATCATCACTCCATAGTACACATTCTTCAAAGTGCTATATATGCTATTTGCTGCCCTCCCAAATCCACACTCCACACACACCTTTGCTTGAATTCCTCATGCTGTGATTCCTTCTAAAGGTAAAGGGATCCCTGACCATAAGGTCCAGTTGTGGCCGACTCTGGGGTTGTGGCGCTAATCTCACTTTATTGGCTGAGGGAGCCAGCGTACAGCTTCTGAGTCATGTGGCCAGCATGACTAAGCTGCTTCTGGCAAACCAGAGCAGCGCACGGAAATGCCCTTTACCTTCCCGCTGGAGCGGTACCTAGTTATCTACTTGCACTTTGACGTGCTTTCGAACTGCTAGGTTGGCAGGAGCAGGGACTGAGCAACGGGAGCTCACCCCGTCACGGGGATTCGAACCGCCTACCTTCTGATCGGCAAGTCCTAGGCTCTGTGGTTTAACCCACAGCACCACCCGCATCCCACGTGATTCCTTCTAGGACCTACCCAAAACAGATTCTGGCAGGAATCTGTTTCTACTAATGAAGACTGGCACTAGTGTAGGCAGCATTTTGTATCATAGGCCTTTCCTGATCACAGGCCATTGGAGAACTTTTGTAGATGGAGCTTTGAGCGGAGAATATCTGGCCAGCTTTCTCTTTCTTAAAAAGCAAGCTTCTAGCCCTATGGTCATGAAGGCAAGCTTGCAGTTATGTGATCGTAGCCTTGTAAAAGCTCAGAAGCCAGAGGATTTTACAGATTAAGATTTTCGGTGGCTTTGCTACCCTAGATAGCTCCTTGCTCTTCCTCAACACTAGAAGAAACAAAAGTAATTATGCTGAATATGTGAAAAATTGCACAATTTTTACTCTTGCATAAGGCAGCTTTTTGTGACCTAGAATGTGGGTTGCAGTGGGCAAGTCCACCCCTCTTTTTCTTTAGCTTAAAGTACACACAGTCCCTCATTATAAACCATCATTTTAACTGATACAAGGGGCTGCCAGTAGTTATCAGCTTGGGTAGCTATTATTATCACCTTGTCCCAATTGAGGGACCCTCAGATATGTAAGCTTTCTTGAGAACTAGAAGGATGTACCTCAGCTTTTGGTGGCCCTAGGTAAAGATAAAGGGACCCCCGACCATCAAGTCCAGTCGTGTTCGACTCTGGGGTTGTGGCACTCATCTCGCTTTATTATTTTTTTTTAATAAATATTTATTAAGGTTTCTTAAAAAGAAAATACAATAACAATAAACATTATTGCTTTGTTTTAACAAAGTTTCATAATATTCTTGAGCTTCCTCACGTCTCCCGCTCCCATTTACATCTTTAATAAATTTTGTCGAGCAAATTATCATCTTATTTCCAAATCTATAACCACATACTTAAATACCATGAAATAATTCTCCTACTAATTGTTTCTCTTAATCTCTCTTATCCTCAATTCTTAATCTATTTTAATGATGGCCAATTATTTATAACCAAGCATCCTTCTTAACATTCCACTAAATCACAATATTTCTGCAGGTAAGTCTTGAATTTCTTCCAATCTTCTTCAATCCTTTCTTCTCCCAGGTCTCGGATTCTGCCAGTCATCTCCGCCAGTTGCATATAGTCCATCAGTTGCATCTGCCATTCTTCCAGTGTGGGTAGATCTTGAGTTTTCCAGTTCTTAGCGAGTAGTATCCTTGCTGCCGTTGTTGCGTACATGAAAAATGTTCTATCTTTCTTTAACACCTTCTGGTCGACAATGCCCAGAAGAAAGGCCTCTGGTTTCTTGGTAAAGGTATACTTAAACACCTTTTTCAACTCATTATATATCATTTCCCAGAAGGCCTTCACTTTAGGGCAAGTCCACCAGAGGTGGAAGAATGTTCCTTCACTTTCTTTACATTTCCAACATTTGTTATCAGACGAATGGTATATTTTGGCAAGTTTAACTGGGGTCATGTACCATCTGTATATCATTTTCATTACATTTTCTTTCAAAGCATTACATGCAGTGAAATTCAACCCAGTGGTCCACAACCTTTCCCAGTCCTCAAACATAATGTTATGCCCAATGTCCTGTGCCCATTTTATCATAGCCGACTTAACCATTTCGTCTTGCGTATTCCATTTCAGCAGCAAATTATACATTCTTGAAAGTACCTTAGTCTTAGGTTCTAACAGCTCTGTTTCCAACTTCGATTTCTCCACCTGGAATCCTAACTTTTTGTCACTTTTAAAAGTTTCCTTAATCTGAGCGTAATGTAACCAGTCTCGCACTTTATCCTTCATTTTCTCCATACTCTGCAATTTCCAGTTGTCCCCATCTTTTTCTAACAGTTCCCAGTATTTTGGCCAGTAGGCTTCCATATTGGGTCTTTTCCAAGCCTTAGCTTCCAAGGGTGACAGCCACCTCGGAGTTTTATTTTCCAATAAGTCTTTGTATTTTGTCCAGACATTAAACACTGCTTTTCTGACAATATGGTTCTTAAAGGCCTTGTTTATCTTAACTTTGTCATACCACAAATATGCGTGCCAACCAAAAGCATTGTTATAACCTTCCAAATCTAACACGTCAGTGTCTTCGAGAAGTAGCCAATCTTTCAGCCAACAGAAAGCTGCGGCTTCATAGTACAGCCTTAAGTCTGGCAGGGCAAAGCCCCCTCTTTCCTTTGCATCTGTTAATATCTTAAACTTGATTCGGGGCTTTTTGCCCTGCCAGACAAATTTAGAAATATCTCTCTGCCACCTCCGAAAACACTCCGTTTTGTCCACAATTTGCAATGTTTGAAACAAAAACAACATCTTTGGTAACACATTCATCTTAATGGCAGCAATTCGGCCTAACAAAGAAAGTTTCAATTTTGCCCAACTTTCCAAGTCTCTCTTAATTTCAGACCAACATTTTTCATAATTATCCTTAAATAGACTCAGATTCTTGGCTGTTATATTAACCCCTAGGTACTTTACCTTTTTCACCAATGATAATTCTGTTTCTCTCTGAAACCGTTCTGACTCTGTATCTGTCATATTTTTCCCTAGCACCTTCGTTTTTTGTTTATTTAGCTTAAATCCTGCGACCTGTCCAAAATCATGTATCAGTTGTAAAACTCTTTTCGTACTAGATTCTGGCTCCTGCAATGTCAAAACTAGGTCATCTGCAAAAGCTTTAAGTTTATATTGTTTCGCTCCGACCTCAAGTTTCGCTCCGACCTCAAGGCACTCATCTCGCTTTAATGGCTGAGGGAGCCAGTGTTTGTCCGCAGACAGCTTCCGGGTCATGTGGCCAGCATGACTAAGCCATTTCTGGCAAACCAGAGCAGCGCACGGAAATGCCATTTACCTTCCTGCCGGAGCAGTACCTATTTATCTACTTGCACTCTGATGTGCATTCGAACTGCTAGGTTGGCAGGAGCAGGGACCGAACAACGGGAGCTCACCCCGTCGCAGGGATTCAAACCACCAACCTTTTGATCGGCAAGCCAAGAACTCTAATATGCAGACAAATTTGCAGGCAACCTCTGGATTGGTTTGCAGACTCTCATAAAAGGCAGCAAGGAGATCTTCTCCCTTGGACACTTCTCAGAAAGTTTTCTACCATAAGGTATTGCTTGCATCACTTTGTAAATCTAAAGAGACAGAAATAACCAGTTTAGCTATGATGATGTCCTAGCAACCTTTTTCTAAAACTGGTGTAACCTGTCCAGGATACCAGAACTTCAGCTTTGATGGGACCCTTCAAGGTTAATTATCACCCCAAGGACATTGCAAGGGAAGAGGAATGGGGCTGGCAGAAGCCTTTCTTCAGCCAATGTCAGGGGCTGGCTGGGTGAGGAAGAGTGGTGGAAGCTGCCTACCCAAGAGCCCCCCAGGGAAGGCACAGAAGAAGATGAGTTAAATCCTGGACCCTGGTGGTGGGAAATTGGCCACACCTCAGAGAAGGGGACAAGCCGGGAGGTACTAGAAGCAGGAAGAATGAGGGATTATGGAGAGGCAGAAGTAGGCAGGTGGCCCAGCCCAGGGAAGGATGATGAGGTTTCCAGTTTGGATTCAGACTCTGACAGAGACAACAGAGGGGAACCAGATCCTGCATCTCTCCCACAGCTCCCACAGGACTGCCAGAACATGAAGGATATTACGGGCTGCTGAGCAACAGGCCAGTCAGGTACATAGAGAGGCTCCTGAGGTTCACTGTAGAAGACTATTACAGAGGAGGAGCCCTGGCTTGGAGGGCTAAGGAGCAAAGGAGGGGCTGGACGCCAGTTTGAGCAACTTCTTCACTGGAAGGGTTGCTCCTTGTATTTTTTTCTGTTAGCCTCGCATTTCCCTCTCTTACCCGTGAAGGACCTGATCGTCCTGTCAGCGCCTTGACAGCCAAGCGAAGAGAAAGGGCCTAAGAGTACCGATTTCATAGTTCTACAAGAAGGAAGGGATTTACAAATGTGCTTACTATGCCAAAAGCTGTTTATTTTCCCCTCTGTTTTTAAGGGCTGGCTAATAAGTTCATCGCTTGATGAATGAAGAATCAAATGTGCATGTGCGAATGCACCACCACAGATCTAATACAACATTGTTATTGTTGGTTTCTATTGATTTATTGGTTTGTTTGTTGCTTGTATAGGATATTTCGTTTTTTTATATTTGATGTTTTGTTGTGTTTTTATATATGCTGGAAGCCTCCCACAGTGGCTGGGGAAACCCAGCCAGATGGGCAGGATATAAATTTAAAAAAATTATCATCATCATCACCATCATCATCATCAGAGATCTGGCTTTTGTGTAAGCCCAAGCACAAGGATTTTCAGTGGAGTCAGTTTACCTATTTGTCTATTAATCATATAAAACAGGTTGACTTGTGTTACATGCAACACTTGCTTTCCTGATCCTTTGATCACTGTACCCTTGAAGATGGGCAGCAGGATGTGTGAACTGACTCAGTTGAGAAAAATAACTACACAACTTTTAGAAGATGTCTGAAGGCAGCCCTGTATAGAGAAGTTTTTAATGTTTGATGTTATATTATGTTTTTATGTGTTGAAAGTCACCCAGAGTAGCTGGGGCAACCCAGCCAGGTGGGCAGGGTATAAATAATAAAATTATTATTATTAAAATTATTGTTATTATTATTAGGGTTTACTCCATAGCCTTTTCTTCTTCCAAAGATATCCTGTAAGGCAGGCATGGCCAAACCTGGCTCTCCAGATGTTTTGGGACTACAACTCCCATCTGTTGAATGGTTTCTTTAAATTTTAAGTTTCATTGTTGTTTCACAATATGTATATGTCTTTAAGGGCCAGAGCAAATAAAGTTTTACAGCTGTGAAGCAGTATAGCAGGTGCTGTTAAGTTGTGTTAATTAAGCTGTTGGGTATGGTATATAAAGAGCAGCATGTAGCTCTCTCACTACCCTGGTGAATGGGTTGTTCCTATTGATATATTGTAATTTAGTGTAAAAGGAGGTTTTTGTTATTATAACCTAGCAAAAGTTATTTTGCATTTCTTGAATGTGTGGTCTCCCCAGCATGCTTTCTGCAGCTGCAAAATAACCAACACCATCATCCCTAGCTAACAGGACCAGTGGTCAGGGATGATGGGAATTGTAGTCCCAAAACATCTGGAGGGCCAAGTTTGGCTATGCCTGCTGTAAGGCAATGGAGGTTTAGAATCAGAGTATTCCTTCTCCTAGAGGGGCTACTTTCCTAGGTTGACAAGCCCCATCTGCCCCTCACTTCCCTCTACAGCACCTGCAGAAATCACCTTGATGATGATGATGATACCCCGCCCATCTGGCTGGGTTTCCCAGCCACTCTGGGCAGTTTCTGGGTGACTCACAGCATATATCAAGACATAATAAAACATCAAATATTAAAAACATCCCGATACAGGGCTGCCTTCTAAAAGTCATATACAGTGACCTTGGGTTACAAACACTTTGGGTTGCAGAGGCTTCAGGTTACAGACTCCACTAACTCAGACGTAGTACCTCGGGTTAAGAACTTTACTTCAGGATGAGAACAGAAATCGCACAGCAGTAGCGGCGTGGCGGCAGCGGGTGGCCCCATTAGCTAAAGTGGTGCCTCAGGTTAAGAACAGTTTCGGGTTAAGAACGGACCTCCGGAACGAATTAAGTTCTTAACCAGAGGTACCACTATAGCTGTTTATTTCCTATTGGTCTCATCCACTCAATCTGCCGAAGCCTGTCTTCACATGCAGGGGAAGTCCCTAAGTCACCAAGGGTTTGAGACCCATTGGCTCACCTCACCTGGCTTCAACAGGAACATATAGTTGGGCTGAGAGGAACATGTAATTGGGCTGAGTGAATTAATTGGCACTTGAGTACTGTCTGTGAAGGGTTTTCATTCAAAAACAACCACGGAATGCTAAAGTATTTGTTAACAGAACATAAAGGCTTCAGCAGCTTGCATAAGACGTTATCGGTTGGCATTTCTGCAAATGATGCCCATTGAAGCAACCAAAAGCATCTACAAAGAAGGAATTGTGCCTGACCTATTGAGCATGCAAGCAGCTTAAGTTGCATACTGAAATATGAATTGGAAGCCTTCAGCCGCTGGGTGACTTTGGCTAATTTTAATGCAGCAGAAATGATTGGACCTAAATGTCAAAGCACAGACCACACAAACACCTGATCCTTATCTAAAAGTAAACAAACAATGGCTCAGAAACCTCAGTCGCTAACCCCCTGAAATAATAGCCTGCAGAAACAAGTCCTCCGTGATAAGTGAAAATGCTGTTGGTCAAGAACCCTATGCAAATTCTTTCACATCCCACCTATTAATGTAACCTATCATTTTCTCTTTGAGGGAGAGGGAAAACACTGGCTTCTGTTTTCTATGGTGTCATTGGTGAAATCAGAAAGGTCATTCATTCATTGAATTCCCTCATGCATAACATGCGCTGCTCACTACATCTATTTAGGAGAGAAACCAGCCCAGGACCCAAACAGGAAGGCTAGGGGGAACGAGTTATGCTTTGCCAAACTAAAGAACCGCGATCTGCATATCATAATACAGTATATAGGCACCAATTTAGAAATAAATACTATAATTTGAATAGTGGGGAAGGCACCAGGAGATTTCTGTGCCTACTTAGTCTGTTGACCAGACGTGGACTGAACAAATAGAGAACACCTTCAAATAGAGGACCGCCCTCTGTTAAGTGGGACACTTGGCAGGCATATTAAAAGACCTAGTGCCCTTCCATCTTAGCCACAGGCTGTTGGACAGTACAAGTCATTTTATTCAGTAGAAATAAGGTGTGTGGTTTTTTTATACATGAATTTATTTAATTTTTGAATTTTTGAATGTACAAACCATCATCAAGCAACCAAAACAAAAAGAGAATTCCATAAATTCCCATGGACTCTCTTCTTCCCCTTTGTGGGTCCTTAGGTTAACTTTTTGCTCCTACATCTTCTCTGTTGATCCAACTCTCTTAAGTCTCCCTTATAACCATAGTCCAACATCCAACCACAAAGGTCATTCCAATCCTACTAATAATTTTAATTGTTTACAGTGAGTTTTAAGATAAATTATATCTTTCCCCATTCCTTATTAACATTTTGATCTCCCTGATTCCTAATTCTTCTGGTCATTTTTGCCATTTCTGCATAGTCCATCAGTTTAATCTGCCATTCATCTCTGATAGGGACTCTGTCTTCTTTCCATCTCTGGGCCAGTAACATCCAGGCTGCAGTGGGCGCATACATAAGAGGTCTCTTCTGGTCCCTTAGTATTTCCTAGAAGAAATGCTTTGGGGTTTTTTTAGAAATGGTTATTTTAAACATTTTTGTTCAGTTCTTTATATAAGGTAAAGGGACCCCTGACCATTAGGTCCAGTCGTGACCGACTCTGGGGCTGCGGCGCTCATCTCGCTTTATTGGCCTAGGGAGCCGGTGTGCAGCTTCTGTGTCATGTGGCCAGCATGGCTAAGCCGCTTCTGGCAAACCAGAGCAGCGCACGGAAGCGGCGTTTACCCTCCCGCCGTAGCGGTACCTATTTATCTACTTGCACTTTGATGTGCTTTTGAACTGCTAGGTTGGTAGGAGCAGGGACCGAGCAACAGTAGCTCACCCCGTCACGGGGATTCGAACCGCCGACCTTCTGATCGGCAAGTCGTAGGCTCTGTGGTTTAACCCACAGCGCCACCCGTGTCCCCTAGTTCTTTATATATCATCTTCCAAAATTCTTTTACTACTTTACAGGTCCACTACTTGTGGTAAAAGGTGCCCTCATTTTCCTTGCATTTCCAGCATGTATTTGACCCAGTAGAAATAGGGTGTTAACAGGTGTGAGTCTGAACCCACACATGTGTCCTGCACTCATGTGCATTCCTGCATGCACAACTAAGATATTTAGGACCTTTTGCTAAGGGTTATAAAATACGTTTGTTTTGGATATGTGCTTGCCGTTAACCTTATGCCCACAAGAGGTTCACTCACAAGTGGAATAAAGAAAGGTTGGCTTATTACATGAAATGAGTGTGACAGAATACAGTCGTACCTTGGATCCTGAACACCTTGGTACTAGCACCTTTTGGCTCCTGAACGCTGCAAACCCAGAAGTGAGTGTTCCGGTTTGCAAATGTTCTTTGGTACCCGAACGTCTGACGCAGCTTCTGATTGGCTGCAGGAGCTTCCTGCAACCAATTAGAAGCTGTGCTTTGGTTTCCGAATGTTTTGGAAGTCAAACGGACTTCCAGAACAGATTCGTTCGACTTCCAAAGTATGACTGTATATGGAAGTTGCTTCGGACAACAAAGTGACAATATAAGCAGGTAGCAACTCATACTTGATTCAAAGAGCAGAAGAAGCACCTCTATCAGACAACTAAGGAGAGAGAGAGAGAGAGAGAGATTTGTCGTAGCCCTCACATGAAAAGGAAAGCAAGAAAGGGAGAGAGAAGGGCATACCTGTCCTGAAGCAAGGCATAGTGTCAGGTGGGCCTTGAGACCTTAGGGTGAAAAGGGGTCCATGCTGGAGCTGTAAGAGCAAGCCCACCATTGAACATCTAGGGGTTTTGTTCTTCCATGTATATTGCACAAACATTTAGACACTGCAGTGCATAGGTGTTTGCATGCTCTGAAGGAGAAAAGGGAAAGGGGCATGTTAGTAAGTGACCTGGCCAGCTTCTCAAGACACACCTGCCTCTGTCCCAAAGCCAGCTTCTTTCACACCTGCTGTATTTGACTTTCCTTCCCTGTTCTCTGTGTGAGCCTCAGGTGGCGGATCATATTTCTTAAACACTGGGCATAGAGGCCACTTAAGAGTCACACGCCAGGCAGAATGAGGATATAAAATGAGGATCAGATAAGCTGAGAAGCAAGTTAAGGGAGACGTCGAGTCCTCCCTCTTCCAAGTTCCTGCTTGGACATTTGCGGTGCCCTCTGCAGGCAGGTCTCCACAGAAATGTGGCTCTTCCTCATTCTCAGTGGCCTTGCTCCCTTCCTCGAGTTAGCTGGTGCAGATGACTCCATCCCGTAAGTTGTTATGTGGTTGGAAGACCTGTGATCTCAGGGAAACAGAATTATAGAGGACATGACTGGGAGGGAGAAGCTGGTCCTTATGAATTCAGAGTTGTGAGGGCCATGAAAGAGTATATTGAGTTGGGGGAGGGGGCTATTAGGGTGAATGTATTGCTAGGGAAAAGAACAGATGGAAATTTGCATCTGTGGTTAAGAAAGGAAAAGCAGAAGGGCTGAAGGAGGCACCTGCCTGCAAGGGAGAGTGAAGGAGTGAGGTTAACCCAGAGGGAATGCTAGGTAATAGTTGCTGCCTTTCCTGGAGCAACTTACAGTCTTCTGAGAGGAAGCTCAAAGTGGAGTTTTATGACGAAGAAAAGTAGCGTTGCTACCAATTTTCAGCTGTTGAAACATTTGGAGGTAAATTTGGAGGTTCCCATTTGAGTGAAACATCAGAAGACTTTCTGAGGGAAGTCAAAAGTTGTAATGGAGATTATCAAAAGAGGTGGGTTGTCCGTTATGTGTTGTCCAATCATGTAGCTGCACCATGTTTTTCAACCTTGGGTCCCTAGATGTTGTTGGACTACAACTCCCATTATCCCCAATCAGCTTAGCCAGTGGTCAGGGATGAAGGGAGTTGTGGCTCAACAACATGCGGAGACCCAACATTGAAGAATACTCCCAAGGCTGGAGAACAGTGATGTAGCAAGTAGGCACAATGCTGGAGACTCATTGGGCTTTTCCACACTTCCTCTTGTCCCGTGGGGGAAACTGCTCTTTAGCGCTCAATCAGAGCAAACAGCAATTCACATTTTCCTGGATTGCCATTTGTTCTGATTGATCACTAAAGAGCTGGTTTTCCCTGGGAAACGAATTGGCTAAGGGGAAAACCACTTGGACCTGTGCTTACTAGGCACAGCACAAGCAGGAGTGTGGATGAGCCCAATCAGATGGACCCCTGAGACAAAAGCAGTAAATGTAGTTTCCTAAGCAGAATTCTAATGAAGCGACAGCTTTGTTCATTTTCCACTTCATTTGAACACATGGAGCTGCTTTATAGCATCAGACTGTTGGTCCAGGACAAGCATTGGCTACTCTCATAGCAGCTCTCCTCTAGAGCCTTGGACAGGCACCGGTTCTTCCGCAACTCTGCTGCACAAAATCTGTTCATCTGGAGAGTCTTGCAACTAGGAAAGTACAGATGCTGTTGCTGTTCTGTTTGTTGTTGTGGTTACACTTACAATTATTAATTATCCTGCCTTTCAGAATATAAATCCTTTGAAGGTGACTCATGAATTATACTGAGTACCACTCAAGTCTTGTGATGCTGTAGTTTCACGCCGTTGCTCAGATATTCTGCTACTTTCTCCATACTATCATGCCCACAGAAATTCAATAAACCCTGCAGGAGTCAGAAGAATTTAACCTCTCTTTCAGCATGGGGATCTAACATTTGGACCCACTGCTTTTTAACCTTACTATGCCTGTATAGTTTTATCTGTGAACAGATGCCAAGGTTATGTTTTGACCCACATATTCCTGTTTTCTCTGTATGCCAATAGAGGTTGATTATTGATTGAGTTACATTAAAATAAAATTAAAAATTAAAATACAATAAACAATAATCAGCATGTGCAAAATCATCATAGGAACAGAGGAAGCTGCCATACACCAAGGCAGTGTTGGATTTCAGGAAGAAATCCCCTTTAGAGTGCAAATAACTGGACTAACTGCCTGCAAATAATCTCACTCCCTAAAGAAAGGTGTGTTCTTGTTCTCGTCTCTCTCCCTCTCATCTTCTGCATTCAGGAAATACATGCTGCTCCTTCCAGCCCGTCTGAACTACCCATCCACTGATAAGTTGTGCATGGACCTGGGTGATGTGGAAACATCTGTAGTGCTCAGCATCACCTTGGAGACTAAGAACAAGACCCACGTTCTGCTGGATGGATTCAGATGGCATGAGAAACAGCTGAAGTGCCTGACTTTCACAGTGAGTGATGTATATCAGTAGTAAATATGGTCTGGATGCATGAAAAATAATAATAAAGTACAAAGTATAAATCAGAAGCATCAACTGTGCTTGTGCAGAATGGTGTCCTTTGATCTATACCATGCTGCTTCACCTCTGACACTGATTAGCTGAGCTGGTGTGATGTCATGGAATGCACAGGAACATTCCACCTGCTCAGGAACGTTTTTAGAATTTTTGTAGTCCAACTTCTACGAGGCCAGAAAAAAAGTTGTCAGTTTGACCAAGAGTAGTGGAAACACTAACCTGAGGAAAGGAAGAAGTGGCAGCTTCCTCCTGTAATCACAGTGGTACCTCGGATTAAGTACTTAATTCGTACAGGAGGTCCGTTTTTAACCTGAAACTGTTCTTAACCTGAAGCACCACTTTAGCTAATGGGGCCTCCTGCTGCTGTCATGCCGCAGCCACATTATTTCTGTTCTCATCCTGAAGCAAAGTTCTTAACCCGAGGTACTATTTCTGGGTTAGCGAAATCTGTAACCTGAAGCATCTGTAACCTGAAATGTATGTAACCCGAGGTACCACTGTATTTGAATTGTACCCCATTCTATAGACTGTAGTCTCCTATCACTCCAGTCTGCGCTTGCCTGAAGAGATGCTAGGAGAAGGCTTTATTTTATTTTATTTTATTTTATTTTATTTTATTTTATTGTGGGGTGTTCCTGCCACAGAGTGAATGAGTCCTTGCTGCTCAAAGAGTGTCCCTTCAAAAGGGTTCACTCTTTCTTTTCCACACCCAGTGACACAAGGCTCAACACAAACCAACAAAATAAGCAGAACCAGCAGATCAGCCAGACAACTTTTGTTATTGGGTGGTATATAAATCTTGTTTATTTATTAAAAAAATATCTTTATTCCTCTTTGTCATAAAAATATATATCAAAGTGGTTTACAGGAATGAAAACATAAAACCCTTGAGAGGTTAAAAACAGACATTAAGTAGCCATTGTGGAAGAATGTATTCTTAATTGCCTGCATAAGCCTGGTGGAATAGAAAAGTTTTCAGCAGGAATGTGGAAGTTGGCACAGAAGGTGCACATCACCACACACTGAGAATGAATGAAACAAGTTTTAAATTAAAGGCACAGTAGCCCTTTAAAACATGGTGTGCTTTGTCTACCACACAAAACACTGCAATTGTACTTTAAAAATCATACACGGAAATGCCTTTGTGATGGCTGAAGCCCTGTCCATTGGGGAAGTCATTGTGGTTTGGAGATAAGGGTGTTGCTTTTGGCTGTAGAAGTGTCCGGTTCACAACTCTGCTCATCCATAAAATACATTGGGTGGTTGTGGGTCAACCTCCCTCCCTCTCAGCCTACTTGACAAGGCTAAACTGCAACAACCCCATAGATGCTGCTTTGAGTTCCATTCAGGGATGGAACATGCAATAGTTAAATCATGCTCCCACATGGAGGTCCAGTGTTCAGATTACTGGATCCTGCCTATTCTCTTCCTGATGTGGTCTCTCTGTCATGCTGTCCTTTGTTAGAAGTCCAGGACAATAGGAAACATCTGTAGGGGGTTTGACCTGTGTGCGTCACTGCCCTCCACCAATGCCCCATTCTCTCCATTTTCCTGCTCTTTCATTCACCCTTTCCTTTCAAATGCATGCATTTAATCCTTCCTGGATTGGGGAATCCTGTTAACGCTAAGTGACTTGTGTAAACCAGGTACCATCCCCTGCAGATGGCGTGGAGGAAGTTGCTGCCATCCGACTTTCTGATGCCCAGGGGAAGATAGATGAGCAGAAGCAGGTTCTTATTCAGAAAGCGGAAAGTGGCACTTTTCTGCAGATGGACAAGCCCATCTATTCTCCAGGACAACTGGGTAAGGAGAAAAGGGTCCCTAGGGCTGGTGGGCTGGCTCTTAATATGTAAGCAGGGCTAGTGGCAGGCACTTTGGATAGTAATGTGATAGTAAAAGAGGGCATACCAGCCCTCCTTCATTTTGGGGCCATGACACCACTGGTTACTGCAGAGCTGTGCATAATCCTAATGTATGTGTGAAATATACTCGGAGTCCTGTAGTGATTTCATGCTCTTTACTGCAGCTTGTAAAACAGTGATTGACTTGCCCCCCAAACCTGAGGCTTTTATATACATTATTTACACAATGAGTCCCATCTGCCTGCCTGATTCTGCTTCCCTCCTGGAGCCTGATTGGTCTTTTCCTACAGGCCAATCAGTTGTTGCATTCTAGGATCCTACGATCCTACCAGCCTAATAGGCTGATTAACTTCCTCCTGGAGCCTGATTGGTCTTTTCCTGAAAGCCAATCAGTTGTTGCATTCTAGGATCCTACTTGCCTATTGTTCTAGGATCCAAGCTTAGTACATAACAGTTATATATAATCTCTCCATTAGAGCAGGTTACAGATATGAGGCAACAGACCCTATTAGGGAATTGTAGAAATCAATAAATGGTAGGATTTTGATTATTTGGGCATATGGAGGGAAAATACAAGCTGCAGAGGAATTCCTGGGTTACCCCAGCCCATTTAATACATTAAAACATAGTAAGACATCAAACATTAAAACCTTCCCTAAACACGGCTGCCTTCAGATGTCTTCTAAAAGTCAGATAGTTGTTTATTTCCTTGACATCTGATGGGAGGGTGTTCCACAGGGCAGGCGCCACTACTAAGAAGGCCAAGAATGGCCAACATAGTACCATTGAGGGCCACTGGCAATGCAAGAGAACTGTGCTTGCCCTTGTCCTGAGTTATGAACAGAGACAGGTGATTTGGCAGGTTGTCGGGTTAATTGGGCGTGATGTCCTTGGAAGAGTTTGGGGCCTTAACAGGAGACTTGGAGGAGCTGAACAAAAATGAGGACTATCTCTGGTGGCAGATGGCAGGCTGGGAGAGACACCTTGGGCTCCAGCACTGCACTGTTGTGGGGAACGAGACCCTCTCGTAAGATCTGCACTTTAAGAGGGTCATTTTTGTGCATTTGTTCTGTTGCAGTGCAATTTCGAATCATCACCCTGGATGAAGGATTTATGCCGTTGGCTACTGAGGTGAGAAATGTGAACAGGGTGTGGAGGGGGGCGGGTGCAGGGAGGAATAAGCAAGACAAGATGGGCATGACCTGGGCTGAGCACTTCTCCTCCACCGTTTATATTTCTCCTCACCCGAGTACAAAAGCATTTAGTGATGAGTGCAACAAATCTGTGCGTAACAAAACTCTTGACAGCCGCTTTTGTTAAAGGAAGTCTGCTCTGAGAGCAGCTTGCGCTTGCATGTAGTGATCGATGCTGCATTTAGGAGTTCCCAGTCCACAAGATTTGGGGGATTTTTCAGAGCTTTTATTTTGGTGAAAGAGAGAGCCCAGCTCTTTCTTGCAAACTTTCTTTCTGGCCTGGTTCCAAAAACAGCAAGATTGTAGGTTTTTTTGGTAATCGCTAGAAACACGAGCTGACAATGTGCTCATAAGTGATAGGAATGAGAGGAAGGTTGAACCAACCTCCCAAACGGCTTTTATTTTATTTTATTTCCCACGCACCAGATGTAGAATCCGTGGAGAAATGGTTTGTCTGCACTCAGAACAGGTAAAAAAAATAAAAACAAATAAAAAGCCCCAACAAAGTTCAACAGATCTTCTGCACTCAGTTTTCTGAACACCTGGCAGCTTGGGGGAAGCTAAATAGGGAATCTTCACTTGCTT
The DNA here is from genome assembly GCF_964234715.1 of Podarcis melisellensis. Taxonomy (NCBI): domain Eukaryota; kingdom Metazoa; phylum Chordata; class Lepidosauria; order Squamata; family Lacertidae; genus Podarcis; species Podarcis melisellensis. The sequence goes on along the minus strand of NC_138534.1, from coordinate 11,412,519 downwards.
GACATGACATTGTAGCTATGGCAACAGTATGGGATGTTCAGGAAGTTTCTGAATGGCTAGGATTCATTGACCCAGAGGGCATAAAATCCCAGAGTGTAGAGGCTGGGGTGCCATTTCACTGCAGATATTAGAAGCGGAGGAGCAAGAATATGCCATTCCTCCTCTCTGCCTGCCTAGCAAAACACGTTTGCAAGAGAGAAAAAATCCATTATCTGCAGTTAAAAGTACTTGCTCATCCTTTGCATCTACGGGAGTGAGCAAGCTGCAGCTCTCCCAATGTTCTTGGACTCCAATTCCTGTCAGCTCCGGCCAGCACAACCAATGGTCAGGAATGGTAGGAAATGCATTCCAGCAACATCTGTAGGGCCACAGATTTTCCACCCCTCCCCTAACTTGATGAGTTGCAGGATGGGAAATGTAGTTGGACGCATTACTCCTGCTGGAGACTAAAGGGATTGCCTTTTGTTTTCTTCTTTAGCATCAGCTGGTGGAGTTGCAGGTGAGTACCCTCACGTTTCCCAGGGATCCCAATGTGGGGTGGAAGGCAGGGGAGAACGCTGAGGAGGTTGCAGAACTTCCACCCTTTCAGAGATGCTTCCTAGCCCTTCTGCAGGTATGTGCTGCAATAATTCATGTGTTTTATTTTTTATAAAAATGTGATTGCAGGATCCTGCAGGCAACCGAATTGCACAATGGAATAATGTGCAACCAGACAACGGGGTTGTGCAACTGTCCTACCAGTTGGCTGCTGAACCAATGCTGGGGGTCTACAGAATCATTGTGGATCATGGGAAGGCTTTCTTAAGCTTTGAAGTGCTTGAATATGGTATGAAATGAGTTTTGGAGAAGCATTGTCTCTTCCATGCATCACTAGTTAGAATTCAGTTTCTATCAACAGATATTAGGGACAACATCTGCCTCAAAACGCTACCCACTGATTTGGGAGCCTACCTGCCTGATACCTGGTGAACAAAGCCTGTTTAAAGGTAGTAATGTTCCATTGGGCACACCTGGTACATGTTAAGCCATGTTTCTAGTTCAGACTCTGCTGATGCCAGATGGTGCATCGTGCAGGATGAAGAAGTTCTGTTTTGCAGAGTCCTTTCTACCTCTGCAACACAGCCTCCATAACAGCATCATAAAAACCTCCCAGGTGAAGTAATCCAGAATCTGCTTATTAGAAAATGTCAGTTTGGAAAATAATGCTTGTAAACCTGTTAACTGCCTCTACATCTAAGCTCATAGTGCTTAGTAGAGCCAGTGTGGTGTGGTGGTTAAGACTCATAATCTGGTGAACCGGGTTGGCTTCCCCGCTCCTCCACATGCAGCTGCTGAGTGACCTTGGGCTGGTCACACTTCTCTGAAGTCTCTCAGCCTCACTCACTTCACAGAGTGTTTATTGTGGGGAAGGAAGTCAAAGGAAATTGTTAGCCGCTTTGAGACTCCTTAGGGTAGTGATAAAGTGGGATATCAAAGCCAAACTCCTCCTCCTCCTCCTCTTTCTCTTCTTGTAAGTAAAAAGGAAAGGGAAAAGTTTGAATCATCCCACTTTAAAACATGCCAAATGCCAACACACCTTCTCTTCAAGCTGATTCATGGTGTACCGTTTAACAGTCTCTTCTCTTTCTTCTTCTCCAGTGATTCGCAAATTTGAAGTGGTGGTGGTGGAGCCTGCTATCATCTATTCAGCAGACAGCAACTTTCCTCTAAAAGTCTGTGGCAGGTATACATATCAGAGCACTCATCACTTTATTTGGGAGGGCAGGGCAGAGCTCATGACCTCATTTGAGCATTATTTAGCTGCTTATCTACTTTTTCTCTGTTGGAATGAGACTGGAGTAGTCCACACCTGCAAGTATTTGAACTTATATATGAGGAGCAATTTTGGTCTTTCCCGTTCATTCCCATTGGTGTTTGCCCCTGTCTTTTGGTTTGTTGATTTTGTTATGCCGTCTAACTGCCAATAGGGCATGCAAGCTGCACATGCACCTTGTTTTGTTTTTTAAATTCCCAGGAAGTGCACAAAAGCACACAGTCAGGCAATTGTAAATTCCCAGCACACACTCTTGCAGTTTCCCAGTTTTGTGCAAATCTGATAGTTGCACATGCTCCCCAGTCTCTGAGCAAGGAGCAACTCCAGGGGGTTCCAGTGCTTTCCAGGGTCCAGTTTCCCTGGAATGAAGCTCAGCGGAGACTGTGGTGTTTTTAGGATATATGGTTTTATTTACACATACAGTATCTACAATCTGAGCCTATGCATTAATGCATTAATACCATTGATGTAGACAAAGGAGCTAAGATGGATCTAAGCGGTGAATACAATTAACTACAAAAATTGAAAGTTTGATTCCTTTGGAATAAGGTTTATAAATAACTAAGAATGTTATTTTTAGCTGAAAGCAAAATAGTGGGTGGTTTTCAGGCTAAATGGAGAAGTATCAATTAAAACACTGTCTGCGGAAATTCAAGGAGTGTCACGGCATAGTTGAAGTCTGTGTGAGTGGCATAGCGGGGCAGGAATCAGATTATCAGCACACACCTCCTCCGAAAAGGTACTCATGTACCTTTAGCATTTGCATGACAAGTACAAAATTTAACCAGGGAGGGTTTCCCTTGCATTAATATAAAGCAATAGGGAAAGTTTCTCATCTTAATTTTCCATCTTGATGCTATCAAAGACATAGGAGACCTGCCAAAGAAAAACTGGCAACTCTAGGCTTGTGTGCAGCACATAGAAAAAGGAAAATAAAGAGTAATGGCTGGATTTATCTCTACTCACCACCTCCTCCTTTCTAGGTACACATACGGCAAGCCTGTCCAGGGTTTAATGCAAATATCCTTGTGCCAGAAAGCTTACCGTTATTTCTGGAGGTCGCCAGATACAACAGCTCCACTGCCTACAGACATCTGCCAGGATTTCAAAGGGCAGGTAATGGTGATGAAGAGGGGTTGGTGGCATAGCTGTCAACTGTCCCTTATTTGGTGGGAAAGTCCCTTATTTCAGCGCCGTGTCCCGCTGCTGTCCCTTATTGATGATGTCCCTTAAATTTCCCAGGTTTCAAAGGAAGCAGCTCCTCTCCTTCCCTCCCTGCTGGCCAGGGAGCAGGGAGCTCCAACTGTGTTGCTTGGCTGCGTTGCTCACCCAATAAGGAGTCTAAGAACGACTGGGGGGTGGAGCTTGCATGCTTTGTGCCAATCAAATCGGCCGCGTTGCCTGGGGACTCGCCTTTGCTCGGCGCTTCCCAGCAGAGAGGTGACAGTGGTTTTCCCTGCTGCATCCCCTTTGCCGGGTTGCTGCACTATGGGAACCACTGCTTGAGGCTTCATTTGGCTGCTGGTTGTCTAAAATCCCTTATTTTGGCTGCTGATCCCTTATTTTCAAATCTGTAAGTTGACAGCTATGGTTGGTGGTATGACTGGGAGAGAAAAAGCTCTAGGGCTGCAGGACAGTGGAAACGAGGGGGCTCAGGAATAACCTGATGCTTCCAAAAATCTTAAATGTGCCATCCCAGGTGAGGCCCTGGCTTGGAAAGGAAGTTTAGCCTGTATTTTTCCACTGGCCTGAAATTTTCTCTTCAGTACTCCAATTATTAGCTAGATTCTGACGTTCATTAATTTCTACTATTCACTAATAGACTCTAGTACCCCAAATCTGTAACAACCTTCTGAGGAGTAGGAGGAAGGCTCCATGAATTTCTGTTCTTTCCCGAAGCCAATGATTAGCATCTTAGCTACCTTCACTGACTGTTTATTTCAGACTGACAGGACTGGCTGCTTCTCTGCTACCGTGGAATTGTCACAGTTCAGACCTTCGAGCTATGAATACAGCCACAGCATAGATGTGGAGGCCTCCTTGGAAGAAGCTGGAACAGGTAAGCTCTGGTGCTTGCAGGGATATGAGGAGCGAGGTGTGTGTGTGTTGGGGTGCAGGTGAGAGAATGAGCAAAGGAAATGTCTCCTTTCAAATCTGCTTGCAATTTGGGGAACGCCCTCACCCAAAAGAGAGAGATAACGCAATTAAAGGAAGGCATGATTATCTGTGGAGGAGAGGCCACAGGGCCATGTACACCACTCAACTTCAGGAGAAGAAAAGGCTGAGGAGTAAATGCCACACAAATCTGGAGTGGAGTCCCTAAGGCGGTCAGATGGTACCTTGTACTCCTCCTTCTGGCAACTCCTGCAGCCAAGCTGCTGCCAAACGTATTGCTCTGATTTCCTTTTGTTGTAAACAAAATCTGCCCTTTTTCCCTTATGGGGTATCCAGGAGCCCGTATAGAGTCCTTACGTGGGTTCCCTATTGGTAGGAGAAAATAACAGGCCAACCAGAGAATATTGAGAAGCAAAGCAGTTAGTAAGCCTGATCTTTATTGAACTGTTGCAACAGGGTGCTCCCCTCACATGCAGGAAAAGAGGAGGACCCAGAATCAAGGTGTGCCTGCCCTTATATAGACATTTTAAATTCCCTGCCCTGGAGCTCAAGACCACCCCTCCATACATCATACATGCATCACAGAAGGGGTGTAACCCAAGACCACCCTCCACAAACACCATACCTACATCACAGAAAAGGTGGTCTACAACAGAAATTTGAATGTTGTTGTTTTTCCTGTCTGTCAGCTTATCTGATTGCCTTTCCTGGTAGTCTGGCCATTCCTTTGAGATGGTGATTTCCCAATTCCTGAGACAATGGGAAGGCTCTCTCACCCCCTCCCTCCTTGCAGAGAAAACGTTTGATCAGTTTGGCAGTCAAAATGGTTTCAGGTCGGTCTTCCTGTGCTGATCTATGTATGTGCTTGGTTGATACATTTATGAACCTTTATTATATATATAAGACCTTATACTTTATTATTACACTTTTGCACCACAACAGCAAGGCCGAGAGGGCAGTCTTGTTGCCTGGGCAGCCCAGGACCTCCATACACACTGCCCCAGAGATGTCACTTTGCTACTGCTAATGCCGCGGTTTACTTCACCCAGTGGCGTAGCGTGGGGGGTGCAGGGGGGGCCGGCTGCACCGGCCGCAACATCTGGGGGTTGGGGTTAGGGGGCGCAAATCCACGGGTTAGGGGGCGCAAATTACTTGCCTTGCCCCGGGTGCTGACAACCCATGCTACGCCACTGACTTCACCCCTGATGATTGAGACAATAGGGTGCCAACAATGTGTTGCTGGCCCAACTTGGGCATTTGTCTTATGCATTGAAAAGGTCCTGCTATGTTGCACAGTGAGCCTCCTTGTGTAGAACAGGCTCCTTGCCGGGCAAATGGTTGCCCTCCAATCCATGGAGCAGGAAATGGCAACTGGGGGTGGAGTTATCAAGCTTGTCCCTGCTCTCTCCCTTCCCCCACCCTCATGTTGATTCAACACAGAGAACTTATGCCTGAATAGGGCTATTGACAAGTAGTGTTCTTTCTCCCAGTCATCTGCAAAGCCATGTCTTAGTTTCTGTTTCTTGGTTGCACAACAGAATGCTTGGAACCAACCTTTTTAAATAACCATACGTTGGCATCTACTGAGTGCCAGTACTCTAAGGTCTCTACTACCTATGGTTGAATAATCCACCATCATTGACTAGTTCTGGTCTGTATCAGTTAGGATTGCAGAGTATTCTGGTTAATATTGGAGCTCATTCGCGCCCCCGGACGATGTATGCATGCTGTGTTATACGTTGCAAAAATATCCGACAATGCTAGGCAGGGTTTTCTGTGTTTTTTACAGGAGTACAAGCAAATGTTGCTCGTCAATTCTATATGTCTGATCAAGCTGGATCTATGAACTTTGTGGAGACAGATGATTACTACCATCAAGGTTATCCCTTCAGGGGAAAGGTAATTCCTATAATTTTCAAGAACTTCCTAGTACTCTTTGGTGCAATATTACAAATGAGCTCAATTGACCACATGATTTCAAACAAACACTCTCCTGCCAAACCTCCTTGCCCTCCCTTTACATCTGGTGAAATCAGCCATCCTTTTATACCTTGCCAACCTCTCACACCTCTCCCTTTACATCTCACCTGCCTCAGAACTTGCCATACTTCTTCAGCTTGCCTGGACTGTGGTCCTGGGTCACGTCCCTGCCTGCGTCTCCAACCTCCAGTTCCCTCCTCTTCATCTTACCTGGGTCTGCATCTCCATCTCCATCTCTCATCTCTTCTTGCCACACCTGTGCCACCCGCCCTCCTAGCAGCTCAGCAGCTCACCACACTAGACTTTGCAAAAAACACCTGTCTGTGGCCAAGCAAACTGCAGTGTGACAACATCATTACAATTTTATATATTGGAGAGAAAACCCATCTTCTCCCCCATTTTGGGAAGATTCTCTTTGCTCTGAAAGTCCTCTTTCTTTTGCATCTGATCTATCACCTAAACCCTCTAAAAGAGGACTTGTTTTCTAAATGTTTCTTGAAGACTATGACGGATGTCATGAAGCAGCTGAGAAGTAACTGTGGATAATTTCAGTGATGTAAGTAAATCTCAACTCTCTTCCTCTTTCTCCTCACAGCTCAAAGCCTTGCAAAGAGACGGCTCCATCATGAAGAACCATGATGTGTTCTTAGTAATTAATTTAAATAACAACCAGAGCAACATGCTGCTCACTACTGACAGCAATGGCATAGCTGAGTTTTCTTTAGACACAGAAGCGTGGAATGGAAAAGGGGTCTCTCTGGAGGTGAGGATACTGCTCTGCATTCTCTGTACACCACATAGCAAGAAGCAAAGGCATGGTTTCAGAACCAGACTTCAAAAACATTCTCTCAGGCTTCCTTGTTTCCATGAGAAATCTTGAATGGAAAAGCCATGCTTGGAATTTGCTCTAGCTCCTAGACTACAACACTGATCGTAAAGTGAGAGAACAAAGTACATCTGGAGGATAATTAATGCAATGCAGTTTAGGGGGGCAAAAATTATTTCTATGCCACTTTTCTGCTATAGACCACCCCTCCCCCAAATCAGAATGTGTATGGTTTAAAATACAGAATAAGCAATGATATCAAACTTTCATTAACATTCTATAAACCAGGCTTGTCCAACTTCCAAGAGACTGCGATCTACTCCCACTATAAAAAAAACTGGTGGTGATCTACCCACTGGATTGACCAAAGTTGCTGAGCGTTTTTTAGATTGTGATCCACCTGTTGGCCATATAATCCACCTGCTGATCAGAAGGTCGGCGGTTCGAATCCCCGCGACGGGGTGAGCTCCCATTGCTTGGTCCTTGCTCCTGCCAACCTAGCAGTTCGAAAGCACGTCAAAGTGCAAGTAGATAAATAGGTACCGCTCCAGCGTGTGCTGCTCTCGTTTGCCAGAAGCAGCTTTGTCATGCTGGCCACATGACCCAGAAGCTGTACGCTGGCTCCCTTGGCCAGTAAAGCGAGATGAGCACCGCAACCCCAGAGTCGTCCGTGACTGGACCTAATGGTCAGGGGTCCCTTTACCTTTAAGGAAGCAGAATAAGGCACAAGTCCTCAGCAGCCAAACATGAGACAAGCATGGCAGGTGGAGCAGAGTCCACTCTGGATATCATAGCAGGGGACCAGATGCAGGAAGGGAATTGCTAAGAACTGGGTGGGAAAGGAGGAGAAGCTAGGAACAGGAGCTGATCGTCTTTATAAAGGTACCCCTGCCCGTATGGGCCAGTCGTGTCTGACTCTAGGGTTGTGCGCCCATCTCACTTAAGAGGCCGGGGGCCAGCGCTGTCCGGAGACACTTCTGGGTCACGTAGCCAGCGCGATGAAGCTGCTCTAGCGAGCCGGCACCAGCGCAGCACACGGAAACACCGTTTACCTTCCCCTATAAAGCGTTACCTATTTATCTACTTGCACTTTTAAGGGTGCTTTCGAACTGCTAGGTGGGCAGGAGCTGGGACCGAAAGACGGGAACTCACCCCGCCGTGGGGATTTGAACCACTGACCATGCGATCGGCAAGTCCTAGGCACTGAGGTTTTACCCACAGCGCCACCCGCGTCCCTTCGATCGTCTTTATACATGAGGCTTAAATTTCCTGTAAGCCACTCTTGTGGTGCTTTATGGAAGAGGAAGCAGATGGGAGACATACTGTGAGGGAGCACTCTGTGCAACATGGGTTAATACAATACAAAGCCATTTTGGGACAGAGATGTTCTAGGCCTGAAGTGTGATAGTGGCTGTATCCTCTATCATACAGGATCAGTTCTGCTTCTCCCCACTTCCCAGCAGATGGTAGTGTTGCATCAAACATATCTTGAGTCAAGACAGCTGCTAATCTAACAGACACAAGCAGGGCTTTTTTCAGCCTGAACGCATAGGAACTCCGTTCCAGCCCCTCTCAGGTGGGCTCCCCATTGAAAGAGAATGAGGGAGGTGTTCATAGTGAGTTCCGGCACCTCTTTCTCTAGAAAAATAGCAGTGGACGCAAGCATCTAATTACAGCTGTCGCCTGAATCAATCAATCAATTAAATAACCCTGTATACATTTACATATGAATAGAAAAATAATTTTGAAGAAAGAAATGCATACTAAATTTGGCTTTAGGTGCTGCTCGCTGCAACATACACTCCTAATCTTAGGTCTTAACTTCACATGCCAAATGGTTAGCAATAAAGTTGTGATTTATTTATTTTTTTGTAAATTAAAGACCAGCAACACCCCCCTTACCTCAGATTGTTGTCACAATCGCAGCATATGGAGAGGGGAGGTTTAAACCTTCCCTCCCCATTCAACCCCCTAGCACAATTATCGTTTGGGGCTCTTCAATTGACACCAATGTGTGGGGTGGGGTGGGGATTCAGAGATCATGGATGGGGAGGGAAGCACTTAAATCTCCCCTCCCCATGTGCTGGCAGAATTCATCATGCGAAAGGCTGGGCTGGATGAATCCCTAGCTGGAATTAAGATTGCCGGAAGAAATATCAACAACCTCAGATATGCAGATGACACAACCTTGATGGCAGAAAGTGAGGAGGAATTAAATAACCTTTTAATGAGGGTGAAATAGGAGAGCGCAAAATATGGTCTGAAGCTCAACATCAACAAAACAAAGATCATGGCCACTGGTCCCATCACCTCTTGGCAAATAGAAGGGGAAGAAATGGAGGTAGTGAGAGATTTTACTTTCTTGGGCTCAATGATCACTGCAGATGGTGACAGCAGCCACGAAATTAAAAGACGCCTGCTTCTTGGGAGAAGGGCAATGACAGGCCTAGACAGCATCTTGAGAAGTAGAGACATCACTTTGCCAACAAAGGTTCGTATAGTTAAAGCTATGGTTTTCCCAGTAGTGATGTATGGAAGTGAGAGCTGGACCGTAAAGAAGGCTGATCGCCGAAGAATTGATGCTTTTGAATTATGGTGCTGGAGGAGACTCTTGAGAGTCCCATGGACTGCAAGAAGATCAAACCTCTCCATACTGAAGGAAATCAACCCTGAGTGCTCACTGGAAGGACAGATTGTGAAGCTGAGGCTCCAGTACTTTGGCCACCTCATGAGAAGAGAAGACTCCCTGGAGAAGACCCTGATGTTGGGAAAGATGGAGGGCACAAGGAGAAGGGGGCGACAGAGGACGAGATGGTTGGATAGTGTTTTCGAGGCTACCAGCATGAGTTTGACCAAACTGCGGGAGGCGGTGGAGGACAGAGGTGCCTGGCGTTCTCTGGTCCATGGGGTCACGAAGAGTCGGACATGACTAAACGACTAAACAACAACAACAACCCCATGTGCTGTGCTCCTGATAATAATAGGGGAGGGAAACCTAGAATTTATTTTTTCACACACAATGTGATTGTTTTTGATTTGAGTTTCTACTGAAATGAGGCTGTATTTCAATGTTGTACTTTAATCTTGTTTTTAAGTTGTATTTTAATCAATTGTTTTTATACCTGGTGTTAGCCGCCCTGAGCCCGGTCTTGGCTGGGGAGGGCGGGGTATAAATATATTATTATTATTATTATTATTATTATTATTATTATTATTATTATTATTATTATTAATGCCATCAATGTTATTTATAGTTTGAGAAGAAGCATTCCATCATTATGAGAGCGAAGGGTAATGCCTCTTTTAAGACTTTTAATATTTTTAAGATGAAAATTAAAGATTCCACATGTCTCCTGATTTCTTAGGGAGTTTTTTTGTCGGTAGTCAAAGTTTTTTTGATCCGTCATTTTAACTGGTTGTTCGACTAAAGGCTGCAACTTTATCTCTTTCCCAGGGAAGACTCCATCTGGAGGATCCAGTGTATGAACCGGGGGAAATCAATCAGTACCACCAGAACGCTTTCCTCTATCTACAGCCTTACTACACCACGGCAAAGAGCTCTGTGAAAGTCCGGCGGGTGCCAGGAGTGCTGCCTTGCAATCAGGAGCAGGAGATTCAAGTGGATTACAGCATTAAGGATAGTGATCTAGGCAAAGAAGGCAAAGCGAAAGGAATCACCTTCTCTTATTATGTGAGCATCCTGGCTGAGGACAGAAGGTGCCAGGGTTGGCAAGACAAAAAAGCAACGACCCAAAACTAGCTGGCCAAAGAGAGAGGACAGGACTTCAGTTTTCACCTTTCCTGGTTCAATTCTTGTAGTGTTTTCCAGGAGAATAATAATAATAATAATAATAATAATAATAATAATTAATAAATAAATAATAATAATTTATTTGAACCCTACCGATCTGACTGGGTTGCCCCAGCCACTCTGGGGGGCTTCCAGAATATATAAAAACATAAGGTAAAGGTAAAGGGACCCCTGACCATTAGGTCCAGTCGTGACCGACTCTGGGGTTGTGGCACTCATCTCGCTTTCTTGGCCGAGGGAGCTGGCATACAGCTTCCAGGTCATGTGGCCAGCATGACTAAGCCACTTTTGGCGAACCAGAGCAGTGCACGGAAACGCCGTTTACCTTCCCGCTGGATCAGTACCTATTTATCTACTTGCACTTGGACGTGCTTTTAAACTGCTAGGTGGGCAGGAGCAGGGACCGAGCAATGGGAGCTCACCCTGTCGCAGGGATTCGAACCACCGACCTTCTGATCGGCAAGTCCTAGGCTCTGTGGTTTAACCCACAGTGCCACCCGCGTCCCTTATAAAAATATAGTAAAACATTAAACCTTAAAAAGTTTCCCTATATAGGGCTGCCTTCAGAAGTTTCCTAAATGTTATATAATTGTTGTTGTTGTTGTATTCATTCATTCATTTATTCATTCATTCATCCCCTGCCCATCTGATGGGTTTCCCCAGCCACTCTGGGCGGCTCCCAACAGAATATTAAAAAAACCGATTAAGCATCAAACATTAAAAGCTCCCCTAAACAGGGCTGACTACAGATGTTTTCTAAAAATCAGATAGTTGTTTATTTCCTTGACATCTGATGGGAGGGTGTTCCACAGGGCGGGTGCCACCACCAAGAAGGCCCTCTGCCTGGTTCCCTGTAACCTCGCTTCTCACAGGGAGGGAACCGCCAGAAGGCCCTCAGAGCTGGACCTCAGTGTCCGGGCTGAACGATGGGGGCGGAGACGCTTCTTCACGTATACTGGACCGAGGCCGTTTAGGTCCCTTCCTCTATTGCTTCCACGTTGTTGTCCTTTAGTCGTTTAGTCGTGTCCGACTCTTCATGACCCCATGGACCAGAGCACGCCAGGCACTCCTGTCTTCATTGCTTCCACACTAGTGCCCTAATGTCTATGGCATCAAAACATCTGCCACCTGAGAAATATGGCTCTTAAGAGTGTCCCTTTCTGGATGTTTTCATTCTGTATATGCCTCTTCCTTCCCCAGGTGACAGGAAAGGGGAAAATTCTTATGCATGGACAAAGGAATGTAGGTGGTGATGTGGGAGGTAAGTATCTGTCAAATCCCTCTCCACTTCTGCATGTTTGACTCGCTCACAACTGAGTATACACGTGGCACTGGGAAATAGTTAAATAAATCAATTTAAACTGTAAAAAGGAGCTAAGGGAGGGGGAATGGCCTGAAAATAATGGGGAAACTTCAAAAATTGTGTGAAAAAAGTGGGGAAAATGGCTAGCAATCCCAGGAACCTTTGCAACTGCAATTCCACTGCTCTTTGCACCAACCTTTGAAGCCTGTGGAGAGTTGGAGTTTCAGAAAGGAGATTTGGAAGACCAAAATTTTAATAAGAAAAGATATAATTTACTTTAAAAACAATTGTAAACAATTAAAATTATTATTTGTAGGATTGCAATGATACTTGTAGTTTAATGTTGAATTTCAGGTATAATGGAGATTTTTAAAATTTGGATAAATAGACAAGATGCAGGAGGAAAATGTTAACCCACAAAGGGGCAGAGGGAAGTTCAGGAGACTTTTCAGAATTCTCTTTTTATGTTAAATAAATTTATTTTATTTTATTAAACTAAATAAAATTTTAATGAGAGAGAGGGGGGGGGAGGTTTGAAGGGAGCATTTGTGATGGAGTTTGGTGGATTTCTGTGACTTTTTGGCAGAGTTTGGCTTTTTAGATGGTGTCCCCGCTAGACTACAGTATTATAGGGACAATACCTGGGAATGTAAGTGGAGAGAAAAAAGAGTGATGGAGGAGAAGTCTGGGGTTTGATGTGGATTAAGGAGTCATACTGATGACTGAATTCTCCACTCAGAAACCTTCCTCCCCTCTTTCAGGTCTGCAAGGAACCTTCTCCATTTTTTTGACCTTCACCTCCGACTTTGCACCACAACCATCCTTGGTCATTTATTCTCTCTTCCACGATGGAGGCGCCATTGCAGACAAAGTCAGCTTTGAAGTGTCCATGTGCTTCAAAAACCAGGTGAGCTGCAAGGCCATGGTTCCTAGCAACAGAGTACTGGCAAGAAGGAGAGCGTTAGTGTTAAATGCCTGAGTGCATTCAGAATCAGAGACAGCAGAAATCGTTCCGTCTAGCCTAGCAGATGTTCTGCAAATGAGGTGTCTACTCTGGAATTATCACTCACTTTTTATGGGACAGCCACACGATGCCATCATCAGATTGTTGACCTTGAGAGTTTCCCCTGACTGCTTGTGTATTTTAGACCATAGAAAATATCCCTACCCCCTTTTCCCCAAGTCCAATATCTCTGATGTATGGAAAGTCAGAAACAGAGTTGAGGCTCTTGACGCAAAGGGCAGCAAGCTGTTAGTTATTTAAGATATTGTTACTGTCTTTTTACTGCCAGGGAAGGGGAAGAGGTGCTTGTGGGAAGTACTATGTATCTTCTTGACTTGGGACACAATTTGCTTCCTTGGGCAGTAAAATGGCTTGAACCAGGCCTAGGAAAACCCAATACGTAAACATAGGAATCGGCTATACAGCTGCAAATGAAACGTTTTAAGTGTGTTGAAAAGTGCATTATACAAATGTGACACTAGATGGCGATGGTGAGCTATGGTGAATTCAATACATTTTTTCAAAACATTTTTTTTAAAGAAAAAAAAGCATTTTCACAACGTTTTTTATGTGTGTCTAGATTCCACCACAGCCTATGCATCTGTTAGTCACTACTGATGGGGAAGCTTGCTAGTGTTTATTTTGGGTGGAGAGTTTGTCACATGTGTGGTGACATTTTGGTGGTTGGCCTCTAAAACCACACCCCTACTTCCAGTTGCTCCTCACCTGAGCACAAAGGAGCCATTTTGCTTCCAGTGGCCTGCAGTACAAAAGGAGGGGGGAACTATTCCCATTGATTGCCTCAAAGGACTAAATATGTCCAAGGTTCAGTTCCTGGAATCTCCAGTTAAGGTCAGGAGAGACTACTACCTTAAAACTCAGGAGGCCCACTGCCAGTCAGTGCTGAACCAGATAGACCCAATGGTGTAACTTACTATAAGGCAGCTTCCTGTATTCATGTACCTGATTCAGAGGAGATTTTCTCTCAATATCTGCAAACCGTAAACATGAGAGATTATCTGAGAGGCTGTAATCCCAGCCCATACATCTGGCACACACACACACACACCCTTGATATTGAGGTCTTGCACAAGTCCTCTTTATCACTTTTGCACTCTTGTGCAAGACCTCTGGATTATTTTTTTAAAATGAAAAACAAAGGGTAGCTCTGTTTTTTAATCCCTTCTTTGATAGCAGAGCTGATCTGAGTGTCCTATGACATTACAGTTTCCTGCTTTCCTTTCTGGGAAGGGACAAAAGCCACAGCCCAGGTACATTCCATCAAGACCTACTTACTGGTGTGGATGGCAAGCAGCAGAACTGAATGTCATCAGACATGACTGGGGGGAAATAACCGGAATACGTGGGTGTGACGTTAACATATGAGAGTGCTGGATGTGAAATAGTTAAACAGGTTACCCAATCAGAACCAAGGGGGGGTGGAGTCAGAGGGATTATAAAACCAGCTCTAGAAGGGGCGAAGGAGGGAGTTTGTTGGGAGTTGGGTGGTTGGTTGGAGTGGGAGTGAATTGGGATAGAGTCTGTGGGGGGGTTGAGTTAGTGTAGCGAAATAAGCTGAGTCAGGAACATCTAGGGGCTAGGAAGACAAGTAAATATCTGAGAGGTGGTTTAGTGAGTGAGAGCAGGTAGCGGAAGTTATAGGTCTGGATAGGCACCCCATGAAAGTAATTGACTGATACCGTTTATGAAACCACACGCTTGTTAAATTGCAATAAATAAACAGAAGTTTATGTTCCAATTTAACCCTGACTGGACTCAGTATTGTACCAGGTAGAGCCTGGGTGGTGGTAACGAGAAATCAAGTGGTGGCACAGGGATCAATAGACAGTGAAACGTCCGGGGACCCTGTGTGATTGCCACAGGAAAGTGGCTCTCATGCGCCAATCACGTACCCAGAAAATGGGGGGGGGGGGAGATCCAAGGTACCCCTTTGCAAGTACACCTCTGCCTTGAAGCACATGGAAACTTGATTTTAATTTTTTTAATTTTTTTTAAAAGTAATATTTATTAAAATTTCAAAAAGTTACAAAAGTAAGAAAAAGATAATAAAACAAAAAATTACAAAAAACTGAAAAATAAAAACATTTAGAAACAAATCAGTTTTTCCGTAACTTATCTTTCATTTACTTGTTTCCTTGACCTCCTCACACCTCCCTTTTTTGTATTCTAGTTCAATTAGTTAATTCAGCAAATCCTTTCCATCTTTGTTTTTATCTTAGTCATTTATCTTAATATATTGTACCTTTACATTCTCACCTGTTGACAACCCATTTTTACATACTCCTTTATAACATTACTTCTAAAACCACATAACTTCATTCCAGCATCCTTCTAACATTCCTTAATTTTACCATGTTTCTGTAGATAGTCTTTAAATTTCTTCCAACCTTCTTCTACCGATTCTTCTCCCTGGTCTCGGATTCTGCCAGTCATTTCCGCCAGTTCCATATAGTCCATTACCTTCATCTGCCATTCTTCCTTGGTGGGTAAATCTTGTGTCTTCCAATACTTTGCGATGAGTATTCTTGCTGCTGCTGTAGCATACATAAAAAAGGTTCGATTTTAAATTTTTTTTAAGGCAGGAAAGGGTAAGGTTTTTAAAAAGTGGTGCTCAGGTCAGATGATTTATATCCTCGCCTCTCCCACCCACACATGTGTGTCACATCCACTGGTGTGGACAGAACATAGCAGGATGTGCAGACTCACAAAGTATGGTCCCCCCAGCTGTGTGGAAAGTCAGTTGCAATTCCCCATGCCTCATACAGTGGAAGAGCAATGAATGGTGTTAGGAGCTACCATCATGATTGGAAGAAATATGATTTGGGACTAATACACACACACACAAGCAAGGAAGGAAGTAGCAGGGGCTGCCATACGTCTGGATTTTCCCAGACACATCTGGGAATCGGGTTCTGAAAATGGCGTCCAGGTGGATTTTTGCCAAATTGGCAAAATGTCTGCGATATCTTGGACGAATGGCAAGTAGGGTGATTTAAAATAAAAAAGCTTTAAAAATTAAAAAAAGCCTAAAAACTTAATGAGGGGAGGAGAGATGTTTCCCCCAAAAAGCTCAAAAATTTTATCCGGATTTTCACTTTTGGGAATATGGCAAACCTATAGTAGCACTTCCCCTTCATGGATCACTGCCTTGCCGTGGCGAAGGGGCTTGAAGAACTCAGAGAAGCTATGAACTATGCCGAGCAGGGCACCCAAGATGAACAGGTCATAGTGGAGAGTTTTGACCAAACGTGATCCACCTGGAGGAGGAACCGGCAAGCCACTCCAGTATCCCTGCCAAGAAAACTCCATGGACAAAGACAACAGGCATATAAAAGTTATGACGCTGGAAGATGAGCCCCTCAGGTCGGAAGGCGTCCAACATGCTACTGGGGAAGAGCGGAGGGCAAGTACAAGTAGATCCAGAGCTGATGAAGCGGCTGTGCCAAAGCCGAAAGGACGCTCAGTTGCGGATATGCCTGGAAGCGAAAGGAAAGTCCAATGCTGTAAAGAAAAATATTGCATAGGAACCTGGAATGTAAGAACCATGAACCTGGGTAAGTTGGAGGTGGTCAAAAATGAGATGGCAAGAATAAATATTGACATCCTGGGCATCAGTGAACTAAAATGGACGGGAATGGGTGAATTCAGTTCGGATGACCATCATATCTACTACTGTGGGCAAGAAACCCGTAAAAGAAATGGAGTGGCCCTCATAGTCAACAAAAGAGTGGCGAAAGCTGTACTGGGATGCAATCTCAAAAATGATAGAATGATCTCAATACGAATCCAAGGCAGATCTTTTAACATCACAGTAATCCAAGTTTATGCACCAACTACTTGTGCTGAAGAAACTGAAATTGACCAATTCTATGAAGACTTACAAGACCTTATAGAAGTGACACCAAAGAAGGATGTTCTTCTCATTATAGGGGATTGGAATGCTAAAGTAGGGAGTCAAGAGATAAAAGGAACAACTGGCAAGTTTGGCCTTGGAGATCAAAACGAAGCAGGGCAAAGGCTAATAGAGTTCTGTCAAGAGAACAAGCTGGTCATCACAAACACGCTTTTCCAACAACACAAGAGACGACTCTACACATGGACATCACCAGATGGACAGCATCGAAATCAGATTGATTATATTCTCTGCAGCCAAAGATGGAGAAGCTCTATACAGTCAGCAAAAACAAGACCTGGAGCTGACTGTGGCTCAGATCATCAGCTTCTTATAGCAAAATTCAAGCTTAAACTGAAGAAAGTAGGAAAAACCACTGGGCCGGTAAGATACAATCTAAGTCAAATCCCTTATGAATACACAGTGGAAGTGAGGAACAGGTTTAAGGATTTAGATTTGGTGGACAGAATGCCTGAAGAACTATGGATGGAGGCTCGTAACATTATACAAGAGGCAGCAACGAAAACCATCCCAATGAAAAGGAAATGCAAGAAAGCAAAATGGGTGTCCAATGAGGCCTTACAAATAGCAGGGGAGAGAAGGCAAGCAAAATGCGAGGGAGATGGTGAAAGATACAGGAAATTGAATGCAGATTTCCAAAGAATAGCAAGGAGAGACAAGAAGACCTTCTTAAACGAGCAATGCAAAGAAATAGAGGAAAGCAATAGAATGGGAAGAACCAGAGATCTGTTCAAGAAAATTGGAGATATGAAAGGAACATTTCGTACAAAGATTTCCATAATAAAGGACAAAAGTGGAAAGGACCTAACAGAAGCAGAAGACATCAAGAAGAGGTGGCAAGAATACACAGAGGAATTATACCAGAAAGAAATGGATGCCTTGTATACCACAGGTAGTGTGGTTGCTGACCTTGAGCCAGACATCCTGGAGAGTGAAGTCAAATGGGCCTTAGAAAGCACTGCAAATAACAAGGCCAGTGGAAGTGATGGTATTCCAGCTGAACTATTTAAAATTTTAAAAGATGATGCTGTTAAGGTGCTACACTCAATATGCCAGCAAGTTTGGAAAACTCAGCAGTGGCCAGAAGATTGGAGAAGATCAGTCTACATCCCAATCCCAAAGAAGGGCAATGCCAAAGAATGCTCCAACTACCGCACAATTGCACTCATTTCACACGCTAGCAAGGTTATGCTTAAAATTCTACAAGGAAGGCTCAAGCAGTATGTGGACCGAGAACTCCCAGAAGTGCAAGCTGGATTTAGAAGAGGCAGAGGAACCAGAGACCAAATTGCAAACATGCGCTGGATTATGGAGAAAGCTAGAGAGTTCAAGAAAGACATCTACTTCTGCTTCATTGACTATGCAAAAGCCTTTGACTGTGTCGACCACGGCAAACTATGGCAAGTTCTTAAAGAAATGGGAGTGCCAGATCACCTCATCTGTCTCCTGAGAAATCTCTATGTGGGACAAGAAGCTACAGTTAGAACTGGATATGGAACAACTGATTGGTTCA
Organism: Podarcis melisellensis; assembly: GCF_964234715.1. Lineage (NCBI taxonomy): Eukaryota > Metazoa > Chordata > Lepidosauria > Squamata > Lacertidae > Podarcis > Podarcis melisellensis. The sequence continues at coordinate 11,394,221 of NC_138534.1, read as the reverse complement.
AAATTGGGAAAGGAGTACGACAAGGCTGTATTTTGTCTCCCTGCTTATTTAACTTATATGCAGAATTCATCATGCGAAAGGCTGGGCTGGATGAATCCCTAGCTGGAATTAAGATTGCCGGAAGAAATATCAACAACCTCAGATATGCAGATGACACAACCTTGATGGCAGAAAGTGAGGAGGAATTAAAAAACCTTTTAATGAGGGTGAAAGAGGAGAGCGCAAAATATGGTCTGAAGCTCAACATCAAAAAAACGAAGATCATGGCCACTGGTCCCATCACCTCCTGGCAAATAGAAGGGGAAGAAATGGAGGTAGTGAGAGATTTTACTTTCTTGGGCTCCATGATCACTGCAGATGGTGACAGCAGTCACGAAATTAAAAGACGCCTGCTTCTTGGGAGAAGGGCAATGACAGGCCTAGACAGCATCTTGAGAAGTAGAGACATCACCTTGCCAACAAAGGTTCGTATAGTTAAAGCTATGGTTTTCCCAGTAGTGATGTATGGAAGTGAGAGCTGGGCCATAAAGAAGGCTGATCGCCGAAGAATTGATGCTTTTGAATTATGGTGCTGGAGGAGACTCTTGAGAGTCCCATGGACTGCAAGAAGATCAAACCTCTCCATACTGAAGGAAATCAACCCTGAGTGCTCACTGGAAGGACAGATTGTGAAGCTGAGGCTCCAGTACTTTGGCCACCTCATGAGAAGAGAAGACTCCCTGGAGAAGACCCTGATGTTGGGAAAGATGGAGGGCACAAGGAGAAGGGGACGGCAGAGGATGAGATGGTTGGATAGTGTTTTCGAGGTTACCAGCATGAGTTTGACCAAACTGCGGGAGGCAGTGGAGGACAGAGGTGCCTGGCGTTCTCTGGTCCATGGGGTCACGAAGAGTCGGACACGACTAAACGACTAAACAACAACATAGTAGCACTGTAGAAAATTAAGAGTTATTAAAGGGAGCTTATTGGGGGCAGGGAGATCTCATGTGAGGTGCACTCTCCCGGAGGTGCATTTTCTCATGTGAGTAAACAATAAAAATAGTCTATCCAGTCTTAATCTGTTAGTAAGTGTTATATCATCTTCTTTATTTATATATGCCTTTTTTCCAGACTGGAACTCTCGGTGGCTTACACAAATTAAAACAACACAGATAAAATACACAGAGCTAAAAAGATATACAGGATAATTGTGAAAAAGAAATTAAACTCTCATACAATGAAAATAATATACAGATTAAATACATATATTTAACACAACGTTTAAAGGTTAGAGAAAGTTTCATGCACCAGTGCCACAACTGAGTCAGACAGATGTTTTCTGGGTTGCCCATTCTAAAATAGGATTGTCTTCCTGGTGAATACTTGTCTATGGTTTTATGCCCCCTGCTTTGTTTTGGCACTTCTGATTCTCAGCATTCACATCTGCAGGTCAGCCTGGGGTTATCGCAGCAGGAGGAGCTTCCCGGAACAAACATCGACCTTGAACTGAAGGCAACACCTGGGTCACTGTGTGCCATTCGGGCTGTGGACCAAAGTGTCTTGCTCCTCAGGAATGACAGAGACTTCACCAACACAACCGTAAGGCAGAGAGAGAATGAATGAAACTGAGATGTGATGGGCAGGGTTGGGCACTTATGCACTGTACATGTACTCCCATTACACACACACACACACACACACACACACACACACACAATTGTCATTCACAATAAAAGGGTGAACTGTTCACAGGAGGAGAGAATAAACTCCTTAAGATAACAGCTGCTGAATTTTCCACCCCAGTTCCTGGCCATTTGTGCATCAGGTTCGTATGAGAGGAGCACAGAGAAAGGCGTACTTGAGAAATTTTCTCAAGTTTTCCAAGAGCATTTTCCTAGCAATGGCGGTCTTTATCCCCAAAGTCCTTTTCTGGGCAATAACATATCACTTGCTAGTGCATTCTCTTGCTTAATTTGAAAAAAAACCCCACTTGCTTTTCCCCCTGTAGACGGCCGGAAAATAAGTGTCCGTGTATTATTTTGATGTAGTGCATCAATTTCTTCTTGGGCAGCCTTTCTCCATAAATGAGCATTTGCTGAATTTCTTTTTTTTAATAATATTTTTATTGATTTTCCAACACATATTAAACACAATACAATACACTATACAAAGACAAACAAACACATAAACACACACAAATATAATTTCAAAACCTTCTTTTCATAAACATTACTTCTCCGACTTCCCCATACCTCTCCTTTCTGCATTCCTATTTCCAAATTTCTTTCAGCAAATCCTCACTTAATTTATCATTTACAGCTGTAATCCTCTTTTTTCTCTAACCTCGACATTTTAGCACTCATTAATTTTATAATCATTCTTAAGATAAACTTTAAATTTCTTCCAATCTTCCTCCACTGTCTCTTTTCCTTGGTCGCGGATTCTGCCAGTCATCTCGGCCAGTCCCATGTAGTCAATCACCTTCGTCTGCCATTCTTCCAGAGTGGGTAGTTCTTGTGTCTTCCAATACTTTGCTATAAGCACCCTTGCTGCTGTAGTAGCGTACATAAAAAAGGTCCTGTCTCTCTTTGACACCAATTGGCCGACCATGCCCAGGAGAAAAGCCTCTGGTTTCTTATGAAAGGTACATTTAAGTACCTTCTTCATTTCATTATAGATCATTTCCCAGAAGGCCTTAATCCTCGGGCATGTCCACCAAAGGTGATAAAAAGTACCTTCAGTTTCATTACATTTCCAGCATTTGTTATTGGGCAAATGATAAATTTTGGCAAGCTTGACTGGGGTCATGTACCACCTGTAAATCATTTTCATAATATTCTCTCTTAAGGCATTACATGCCGTAAACTTTATACCGGTGGTCCATAACTGTTCCCAGTCAGCAAACATAATATTGTGACCAATATCTTGTGCCCACTTAATCATTGCTGATTTAACTGTTTCTTCTTGTGTATTCCATTTCAGCAACAAATTATACATTCTTGACAAATTCTTAGTATTGGAATCTAACAATTCTGTTTCTAGTTTTGATCTCTCCACCTGGAAGCCAATTTTCCTGTCTTGTTTATATACCTCCATTATTTGATAATAATGGAGCCAATCTCGTGCTTTAAACTTCAATTTCTCATAACTCTGTAATTTCACTTTTTCACCCTCTTGTTCTAAGATTTCATTTGCTGAATTTCTTCGCAATCAGAGGATTCATGAGGCTGCATTGTCCTTGCAGTGTAGGGCAATCTTACTAGTGGAATGCTATTACTAGCGCCTGTTGGGATGCTGTCAGCGGCTCCCGGCTGGCTGGCCCAGGAAAGCATAAAGACAAGGGAAAGTTTCTTACCATCCTTTTTTATTTCAATCTTTACAGAGAGAGGCTATAGAACCCAGCCTCTTGCATAATGGCCTTGTCCCAAGTGAATCTCCACCCCTCATATCTCCCACTTCCTCATTCATCACTTCTACAGGGGCTGCTACATGTCCTCTGTCTTTGAGCTCTTTGCTCTCCTACTTTTAAGGCTCACCGGGTTCTGGGAGTTGGAGGGTCTAGAATGCTTTCTAGTGACAATGTGTCAGCCAGTAGCCCCTCTGATTCTGCCTCCTCCTCCTCCTCCTCTCCCATTATTTCCCAACTTTCCCCCTCATCTGCCTCTGAGTTGTGACCTCCTGCAAACCACTATTGTAAATCTATAGGTTCTTCCTCTTCCTCCTCCTGGAAGGGTCAAGATGGGGAGGTGGTCTCCACCATTCCTCCTCTGCCCAGTCCCCGACAGTGCCTGATATTCAGTTTTGAAACTGCATCAGTATCCTCATCACATTCAGAATTTGGCATTTCCTCAGCCCATTGTCCTTCGACCCCTTCATCATTACCGCTGCTAGGAGTTTGGAGATCTACTCCTTCTCCTTTCTCATCTCCAGTTCTACGTGGTTTGGTTATTCAGTTGTAAGTTTTGGGAAATATATGAGAACTTGCGATTTATTCTCTGATGGTTTAGAATCGTTAGATATAGATCCTTTCACATCTACCCTCAGCAACTTAATTCACATCCTTTTGCTTTACACGCCATGTGTTCCTTTGCAGGTGTATGACAGGTTCTACTTCCTAGGAGGGTATCCTTATCAAGTCACCGAGTACGATCACTGTGATGGACCAGGACCAATCGGTGACCCTATGCCCCTGGCACGAAGCAAGCGCTACAGCTGGAGACCCTGGTTTGATGATGGTGGAGTAGACTTCTTCAGTTTCCTCAAAGTAAGTGCCCTTTATTATGCAGTTTTCAACTGGAATAGGGGAGTTAGTGTAGAAGATGCACTGAACAGCATTCAGGGATTCCCAGGTCCAGATTAAATTTAAGAAAAACCAGGCTGGCATTTTGATGATGAACCTGTGCGAAAATGGCACACGCCAGCTGTTGAGGTTGCCCAGCAAACTCCCTTTTGGAAACAACCCATTTTTCATTTCATATCCCTTTAATAAATTGTGTGTGTCTCTAACCCTAGAGAACGGGAGAAGGAGGGAGGAAAGGGAGACATGTGTGCTGTGTGGATAGATGGAAGAAGGTATAAAAAAAGCTGGCACCATTGACCTGCGCAACTAATGCGATTCCTTCCCTTGGTCTCTCTCACCACTGACAGGTTATGGGGCTGAAAGTCTTGTCAAACAACAAAATTAAGAAGCCAGCAACATGCAGGCACCACTACTCTCCCTATGGCATGGTTGCTTCAAGTAAGGAGGTTTCCAATTCCAGATTATTGGTGTATGTATCTGTGCTTACCATGTTGAAGGTGGTTTGACACAGGGCTTAGCCACACACATCTTTTGCCCCACTCTTTCAAGGCAGAAGTCTAAGCATTTCTGTTTTGTTGGAGCAGGGTTGCTTGGAGGAGGTTTGCAGTCAGGGAGTAGACCAGCCCTCGCATCTGAATCCCGTCCTTGGTCATCGGACGCAGACGTCGATGCTCAAGTCCGTCAGAACTTCCCTGAGACCTGGATCTGGAAGCTGTATAATATTGAGTAAGTTTTGATTAATTCCTGAGCATGGGCATAGCCTGGGGGGCAGGGAGGGGCAGCTCTGTTAGGATATAGTTCCGTTCCACCTTAAAGGGGTACAGGCATGACTGCTGTGTGTCACATGCCTGTTTACTCCCAGCATAGATCTTGCTGGGAACTTCCATTTGTATATTGCTTTTGTGTTACTGCTGTTTTGCTGGAGACGAAGGGAAGCAGACATGTTTTCCTCTATTCCTGAACTATGCTGAATAAAATGCTGTACAGTGGTACCTCGGGTTACATACGCGTCAGGTTACATACACTTCAGGTTACAGACTCCGCTAACCCAGAAATAGTACCTCAGGTTAAGAACTTTGCTTCAGAATGAGAACAGAAATCGTGCTCTAGTGGCGCGGTGACAGCTGGAGGCCCCATTAGTTAAAGTGGTGCTTCAGGTTAAGAACAGTTTCAGGTTAAGAATGGACCTCCGGAGCGAATTAAGTACTTAACCCAAGGTACCACTGTACATTACGCTTACCATTTCTCTGTCTGCCTCTTCTGCTGTGAAAGATTTTCATACTCTGCTGATAGAGCATGCACGGGTCTCTAAATGTATCTGAGGCTCGTGTCGCTGGTTGATGCTGTTCCTACTAGCTGCCGGCTAGTAGCTGGAGCCACCTGGGGGCCTCCCTGATGCCCCCGTCTCCCCGGCAGTATCCCAACAAGCTCCAACCCCCATCAATTAAAATCAATAAAATATATAGCAAACTGAGGTTCTGCCCCCCCAAAGACCTGCCCCCCACAACAAAAATCCTGGCTACGCCCATGTTCCTGAGATGGGCTTCTCCCAGATCTTGCGTTCAAATTACCATATTTTCCGCTCTATAAGACGCACCCAGCTATAAGACGACCTAGTTTTTAGAGGAGGAAAACAAGAAAGCAACGCAAAGCCTCTTGAGCAAAGAGGCAGGAGCACTCCCACTGTGCTCAAGAGGCTTTGCGTGGCTGTCCCTGAAGCCAGAAGAACAAGAGGGATCAGTACGCACTGATCCCTCTCGCTGTTCTGGCTTCTGGGATAGCTGCGCAGCCAGCATTCGCTCCATAAGACAAGACGCACACACATTTCCCCTTACTTTTTTGGAGGGGAAAAGTGTGTCTTATAGAGCGAAAAATACGGTACATTTCTCCCAGTTTTAAGTGAAATAAATATGGCAACACTAACGGCAGCCAAATATATCACGCAATACTGGGTACATGCGTGATACATGCTCATGGTCAGTGGTACATGCTCATGGTCAGTGCTTTTCCCCCCTAAAAAAATGTTTAGGGGTACTCTCATTTTGACTCACCATTTTCTAGTTGAAATCGGGGGAAATAAATATAGTAAATGGACAAAAGTACAAAGATGCACAAAATGTTTAGGGGTATACATACCCCTGCGTCTCCCCAGAAAAAAGCCCTGCTCATGGTACATATCAGGAAGGAAGGAGAAAATATGAAGGCGACACTCATCCTTCTTGCAGCTTGTCCTTACATGATGCTAAATGTGCAGCTGCCAACCACATCTGAGGTTTTTGGTTTGCTTGTTTATTTAATAGAAAGCATGGAGGAACTCTGTTTTTATTGGGACTGCAATGCATGGGGAGGTTTTACCCTTCCCTTCCCTATTACCAAATGCAGCTAAGGGAACTTTTGCAAGGGGCTTGATCCAGATTGGGGTTCTGCTGCAGCCCAGGGCAGCCTCTCTGCCCCTGCTATTTGCATTCAGCTGTTGTGAATGGGAACACTTCATTCAAATAGCTGGAGAGGGAGGTTCCTGTCCTCCCACGCCAGGTTCCTGACCTTGCTACAAAAGCCATTCACGCAAACACATCAAATTTGGCAACGATTTTAGACTGCCCTTCAGTAAGACAGGACCTGATAAATGGGCAACTTAACATTCAGTGCAAAGAAAAACGTATTTGCCTGTAACCAAAAAGTCAATACAGCTGGTACTTCTAAATAGGTATACCTGAGGTGGACAGGGGTTACCACGATCAAAAATGTATGTGTGCATGTATGTGCCAACACACATAGGGACGACTCGCCAGTATTCATTTTCTGCTTAGCCAGAAACAACTTAGCTTGCTATCCGTGTCCACCTCCCATGTGTGAAGTTGCCCATAATCTGTCAAGGCCAGCCCTACCAGGTAAAGGGAGGTGGTTCATTACAAGGTGGCAGGTTTGGGGATACCCCAAAAAAGAAGCGCATTGTCATTGATTTAATTTATCATTATATTTGACCTTCCTGAATGACAGGTGCCATTATTTGCCTCAAGCATCAAAAGGTCTTATGTGATCTCTGGCCGTGTTCATCTAAGGGCCAAATTACATGGACTTTGACCATGTGCCCAGCTGCTTTTCTTCAAACCCCTAGAGTGGTGAAATAAGGAGGCCGCAGCCTAGGACTTGCCAATCAGAAGGTTGGCGGTTCGAATCCCTGCTCCTGCCAACCTAGCAGTTTGAAAGCACGTCAGAGTGCAAGTAGATAAATAGGTACCCCTCCAGCGGGAAGGTAAATGGGCGTTTCCATGCACCGCTCTGGTTCACCAGAAGCGGCTTAGTCATGCTGGCCACATGACCCAGAAGCTATACGCCGGCTCCCTCGGCCAATATAGCGAGATGAGCGCCGCAACCCCAGAGTTGGTCACAACTGGACCTGATGGTCAGGGGTCAGCATGGAAGAAGCAATTTAGTTTTTCCTATGGACAATCATGTTTTTGTTTGTTTCAGTTATGCAAATGAAAATAAGTTGACATGTCTTACACTATTCCCCAAACATATCAACAGTAAAAAGCAAGCAAACAAACAGATAAATACATACCATATTGGCCTGAATATAAGCCTCACTTTCTTCCCAAATTCCAAACTTGAAAAGTTAAAGTGAAGCTTACATTCGTGACTTTACGGTATGCAGCCAGGAGCACGGGGCAAACAGCACCAGGAGCGTAGCAAAATGGCGGTGCCCCACACATAGTCCCCCATCCTCTCCCCTAAGGCTGGGAAGGGGGGGGGAGAGAGCAAGGAATGGGAAAGGCCGCTGGCAACGCAGCGTGGCTTCCCCCCCCCCCCAAAGTATGCAGCCAGGAGCAGCAAGGAATTGAGTGGCTTATATTCAGGTGTGTTTTTATTTTTCCCTCCCCCCCCCCATCAATTTTAAAGGTGCGGCTTATATTTGGGTGCAGCTTATATTCGGGCCAATACAGTATTAACCAAATGTGGGCATGCACTTTTGAAATGCACAACCTCTGTTGGGGCAGTGGCGGGGTGGGGTGGGGAGGGGGAGAGAAACCTCCCTTTTGCAAGGCAAACTGCCGTCACTTCCTACATTCTTTGTAGTCCTTCAGGTGAGAAGTCAGTGGCACTCACAGTTCCAGACACCATCACTGAATGGAAAGTCAGTATGTTCTGCACCTCCCAAAGCAATGGGTTGGGTATTTCCCCGCCGGCGAGGCTGACCGTCTTTAAGCCTTTCTTTGTGGACGTCACCCTGCCTTATTCCGTGATTCGCGGAGAGTCGTTTCCAATGATCGCCACCGTCTTCAACTATTTGAAACACTGCATGTGGGTAAGGAAGATCTTCACTAATTCCCCATGCTCTAAGAATTCAATTGCTTGTTAAGTAGAGCAGCTGTATCGCCTCTTATAAGTCAGAGGGTTGACCAGGTGCCTCAGTGAAAGGTGGGAGGCCAAGGGATGTGCAAGAGTTTATAGTAGCCCAGAAATATAATTTTCCAATTTTGATAGCTGTTTTGGGATTTATTAAAAACAAAAACAAAGAAAAACTAGATACATGTATCATTTTCATCTAAACCAAAAGGCTAACGAAAGAACAAATTATAAAAATGCTAATAGATACAGTGTAAATATACCATATCTATATGCCTACACACACACACACATATTATGGCATAAGCTGTTGTGGACTTCAAAAAATATTCTGAGTATTTGGAATTCCACCTTTTAAACTCACTTATCATTGATTTTGCTCACTTCCTTGAGCCAGCTACCAGAACTCTCAACCTAACCTACAGTAGCTCACATGACTCTGAAAATATGAGGTATAAGACCACTGCAAAGAGGGAATTAGTGCTTGTGTTGTTGGCATCAAATTTTGATTCCTTTGCTTTCACGGGTTAAATAGTAAAGAAAAGCACAGAATTAATATTTCTCCTAATTGTTGAGTTTTAAAATGAAAATAAATCCTGCTCTTACTATCCTGTGTTCTGTCTCAATATCAAAATCACTGAGATAACAAACATCATTTTAGGGCGCCCTAAACCTGTTCTTAGGGGTTCTCCTGATCCTCTGGATCTGATTTGTGGAGGGTGGGGGCGGGGAGGGGAAGAGGGTGTTAAGTCGCATTGTACAAGCTGAGGTCATTCTGCTTAGGATCTTGGGCATTGCAGGCATGCACCCTGGTAAACTTGCTCCAATTGCACCATTATAATCCAGCCGTGAGCAGAATCCGGAGTCAAACTTCCTTCCCTCTTTCCTTTCCTTACTTTTGCATAGGTCCAGGTTATCCTGTCCAAGTCTGAAGATTATCAGGTGCAGCCATGCAAGGACTGTGAATACACAAGTTGCTTATGTGCTGGTGAAGCGAAGACTTACTCCTGGACTGTGAAGGCCTCTAAACTGGGTGAGGTGGCCTAAGGAGAGATGGGCAGAGAGAAGATGAATCCACCTGGTCATGATGGTGTTCCACATTAAGCAATATCCCCATCTCCTTTCTGTATGGCAACCATAATCCCTCCCACAGTCTGAGCCATTCCATCTGTGCATCTGTCATTAGGCTGCATCCTGGAACTCAGAATTCCTGCATCCCTTATCTAGAACTCCTTTGCAAAATCTGATGCTGGAGGAGGGGAATGAAGAATCAGCTCAGCTGCAATAGCACCTGGGTTTCTGGGTGTTAATAGTTTGTTGTAATTGAGGACTTCCTCCTTGATTCTAACAGTGATATAGTCGTAACTTGGAAGTCGAATGGAATCCGTTTCGGAAGTCCATTCAACTTCCAAAATGTTCAGAAACCAAAGTGCGGCTTCTAATTAGCCGCAGGAAGCTCCTGCAGCCAACCGGAAGCCGATCTGATGGGTTCCATCAGAACAGTCACTTCTGGGTTTGCAGCATTCGGGAGCCAAAACATCTGAGTACCAAGGCATTCGGGATCCAAGGTACTACTGTATTTGTTGATGTTCTGTGCCTCTCACCCAGTGGCACAGTGAAAGTACTGAATGGGGGAACGGGACAAATCCCTCAACAACCAGTGTGAGATGACAACCACTTTGCAACTGGGTTGTAATGGCCAAGCCCAACCAGGGCTGGATCTAGATGCATCAAAGAGGCGATTCAGTTAAACATGTTGTAAACTTCATACAGGGAAATCCTGTTGGCAGAAAACAGGACTCCATAGCTCCATCTGGTGCCACAGTGTTATAACACATGTAAAATGCTTTATCTTGACCAGTGTAGCTGAGTCCCAGATTCCTGTTGTGTAGAGCAGCTGGGACTCAGCTATACAGCTGCAAGTAAAACGTTTTAAATGTATTGTAAAGTGCAATATACAAATGGGACACTAAGTGGCAACAGCGAGCTATGCTACAGTCAATGTATTTTTCATAGTGTTTTTTATATGTGTGTAGATTCCACCTAGAGGTCTGGTTCTGTCAGGCTTATTTTGTTAGAGGGTTTTCCTGGCATGGTATAACCAAGAACAGGTTGAGGGAAAGTCTCTTACACTCTCCTCTCTCTCAGAACCTTTTCCAGATGAAGTTGGTCATCACAACTTTTATCTCCCTGAAACCAAAGGAATTTTAGCTTGGAGTTTCATTGACTTCAGTAGGACTGAATCATGACTGACTCTAGATGGATTGGCCCTCTGTGACTTATGTTATTGTTGGAATTCTGCCTGGGTCAGAGGAATGTGCCACAGCGTAGGCACCGGCAGATATTCCTAGGCGACCTCCCCGCTGCGCCACTCTGCTGATAAGCAGGCGAGGTCTCGGCGATTCTTCCCAGATGTGAGAAGAACATACCGTTTCTTCTCTCTCCCCTTTGGTGTCCCCCAGGGAGGGGAAAGAAGCAGACAGAAATCTATTTACATTCTTTATTTCTGTCTCTTACATCAGTACAGAGAAACATGTCTGCACTCAACAGCAGTAAGAATAAAATCCACCCATGTACCTCCAGTATGGGTCATATGACACACACACTGAGCTAACATCCGGTGCTCAGTACAGAATGGACTGCCCCTTTGTTCCCATGGCAACAGTCACAAACATCCTGTTTGGCTTTCCAGCCACAAGCAGCTGACTGAGCTGCTAGAGCCTTTGCTTGCTGCAGCATTGGTGCTTTATGATAACAGTTATAACCATTGGGCCAATAGGCAGGCACTTCACAGGGAACAAATCCCCTTTTTTTCAGAAGTGTGTGCCTATTTCATGTGTGTTGGTAACATTGATATAATTACCACAAATTTTAAAAAAGTCACGACGTATAGATTTTTTAAAAATGCCCGTATTTCTTTTTGCCATTTAATTTTGAAATGAAGCAGAAGTGGAGTTGTTTGCCTCTCTGTCTACTGAAATCTGAAATTACCCCCAACTTTTTGGGCTACAATGTGGATAGTGTTATTATTTATTGTTATTTATTGAATTTATTTACCACCCTATACCCGAATAAAATCACAGAATAAAATCAGAATATAAAACCACAAAATGCATAATCAAAATAAAAATTACAACAATTCTCCCCCTGCTTCCACAATAAGCCTGCTTCCATTGAGAAGCAATACCTTTCTGGTAGCAAGTGATCTGGTATTGACTGGGAAACAACAACTAATCCAGAATGCGGCCAGCTCCGAGGGCCTTCTGGTGGCTCCCTCACTGCAGGAAGTGAGGTTACAGGGAACCGGGCAGAGGGCCTTCTCAGTAGTGGCACCCGCCCTGTGGAACACCATCCCATCAGATGTCAAGGAAATAAACAACTGCCTAACTTTTAGAAGACATCTGAAGTCAGCCCTGTTTAGGGAAGTTTTTAATGACTGATGTTTTAATGTATTTTTAATATTTTGTTGGAAGCCGCCCAGAGTGGCTGGGGAAACCCAGCCAGGTGGGCGGGTATAAATAATAAATCACAGTGGTACCTCTGGTTACGAACTTAATTCCTTCTGGAGGTCCATTCTTAACCCAAAACCGTTCTTAACATGAGGCGTGCTTTCGCTAATGGGGCCTCCCACTGCCACTGCGTCGCCGGCACACAACTTCCACTCGCATCCCAGGGCAAAGTTTGCAACCAGGAGCATCTACGTCCGGGTCAGCAGAGCTTGTTACCCAAAGTGTTCATAAGGAGGACGGTACATAACCTGAGGTTCCACTGTATTACAGTGGTACCTCGGGTTACATACACTTCAGGTTACATACGCTTCAGGTTACAGACTCCGCTAACCCAGAAAAATAGTACCTCAGGTTAAGAACTTTGCTTCAGGATGAGAACAGAAATCGTGCTCTGGCGGCGTGGCGGCAGCGGGTGGCCCCATTAGCTAAAGTGGAGCTTCAGGTTAAGAACAGTTTCAGGTTAAGTACGGACCTCTGGAACAAATTAAGTACTTAACCCGAGGTACCACTGTATTATTATTATTATTATTATTATTATTATTATTATTATTATTATTTAACACAGACTGTAAAACAAAGCCCTCTGGATCAGACCAAAAACCTATCTAGGTCCCACGTTCTCTTTCCACATTAGCCAACCATAAGCCTCTGAAAAAGCCATCTGACGGCTTATCCATACTTACCTTTTGCTCTGCACTTTTTATTTTCTATTTTATATGAATAAAATTACTCCACAGAGGGAAGCTTCTTGAAGCAGACTATCACCTATCAGCAATTATGAGCTGGGCTCATTAGGAATTATTAAGGAGATCAGGCGGGGTGTTTCTAGAAATTGTTCCATTTCTGATTTCTGAAACAGCGTGTTTTTGCAGGGATGAACGCATTTTCTGTCATTTGCCGGCAGGTTTGATGAACTTCACTGTCACCTCAATGGCACTCAAAAGTGAGAAACTCTGTGGTGGTGAGCAGACCGCTGTGCCAGAAAAGGGCCAAAATGACATCTTGATCAAGTCTCTCCTTGTCCGGGTGAGTCTATAATACAGCATTTCTTGCTACCTCTACAAATCCCCCTCCCTGTGACTATATGGATAGCTCACCTGGTTAGAGCATGGTGCTGATGACGCCAAGGTTGCAGGTTCAGTTCCCATATGGGAGAGCTGCTTATTCCTGCATTGTAGGGGGCTGGACTAGATCTTCCTCAGGGTCCCTTCCAATTCTACGATTCTGTGATTCCCCTGACATGAGGCTACTTGAAGTGTGAGAAGTGGGACGTGACCTAATAATAATAATAACAAATTTTATTTATACCCCGCCCTCCCTGGCCACAGCCAGGCTCAGGGTGGCTAACAACAGTAAAATTACAGTAAAAACATAATAGGGAAAAGAAAAAAAACAATTTAAAATACAGGTTAAAATGCAATTTAAAATGCAGCCTCATCAAAACCATAAGGGGAGGGAAACATAAAGGTCAGACTGAGTCGGAACTGAAGGCCAGGTGGAACGGCTTTGTCTTTCAGGCCCTGTGAAAAGACTAGTATTCAGTATATATAATACTATCATCTATCTATATCTATCTATCATCTATCTATCATCTATCTATCTATCTATCTATCATCTATCTATCTATCTATCTATCTATCTATCATCTATCTATCTATCTATCTATCTATCATCTATCTATCATCTATCTATCTATCATCTATCTATCTATCTATCTATCTATCTATCTATCTATCTATCTATCATCTATCTATCTATCTATCTATATCTATCATCTATCATCTATCTATATCTATCTATCTATCTATCTATCTATCTATCTATCTATCTATCATCTATCTATCTATCTATCTATCATCTATCTATCTATCTATCTATCATCTATCTATCATCTATCATCTGTCTATTTATATACAATACACTAGTATTCATGACTACCTGTGCCTCACCTGTTCTTGTGAGAAGGAGGACATGTTCTGAATATTCAGCAAGAGATGTAAAAGGGGGAAAGCGATTGTTATTTTTGGAATGGCCCCTAATTTCAGGAAAGAGCCTTTTCCTGGGGTTCCCTGGAGAAGGACTGTACACACTCAGAAGTGAATATCTTTATTGTCCCCAAGAGGTCAGCTCACAAGCAGAACTTGGCTGCAGAAGCATCAGAGAAGCTTCTGTCCATTTCCTTCAACTGCTAGCAAAAAGAATACCATCTTTTTATTGCTGCTTTCCACTGGCTGACATTCTTCCACCTTCTTCCACAAGCTGTCTGGGACTAACACCTTCAGAGGAGCACATATTACTCTGCTGATTCTGAATGACAGGGGTGAAGGGAGGGACCTTTGGAGACACACACGCCCCCCGCATGAAACACACCAGGTGTTTAAATCTGAAGGCTATGTGTATATGTTGATGGTTTTAAAACTGATTTTTTTTCCTCTCCCCATCCCTGGCAGCCTGAGGGCGTCCTGGCTGAGAAAGTTCATAGCTCTCTGATGTGCCCTGAAGGTCAGTAGCACCTAACACCTTTTAGCCTGGGGGGGCCAAAAAGGTTTCAGGAATGAGAGGCAAGCTGCATTCACAACCACTTAGGGCTTATCCACACGTGTGTGTGTGTGTGTGTGTGTTGGGGGGGAGGACTGCTTTTAGCACTCAATTGGCAATTCAGGTTTCCCCTGAATCGCCACTTTTTCTGATCTGTCACTAAATAGTGGGTTTTCCCTGATTAGGAAACAAAACAAAACACCAAATCACTGGTGCAGGGGCGAGGACTGAGCTGGAACAGGACAATGGCCTGGGGCGGGAAAGAAGCTTTGCCCTGCTGCAGGCTTACCCCCACCTCTGAATTGTTCCTGCCTATCCCTGCTAAAGGGCCGCAGGTGGGTTAAACCACAGAGCCTAGGGCTTGCCGATCAGAAGGTCGGCGGTTCAAATCCCCGCAACGGGGTGAGCTCCCGTTGCTCGGTCCCTGCTCCTGCCAACATAGCAGTTCGAAAGCACATCAAAGTGCAAGTAGATAAATAGGTACCACTCTAGCGGGAAGGTAAACAGCGTTTCCGTGAACTCTTCTGGTTTGCCAGAAGTGGCTTAGTCATGCTGGCCACATGACCCGGAAGCTGTACGCCGGCTCCCTTGGCCAATAAAGCGAGATGAGCGCCACAACCCTAGAGTCAGCCACGACTGGACCTAATGGTCAGGGGTCCCTTTACCTTTTATCCCTGCTAAACAGAATGAGAGGAAAGGCCCCACTGTTGCCAGTGGAAGAGCAGGCATGAGGACTGGGGGTGGTGAGGAATTCCATTGCGGTCGAATTTGGCTTCACTTGCAGAGCTTTCTGTGTGCACTTCTGTTTCCGAGCACAATTCAAAGTGTTGGTGCTGACCTTTAAAGCCTTAAACGGTCTCGGTCCAGTATACCTGAAGTATACCATCATTCTGCCCGGACGCTGAGGTCCAGTGCCAAGGGCCTTCTGGCAGTTCCCTCATTGTGAGAAGCAAAGCTACAGGGAACCAGGCAGAGGGCCTTCTCGGTAGTGGCGCCCGCCCTGTGGAACGCCCTTCCAGCAGATGTCAAAGCGATAAACAACTACCTGACATTCAGAAGACATCTTAAGGCAGCCCTGTTCAGGGAAGTTTTTAACGTGTGATATTTTACTGTATTTTTGGTTTCTATGGAAGCCGCCCAGAGTGGCTGGGGAGGCCCAGCCAGATGGGCAGGGTATAAATAATAAATTATTATTATTATTATTATTATTATTATTATTATTATTACCCGCAAATTAACCGCGTATTCATCTCATTGTCAGGAGGTTCTGCTTCAGATTCATTCTCCTTGGATCTTCCTGAGGATGTCGTGCCAGATTCTGCCAGGGCCCAGGTGTCTGTTCTTGGTAAGAAATCGAGCTGGTTCTGCAACTTACCTGCGCACTAAGTTTTCAGCAGGTGTATACATACATGAACAAATGTGGTAGACATAAAGAGATAATGAGAAGGGGTGCAATGAGACTGTAGCCCTTGTGCATGCATTCCTCATGTGCAAGGCACAATTGAGTAGAGACTGGATCAGGGCCACACACTGTCAGCCCTGGCTCTGGCGTCAGAACTTCTTTCTTCAACAGCCAAGTGTTGCGTGTAGTTGTATGGTAAGCCCAAGAAAAACTTGTTCACAGGCTTCATTCAGTTAGGAAATTGGCTGCTGAAGAACCAAGATTCGACATTGGGGGCAGGGCCCTGCTCTTGTCTGTAGAAGGTGCTGCCTTCCATGCAGCGGCAGAGCAGCCGATCAAATACCTGGGGCAACGTACATGTCCTGTGCCCAGGGGCGGGGCCAGCCACCCTCAGAGGCAGGGCCAGCCACATCAATCCCAGGAATGTGGTGTGAATGGTGGAGCATATTATCATCATCATCATCACCATCATCATTCCTTCCTGCAGATTTGTAGGGTGCTATGTACTGAGTTGAATATGATCCAGAATGCAGCAGTCTGATTGGTCCTGGAACAATAGGATCCAGAATGCAGCAGTCTGATTGGTGCACAGGAGCCACCCAATCCAGCTCCAGGTGGAAGTAATTCCCCACCTGATTGGCCTACAGGAGAATCCCGGAATTACCCAATCACATGGAGCCCATTGTGTAAATAATGTATATAAAGCAGACATTCTGGGGGAACTTCCATTCCTCCTTACCACTATGAGCTGAATAAAGAGCATGAAATCCACTCTCGACTCTGAGTATATTTCAAAGGGGATTCTTTTCGTTTGTGAAAGTTTCAGTGAAAATGCCCATGCCCTTCTTTTAACACAGGAATACAGTACAGGGTCGGTCAATGAATAGTGTGGCAATGGAAGCAAAGGCCCCTGAGTTGGGTGCATGCCGTTGGTGATGAGGAGGGGGCATTTGGAACAAATTCTGGGATAGGGTTGGTCTTTTGTGTCATGTGACCGACGGGGACGGAGCAATGTTCAACCTGTCGGAAAGAGGGTAACTTTGTATTCACATCTGGCCAGGTGATATCATGGGAACGGCACTGCAGAACTTGGACAAACTGGTGCAGATGCCCAGTGGCTGCGGGGAGCAAAACATGGTGTTGTTTGCCCCCATCATCTATGTGCTGCAGTACTTGGAAAACACAGGACAGATGGATGAGGAGCTGAAGACAAAAGCGCTGGGCTACCTGCAGTCAGGTCTGTCATTTGCTTCTCTAGAGTCCTTTCTGTTGGGGATAATTCAGAATGAAATTCCAAGGTGTCAAAAAAAAGGTTATTTGTGTATGCCACTACTGCAGCCCATGTTTTGTTAGCCCCCAAATGGAAAACGAGCGAGGTCCCAAACAAAGAAGAGTGGCAACTTGACAGAATATGCACAGCTTGCAGATTTAACATATAAAATAAGAGAACAAGAATAACATAGGTTTAAAGAAGACTGGAAAACGTTTATTGAATATATGGGAAACTTTTAGAAGACATCTGAAGGCAGCTCTGTTTAGGGAAGCTTTTAATGTTTAATAGGTTATTTTATTTTAGTATTCTGTTGGAAGCCGCCCAGAGTGGCAGGGGAAACCCAGCCAGATGGGTGGGGTATGTATGTATGTATGTATGTATGTATGTATGTATGTATAAATAAATAAATAAATAAATAAATAAATAAATAAAATAAATATTATTTATTGCATACAGCTGGAAACTCTGGCAGCAGCATTAAGATAAATTCACCTGTGTAAATAAGCTTTGATAGATGCAATAATGGAATACTGAATGGTATAGTTTTTGTAAAATATACATTGATTTATGATGTGTAAAACGAACCATGGAAAGAGTTACACTGCACAGGAAGCTCAGAGTTTTGCAGCAATGAGCCCATATAGCAATTGTGGGGCTGGGTGTGTGTTGTGCGTTCAGTGGCGTAGCGTGGGTTGTCAGCACCCGGGACAAGGCAAGTAATTTGTGCCCCCTAACCCGTGGATTTGCGCCCCCTAACCCTAACCCCCAGATGTTGTGCCTGGTGCGGCCAGCCCCCCTGCACCCCCCACGCTACGCCACTGTGTGCGTTGCACAGATGTCCAAAGTCTTTCACCCTCCGATCCTCAGTTTTCTTTTTCTTTCCCCCCCACAAGGGTACCAGAGACAACTTCAGTACAAACACAGGGATGGTTCTTATAGTGCATTTGGAGAGAGTGATGGGCAAGGCAATACCTGGTGAGTCATAGAATTGTGGAGCTGGAAGGAACCCCATACAACTCCCTTCAGCCCTAACCAGCATGCCCAGTGGTCAGATATGATGGAAGTTGTGAATTAAACTTGTATAAGAGGGCAGGAAAATTTGAGGCAGCTGAAGGTGGTCACATTTGTGAATGGGGATAAACAACCCTGAATCAGTAGCCTTTGAAAACAACCCAGCCATTATTTGCTCTCTCCATCTTTTCTCAAGGCTGACGGCTTTTGTGATCAAGGTTTTCAGAAAAGCTGAGGAATATACCTTCATCGATGATGAAGACATCCAGGCTGCTTTGCGGTGGTTGGCAAGTTACCAGCAGCTCGATGGCTCCTTTGCCAATGTGGGGAAACTCTTCCACAGAACAATGAAGGTAAGAGTTCAGAGGGGTGCAGTCTTTAATGAAACTGCTTTCAGTTGCCAGACATCAATGTACAATTGTTTTCCACAATCACAGTTGCTGCTCACAACGCACAGTGTGTAGAATACAATGCCAGATCACCCTTGTATTGTGATACATGCTGCTGCAAACTGCAACAAGAAGTGCAGTAGGTCATGTGTATCATATCTATTTTTTTTAAAAAAAATCCCATGTATGTGCACCCCTGCAGGCAGTTAATGCAAGCTAATGAAGCAATACCTCTATTAATTCGCATAGGGGGAAAGAAGAAACTGGATCCACAGAAATGGCTAGACAGGGAGCAATCTCTGTTAGAGAGAGGTGTTTAGAAGAGAGATTCCTCTCCCGTAGCAGGATTAAGCACAATGACAATTGCTCCAAGCAAATTGAAACTTGGTTAGATTTGTATCTGCCCTCAGCCACCTTTAAACTAATGTTCCCCACAAAAAAAAGCCTTAGGCTAGAATAAATCACAGACACTTAGCTTTGCAAATAAGTGAATAGTTTACTCACAGAGTTTCCAGATGTTACAGCAAACAAGTCTCCATCCATTGGCAGTAAAATGAAGATGGGAAAGGTGCCAAGGATCATGTAATCTCTGAGGTAGCAAGATGCAGGCTATGAAATCTCCTTTTAGAGAGATTCAGATCACATGCAGGGAGCCAAGGCCACATTGCTTCTTGCTTGTTCTAAGGTTTAGGAAGAAAAAAGGATTGAGAAGGGGTTGGGAGCAAAGCCAACTGAGCACCTTCTAAGCCACACCCACTTGCACCCTGAGCTCTGGGCTCAGGTTAATTCATTAATGCATACAAGTGTGAGTCAAGAACTGTATAGTATAACAATTTGTCCCCCACTCCAGCAAGGACCCTGATACCCCAAGGGTCTCTGTGAGGGGCAGGATTTCACTTACCAAGGTGCCCTTCCACTGTAGCAAACATTTAACCTTGCAGTGTGGTTGTCGCTCCTCCTTGCCGCAGGCCTCTCTCTCTCTTCAGTCCTTTGCCTAAGGACAGCATATTGTACTAAACTAGGTTGAGCAGTATAAATACTGCTGTCCCTACTGACTCCTGAAAGATCTTAGCATCCATATTAACTGCTGTTTCATTTTTGCCCTTCATGCAAAAATCATCTCACGTTCTTGTTCCGTCTTTCTCTCTTTTGCCATGTGCTTCACAGGGAGGTGTCAATAATGTGATCTCTCTTACTGCTTATATCATTGGTGCACTCTTGGAGGCCAAAAAGCCACTTGAGGTGAGTGTTGTTCAGTCTTGGGCCATGCGCGCATGACCATTTGCTCAGTCTCCCGTGTTCTCCCACCACTGGTGATTGAAGCCAAGTGCACATGACATTAGCTGCAATCCATATGTATCCTGTAGATTCTTGAGAAATACTCCTGTCTGATGCTTTCCCCCTCACACCAGCTCCCGTCCAATTTGAAAACGCGAGTTGTGGCTTAGCTGAGACAGGCGCATTTGAGGCGGCCATTGTGCATGCACAGCTGATGGCATCCTTGAATATGAGTTCCATGGTTTGTAAGGGCAGGGAAACAAATGGGGCAGTGTCAGGGGCACCGAATCCTAGAAGCTGAGCTCCTTTGAGCTTGCTCCCCCCCCCCCATATTTGTTAGCAAGGACTGGGCCCCCTCAATGTTTGTCTGAGTGGGACGCCTCAATGTGACACTGTCACACAGGATGCCTGGACTTTGCATGCTTGTGCGAGCCAGGAATGTGTCAGCTCTTTCTCCTCCTCCTCTTCCTCTTCCTCCTGCCATGGAGGCGAATCAGCCCCAAGCCATAGCTGTCAAGTGTCCCTTATTTGAAGGGACAGTCCCTTATTCCAGCACCATGTCCCGCTGCTGTCCCTTATTGATGGATGTCCCTTAAATGTCCCTTAAATGATGTCCCTTAAATTTCAAAGGAAGCAGCTCCTCTCCCTCCCTCCCTGCCGGCCAGGGAGGAGGGAGGCTCCAACTGTGTTGCTTGGCTGTGTTGCTCACCCAATAAGAAGTCTAAGAATGACTGGGGGGTGGAGCTTGCATGTCTTGTGTGTGGCTAGTTAATGCAAGCTGAGGAGGTTTTTGAATGCTGGACGCCATTTTGTTGCATGTGCTGCTGCAAACTTTGCAGTGCAAAGCCAGACCGGGGAGCCATCTTAAGTTGAGGCTGCATAGGCCTTGTGGTGCATGTGATTCAGATTCTGTTCAGTTGAACCTCTGGTTACAAAGTTGGTTGGATAGTGTTCTCGAAGCTACCCAGCATGAGTTTGACCAGACTGCAGGAGGACAGGAAGACTGGAGTGCCTGGAACAGGTGAGGCTGCAGGTCCCTTATTTTGGCTGCTGGTCCCTTATTTTCAAGGCTGCTGGTCTCTTATTTTCAAATCTGTAAGTTGACAGCTATGCCCCCAGCCCATGGCCACTGCGTGAGGAGGAGGAGGAGGAGACGCCAGCCATGGAAGCTGAGCTGCCGCACGACACCCAGATCTCTCAAATAATAATAATAATAATTTTTATTTATACCCTGCCCTCCCCGGTCAGAGCCAGGCTCAGGGTGGCTAACTCCAGTAAAATTACGGTAAAAACATAATGGGGGGGGGGGAACCGATTCAAAATACAGGTTAAAATGCAATTTAAAATTCAGACTCATTTAAAAAGTAGCCCATAGATCAAAACCATAAGGGGAGGGGAAACATAAGGGTCAGACTGAGTCCATGTATAATGGACCATGTCCAACGTCCGGGTGCCACAGACGACATCGTGACGTTATGTGTGATGCCCCAACATGACGTTGTGATGTTGTGCATGACGTCAGCCCCCCCCCCAATTTCTTTTGGAGTTGACGAGCCTGGGTAGTGTGTGCATTAGGAAAAGACACCCCCACCCCCTCTCTGGTGTGTGTACAGGAAGTGCAAATGCAACTTGAAATAGAGTGGGTCCGGGAGGGGGTGGGAGAGCGACCTTGCTGTGTTTTAACCCTGACCAGCAGGGTGTGAGTTTGCTTGCAGTGGCCAAGAGCTGAATGTTACAGATAGGTAGCCGTGTTGGTCTGCCATAGTCAAAACAAAAAAATTTCCTTCCAGTAGCACCTTAAAGACCAACTAAGTTAGTTCTTGGTATGAGCTTTGGTGTGCATGCACACTTCTTCAGGTATCTGAAGAAGTGTGCATGCACACCAAAGCTCATACCAAGAACTAACTTAGTTGGTCTTTAAGGTGCTACTGGAAGGATTTTTTTTTGTTTTGACTAAGAGCTGAATGTTTCGCTTCCTTGGATGCCATAGAGCAGACATGTTCAACTGGCCAACCACGATCGACAGGTAGATCCCCAGGGTGTTCCTGGTTGATCAGGGGTGTTCCTGGTCGGCCGCGGGATTAAATAAATTGTCAAAGGAATGCTTCCCCCCCCCCCGCCCCCGGCGCTAGATCTCTCTGCTGCCATGGCAGCAGCGTGGGAAGCTGTGTTCGGTAGGAAGCGCAAGTAAGCGTGATGCTTCTGAGTGGCAGCGCTGGTCAGGCTGATGATCAATCTTTTGCATCCTTCCCTAAAATTAAAAGCTAAGGAACCCTGCCCCCCCAAAGAAGCTTAAGTACTCTGAGCAACCCTCCCACCAAAAAGCTCAACAACTTGGGCTACCCACCCCACGCATGCTCCTCCTCCCTCCAATTACAATGGCTAGATCACTTTCAGTTTTTTTATACTGGGAGTAGATCGCAGTCTCTTGGCAGTTGGACGTGCCTGCCATAGAGTAAGCAGTCTATTCAAATGCATGGCAAATTGACAGTCAGCCGAGACAAAAACAAAACAAAACAAAACACTGCTTTCAAGATCATTGGACGCAGTCACTTCCCTGAAGTCTCCTTTGACTGGATATACGTAACCAAATGGGAATATTGAGTTTCCAGACTTGACATTTGGACGGGCTCTTTCTCATAAAAAGCTAAGGCAATGATCAGACATTGCCCCAGGGAAGTGCCACCCCACGTTTGTCCACACTTACCTTTCCAGGGCACAGGTCCGCTCTTTAAAGCTGAAGCGTAACAAACAGCCATTTGGGTTTTCAGCAGATTGCCATTTGCTCCGATTCAGCAGTAAAGAGTG
Source organism: Podarcis melisellensis (assembly GCF_964234715.1). NCBI lineage: Eukaryota > Metazoa > Chordata > Lepidosauria > Squamata > Lacertidae > Podarcis > Podarcis melisellensis. Next base: position 11,371,384 of record NC_138534.1, on the reverse strand, counting down.
GATTTTAACAAGGAAAGCTCCGAAGCGGGGGGAAGGGGAGAGAGAGTTGCCAAAGAATGGACCATAACTGGAAAGCACAACAGAAAGGAAAGCATCGATAAGCCTTCCCTCTAAATGATTCCCTGTCTGCAATCACAACTGAGGGCTTGTCCATACTTCTTCTTCTTCTGCGCTTAGAAAGCATGGTTCCTAGTGGCGCTTTGTTTGTCCTCCTGCTTCCCCTGGGGAAACATGCTGTTTACTGCATGACAGGCGTCAATTGGTAATTCTGCCCATTGACTTTTGTTCCGGGAGAAGCGGAAGTATGGATGAGACCAGGAAGTGGAGTTCTAACTAGTGACTGCCCTTGGGGTTTGGTGCAGTGCAGCGGATTCTGCTTTGTCCTAAGGAAATAGCTGGTGTGAACATGCCTGGTGTTTTACCTTTCCAGTGGCCCACAATCATATTCAATCACTGCTACAAGGACAGGTCTTCTTAACACTTTGCCCTGCTACTTGTTTCTTTCTCTTCCAGGATCCAGTGGTGAAGAATGGCTTGGACTATCTCAAAACGACTGTCTCAGACACGACAGATATTTATGTGCAGGGATTGTTGGCATATGTCTTCACATTAGCTGGAGATGTAGCCATGAGACAAATGTTGCTTACCAAGCTAGACCAGCAAGCCATCAAGTCAGGTACTGAGGAGAATATGATCTCAACAATCATGGTCTAATAGTTTGTCTTCAGATTGAAATCCAAGACACAATTCGTACGATGCACCATTCCAGATTGTGTATGTGTAGGGGTCCAGTCCTATTTTTATAGAAAAAGTGGTGCCAGAACTCAATCTGAACACCTCCCTTGTTCTCTTACAACGCCTGAGAACTGAGTTCTTGCAAGTTCCGGCTGAAAAAAGCTGTGGGTGAATCACATATTGTGTATCATTGTCTTGATATTAAGTACATATTAAGTAAAGTGTGTTCTCTTCACCGGCTGGATACCTTGTTTACTGTACATTAAATAAGCCTATTAATTCCGAGCACAATTCAAAGTGCTGACCTTTAAACTCCTAAATAGCCTTGGCCCAGTATATCTTAAGGAGTGTCTCCACCCCCATCTTTCAGCCCGGACACTGGGGTGAGGGGGGAGCTGCCTCTGAAGGCGTTTCGGAAATTTCAGCTGATGCAGAATTCAGTGGCCAAGTTGCTCCCCGTAGCCAGGGGCGGAGGAAGGAGGGTGCAGTGGGTGCAAGTCGCCCTGGGTGTCACCACTGGGGGGTGACAAAATGCCAAGCGGCACTCACCAGAGCTATGTGTCTCTCCTGGGAGAGACGCAGTGGCTTGGGCGCGCACAGGCTCCACGCTGCCCCAAACGGTCCCCCCACTGCCTCCCCCTCAGCTGTAGGGCGGCTGATTGGGAGGAGGCAGGCAGACTCTGGAGGCCCTGCAGTGCGCCCCTCCCTCACCCCACCCCTATGGGCGGCTCGCCTCACCCCTGGGCGCGCTGCCCCAGGCGCATGAGCTGCTTCCTCCGCTGCTGCCCTTGGCAAGACGGTTTGAGCATATAACACCAATCGTGGCTCAAGACCACATTACCTCAAGGACTACCTCTCCCCATGTGAACTGACCCGGAGCCTGTGATCATCATCTTTAACCCTTCTTTGTGTGCCTCCTTCATGCGATGTCTGGAGAGGAGAACAGGCCTTTTCTTTGTTGGCTCTCCACTTGTGGGGTGCTCTCGCCTGAAAGGTTTACCTGGCGCCTTTACTACATATCTTTAGGTGCCAAGCAGTGGCATAGCGTGGGTTGTCAGCACCCGGGGCAAGGCAAGTAATTTGCGCCCCCCTAACCCATGGATTTGCGCCCCCTAACCCTAACCCCCAGATGTTGCGCCCGGTGCGGCCGGCCCCCCTGCACCCCCCACGCTACGCCACTGGTGCCAAGCAAAAGCTTTTCTCTACAACCAGGTCTTTGGCCTTAAGCTATCTGTGGCCTTAAGCTATCTGTGGAATGTTTTAAATATATTTCTTTCTCCTCTTGATTTTAATGTATCTATGTGGGTTGGTTGGTGGTTTGGCTGGCTGGCTGGTTTTAAGCTGCCTTGGATTGCCCTGGGCAAAATAAAGCGACTAACATATTCAATAAGATTCAGTAAAATAAATTTCAATAAAATATTAAGAGTTTTCCCTGGCTCAATCCTGGCATGAGGAGTGGGTTTAAATTCCATTCCTGAGCGCAGCTTCTCAGTGTCAGTGCATGTTCACAGGAGCAACTACAGGCCATGAGCTCGCCCTTAACCCAAAACCCATCTCACCAACCTCAGATTGGCTTTTCGAAGCTTACATGTTTCATTTTTCTTTGGTAGGAGGGCAGATGTATTGGAGCCCAAGGACTGCCCCAGCATCCACCGAGAATCCTTGGTCCCAGCCTGAGTCTGTGAGTGTGGAGGTGACAGCATATGTGCTTCTGGCTAGGCTTTCACCCCAAAACGTGAGCAAAGAGGATATCAAGAAGGCCACAGACATTGTGGCCTGGCTGGCGAAGCAGCAGAATGCCTATGGAGGCTTTGCCTCAACTCAGGTAATGTTTCCTCTCTCACAGCTGGAGCCTGTATATTCTGAAAGATCACTTTCCCCACCAAATCTGGCTGTCTCAGAATCTATAAGCCTGTAAACTAAATTCTAGACTCAGATCAGCTGGGTTTTTTAAAGTTACATTGCTGCTTCCCACCCACCCCATTTGGATTGAAGGGGGGAGTCACAGTGGATCATAAAATCATGAAATTGATCCTCAGGATCATCCAGTCCAACCCCCTGCAATGAAGGAATATGAAGCTGCCCCGTGCGGGGATCAAACCTGCAACCTTGGTGTGATCAACACCATGTTCTAACCAATTGAGCTATCCAGGCAGTGTAGGTGACCCGATGTAACAGAGGAACATTCCTGAGCGCAATGAAATGAAATCATTTTCCTCATCTTAACAACAAGCCGCACCTGCAGAAATTCCCTCTTCCAAAAGACTCAGGATTTACTTATGACAGTTTAAGTCCATCTATCCTCCAAGGAGGTGGCAGTTCATCCCATTTCCAACAGCCCTGCTAGGTAGGAGGGTTAGACTGAAAGATAATTATTGTTATTTATAAAATTTGTACACTGTCCTTTGCCTGAAGATCCCAGGGCAGTTCACAATGGAGCAGCAGGTTAAAGCAGTGGCATTAGGACTAGGTGCAGAACTCTTTCCCTCTGAGCCTTTTCCCCAGCAAGTTCTCCAGCGAGGTGTTTCCAGATACACTGCAGAAATGATCCCTCTGCAGGATACATTTTAAGAAAACGCCAGTGTTCCTGAGAGGCTGGCCCTACTGATAGAGCTGGGTGGGTAGACCATGTGTCTTGCTCTCGCAAGGCAATGCACTGGACTCTGTGTAGTCCACAGAGATCCTCCCTGCCCACGGACTGTCTCACCAGAGTGGTGCATGCTCTGGTTATCTCCCACTTGAACTACTGCAATATGCTCTACATGGGGCTACCTTTGAAGGTGACCCGGAAACTGCAATTAATCCATAATGCGGCAGCTGACTGGGAGTGGCTGTCAAGACCACATAACACCAGTCCTGAAAGACCTACATTAGTTCCCACTACGTTTCTGAGCACAATTCAACGTGTTGGTGCTGACCTTTAAAGCCCTAAACAGCCTTGGCCCAGTATAACTGAAGGAGCATCTCCACCCTCATAGTTCAACCCGGACACTGAGGTCTAGCGCTGAGGGCCTTCTGGCAGTTCCCTCACTGTGAGAAGTGAAGTTACAGGGAACCAGGCAGAGGGCCTTCTCGGTAGTGGCACCTACCCTGTGGAACGCCCTCCAGTCAGATGTCAAGGAAATAAACAACTACCTGACTTGTAGAAGACATCTGAAGGCAGCCCTGTTTAGGGAAGTTTTTAATGATTGATGTTTTTAATAACTGGTGTTTTAATGTATTTTTAATATTTTGTTGGAAACCAAGCCAGCTGGGCAGGGTATAAATAAATTATTATTACTACTACACTGCAACTGTTCTCCTTTCCCAGGACACAGTTGTTGCACTCCAAGCCCTCGCCAAATATGGAGCAGTCACATACACTAGATCTGAAGACCTATTGATAACGGTGAAATCTGACAAGACCTTCCAGCAATCATTCCATGTGGACGACACCAATCGGTTGGTTCTGCAGCAGGCTACCCTCCCAGACATACCTGGGGAGTACGCCATGCAAGCCTCTGGCAAAGGCTGTGGGTATGTCCAGGTGAGTGATGGTTCTTCAAGGAAGGCAAGGCAGCAATTGATCTTCCAGAAATAGACTGGAAAGAGAAGTTGCTGAATTGCAACTTATTACCAAACTTAAAACCATGGAGAGACCTGGTCTGAATAGAGACATTGGATTCTTATCTCATTATACATGTTAGAGCTATTTTTAGCCATCTTACCCCTTGCTTTTTCCTGTAAGACCAATTGCAGTCATTAATATATATAAGGGTCTGGTGACTTCTGTTCAGTGTATCTGAAGAAGTGCGCATGCACACGAAAGCTCATACCAATAACAAACTTAGTTGGTCTCTAAGGTGCCACTTGAAGGAATTTTCTTATTTGTATGTGTGCCTAATGCAGTATACTCAAAACTACAAACATAGTAAAAACAGAGGTAGGTAAAGGTAGGTAAAAACAGAATAAATTTTCAAACATGGGTGCACATTGATTAGAAAGCTTTGCAAAGATGCTGGTTTGTTATTTAAGGGAACTGAGAGGGAGCCTTGCCTGAGATCCTAAAGGATTTCACGGTATCCGAAAAGCTTTTATCCTAATGGACTGAGGGGTGGAAATGAGTGACTGGTAGATGCAAGGACCCTAAAACGTTCCTAAAAGGCATGAGCTTTTGAGAGCTCCAGCCAGACTGCATGTTATTGTATTCAACTCTACAACTGTTGTGTTTTTGGTGCCTGTCCCATATCAGGCAGTCTTGCGATACAATATCCCTCCCTCGAAGAATGAAGACACCTTCACCCTGGATGTGAAAGCAGTAGGGAAAGGATGTGGACAAGAGGCAGCCCCTCGCTTCCTGACCCTTCACATCAGTGCAAGGTGAGAGGCAGCGAGCTTGCCAAAATTCATGTATGCCTATCCCTCAATGTAGACTTGTTCAGCTGGTAATGATCAGTTCCACTTCAAATTGAGCACTGTTTACCTAGAAATCTTGGTTGGGTTGTAATCAAACCAGGCCTTGGGCTGATTAACATTCTGTGGCCTTTTAAATGTGTTGTGGGAGGGGGGGTTATTGGTTTGTTTTGCTATTTTCATTATCTTTCATTCTTATCTTCTTGCAATTTTATGTTGTGAACCGTCCTGAGATCTATGGGTGAAGAGCGGTGTAATTTTTAAAATAATAATAATACCACCGAATTGTAAGAAATGTCAATTGGTTTTTCTGAGACTCTTGAGTAAGGGCACTTCTAGAAGGACCTGCTTATTGAACCTTCAGCCTGATTTGTTTGCAGATAGATGAGGCTATTTAATGAGCACCCATTCTAATTTGCTTGTGGGAAGGTTAGATGACACTGCGTCAAGGGAAGCGTTTGTTGGAATATTCTAAAAAGACTTGAAGAATTGGTCTTGGAACAGGTTGCCAGGCAACAGAAAAATCTACCCAGCAACAGGTGTCTTTATTAAGGGCATGTGATCAATAAGGGTCAGTGTAAAAGTGTCAGTGTGTAAATGAGCGTGAGTCAGCATTAGGTCTCTGGCCGGATGGCTGGAAGAGGAAAGGATTGTTATTTGTATTCAAACAGTGTTGATTTTTGTAAATAATAAAGATACTCAATTAAAAAAGGAAACTCTACTGCAAGTCTATTCAAAGAAGAAAACCCAAGAGTGGAAGCTGCACACACATCAACAGCATTCTCCCTCATGTTCCAGGGACTGAATCCCACCTGAAAATAGTGATAGCCTGGAAGTGCCCTAGGAGTCAACAGTGCCATGGGGAAGTTGGTGGCTGGGACTTGAAATGGCTTATGTGCAACTCTTCCTCTTATCTTGGCAGTTATGTGGGCAGCCGTGGCACCTCCAACATGGCCATGATAGAGGTGAAGATGTTGTCTGGATTCCATCCTGTCCAGGGAACTAACCACGATGTAAGTCAATTTTGCCTGCCTTAAGTACCTCTGGTCTGGGGGTGGAGGAAAAATTTGATTCAGGACACATTCAAAATCAAATCCTGTTAAATATCCACTTTCCCCAAAAAATATGTCGACCAGAAGGCAGCTATTCTTCAGTTCAGTTCGATTTATTGTGTTTAGCGAGCAGCCATTACAGATATGAAAATAATAATACAGTGGTACCTCGGGTTAAGTACTTAATTCGTTCCGGAGGTCCGTACTTAACCTGAAACTGTTCTTAACCTGAAGCACCACTTTAGCTAATGGGGCCTCCTGCTGCTGCCACGCCGCCACTGTGCAATTTCTGTTCTCATCCTGAAGCAAAGTTCTTAACCCGAGGTACTATTTCAGGGTTAGCGGAGTCTGTAACCTGAAGCGTATGTAACCCGAGGTATCACTGTAATGGTATGCTGCTAATAATAGTGATTTACATTTCCACTCCCTGACCTTTACAGGATAAATGATTTCCCATTTCCCCTTTAAATTTTATTACATGAATTTGTAAAGCCTTGGCAAGAAAATGGATGTTCTAAAATATATATTCTTCTCTAAATCAGACAACAAAAAACAGGTCTTTGCAAGAGACATCCTGCAATCTTAACAATGGGTGGATGTAATTGTTTCTAGGGTCATTATAAAAAGGTCATTCAAGGAGTACATGAGCTATGTCTTCTATTGACACCATTGCAGCTGCAAACTCTGTCCTTCTTAGGAACTCCTTTATCAGCTGTTCTTCAAAATTTGCACATCTGAATTTTGCGATGCAGTTCTCCCTCCAGCCAAAGTTTACAAACTGCACATTGTACAGGAAAGTGTGCCTAAAAATGAAGATGTTACTGAAAATAACACACAAGAATGCATTGTATCAGGGAAAGCGGCTTGCAAAAATGTGTACATGAGTCAAAACTGCGTGTAAAATGTGTTTATTAGGAGAAATTCGTACCAAAATGCTGGTGAATTTTCGTGAGGATTTTTAAATATTTTTTTTAATCTGCAAATTGCTGCAAAATGTGAAAACTGAATTTAAGATTGGGAAAATGAGAAACAGAGAGAACCAAAACTGAGAGATCCTTCCATCGCTCTGTCCCTTTCCTCCCCTACCTAACAGAAATCAGTTTAGAAAGAAAAAGTCCTCTCGATGAACATAGGTAAAGGGACCCCTGACCATTAGGTCCAGTCGTGGCCGACTCTGGGGTTGCGGCGCTCATCTTGCTTTATTGGCCAAGGGAGCCGGCGTACAGCTTCCGGGTCATGTGGCCAGCATGACTAAGCCGCTTCTGGAGAACCAGAGCAGCACATGGAAACACTGTTTACCTTCCCGCCGGAGCGGTACCTATTTATCTACTTGCCCTGGTGTGCTTTCGAACTGCTAGGTTGGCAGGAGCAGGGACCGAGCAACGGGAGCTCACGCTGTTGTGGGGATTCGAACCGCTGACCTTCATAGCAGGTTCCAAATAATGTATTGAACAGGAGGAGGAGGGGTGGACAACAGGGATAATTTATTTCCGATAGGACTGAAGCCAACAATAGGCTGGGCCTGGTACAGGGTCAAAAATGCTTGGGGCTTTCCATTTTCTCTCTTTTTCTGACTCCTCTTCTCTCACTTTCTTTCCGCTACCCGCCATCCTCTCCCTCTCTCTCTCTCTCACGCACACATACCCACATGTTCCTCTACTTAGTGGGCTGCTGAGAGAGAGAGAGAGAGAGAGAGAGAGAGAGAGAGAGAGAGAGAGAGATCCCTTTTACCAATGGTCTGAACAGATTGCTTGCAGAGGGGTATCAAAATATATGATTTTGCAAGGGACATAATTCCTAATCCCCTACTTTCAAAGATTTGCCAGTTATTCCTCAAACAATGCAAGCAATAAAAGACCCACGAAACCTCCCTTTGGTGACAAAACTGGTGGCATGTTGGGAAGGAAGCCTTAATTCTTTCCTTCTGTATCCCCAGCTTAAGCAACAGCCCCTTGTGAAAAGAGTCGAGATTGGGGAGGAGCATCTCACAATCTACCTGGACCAGGTCAGTACGGGGAAAAGAAACGCAGCTTTGTAACAGGCAAGCACACACATCATTCGACAACTGGGCCAGTGGCACTGCTGCATTGTAGTGGCCCCCTTCACAAGTCGCCTCGCCAGGCAAAAAAGAAGACCAACGGTAACAGAAAAGGGCATTTCGACAGGTCCAGCTTGCCAAGTAAACAGCATTTTCTCGAATTTCCTCTTCTGCTTGCAGCATTCTTATGAGAACAATCCAAGCCTGTTAATAAGGAGACTTGTTTAAATTGTCAATTTAATTATTGATCTAATTAATAATTCATTAAATTGTCACAATGGAAAGAGGAAGAAGAGCAGCAAAATGCAGATCAAGGTAACTTTTCCATCTGTTTTTTGCTCCCACGCTCCGGTGTGAGCCAGCTGACCCACAGCACTGCTCGGAACCAAAAAACAGTGTGGCTTTTGGCCCCGCGCTCTGTCGCGGACAGACTGCAGGAGCAGTCTATTAATATATAAAATCTCTTTTTATTCTATTAATGTTTAAATGTTTTTTATGATGTTTTTAGTGAATCTTGTTTTTATCTGTAAGCCACCTTGAGTCTACATTGAGGAAAAAGGCAGGTTATAAATATACCGTATGTTTCGCTCGATAACACGCACCCGACCATAACACGCACGTAGTTTTTAGAGGAGGAAAACAAGAAAAAAAATATTCTACACCAAACAGTGGATGTATGATTTTTGTGGTTCATGCTGTGGCCACAGACATGTAATCTGATGGTGAGTTTGGGGTAGCCCAATGCAAAAATCCTGAGGATCCATGTGGATCCATGTTTGTAACCACGTTTTTGCACCACTGCGGCCCCAGGCAACAGTGGGTGCGTGATTGTTTTGGTGCAAACTGTAGCCATGGACATGCTATGTGATCTGATGGTGAATTTGGGGTGACCCAGTGCAAAAATCCTGAGGATCCATGTGGATCTGTGCTTTGTAACCACGTTTTAAGTGGGGAGGGAAGGAAAAGCACTCAAGGGACAAGAAGTAAGCTCTGCTTCTCTCCCTCCTTCCCCCCCTTAGCGAGCTGAAAATCTTCCCTGCTATTTCCAGCAAAGCGGGAGAAGAGCCGCTGAGTGGGGACGAGAGATACAGAGAGCCTGCTTGCTTTAAAGAAGCCAACCGGACAGGAGCCGCTTACACTCGTGTAAGCGGCTCCTCTCCCCTCCCGCTTTGCTCCTTTAAAGAAGCAGGCACTCTTTCCCTCTCTCTTCCCCATTCAGCGGCTCTTCTCCCGCTGGAAACCACGGAGGAGGCAAGCATTCGATCCGTAACACGCACAGACATTTCCCCTTACTTTCTAGGAGGAAAAAATGCGTGTAATGGAGCGAAACCTACAGTATAACAACAACAACAACTCAAACAGATGTCCTCTGAAACTAGAGCCATGGATTTTCTGTTACTGTACTCTGTTCTCATCCAGAAACTATCCTATCTAAGTAGCCAGCATATTTGTTTCTGCGGTTTCACCTCCGATGGAGGTGATTGCAGGATGGCCTAACCATTTAGTGTTGACCTCAACCCCACCTTGTCCTCAACTTCTCTTTACATCCAAAGTCTTTCTCTCAGCTAGGAAAGGAGAGGCAAACATATACCTTGGCCATGAGCCAAGACATTCCAGTGAAGGACCTGAAGCCAGCAGCTGTCAAAGTCTATGACTATTATCAGCCAGGTAGGTTCTTCCTCATGTTGAAAAATAGTAACATTTTTAATTCATTGTGATTCTCACAAGTCTGTGCAGCTTGTGACCTGTCCAGCCAAATAAAGTCCACCATCTATGTACTATGGCCTTCAGGCGTTCTGTAATCACCCTGTATTTACAGTCTCAGTCAATCAGCAAAAATTTGTGGGCCATCATAGGTGCCTTCAGCTTAGGGAGACCACATATTATGAAGTCTAAGTTCCAGTTTGGAATCATATGGTTGATGGGAAGCCAACAAAGTTCTAGGCCTAATAGATGGAATAGCAACCGGCAAATTCTTCGGTCTGGGTGGTCTCCATCCAAGAGTTCTCAAAGAGCTCAAATGTGAAACTGCTGATCTTCAAACAAAAATATGCGTCAGAAAGTGGCTAAAGTAGCAGGAAGCAGAGTGTAGGGAAAAATAGACAGTTCTCCTGCTGGAGGGATGTGGGAAACAGAGTCCCCCAAGGTTCGGTATTGGGGCCTGTGGTTCTTAACTTGTTCACGAACGATCTAGAGTTAGAAGTGAGCAGTGAGATGGCCAAGTTTGCTGGTGGTACTAAATTGTTGAGGGTCATTAAAACGAAAACGGATTGTGAAGAGCTCTGAAAGGACCTAAGTGAATGGGCTGTAAAATGGCAAATGCTAAGGATGCTGTCCCACCAAGAATTATCATGGGTCTCTCCAACTAGTTGCTTTATGTTGCCTTTGTGCATTGCAGAGGGTTGGACTAGATGAACCCCAGGATCTCTTCCAACTCTACAATTCTGTGGTTCTATGGAAGAATGAAGAGAGGCATCAGGAAGTGAGGATACAGTCATGATTGTGGCCAGTGCTGAGTTTAATGATCTGCTTTAATTTCTTTCAGATGAACAGTCCACAGTGGAATATGAAGACCCCTGCTACTGAGGTGAGTCATGCATAGGCCAGAAATCAGACATCTTTGCTTTAGGCCTCTGTGCATATAGGGTTTTTGCCTTTCCGCCATTTCCCCCTGGAAAACCCACTCTTTAGTGCTAAATTGGAACAAACAGCAATCTGCAGAAAACCCCATTGCTGTTTGTTCTGACTCAGCTCTAAAGACCAGGTTTCCCTGAGGGTAACTGGTGGGGCAAATGGAGGTATGGACAAGCCCTATGTCTAAAATGCTCTGTGATGCTAACAATGAACTTCTTTATTTATCCTAGGCTAATTTGCATTTCATATAGTGGATGCAGATTTCACAGATATCTAAGGCCTTTTCCTTCAGACTAGTAGGCAGAAGGGAAAACCTATCTGGATTTATTATGTTCCCCTCCCTATTCCAGGAGAAGAAATATGATTTCTATGTGCCCTAAAAGGATCCATTCCTGCATCTCCCACTCTGGATTCCATATTGAAGAGAACTTACATTTCTTTTTCTTCTTCTTGGTTTAGATGGAGAAATTCCTATGGTGGAACAGGCACAGGATGGGGAAAAAAAGGAATTCAGACGAGCCAAACTTAAGGAGCTGGGAACCGTTTTGGGGAAAAGTGGCTCTGTCTTTTACAACATGAACCATGCAATGGAGCTCTAGTTCGGAAAATAAACAGAAACTTGAATTCCTTCTGTGGTGCTTTCTTCTATCAGATACCTTTGGTTGACTATTCCCTCCACAGGTTTATATAAAACCTTATAAATTACAATTGCCTTATCACTTAAGTTCTAGTAGCCTTGCCAGCTATTGAACCCTGACTGTTCAATAGCTGATGCCAATCTCAATGTACTATAGGTAGTCTGGCCAGTCACTGACCCACAGATCGCTCTCCCTCCATGTTTACCTGTCCTTCTTAGCATGTATAAAGTTCACTTTGAATCTATTCCGTATCATTCAAGGCACACGTACATGCAGTGTCATAATCAATCAATCCATCTGGCAGCCTCCTTCCTGACAGGAGGCAGAGTACAAACAAGCCAGCTGAGGGGGCCTGAAACTATTATTCAGCACATCCAGTCCTTGCAGGATGCAAACCACGTAGCCTGAGCTCATTCTTTATTGGTTTCTCCACCCAGAGGGGATGGGGAAATAGCGGGGGGGTTGCATCCAAACTACACAGACCGTATCTTGAGCACACATTTTGCAAGAGTTCTAAATAAAAGGAGATAGCAGAGCTTGTGTAGGTGTTGTCTGCTTAGCCAAGTAAGTTCTATCAGTTCTGGGTAGCACTCCTGCAAGCCAGGGTATCTTCTAGTTCTTTTTTAAAAAAAAGAAAAGAAAAAAGCTCCCAAAAGGAAATATGGATAGCTTTTTTGGAGTCTGAAGGACATTTGGCTATCTGTCATGGATGCTTTAGCTGAAATTCCTGCATTGGAGGGGGGTTAGACTAGATGGCCCTTGAGATCCCTTCCACCTCTACAATTCTACAATTCTATGAACATATTGCCCTACCCTTTTGGTTCCCAGGTCTCCAAGGATTTCCCACAGTTATCCAATTCCTATCTAGCCATTGAACACATCATATATCTCAATAGGATGATTCTTGGTTTCTGAATATCTTTTCCCTCTCCGGGTGATGAAATCACAGAAACACTGTAGGCCTGGGGAAACGGGTATATATGTGTTGCCATTTGGTTGGCCCTCATTAGATGCTGGTTCGATGTTGTTGTTTAGTCGTGTCCGACACTTCGTGACCCCCTGGACCAGAGCACGCCAGGCACTCCTGTCTTCCACTGCCTCCCACAGTTTGGTCAAACTCATGCTGGTAGCTTCGAGAACACTGTCCAACCATCTCGTCCTCTGTCGTCCCCTTCTCCTTGTGCCCTCCATCTTTCCCAACATCAGGGTCTTTTCCAGGGAGTCTTCTCTTCTCATGGGGTGGCCAAAGTACTGGAGCCTCAGCTTCACGATCTGTCCTTCCAGTGAGCATTCAGGGCTGATTTCCTTCAGAATGGATCGGTTTGATCTTCTTGCAGTCCATGGGACTCTCAAGAGTTTCCTCCAGACCATAATTCAAAAGTATCAATTCTTCGGTGATCAGCCTTCTTTATGGTCCAGCTCTCACTTCCATACATCACTACTGGGAAAAGACAAGACAATCTGTAGTCTTGTCTCCATGGACAAAGACAACAGATTCTGGTTCACACCATTTCTAATCCCTTCTCAGTTTGCCTTGAAGGCTGGCAAGCAGTGAGTGGTCTCTCTTTCATCTGAACAGTCGCAGCTGTTCAGGGAGGAGCCTCAGGGACATATGGTGTTTACTCTGAGGAGGAGGAGGAGGAGAGTCAATATTGACTCAGATGAAATTAAGTTCATGTGCCTCGTGGGTGAACAGAGGAATCACTGGGCGACTATTTAGGTCTCTACACCAGCGCTGGCTGTTCTGAGCACCAACGGAGATCTCTGCTGCCCATCGCAGCTCCAACTATGGGGGCAGCTATGTTTCTCTGGGCCCTGGCTCTGCTCTCACTCACAGCTCCAGTCATTTCAGACCCGTAAGATGTTTATTTTTCATTTCTATTTCCTGGGCAGATTTTTAAGTGGGATGTGAGTATTCCTCTAAATACCACTTGCTGGGGATCACAATTGGAGAGAATGCTGTGGTGCTCAGGTGCTTCTTCCAGGCATCTAGTTGGCTCCTTGTGAGAACAGGGTGCTGGTCTGGAGGAGCTTTTGATTTGCTACAGTAGGGCTCTTCTTAATAATAATAATAATTTTATTATTTATACCCCAGCCACTCCAGGCAACTTCCAGAACATATAAAAACAGAATTATTGTGGTCTTGGGTGGTTATTATGAAATTGCTACTCTTTGTTTTCATTTTTCTTCTGGGGAATGTCATCATCAAATTGTTTCCCTGGGCTTTTCCCATTACTTTTCGGAGCAAGGCTGGTGCCAGACCTCGGAGGTGCCACTTATGGGTGCCTCACCCTCACAGAGAAGGCAGAGCCCTTGCCCACTACCACATGCAAAGGCAGCAAGGACCCCTCTCCCGGGCCACCCCACCTACCAACACCCACGACAGGAAAATTGAGATGACTCCTGCTGTGCACCATCCATTCCTCTTGCTGGGATGACAGATCCATAGATAAATGTACAGATTTTATAGATCTACAGCCTCAGTATAAATAGATCTATGGTATATACCGGTATGTTCTAGGTCTGCAGTCCAAGTACAGTGGTACCTTTGGTTAAGAACTTAATTCATTCTGGAGGTCTGTTCTTAACCTGAAACTGTTCTTAACCTGAAGCACCACTTTAGCTAATGGGGCCTCCCTCTGCCACCACGCCACTGCTGCAAGATTTCTGTTCTTATGCTGAAGCAAAGTTCTTAACCCGAGGTACCATTTCTGGGTTAGCGGAGTCTGTCACCTGAAGCGTCTGCAACCTGACATACCACTGTATAGGAACACGAGTAGTTAATGGTACAAGTGAGAATAGCAGTCCCCCTGAGCCTACTCGGAGTATAGAAACATTTCTCACTACCTCATTCAAAGAAGCAAGCAAGCTGTTGCTGGCCAAAATACATTTAGATACATTTCACCTTGGCACGCTTGTGCTCAGCCTTAGCATCCTGGCATATAGCTTTATTCATTTCTAGATACATTCAACATTTGCAGTGTCTGCATTTCCTTGCATGATTGGTTGCAAACGCTTATTGTGCTTTGTGCTCTGTACCATGTATTTGTGTGCTAGCGTGATAAGGATTTTAGCTGTTCTCTGCCCCATTGGGGCGATGGGCGCTTGCAAAGCGAAAGGCATTCTCAGCATTTTCTCAAAGCGATGTTGTTGTTGTTTAGTAGTTTAGTCGTGTCCGACTCTTTGTGACCCCATGGACCAGAGCACACCAGGCACTCCTGTCTTCCACTGCCTCCCACAGTTTGGTCAAACTCATGTTAGTAGCTTTAAGAACACTGTCCAACCATCTCGTCCTCTGCCATCCCCTTCTCCTTGTGCCCTCAATCTTTCCCAACATCAGGGTCTTTTCCAAGGAGTCTTCTCTTCTCATGAGGTGGCCAAAGTATTGGAGCCTCAGCTTCACGATCTGTCCTTCCAGTGAGCCTCAAAGCGATAGGCTACTATACGTTCCCTCTTGGTGGTGGTTCTCACTTTGTGGAATGCCCTCTCTAGTCTTGCTCATTCTTAACCTTCAGGAAGAATCTAAAAACATTCCCTAGGCATACGGTGGCTGAAAGATTTGCCCACTGTGATATTATTAGCTGTGAGAGTCAGTGGTTGTATATGTGTAGTTTTTTCCCCTTTAAGTTCTTTTAAAGAAAATGTTAAGTGCTTTTAGAAGATTTTTTAAAAACTGGTTTTTAAAACTATATTGTTTTATAGATGTGTTTGCTGTTCTGGGCTCCTTTGGGAAGAAAGATGGGATCTTTTAACAGTCACACTCGGGGGTCCACATTATCACATTTTGGGGCCCTTGGGGTCCCCCAACAGTAGCTTCTCATTTCCCAAACAGATGATTGTATTCCAGGTAACAAGCTGCTTCTTCGTATAGCAAAGAGAGGGGTTAGCCAATTAAAATCTGATGGGTATATGAATGTGATTTGCAGGCTGCCAGCTGACTATCCCTGCCCCAGAAAGCAACAGGTGAGTGTCCTTTTAGCTGCTTCTCTAAAGGCCAAGAGCAACTTCTTCAATGGTCCTTTCTTCTTCTCTTGCAGCCACTATCTATTGACCTTCCCAGCAGTCATTCACCATCCGGATACCGAAGAGTTCTGTGTGCTTCTGAGCAACCTCCCGGAGACAGTCCACCTGAAAATAACATTGGAGATGACATTGCAGAACCACACCCTGCTCGAGAAGGATGTGGAGAAACCAGGGACCTATGAATGCACCAGCTTCCAGGCAAGTTTCATAGATTGCAAGCAACTCAATGGCTTCCAACTCCCGTCTGCCCCAATTAGTATGGATAATGATCAGGGATAATGGAAGCTGTATATCTGCATGTGAATGATATCTGCATGGCCACACCCCTGCAACAAAGGGAGCTCTCTTTCACATTATCTTTGTTTTCCAAATTATTTTTATTAATTTTCCAAATTATTACAAATCAAACCTAATTACTTAAATTTAATTTCTTAAAATCAAGTTTCCTGCTCCTGTAGCAAACATATGTCGATCATTTCCTCCCATAGCTGCATCATTTCTTATTTAATGTCCAGTTGTTATCCTTCACTTGCCACTCTTACAGTCAACCGCTTTTCCTCCTTACAAACAGTTACATCTTATAAATATAAAGTCCATTTCACGTGTGTAGTCTGTTTCACATTATCTTGCTTGTGCATCATAGTCATGAGCTACCATGTGAAGGCTGCTGAGAATAGCCTTATTGTTATTATTATTTCCATTTGTAGACCGCTTACTAGCCAAAGATCTCAAAGTGGTTTAAAATAGATAAGGTAAAGGTAAAGGGACCCCTGACCATTAGGTCCAGTCGTGGCTGACTCTGGGGTTGCGGCGCTCATCTCGCTTTATTGGCCGAGGGAGTCAACATACAGCTTCCAGGTCGTGTGGCCAGCATGACTAAGCCGCTTCTGGCGAACCAGAGCAGCGCACAGAAACGCCGTTTACCTTTCCGTCTGGAGCGGTACCTATTTATCTACTTGCACTTTGATGAGCTTTCGAACTGCTAGGTTGGCAGGAGCAGGGACTGAGCAACGGGAGCTCACCCCGCCGCGGGGATTCGAACCGCCAACATTTTGATCGGCAAGTCCTAGGCTCTGTGGTTTAACCCACAGCACTACCCATGTCCCTTACAATAGATAAAATACAATAAATAAGTAAAAATGCATAAATTTATACAAGCATAATAAGTGCAATAAAAAACTATGTCAAATGATTTGCATTAAAATAAGAAATGCATAAATAATATCAATATATAAACACAATATCAGAGAAAAGCCATGTCTAATCCACCCTACATCCTGGACCACCTGCGGAAGGGATACCTAGCCAAAATAGTGCATGCCCCTCTCTTGTACTCACTGCCAATAAGAGATTAAGAGATCAATTATTTGCCAGGCTGCCCCTTACCAAACAGCCTACAAAATTTCCTAGGGGTCTCTCTGAAGCCTCCTTAGGTAGGGTGATAGTAAAACTGCAAGTGTTGAGAGTGTTTGGAATAATCAAAGACCACACAGGAACAGGAAAATAGTGTATAGGATGAATGAGAGCAGCAGGAAGCGATGAAGTATAAAACATGCAAATGTTACAGAGAAATTACAGAAACCTGGAATACACTCATACCTCGGGTTGAATGTGCTTCGTATTGAGCATGTTTGAGTTGCACTCCGCAGCAACCCAGAAGTAATGGAGTGCGTTACTTCCGGGTTTTGCTGCTTGCACATGCGCAGACACTCAAAATGATGTTACATGCATGCGTGGAAGCGGCAAAACGTGACCCGCGCATGTGCAGACGCGCCGCCGCGGCTTACGTTGCGTTCAGGATGCGAACAGGGCTCTGGAACGGATCCTGTTCGCATCCCAAGGTACCACTGTATTCCCTTTGGAGCGAAAACAAATTAAAATTGGTGAAATGCAACCCACTTGCTCTAGTTTAAAAGAGTCTCTAAATTCACTAGGCTCTTAGCAGGATTCCTTGTTCATAGGTAGGCCTTTGTCCCTTGAAGCCTTCCTCCCAAGCTCACCAAAAAGTTATGCATGTTACCTGAGACCACTTTGATCTACTCACTTCCTAGACCTTCCTTGTCAATCATGTGCTCCTCCCCTTGGAACACCTGCTCAGAGAAGTTTTCAGATTTCCTGTCTTTGGAAAGAGAGAAATGTGCACTTAGGCACATCAGCAATGGTGGACACCTATGCCTTGGTTTTATGAACTTCAGGGCACCAGCAGACAGGCAAAAATACGCATTCCCATTTTATACACAGGCAGTCCAGAACATTAAAGACCACATGCTTTACAGAGAGCGTTACGTACAGCTGGAGCAAAATGCCCAGATGGAGCTGGTGAAGAGGCAGGTGTGGGAATGGGTCTAGGAATGATGGTGGGGGTGGGGAGCAGGGATAGGTTTATGGATGAAGACAATGGCCTCAACTGAGCCCAGGACTAGCTGGCCAAACTCCTCTATGGCGAAAATATATCCCATGCCCAGATATGTTCCAACATGGTAAAAAGCAATGGTTCCTCTACTAAATCATCTTTATAGGTTAAATCTACCCAGTTTTCACAGATGCTTCTCATATGTTTTCTGCTTTAATGTCTTACCTTTGTTGTACCTAACCGGTTTTCTTCCATCCCTCCTATGGGATATAATCCATTGGAAGTCAAATGCAACACTCCTTATTTCCCTCGAGTGAGCACAGGCAAGGGGATGTTACTCCAGTCAGTGTAACTTCCTGTTCCACTGGTCTGGAGCATCCTCCCCCTGCATGTGATCTGGGAGATGGCCATGGCCCTGGCTGACTCCATAAAAGAGCCGAGTCACACAGCCACTTTCTCTCTCTTGATGCTGATCTCTTGCTTGCTGATCTCTTGCTGCCATGCTGCTCTGCTGCAGCCATTTTGTTCTCTTAATGTAATTTTGCTGTCTGCTGGCTCCCAGCCAGCAGCACATGAGCTCAATCTCCATATGAGACAAACTCAGACTTTGTTATGTAACTACTAAGTAAAGCCTGCCTTTCAGGGATCAAATCGTGAACTGAAATGTGAGTAAACTTCTTGTTACTTTTAAAGGAAAGACTCGTCTCTTTATTCTTTTAAGAGGGATAAAAGGGGACACCAGGAATAATCCATCTGGGCAAACCAGATTGGATTACTTAACTAAAGAGATTCAAACGAATCTGCAAATTAACTTCCTGCTATATTGAGGGGTCTGTATAGTTAAAGCTATGATTTTCCCAGTAGTGAAGTATGGAAGTGAGATCTGGACCATAAAGAAGGCTGATCACCGAAGAATTGATGCTTTTGAATTCTGGTGCTGGAGGAGACTCTTGAGAGTCCCATGGACTGCAAGAAGATCAAACCTATCCATTCTGAAGGAAATCAGCCCTGAGTGCTCACTGGAAGGACAGATCCTGAAGCTGAGACTCCAATACTTTGGCCACCTCATGAGAAGAGAAGACTCCCTGGAAAAGACCCTGATGTTGGGAAAGATGGAGGGCACAAGGAGAAGGGGACGGTAGAGGACGAGATGATTGGACAGTGTTCTCGAAGCTACCAGCATGAGTTTGACTAAACTGCGGGAGGCAGTGGAAGGCAGGAGTGCCTGGCGTGCTCTGGTCCATGGGGTCACGAAGAGTCGGACATAACTAAACGACTAAACAACAACAACAATATTATGGGGAATCTGCTCTGCTACATCACTCAGTAGCGTGAGTGAAGGAATGATAATATTTATTCAGTATATCATTTCCTACTATCCTTAACATTTCCATACCTCCATCTTGCCCTCTTCAGGTACCAGCCTTTGTTGCCCGGAAAACAGAGAGCTACTACATTCCATTGGTAAGTCTTGCATTTCCCAATCATTCCCTTTCTTTCATGCACCCTTGGCACTGGGAGAATTTAAATTAGAGAGGAAGGGGGGAATGACTTAAGAGGAAGAGAAGAGAAGGGGAAAGAGAAGAGGGTGGAGGTGGAACTGTACTGAGAGAACATGGATGAAAGAGAAAACCAAGATGGACATGCAAAGAGAGAGAAGGGGATGTGTATCTATTGGGAGGGGGAGTAATATATTGAAGTGTGTGTGTGTGTGTGTGTGTGTGTGTGTGTGTGTGGTGTTAACTCCCTGATCCCTAGGGGAGAGCGAAGTTAGTAGAAGAGCAAGGGGCAGTTTTTGAGACATACCCTCTCTACTGCAAAATACTATTCTGTTCTCGGTCCTCCTGCTAGAACCTGTTTTGCTTTTCTCTTTGGCACTGTGAAGGAAGGAGAAATGGCCCGTGTTCACATCCTAGTCCTACAGGGTGACAGTGTGAGCTTTAAGGGTTCCAAGAAGGTGCAGGTCAAGAGCTCTCCCACAATTAACCTGATGGATCTAGACAAGCCCTTTTACAAGCCTGGAGAGAGAGGTGGGTATCGGAGTGGCCATGGAACCGGGAGGATGACTGCAGCTTCTGTCCCATCTTTGGGGATGGAACGGTGTTCCCGGCAAATAGGAATCAAATAAGCAAACTCAGTGTTCCAAGAACTAAGCTATTAAACCAAAGCCGAGTGCCTTTCAAGAGCCCAGATGCTCTACAGATTTGCATACAATAATAAGTTGACACCAACAATTTGCCTTGCTAATTCAGCAGGGGGTGGAAATCTAGTCCTTGGTTTTAAAATGCAACAACATGAAGGAAGTATGTGGGAGCAACAACAAAAACCAGAAATGAATAATCTCTCTGTTTGTTTTCCCCCTTCAGTAAAACTTCGAATTGTGCAGCTTGATGATCAATTTAAGGCCCGCAATAAATCTGTACGTATTGGTCTCTTATTATAATCACAGACTATCAATCCCTCAAAATGTCATAAGCCCAGGAAGGTCTCCTTACTGGACCCAAAGACAAATACTTTGTTATTTCTCAAGTGGGGGAACATCTTTAGGAGTTTCTCATGCTTCCATTGGCTTGTGAATTGGACCCAGAGTTTTTGCAGGACATTAGCTCTGTATTAAAATGCACTGAGGAGCATTGCAGTGGTGATGAAACATAAGGACACAAACTTCACTATACAAACTGCAGATTCAGATATCTCAGGCAAGTCCAACAGGTAGATTGTGATCCACCGATAGATCACTGGATGTCTGTGGTAGATCACTGGATGTCTGTGGTAGATCACTGGCACGCCTCAAAAAAGCTAAAACAAGGTCAACATTTTTGCCCTGCACCCCACCAAAAAAAGCTAAACAACTCCTCCCTAAAAAAAGCTAAACAACTTTGACCTGAACCCCCCAAAAGGGGGTAGATCACTGCCAGTTTTTAACTCTGTGAGTAGATTGCAGTCTGTTGAGAGTTGGCCACCCCTGAGAGATCTGAACAGCCAGACCTGCGTGGTGCTGTAAACAAATAACGTAAGCAGCTTTAAACAAGCCTTACTTTTTTGTGTTTTGCTGATTTACGACAGCCGTTTCACCATAAACCATGGTGGAAGGAAGGGAAAAGGTCCCCCCCCCCCATCCTTCTTTATCTTTTGCAAGGTTTCCAGGGGTTTTCCTATTTTCCCCTTTCATTCTGGGGTCAATATTTCATGCATTGGAAATTTCCTCATAGGAATCAAATTGTCAACTTGTTATGTGAACGCTTGCCTAAAAAAACGATTTCCTGAGTTCGGATAGTGGGACTTGTGTGGTGCATCCACCAACCAGAATCCTTTCTTTACATGCCCTCTAGTGGTCACATGATCAATATCAGCATGATGGGGGCTGGTGCTTGAACAGATGTTCCCACATATGTAGGTCTGTAGGGGCAGGTACGGTCTCCCTTGGGCAGGTACGGTCTCTCCTTGGAGGTTTTTAAGCAGAGTTTGGATGGCCATCTGTTATGGATGCTTTAGCTGAGATTCTTCCATTGCAGGTGACCCTAGATGACCCTTAGGGTTCCTTCCAATTCTAGAATTGGAATTCTAGAATTCTGATTCTATGGCAGAAGATTGGCAAGCAAAGCAAACAGCTGACCCAGCCTCAGCCTCATTTCCTATAGCCCACAGATGGGTTGCAATTGCTATCTTATCACGCTGCTAGTAATGTCAGTTCAAGAGTGCAGGCAGGACAAGGACTTCCGGAGGCGGCGCAAAACGGCAATGGCGGTCCTCTTTACCCAGTGAAGAGGGGCTCCGCGAAAAAGGGTCGTCCGCTACGGCAAAGCGGAGACCCATTAAGATAAACCGCAGGCAGAGCGAGCCTGCGGCCGTGGGACTCGGCGGGTGCCAGAAGCCCCCCCAGAAGCGAGGAAGGGACCTCGTAAGAGGCTCCGGAACGTGAAAGGGGGAGCGGCGCTGTGAGTTCATCGCTCTTTTCGCGGAAGTGAAGCCGCGCTGCTGCTGCTGATGAGCGTCGACCTTTCTTCTTGAAAAGTATCGGAATTGGCTGCAATTTACCCGTGAGTAAGGGGTACTAAAGATTGACTTAAATTTATTTAATTCGGCTGAAAACGGGAGGCGAGTAACAGGAAGTCCGTCTCCCGACCCTGCTAATCAGAGCAAAGCAAAGAATTTGATGTGGGCTGAAGCGCTTAAAAAGAGACTTTGAAAATAGTATGAAGGGGCATCAATAGACTGTGTTTTTAGAAATTAAAAGGAATGAAGGATTAAATCATTTGGTTTATTTTGCTACGGAACCTTCCCCCTACTGCGGAGTGACGTGGAGTTAAAGGGGACAACCGAGCTGTCGGGCTGCCAGTGTTGCAAAGGAGAACTGTCAGGCTGCTGAAACTTCTTCTGAAGTATAAATTGTTGCATGGATGGATACATTATCGCTTTAATATTGACACTGGAACCTTTCTGTCACCTTGTGGCACTATTTTGAAACAGAACTATCTGGAAACCTCCTTTTTGAACTTGGGGATTATAAAAGTTGATAGGAACTTTGATGGCGGAAAAGAAACTTTCCTTCTCATGAAACACCCCCCCCTGGTGGATTTGCAGAGGTATAGAGGCCTGGGAACTGTATTATATCGAGATTCTTTGTGGTTTAATTGTTTACATTCCGGACTTGCCTTTCTCATGGATTGAAAGACTACTTGACCTTGAACAGAGGCAGCTGGGGAATGAGCGGCCCAGGGAAAACAAGAGCAGCCAAAGCTAAGGAAGCTAAGGAAGCTAAAGAAAAAGATAAGAGAGCTGGGCAGCTTGTTCAAACAACGTTAACACATCAACGTAGATCCTCTGTACCAACTGTGCTGACGGCACAGGAGGGAGAAGTTGAAACGCTTGCTACAGAAGAAATGGCAACTGGAGGAACTGATCCAGTCTTGAAACAAATCTTGGAACAATTGGCACTTTTGAATAAGAAGGTGGACGATCAGTCATCTAAAATTGATAGAGCTACATCTACTATCAGTAAGTTATCAGATCAGGTTTCCCAGCATACTCAGGCTATTGAGAAATTGCAAGGAGCTACGGCTGAGAACTATAAATTAGCTGCGGAAGCCAATCAAAAAGCTGAGCAAGCGTGCAAAAAGGTTGAGGAGATCAAAGGGGAAGTAAGACCTCTGAAAAGACAGGTAGGAGAACAGCAAGCCTACCTGTCAATGGTGGAACTGAAAAGTAAGGAATGCAATCTTAGGCTGAGGGCCGTCCCAGAACTGGAGCAGGGCAACCTAGAGGAATTTTTGACGCAGTTATTTTCTAAATTTTGGGGGGTTGAGGAAGACAAAGACTTCAAAATTGTGACGGCCTTCAGATTGGGAAGATCGGCTAAGAAAGACAAGTCCAGAGACTGTTTGGTTTGCTTGAGAACAAGAGAGGAAAGAGACAAGATACTAGGCCAACATTTTAAAAAATCTCTGGAAGTTGAAGGCAAAAGAGCAGAAATTTATAGAGACATTCCCAAATATCTGTTGGACCTTAGAGCCTCATATACAGACTTGGCTAAACTGTTAAGGTACAACGCAATTCCTTACAGGTGGGAATTCCCTCAAGGTTTATCATTCACCTATAAAGGAAAGAAGGTAAGAATTAAAACACTAGAGGACCAGCAGAAGTTCCTGTACGACAACGAGGAGGACCTCCAAAAGAGAGCCGCAGATTCTTGGCCTCCACCACCGGGATTACCACCAGGACACGTACCATCTGGAGGCGGACCGGCACCACATCCTTCGGGAACGGAGGATAACATAGATACCCAACTGTGATACTCAAGTACTAGACCAGGATGTCTCTACAGCTTCTTAGTTGGAACATAAATGGCGGGAACTCTCCAGAAAAAAGGAGAAAAGTATTTCATATTTTGAAAAAAGAACAATTGGACATTATCTGCTTGCAAGAAACACATGTGACAAGACTCCACAGAAAAGTGTTAATTAATAAAAGGTTAGGCCAAGAATTTATTTCATCGGACAAAGTTAAGAAAAGAGGAGTGGTGATATATGCAAAGGAGAACTTGTCACCAAAATTTGTATTTAAAGATGAACAGGGCAGAATTTTGGCGGTTGAAATTCAGACACAAGGAGAAAAGTTTTTAATTTTAGGAATCTACGCCCCAAATGAAGGGAAATCGGAATTTTTCAAGAGGCTGCATGAGACTATGCTGGACTATTTGGATTACAACAACATTATCATGTTGGGAGATATGAACGGAGTCGTCTCAGTGAATATGGATAAGTCGCAAAGTGCTAACATAACGAAAGACGGCAGACTACCAAAAACTTTTTTCGAAATGACTGACAATTTGGACTTGACTGATATATGGAGGATCAAGAACCCTCTAGGGAAAGAAGGAACTTTCTTTTCTGAGGCCCATATGACATGGACGCGAATCGACCAAATATGGATAACTAGAGGACTGGCACCTAAGACTAGAAAAGTGGAAATCTGCCCAAAAACCTGCTCCGACCACAATGCTTTGAGAATGGAACTGAGATTAAACACAACCGGATCTTTCAGATGGAAAATGAATGACGCTTTGTTAAGAGATCAGGAGATTGTTAAGAAGGCCCAAAAAGTTTTAAATGATTATTTTGAAATAAATTTAAAGACAACTGTGGAAAAAAGAACAATCTGGGACGCAAGTAAAGCAGTTATGAGAGGGTTTCTAATACAGCAGAACACGATCAAAAAAAGGCTCTGGAATGAAAAGAAGGAGAAGATTTTGGAGAAAATAAGAGAAGGAGAGAAAAAACTGAGATCCAGGCCTAAATCGAAGGAAGTGTTGAGAGAAGTGAAGTTTTTCCAGGCACAATATTCGAAATTGATAAATCAAGAGGTGGAATGGAAAATTAAACAAATGAAACAAAGATCCTTTGAATCAGCTAATAAGTGTGGGAAGCTGTTGGCTTGGCAGTTGAAAAAGAGACAAAAGCTTAATACAGTTACAAATCTAGAGATTGAAGGGAGAATGGTTCAGAAACCTGAGGAAATTAGAAAGTGTTTCCAGAGATATTTCAGAGAACTTTATTCACAAAGGCCACAAAAAGATTCGGAGGTGGATCAATTTCTCATAACTAATGGATTACAAAGAATACCTCAGGAAATGAGAGCAACCCTGAACTGTAACATTACGCTCCAAGAAATTGAATGCGCCATTCAGAATCTTCAACTAGGCAAGTCTCCAGGACCAGATGGACTCACTTCCAAATACTATAAGGTATTGAAGGACTCTTTGATACAACCACTGTTGGAAGTTTGCAACCAGATTATGGAGGGGAGGAAGGCACCGGAAACGTGGAAAGAAGCTTTCATCACGTTGATACCAAAATTAGAAACTGAAAAAACTCAACTTAAAAACTACCGTCCTATCTCACTCCTAAATGTGGATTACAAAATCTTTGCAGACATTTTGGCAAGTAGGTTTAAGAAAGTATTAAATGAGGTGATTCATAAGGACCAAGCAGGCTTTCTCCCTGGTAGGCATTTATTTGACAACACAAGAAACATCATTGATATTCTGGAATTTTTACAGACAAATTCAAATACAAGAGCGGTGTTGATCTTTATTGATGCGGAGAAAGCCTTTGACAACATTTCTTGGATGTTTATGAAGAAAAATTTGGAAAGGATGGGAGTAGGGCGGGGGTTTGAAAATGGAATAGAAGCAATTTATTCAGAACAAAAAGCTAAATTGATAGTGAACAACGTGGTGACAGAGGAGTTCAAAATTGAAAAAGGGACACGACAGGGGTGCCCTCTGTCTCCTCTGTTGTTTATCTCAGTCCTGGAGGTGCTATTGAACAAGATTAGAAATGACCGGTTGGTACAGGGAATTGTGGTCGGAGAGAAACAATATAAACTGAAAGCATTTGCAGATGACTTGGTATTAACACTACAGGAGCCAGCCTCTAGCACTAAAAGAGCGTTAGAATTAATTTCTGACTTTGGTCGGGTGGCGGGATTTAAGCTGAATAAACAAAAAACTAAAGTTCTAGCAAAAAATTTGACAACTATTGAAATAGAGGAGTTCAGAAAGGAAACGGAATTAAATGTGGTTAAAAAAGTAAAGTATTTAGGGGTGCACTTGACCTCCAAAAACTTGAATTTGTTTAAGGACAATTATGAGAAATGTTGGTCAGAGATCAAAAGAGATTTGGAAACATGGTCAAGACTGAAACTTTCCTTGTTGGGTAGAATAGCTGCTATAAAGATGAATGTATTGCCGAAAATGCTATTTCTGTTTCAGGCCCTCCAGATCGTGGACAAGGTGGAATGTTTTGGAAAATGGCAGAGGGATATTTCTAAATTTGTCTGGCAGGGCAAAAAGCCCCGAATTAAGTTTAAAATACTAACGGATGCGAAAGAAAGAGGGGGGTTTGCCCTGCCGGACTTGAGGTTATATTATGAATCTGCAGCCCTCTGCTGGTTGAAAGATTGGATTTTATTGGAGAACACCGATGTCCTCGACCTGGAAGGATTTGATAATGCTTTTGGGTGGCATGCATATTTGTGGTATGACAAGGTTAAAGTTCATAGATCATTCAAAAACCATATTGTCAGAAGGGCAATTTTTATGGTCTGGTCAAAATATAAAGACTTATTGGAGAGTAAAACTCCGAGGTGGCTCTCACCGATGGAGGCCAAAGCACGGAAAAGACTCAATATGGAGGCCCACTGGCCTAAATATTGGGAAATAATTGAAAAAATTGGAGATAATTGGAGGTTGCAGAGTATGGAAAAGTTAAAAAACAAGGTGCGAGATTGGTTACATTATGCTCAAATTCAGGAAGTTTTTAAAGCGGACAAAAAAGTGGGTTTCCAGGAGGAAAAGTCGAAATTAGAGACAGAGCTGCTTGAGCCAAAATCTAAGTTAATTTCGAGAATGTACAACTTGTTGCTTAAATGGAATACACAGGATGAGATTGTTAAATCCTCCATGATAAAGTGGGCGCAGGATTTGGGGCACAACATTATGTTTGAAGACTGGGAAAGGTTATGGAACACCGGAATGAAATTTACGGCATGTAGTGCCCTGAAGGAAAATATTATGAAAATGACATACCGGTGGTACATGACCCCAGTCAAGCTTGTAAAGATATATCACCTGTCTGACAACAAATGTTGGAAATGTAAAAAGGAGGAAGGGACATTCTTACACCTCTGGTGGACCTGCCCGAAGGTGAAGGCCTTCTGGGAGATGATACATAATGAACTAAAAAAGGTGCTTAGATTTACCTTACCCAAGAAACCGGAGGCCTTCCTCCTGGGCATGGTGGACCAGAGGGTGGCAAAGAAAGAT
The DNA here is from genome assembly GCF_964234715.1 of Podarcis melisellensis. Classification (NCBI taxonomy): domain Eukaryota; kingdom Metazoa; phylum Chordata; class Lepidosauria; order Squamata; family Lacertidae; genus Podarcis; species Podarcis melisellensis. Next base: position 11,344,194 of record NC_138534.1, on the reverse strand, counting down.
AGAATTTTCTTTATGTACGCTACTACAGCAGCAAGGATCTTGATGGCAAAGCACTGGAAGACACAAAATCTACCCACATTGGAAGAATGGCAGACGCAGCTGATGGACTATATGGAACTGGCTGAAATGACTGGCAGAATCCGAGACTCGGGAGAAGAAGAAACGGAGGAAGTTTGGGAAAAGTTCAAGGATTATTTGAAAAAGCATTATAAGTTGTATGAATGTTAAAAAATGCTCCTTTTTAGGAAATTACAGCTTCAGCATCGGTTAATTTTTTGAATTGGAAAATAAGGAACAACAAGACAGAAGTGGTGTAATGAAATAATTTTATTGTGTTGAAACTAAAACAATGGATTTGGACTGAAATGTTTAGAGACCAGATATCACGATAAAATGGAAGATATATTATTAGGTCTAAAATAAGTTAACAATTTGCTGAGGTTTTAAATTTACAGAGAATGCAGTGTTCGGAAGATGGGGGGAGTCCACTAGATTTATGGAAATAAGTGTTTGGAAGTTGGATTTTGTATACTATAAACTTAATAAAAATTATATTAAAAAAAAAAAATGATAAATATAAAAAAAAAAAAAAAGAGTGCAGGCAGGACAGAACTGTCATTTCCTTGGCTGGTTTTACAGAATGCTGGGGGTCTTGGAAGCTGCTCTGTTTCTCATTGACATTGACGTTGTCCCTCTCTCTTGTCATTTGCAGATCCCTTTGCTAGAGCTGAGAGTAAGTAACTAGCGCTGGTCGTGATGTTTTCATTTTGTTCCCATCCTGTCCTTTGAGACCACTTGAACATCAGGGCATGTCTACACTACACATTTAAAGTAATATGGTTGCAATTGTAAACCTGGGAACTATAGTTTTGGCTTGGAGAGGCTGCTGGACAGGGAAAACAACCCCAGTGGTCCCTTCTGTGAGTTGCTCTTGTTAAAATAGATTTGGTTTTGGCTTGAACTTAAGTAGGCATACCATCAAAGAGCAGTGGGTGTGAAATGTAGGTCTGAGCTGCCCCTTTCCATGAATATTGTCATTTATTAAGTACTTACCACCTGTTAGGCTACAGGGAATCCTGTCCCTCCCATGGTGGCAGTCAAGAAGATAAACAAGAAGAGTTCTTACCAAGTAGTTTAGTCAATATTCACAGAGAGAGAGATGCAGGAATACGGTCTTTCTTAGATAATGGTGTTGCTCCAAGTCCCACCCCCTCAGTCTCCCTTATCCTACGTCATCCCTGCTCTGGCTGTTCTGAGCTTTCTGCCTCTGAGCTTTCTGTTCTACTACTCTCAATGCACGCCAGCTCCTGGGAGAAGGGGGGGGGTTAGGAATGCTTTCCAAAGACACTGAGTCTGTCAGCTGTCTCTCCCCTGGTGCTTCTTCTTCTTCCTGCTGTTCCTCTCCCAATATTTCCCAGCTTCTCCCCTCTGCAGCCTCTGAACTATGCCCTTCCACAAACCACTGTTGCAAATCTATACTGTCCTGCTCTTCATGTTATGTTGTGGGTGAACATATCAGACGACACAGCGATTCTTCAAACAGCTCTTGTTTATTCAGAGGCCAAAACAGAACTGAGCTGAAGGGCTCAGCCAGCCTGCTTATATAGAGCTCTAGTACAATGTTACTGTAGCAACTTTCTAAAACTATCCAATCACTGAACGTCACTTTCGATCCTTCATTTGCATAACTATCTACAGTATACCCCTGCTGGCCCAGGGTGAGAACTTCAGTACATAACAGTTCAGGAAGGGGAGGCGATCCCCACCATTCCTCCTCAGTCCAGTCCCTGACATCACCACGCATAGATATCCACATGATAAGCCAGTTGTCTATATTTCCCTGCCAAATTATGAGAACTGAGCCATACACCTGTACTTCTGCATTCTCCTATTCATAGGATGCAATACAATACAGTGGTGCCTCGCAAGACGAAATTAATCCGTTCCGTGAGGCTCTTCGTATAGCGTTTTTTTCGTCTTGCGAAGCAAGCCCATTGACAGCTTAGCGGATTAGCGCTACAGCTGTCAAGCGGCTTCCAGCGATCAGCTGTTAAGCGGCTTATCAGCGGAACAGCTGATAAGCGGCTTAGCGGCTTAAGAAAAGGGCGAAAAAAGTGAAAAACCCCGCGGGGGGATGCAAGATTTTTTTCGTCTTGCGAAGCAACCCCATAGAGGAATTCGTTTTGCGAAGCGCCTCCAAAATGGAAAACCCTTTCGTCTAGCGGGTTTTTCATCTTGCGAGGCGTTCGTCTTGCGGGGCACCACTGTAGTGGAATTATCCTCAACCTGTCGTAAGACTCAACAGAAGGTTATATGCCCCCACTGTGGTAAATGTTAATAACTGTTTGGTCAGCGGTTGCCTGCATTCACCCCAACACTCACCAGCAACTGCTCAAGCAATATGAGAAGCGCCACAAGAAGATGTCATTTGCCTTTCTGAATTGGCCCCCAAACTATTGCAAACTAAATGTGATGTTAATTGCCTGAATGCAATCAAAGTGTACATTTTTACTATATAAATGGCAGCCTCAGGACTGTGAGGATGGAGGCAGGGAGGGGGGGCCTCCCTTTGTCACCCTTCCAAGTTCCAATAAAAGAAAACACCTCTCCAAAGCCACTTTTTGGTTTTCAAGGGAAGATTCCATTGTAACCATGGAAGCGTCATTTGAAATGCAAATACAGCGCACCTGCATATTATTAGCGTGAATTCAGTTATACACACTTGGCTCTGGCAGCAGGAGGAAGGGGAGGGACCAAGGCAGAAGGGAAGAGAAAGAAATCTGTCTCTTTGGGCTGCAAGACGAGGATGGAAGAGAGTGTCTCCTGGGAAGAGAGATTGCCTGTTAAATGACTCTGGGAATGGTAGCTCTGCGAGGGGAATAAGGGAATCTCATAAGGACTCTCAGCACCCTTAACAAATGACGGTTCCCAGGATTCCTTGGGGGAAGCCATAGTGGCATGATACTGCTTTGAATGTGTTATACAGGGGTAGGGGGACTCCATTGCAACAGAAAAAATAAATATCTGCCTTGCTTTTCTTCTACTGGTTATAGCCTCCATGCCTTCTTCTCTGGACTTAGGGGACTCTGAGCCCCTTGGGGAGTTGGGCTGTAAAGACCACCCCCCAATTTTGTACAACAAGTATATGGTGCAGACATGGGTGTAGCCTGGATTTTTGTTAGGGGAGGGAAGAAACTGAGCTATGCATTTTTATTTATTTTTATTGATGGGGGCAGCTGCCTCTCTCTGGCACCCCTGGGCTACGCCAAAGGGTGCAAATGGAGACAAATCCATCCCGTTAGGAGAAATTGCTTTGCCAAAGCGTGCATGTGTGGAGAAACTTCCACCAAGATGCTGATAAATTTCCACAAGGGCTTTAAAATCATCCCCACCATTCTAATGTGAAAATGTCAAGAACTAAAGATCGGGGAAAGTTAGAAACTGAGAGGATTCCTTTATCCCTACCCCAAATGCAGCTTAGGGCTAAGGTGGGTCTCAGGTTGGAAAAAGTTGAAGACTGCTGCCATAGAGGACTGTCCTGTCATCTTTGTTGACTCTACAGTCATACCTTGGTTGTCGAACGCCTTGCAACTCAAACGTTTTGGCTCTCGAATGCTGCAAACCCAGAAGTGAGTGTTCCAGTTTGCGAACGTTCTTTGGAACCCAAAAGTCCGCCACAGCTTCTGCAACTTCCAGTTGAGTGCAGGAAGCTCCTGCAGCCAATCGGAAGACGCACTTCGAACATTTCCGGAAGTCAAATGGACTTCTGTTCGAGAACTAAGGTATGACTGTACTGCCAGTCTAGTCAGCTCCTGCTCACGGTTTGCAGGGACGGGAGCTCAGGCAAGAGCATTTCTTGGGATAACCCAGCCTCCTTCAGGATGTGGTTCATCTGGTTATGTGAACATTGCTATTGCTGCAGCCAAGGGGATGAACCTCACAGTCCTTTTGGTCTTATCCCAGGATCCTAATGGGAACCGAATAGGCCAATGGGTGGACGTGAAGCCTCACCATGGCATTGTGGATCTGTCTTTCCCTCTGGCCTCGGAAGCGGCCCTGGGATCGTACACCTTCAAAATGGGAGAGGACTACAGAAATAGGAAAGCATTCACTGTGGAGGAATATGGTAAGTTTCTGGGGAAGACCACATGGCTTGCGAGAATCGTTCTAAGAATAAAAGGAAGCATATGTTCAGGGAAGTTTTTAATGGTTGATGTTTTGTTGTGCTTTTAATACTTTGTGGGGAGACGCCCAGAGTGGCTGGGGAAACCCAGTCAGATGGGTAGCATATAAATAATAAATTGTTATTGTTATTGTTAGGTTCCAAGTCTATGGGGCTGAGGACAGCTCAGCCCTACCCCAAAGTATGTGGGGGTGGGCCTAAGTCCTTCCAATCTTGAGTGGCTGAGCCCCGTCGGGCCTCCCCACAGCAGCAGAGGGCCCCATCGTCCCTCCCTGCTGTGGCGGAAGGCCCCATGTTGGCAGGAGTACAGTGGTGCCTCGCAAGACGAAAAGAATCCGTTCCGCGATTCTCTTCGTCTAGCGGTTTTTTCGTCTTGCGAAGCAAGCCCATTGACAGCTTAGCGGATTAGCGCTACAGCGGTCTAGCGGCTTCTAGCGATCAGCTGTTAAGCGGCTTATCAGCGGATCAGCTGTTAAGCGGCTTAGGAAAAGGGGGGGAGTGGGGGAAAACCGCGGGGACTCGCAAGATTTTTTTCGTCTTGCGAAGCAACCCCATAGGGAAATTCGTTTTGCGAAGTGCCTCCAAAATGGAAAACCCTTTCGTCTAGTGGGTTTTCCGTCTTGCGAGGCGTTCGTCTTGCGGGGAACCACTGTAATGCCCTTTTGGGGGAGAAGAAATTACTCTAAGCAAGGAAAGAGTAGTCAAAGCCACATCTGTGGTTGGCCTAGCACAGATGCTTGGGGGCCAGTGGCTCAAGTCTTGAACCAGCTGACCCCGCCGGTGTCTTGGGAAGCTGAGATAGCTGAGTTTGGAGGGCCAATTCCTAATGCCGTGCTTAAATGCTTGGAGGCAACAGGAATGGGAGAGAAAGCGGGGCGAAAGGCAGTAGCAGGGCTTGGATGGGTTTTGCTGACTGCTCTCTGAGATGTGTGGCAGAAATTAGAAGCTACTTGGAAGAAAGGTCAACAGCTGGCTGGCAGGGCGCCCATAACGCCACCCATATCAGCATCTCCTCAGAATACAAATATCTTCCGGATAGATTGCCCATATACATGGGGCCATCGGCTGTGCTAGCAGGCCCCGCCTGGCCTCCCCATGCTGGTGGAGGGCCACATCAGGCCTCATGGCTTCCTTCCGATGTGCGTGAACTTGGCGCCTCTGAAAGGAAGAGAGATTTGCCTGCTTTTCAAAATGCAGAAGGCAAACACAACAGCAGGGATCTCTACAAATTGGCCATTAGGTCATAAAAGACTCATGAAAAGACTCATGCAGAAAAGACTCATGCCTGTACAGTAAGCCTGCAACTTTTGCTCATCCAGCTTTATGTGCTTGGCAAAAAAATAAAATGGGGGGGGGGAGCAGAAAGGGGGCAGGTGTCGGGGGGGGGAAAGACTTTGGCGATCCCACCCACCATTGAACCCAATGTATTTTGACTAGATCAGTGTTTCCCAACCGGTGTTCCGCGGCACACTACTGTGCCGCGAGACTTTGCCTGGTGTGCCGCGGGAAAAATTGGCAGGGGGGGGGGAATAAAGGGGAAAAAAATTATTCCCCCACCGCCAGGCGTGGGGCTGGGGCGGGGGAAGCCCGAGCTTCCCCCTCCCCCAGAACGGGACCCAGAGCCATGCCGAAGCTGCGCGCAGCTTTGGCATCGCTCTGGGAGCTTGCGGGGCTGGGGGAGGAGGAAGCCCTCCGCCAGCCTCCAAACCATGTCGGGAGACAGCGGGATGGCGCGCTGCGCCTCTCCCGCTGTCCCCCGAGTTTGCAGGGCTGGCGATGGGGAGGAGCAGGCTTCTCCCCCCGCCAGCCTTCCAGCCAAGTCGGGGGACAGCGGGATGGCGCGCTGCGCCTCTCCCGCTGTCCCCCGAGTTTGCGGGGCTGGCGATGGGGAGGAGCAGGCTTCTCCCCCCGCCAGCCTTCCAGCCAAGTTGGGGGACAGCGGGATGGCGCGCTGCGCCTCTCCCGCTGTCCCCCGAGTTTGCGGGGCTGGCGATGGGGAGGAGCAGGCTTCTCCCCCTGCCAGCCTTCCAGCCAAGTCGGGGGACAGCGGGATGGCGCGCTGCGCCTCTCCCGCTGTCCCCCGAGTTTGCAGGGCTGGCGATGGGGAGGAGCAGGCTTCTCCCCCCGCCAGCCTTCCAGCCAAGTCGGGGGACAGCGCTATGGCGCGCTGCGCCTCTCCCGCTGTCCCCCGAGTTTGCGGGGCTGGCGACGGGAAGGAGCAGGCTTCTCCCCCCGCCAGCCTTCCAGCCAAGTCGGGGGACAGCGCTATGGCGCGCTGCGCCTCTCCCGCTGTCCCCCGAGTTTGCGGGGCTGGCGACGGGAAGCAGCAGGCTTCTCCCCCCGCCAGCCTTCCAGCCAAGTCGGGGGACAGCGCTATGGCGCGCTGCGCCTCTCCCGCTGTCCCCCGAGTTTGCGGGGCTGGCGACGGGAAGGAGCAGGCTTCTCCCCCCGCCAGCCTTCCAGCCAAGTCGGGGGACAGCGCTATGGCGCGCTGCGCCTCTCCCGCTGTCCCCCGAGTTTGCGGGGCTGGCGACGGGAAGGAGCAGGCTTCTCCCCCCGCCAGCCTTCCAGCCAAGTCGGGGGGCAGCGGCAAGGACGCGCTGCGTTTCTCCGCTGTCCCGGACGGCTTTCAAAAGCCTGCCTTCAAAAGCCGTCCGGGACAGCGGAGAAACGCGCTGCCTCTCCCGGGAAGGCAGGCAGGGGGGAGCAAAGGCTTTCGCCCCCGCCCGCCTTCAGAAGAGGTCCAGGGGGGCGAAAATCTTTGTCCCCCCTGCCTGCCTTCCCAGGGGCTTTTAAATCGCCCCGGACAGCGGAGAAGTCCTCCGCTGTCCCGGGCGATTTTAAAATGCCGCCCGCCAGCATTTTAAGATTGCCCCGGACAGCGGAGAAGTCCTCCGCTGTCCCGGGGTTTTTTAAAATGCTGGGGGTCGGAAGAAAAGCCCTTGTCCCCCCCCCCAGCCTTCAGAAGAGGTCGGGGGACAGACTGCGGGGAGAAATCAGGGTGGGAGTCACGACCGTGAGGCAGGGCTGCCAAGTGTGGCAGAAGAGGACACGGCCGTCGCACCTGTCCTTAGGTAGGAGCTTCTTCCGTGTCGACCTGCTGCCCTAAAGTCTTGGCTTTTTTCTTGGCTTTTTGGCGGTTGGCACAGAAGGAAGGCAAGGGGGAGGGGAAAAAATTGAAACTTACACTTTCGTGCGTCCCTCCCGGCGTGACGCTGCGCGCTGACGTCACGGGGCTGTAATGGTGGTGTGCCTCGATATTTTTTTCATGAAACAAGTGTGCCTTTGCCCAAAAAAGGTTGGGAAACACTGGACTAGATGCGATTTTGGTTTGGGGCTGTTCACTGGAACATAACCCCCGCCATAAGTTGCAGGCTTACTATACAACTGTGTAGGGGGGGTCAGGGGGGCTCCTGCTTGTGTTGCCCTGTGCACACACTCATTCCCCATGCTAATTCTGTCTAGACGTTGTGAATGGCAAAGTTACTAGCTCTTCAATATGTTGCTGTCTTTCCTGGAACAAAATGCAGCAGTGATGTTCTAGAGAAAAGATCTGGGAGGAGATAGAAATGTGAGGTGCTGATTTGAGAGAGAGAGAGAGAGAGAGAGAGAGAGAGAGAGAGAGAGAGAGCGCTACATTTATATCCTACCTTTCCTTCAATGAGCTCAAGGTAGCATATACAGTGGTATCTCTGGATACGAATGGGATCGGTTCCGGAGCCCTGTTCGCATCCAGAAGCAAATGTAACTAGCGACGGCATGTCTGCGCACGCGCACGTTGCTTTTCGCCGCTTCTGTGTATGCGCGTGACATCATTTTGAGCATCTGCGCATGCACGAGCAGTGAAACCCGGAAGTAACGCACTCCGTTACTTCTGGGTTGCTGTGGAGTGCAACTCAAATGTGCTCAACATGAAGCATATTCAACCCGAGGTATGACTGTATAGTCCTGTGAGGTAGGTTAGGCTGAGAGGCGACAATTGGTCCAAAGTCAACCACCCATGGTGGAGTTTGGGGCGGGTTCAACTCTGGTATCCTTGGTCCTTATCAAACACTCTAAGCACTGTACTGGCTCCCAAATGCATCTCATGCAATGTCCCAGTGAACACAGTTTGTGAAGAAATGCATATTAATTTGACACCTGTCACTTTGCAACCATCCCACATGCAACAGAGGAAAAACGAGGAGATCAAAGTTAGGTCAAAACCTTATTGTATCGCCAGCTGGCTATGATAATATAATGCTAAAAAATGACCCTGAAGGAAGGCAAAACAATGCCTCCTTTTCCTTCCACCCACCCGCTAAATTAAAGCACCTACATCTATAGGTGTGTGCATTTTAAGTTCAGTTTAGGCTCAAGCAAGATATGATATGCAAGATCCATACAGAGGATCTCTTCTGGTTTGGAGTTTTGTTAATTTGCTTTTAAAATCGAAATACACTGCAGAAGCAAAATCTGAGCAGACAGCAGCACTTGCTGGAGTTAACGTTCTCCTCTCGTATCTTTTAATCCAAATGCAATTACCCCAGAACTATTGGTCTTGGTGTTTTTAGCAATCTGCTATTCCAATTCTTCTTCTTCTTCTTCTTCTTCTTCTTCTTCTTCTTCTTCTTCTTCTTCTTCTTCTTCTTCTTCTTCTTCCTCTTCCTCTTCCTCTTCTTCTTCTTCCTCTTCTTCTTCTTCTTCTCCTTCTCCTCTCCATTGCAGTGCTGCCAAAATATGAAGTGGTGTTTGAACTTCCACAACTTGTCACCAGAGCGGATGAAGAAGTTCAAGTCAAAGTGCTTGGCAGGTGAGCAAAATCTTGTGTGTCCTCAAAGACCATGCCAACGGTTGATGGAGAATATTTCATCCCCAATAATGAGGACAGAATAGGCGGGCATCAGAACTGTGTCCTTTTCCCCTGCTCTGTTTCTGGAGGACTAAATTGCAGGCGAAAAAAAAGGATATTCCAAGCACCTGAGGTATTTGGTAAAGCAAATCTGTTCCAGTCCGGCTTCTTTCCTTTCACCTTTTTCTCTCTTTCCCTTCCAGTGACCTATCAATTATGGTCTAGTTTTTTGTTTGTCTGTCTGTCCAGAAAGCTTCTTTTCCTTTCCTGTCACTTTGCAGAAAAAGTCAAGCACCACTTCTTCCCTCCCTGCTCCCTCATACACATACTTTCCACATTTCCTGCATTTCTCCACAACAGGTCATCAAGTAATCTTTGCATCTGCATGTGAAACATTACTGGGAATGATTCTGCCGCAACTGTGGAGTCGAAAAGCTATAACGACTAGTGAAATTTTCATTCCCTTCAGAAAGTCTCTGGGTGGTATAAAAGGATTGTTCTGGCATGCCTGCCTCCAATATTTTCTCAGACAGTGTGGGATCGGGTCAGGAGTTCCAGCTTGGCCCCACGACTGTGGGTGCCCAGGGCTGTGGGTGCCATGCAGCGTGCATGGCCCTGGCACCAAAATTTGTGGGTGCCCGGCCCTTCATGGGGAATTTTGTGGGTGCTCGGACACCCAAGGCCCCAGGGAATCGGCACCTATGGATCAGGTGTTCTTTCCTTCAGTGTGAATTCACGGGGGAAATCTCTCCCTAAGGCTGGTCCACTCTTTCATTTACCGTATGCAAAATGCATGAGCTTTGCTGTGATAAAATGGCTGATGTGTTGTTTCTCAACTCAGCTTGGAAACCCTGAAGCCTTTCCTAGCTCATCTGTAGCCAAGATGTGAAAACAACTTTTTATAGGGATAAAGCAGGAATCAACATATTTTTTCAGCAGGGGGCCAGTCCACTGTCCCTCAGACCTTGTGGGGGGCCAGACTATATGTTGGACAAAAAATGATGGAAGAGCACCACGAGCCCCTGTGGCTGCTTACCTGTGTCTTGTGAGTGACAGGGGCTGGCGGTGGCGATGGCGGAGGGAGGATGAGCAGCGTGCGAAAGGGCTCCGGAGAGGGGCTGCTTAAAATGGTGGCCGCTTGAGCGCTGCTGCTGGTGGCACCAACAAACCCCAGCCCCCTTTCTCCTCTGGTAGAAAAAAGACAGTCACGGAACCGAGAAATTGCACAAAACAAATGAAATACCATGAAAATCCCTGAAACGAGAAGTAATCGACTAGAAATTGATCCCGTTAAGGCTTTGTTCAATTTTAGGTTTTTCTATTTTTTCCCTTAAAGTTTTTGATTTTTATTATTTAGTTTATTTCCATAAGACAATATTTCTAGTTCTCGTTTCAGGGATTTTTCTCGTTTCAGGGATTTTCACGGTATTTCATTTGTTTTGTGCCCCTTCCTCCTCTAGGCAGGGCAGGGAGAAGCCAGGAGGAGGGAGGGAGGAGGCGCCGCTGCTGCCGCCATGTGAGGGAGAGGGAGAGAAAGCGCGTGCTGGCAATCCATGTAGCGATTGCTGGACCATCTGCAGGCTGGATCCAGAAGGCAATTGGGCCTGATCTGGCCCACGGCCCTTGGTTTGCCTACCCATGGGATAAAGACATCCTTGCCCTGTCAATGTCCCTAGTGTGATACACAAGCAGAAACAAATCTCACACTGTTTGAGGCGTGTTTATGTGAACAGCTGGGAGGAAAGTGCTGGAAAACTGCAACTTTGCTGTGCTCAAAGGCAGTAATGTGGACAACACACCCTAAAGTGATTTTCCTACCATAAACTGTTCAATCAAGAAGTCTCTCTGTTTTTTTGGTGCTACCAGCTCCATTTCCACTACCACCGCCACCCAGACAAATTAAAGCTTTAGGGGGTTTACTTTATGATACTGTTCTCCCACCTTCTGCTGCAGGTACACATATGGGAAGCTTGTTCGTGGGAAAGTAGACCTACATGTAACTCGAGACGTATCATTTTACTTTTTTTATGATACGCCAGTGAGGCAACTCGATGCAATTCAAATGCACTACACAGGCCAGGTAAGCTAACTGAAGGGCTGAGACGACTGGCCATACTCCTGCCCTGAAATGCTATTCTGCTGCCCTTGGCTCTAAAATGAGAGTCCTTAACCAGCTGCCTTTGCCTCCAAATATAATTTTTCATCTCTGTTTCCTCAGACAGACAAGAATGGTTATGTTTCTTTCACAATTAATGCAACCGATTTAAAGCTGCCTGAGAGAGGCTATATGGATTTTGTTCAGCTTTCTGCGGAATTTGAAGAAGAAGGAACAGGTATAGAAATGGGGAAATAGAGGTTTTGATGTTTAGTAACCTTCCTTTGGGATGCGGGTGGCGCTGTGGGTTAAACCACAGAGCCTAGGACTTGCTGATCAGAAGGTTGGCGGTTCGAATCCCCGCGACGGGGTGAGCTCCCTTTGCTCGGTCCCAGCTCCTGCCAACCTAGCAGTTCGAAAGCATGTCAAAGTACAAATAGATAAATAGGTACTGCTCTGGCAGGAAGGTACACGGTGTTTCCGTGCGCTGCTCTGGTTCTCCAGAAGCGGCTTAGTCATGCTGGCCACATGACCTGGAAACTGTACACTGGCTCCCTCGGCCAATAAAGCAAGATGAGTGCCGCAACCCCAGAGTCAGCCACAACTGGACCTAATGGTCAGGGGTACCTTTACCTTTAACCTTCCTTTAGACCTCATACTCTTGTTTGATCTTCTCTTTCTCCCTTTCTACTTTCATGACATTTTTACAGATTTAAACAGTAGATTTGGGGGAGATGGGCATTGGTTATGTGTGGTGCATTTTCAGGGTCTCAAATCCTTCAAGTGTCCCTGTTTTCCAGGAACAGTCCCAGATTTACAGACGTCGTCCCAGTTTTTGATTTGATCCCAGAATGTCCTGCTTTTCCTTAGGACGTCCCTATATACATTGGAGAAGTGTTGGGGGGTATGGAGCTATCCAGCCCTCGAGCCATCTGAAGGCAGCCCTGAATAGGGAAGTTTTTTAATGTTTAATTGTGTTTTTATATATGTTGGAAGCTGCCCAGAGTGGCTAGGGCAACCCAGTCGGATGGGTGGGGTAAAAACAGTAAAATAGTAATAATCATAGAATCTTAAAGTTGGAAGGGACACCAACGGTCATCTAGTCCAACCCCCTGCAATGGAGGAATCTCAGATAAAGCATGCATGACAGGTGGCCATCCAACCTCTGTTTAAAAACCTCCAAGGAAGGAGAATCCACCACCTCTCGTGGGAGTCTGTTCCACAGCTGAACAGCTTGTACTGTCAGAAAGTTTTTCCGAGTGTTTAGTTGGAATCTACTTTCTTGCAACTTGAAGCCATTGGTTCGAGTCCTACCCTCCAGAGCAGGAGAAAACAAGTACCGGTATGCTCCCTCCTCCATGTGACGGCCCTTAAGATACAGTGGTACCTCAGGTTACAAACGCTTCAGGTTACAGACTCCGCTAACCCATAAATAGTACCTTGGGTTAAGAACTTTGCTTCAGGATGAGAACAAAAATCGCACAGCAGTAGCAGCATGGCGGCAGCGGGAGGCCCCATTAGCTAAAGTGGTACCACTAGTTAAGAACAGTTTCAGGTTAAGAACAGACCTCCAGAACGAATTAAGTTCTTAACCCGAGGTACCACTGTATTTGAAGATGGCCATCATATTTCCTCTCACTCTCCTCCTGCAAGAACAGTGACAGTAAGGTCACTGTTGTTTCTCTCTCCTACAATTTTTACCCATATACTGTCAAACTGCTTTTCATGCTCCAGGCCATAGATTTCTTCACAAGTGTACACATCCTTTATATACAATGCTGCTACTCCTCCCTGGTGTGTGTGTGTGTGTCACACAATTCCCACAGCTGCGCTGAGTCCGGATGTCACCTCTCTTTTTCAGGAGTGAAAGTCTCAGGAACCGGTGGCTTCTCTGTTGTCGCCAGAGTAGCAAGCGTGCAGTTCCTAAATCTCAATCCATTCTATAAGCATGGATTTCCCTACACTGGAAAGGTGAGGTCCTAAATACAGCTTTGCCCAATCTCTCTCTCTCTCAGCCAGACAGCTGATGAGACAGCTCAGTTGCGTAAAGTAGCTCAATATCTGATTGGAAGGTTGGGGAGAGGATGTTTTTAAAGGTGGTGCTCAAGGTTTGAAGAGTGGGGGCAGCAAAGAGATAAGGAAATAAACAAATATTTCACCTGGGAGGGTGTCCAGCGAGGTTTAAATGCTAATTTCTATATTCAAGCTTACATGACCAAAAGCCATGTATTTTAGGAGCATTTGTCAGATGTAAATTATAGAAAATGTTCTGAACCAAGACCACGCTTTTGTTTCTGTGAAGAGACTTGTGCCTTTGGTGTGCATACATACCTAGTTCCTCCTAGTGTGCAAAACTGTATCTGTCTGCTTGGAGGTCACCCTCACTGAGTTAAATGGGACTGACTTCCCAGCAACAGCATACAGGACTGCAGACTTAATCATATATTTAATTCAACTTTACTTGAAAGAGCCTCTTTTAACAAATTATATTTATATTTTGTCCAATTTAAGAAAGAGGAAAGTTGTTTCAGTAAATCCAGTTACTTCTTATAGCCCACCTAATTGCCATCAGAGGAGACTAACATGGCATTAATTCCCAGTTTGTTCTTGCAGATGAAATGCACCATCAACGATGCACCCTTCAAGAATGAGACGGTCTTTCTTACTGTCGATACCAATGACATGGAGACAAACATTCCTTACCGCACAGATGAGAATGGCGAAGTTGCTTTCTCCTTGGACACAACAGAATGGAAAGATACCCCGGTTTCTTTACGGGTGAGTCATGAGCATATTAGCAAAGGAGTAGCATTGTAGTGGCAAATTCAGAAGTGCAGAGCTACACCCTTTCACAGCTGTGCCCCTCCTAAATTTGTAAGTTTGTGGTTTTCTTAAGATGTTTAGCATGGATTGGGGTGTTATCATGGTTGGTTTGTATCCAAGCTCTGTTACCTTATTATGGGGGTGTGTGAAAAATTATTTTGTTGTTGTTGTTGTTGCTAGCAGCGTATAATTTTTTTTTCAGCATAATTTTTATTGATTTGCATGAATCATATTACAAAACAAACTATAGTATTCCACTTAATGTTCACATGGTTTACAAAATGACTTCCTTCAACCTTTCCACAAATCATCCGTATTAGTAAAAGCCAATAATTCCGCATTTCTTCTTTTGTAGTGCCGTTGATCATTCTGGTTCCTCTGTTTTCCTTTAGACAGTACCCTTTGCTTCTTACAGAGCTCCCTTAAAACCCACTAGTGTTATCTGACCATCGCTTAAATTTTCCAGATATTCCGTAAAACTTTCCCAATCTTTAATAAACCTCTGGTCTTTTATATATCTGATTTTCCCTGTCATCTTATCCATCTCCACGTAGTCTAATAGTTTTGATCTCCATTCCTCTATTGTCGGCAGACCCTCTAATTTCCAGTTTTTGGCTAACAGGACCCTTGCTGCTGTTGTTGCGTACTGGAATAACAAATAAAGGGTTTGTTTTGTTCCTTTTCACTTTTGCTTATTTATCCTATGCAAGTGCCTGCTGGAACTTTTGCAAATGAGCCTTAATACACTTTCCTTTTATCATTAACCTATGTCATCATTGACAACTCATCAGTACAATTAACTTTCCAATTTCTTTTGTATTTTAACCTCTGACGTGCATCTGGTTCTTTCAGTCACCAACCAAAAACCTTTGACCTATTGTTTGTTTCTGACGCCTCCTGCCCCTTTTTGCTTTCTAGGGCAGGTACACTATTTTAAAGCAGCCTGGGGCCATTTCCTTTGACTTCCTGGAGACAATACGGAATGAAGCTTTCGTATGGCTGATGCCCTTCTACTCAGAAAGCAACAGTTTCCTGGAGATACAGCATGTGGAGGAAGAGCTGCCCTGTGGAAAAGACCAGGAAGTGCTGGTGGATTACATCCTTGATCGGAAAGAGCTGGGCCCGGAAGCCGACCACGTAGATTTCTATTACTTGGTGAGTGTCTAGCAATTGGTGGAAACGCCTGGAGCGATATGAGAAACAGAAGCAAATCCTGTACAGGGGAGGAAAGGGAAAGAAAAAAAGGAAGAAGAAGAAAAATGCAAGCTTGAAGAAGAGACAATATTAAAGAAGGTGGGAAAGAATCTCAGCAGAGAGAGAGAAAACAGAAGACTAACAGGAAAACTGTGGGAATGTTCAGGGATGCAGGAGAGGATATATTGCTTGATTATATCCTTTCCAACTTGTGTTAACAATTTATACAATTTAGCAGAGTAACATTCCCCTTTTTAAACTTGCACAGCGGATGCGTTTGCTCAGACTTGCTAAAGCCTCTGAAATAACTATCCTTGGTAATTTCCCCTTTAGTCCCTCATAAAAAGATAGACATGACACAATCTTCTATAAAAGTATAAAAAGAGTTTACTCACTCACTCATTCTGTTCACAGATGGATCCCAGAAGGCAGACTTAAGTTACAAAAGTAATATACCTGGAATCTATCCCATAAAGAGACAGCTCCTTTGTCCTCTCTTGAGAGCACCTTAGGCTAAGCAGATGTTGCTTCTTCAACTAATGTAGTCAGAGAGATGGCGGCCTCCGCTGAGGTATTTTGTTACCTGCATAGGTGAGGCCACGCCCACCTCTGATCACATGTAGAGGAAGTCTGTCTCAGCCTAGGAGGAAACAGAAAGTTCTGACTGGCTGGTCCAGACATCCCCTTTTTATGTCCACTCTAGGGATGTTGTACTTGACTGCTCTTGTGTTTCACATCCCACAAAACCTGCTAAAAAGAGCTTTTCCTCAAGCAGAGATTTTTCTCAGACTTATGTTGACGGGGCACTTTGCCGCTGACTAATATTGACCTGAAAGAAGTAGAAAACTTGGGGAGGGGCAGAAACAAGACATCCTCTTTGTTGCACATTCATGGCCATTTATGCTCATGATCCTATTTGGGTGGCTGCAAGCAATCCCATTTCCAATACTGTTTGCACACTGCTTCACTTCCAATCAGTGCACATCCTCTAACTTCCTGCTGAAACCCCGTAACTTTATATACCACCAGTGTTCGGGTTTATGTTTTTTCTTTTGGTGTGCTATAGCCCCTCCAGACAGCAATAATGTGGAAGCATTGCAGAACAAACTAAAACAGAATAAATCCACCATCCTTAACACACCATTACTGTGTCAAGAACACACTGAGGAATATACCCCCAACAAAATACTACTGGGCTGGAGTGGCCCTTGATTTGCAGCAGATTTAATATCATGTGTAAGGGACGTGGGTAGCACTGTGGGTTAAACCACAGAGCCTAGGGCTTGCTGATCAGATGGTCAGTGGTTTGAATCCCTGTAATGGAATGAGCTCCCATTGCTCTGCCCCAGCTCCTGCCAACCTAGCAGTTCGAAAGCACGTCAAAGTGCAAGTAGATAAATAGGTACTGCTCCAGGGGGAAGGTAAACAGCGTTTCCATGCACTGCTCTGGTTCGCCAGAAGCAGCTTAGTCATGCTGGCCACATGACCTGGAAGCTGTACGCTGGCTCCCTCGGCTAATAAAGCGAGATGAGCGCCGCAACCCCAAAGTCAGCCACGACTGGACCTAATGGTCAGGGGTCCCTTTACCTTTACCTTTAATATCATGTGTGAAGTTTAAACCTGCATATATTCTCCAGAACATCCAAATATGAAAGTGTCAAGTGCCATAAGTGCTGTGTGTGTGTGTGTGTGTGTGTGTGTGTGTGTGTGTGTGTTGGGGAGGGGCAGACAGGTACGATTTAGGGGAAGTGGGCAAGGTTTGATGCAACTAACCTGAGGTTAAAGTAAATGGTAAAAGAGAGATCTAAGAGCAGGGGTCGGCAACCTGCTGCCCATGGGTCACAAGCAGCCCACAGGGGTCATTTAAACAGCCCACAAGCTGCCCCTGAACCGAGCCGCCTGCTCGATGAGTCCCTGTGTGCTGTGCTAAACCACTGCAATGCAGAGTGGGGACTCGCTTCCGCAGTGCTAGAAATCGTATCTGCGCAGATGTGATCCAGCCCCAGAGTGATCTCTGTGGGAGTGAACCGGCCCAGGTGAGGTAAACCTTTCTGACCCCTGTCTAAGAGTATTTGTTGTGGTTACTTTTTTAAACCTTGCAAGGCTGATATCAGTGTTATCAGTATAATATGAACAGGCCCGTTGCTTTTCAGAAGCAAAGGCATTTTGCTCTTAGCACGCACACCTAGTATATAGGGGTTTCAAAATCACAATAACAAGAAACAGGGAGCTTGCCAGACACAGAGATGCTGCCGAGGAAAAAGTTCGTGTGATCATCCCAGGTCACCTCTGTTCTCTCCTCCAGACCCGTCTGATTCCTGTCAGCATTCGTCTTCTGTCCTCTGGGTCTTGCTACAACTCTCTTACTTCTTCCTTCACTACCTCACTTCCATCTAAGCTCTGCAGGGGCGCTTTAGAAATAACATTGTGTGCGCACTGAAAGCAATAAAATAGAATGAATGCCATTCATTGTGTGGAAAGGGTGGGTGTCCGGACTAAGGCACCGGGACAGAGGTTTCCCCAATTAGTGCACCGTTCTCCCAATTAGCATTTTTCTTCTTCCATAGCTGCTTTTGCCATACTGGTGAAAATATATAGTTTTCAGTATTCCCTGACTCTCTGATCTGGTGCTCTCCTCCTCCTCTTCTTAGACAATTGGGTGATCCTGATCCCATATCTCCTGGGCTACAAGTAATTTGGCCCTCGGGTGTTCTCTCTAAAAATGCATAGTGTGAATAAGACAAATGTCTTTTCAGACACCTATATCAGACACGCAACTGCCATGGTATCTGTACTGTGACCACATCTTTCTCTCCCTCAAAACTCAAGATATCTCAAAATCTCACTGCTAGCCTATGGTCTTCCTACAGCAAAATCCATGACTCTAGTCTTTCCCTGTCTCACTCCCCTCTCCCCTTTTCAGTATCTCTAGTGCCAAA
This sequence comes from Podarcis melisellensis, assembly GCF_964234715.1. Taxonomy (NCBI): domain Eukaryota; kingdom Metazoa; phylum Chordata; class Lepidosauria; order Squamata; family Lacertidae; genus Podarcis; species Podarcis melisellensis. The sequence goes on along the minus strand of NC_138534.1, from coordinate 11,326,129 downwards.
GAGGTGAGGGCTGGCTCTTGCTTTTGTCCCTGGCCTAACATATTGTCTCTCTGCAGATTGTGTCCAAAGGGAAGATTGCCTTCAGTGGAAAGAAGCAGGTGCCAATTGGCCAGGATGAGAGTAAGTGGGAGAACTATGCTGTTCCATCAAATAAGCCTCATGGGAAGCACCAGGCGTTATCAAGATGAACATGCTTGGTGCGCCTGATCTGCCTGGTCTGGTGTTTCTTTCAGTTATTATTTATTCAATTTCAAACCCACCTTTCAAACAGGGCCATTTCAGATCTGCAAGGCAACCTATGATAAGAGCAGAATAAAATAATAACACCATGCTAAAAATACTATAAAATTTCAAATTAAGGTACTGTATCATATCAGACAAACATTGCCAGCAGCATGAGATCTAGTAAAACAATAGCACAAAACATGGTGCCTAAGAATTTATGTCTGAACTGAGTCCTAATGTTCTGCTTTCTTCTTTGGCCCATTACAATTATACAGCAGAAGATCTGAACTGACATGAAAAATCCCAAATAATCTCCCTATTTTAATTGTCCCTCCGTGTGTGTGTGTGTATTTGTGTTTACATATCATAAAAAGGTAAGGTTGTCATCACGCAGCAGTTTGCTTGGCTTCCAATAGGTGGCATTGCAAACTGCAGTGTGATCACAGCCTTCTGAGAGCTGCTGAGCTATCTTAGCAGCTTTGGAGTATGAGAAGAGAAACAGAGGCAGGAGACAAGTGGGCATTCCAGGGGCATTGGAACAGCTCTAAAGGTAGTAGGAAGGGGTGGTTTGGCAAGTTCTCAGGAGAGGGGGTGGGTGGATTTTGCAAGGTATAGAGGAGGGGTTGGTAGTTTTGGGGGTTGTGTGAGGAGAGGAAGCATGTTTGGCAAGGTGTAAGAGGCACGGGTGGCGCTGTGGGTTGAACCACAGAGCCTAGGACTTGCCGATCAGATGGTCGGCGGTTCGAATCCCCGCGACGGGGTGAGCTCCCATTGCTCGGTCCCAGCTCCTGCCAACCTAGCAGTTCGAAAGCACGTCAAAGTGCAAGTAGATAAATAGGTACCGCTCCGGTGGGAAGGTAAACGGCGTTTCCGTGCGCTGCTCTGGTTCGCCAGAAGCGGCTTAGTCCTGCTGGCCACATGACCCGGAAGCTGTACACCGGCTCCCTCGGCCAATAAAGCAAGATGAGCGCCGCAACCCCAGAGTCAGTCATGACTGGACCTAATGGTCAGGGGTCCCTTTACCTTTACCTTTAAGAGGCAGTAGGTTTGGTGAGAAGGTTGGGGTTTGGTGCAGTGTTGGCGAGTGAAGCAACACAAGCAGGGGTGCAGCCCCAGCTTGGAGAACATGTGCAGTGCTGGACATAACTTCCTGACACTGAGCAGAATTAAACCTTAGGAGCAATTCCTGAGGTTTTTCACTTGGCAAAGATCTCATTCTAAAGGTTTTGTTTTTAAGCAGTTGGTATCAGATCCACAGTCAGTGTCTTCAGGTAAGGTGAATTACCAAAGTGGACTGCTAGGCGGACCTAAACAGATGGAAACGGGTTTATTTTAGAACTCACCATGTGGTGCAGAACGGAATTTCTTCTTGGCAATAAACCAGTTATTAGGTTGAAGACATGAGGGTTGGAATACTCCTGCTAGGCGCTGGTGGGCTGGCTGCATTTGGGGTGGATCTCCTTGATTTTCTTTGCTTTACCACCATCTGGCAGAAGTGAGATTCACAGGGATGTTTTTTCTCATCCTGTAAGACATGGTTGCTCTCCTTCTCTTTCCTTTCCCACCATTCTCCCTTTCCCCTGATCCAGCTCTGAAAGGCACCTTCTCCCTCACCTTGTCTACGAGTTCTGACCTGGCACCCACAGTCAGGCTTCTGCTGTACGCTGTGTTTCTGGATGGCGAGGTGGCGGCTGACGTGGATAATTTCAGAATAGAGAAGTGCTTCAAACACAAGGTTAGTACATATAGTTCCTGGGACAGCAAAGTGGTGCACAGGGCAAGAAGGGAGCACATATTATACATATAGATTCAGGTAGGTAGCCGTGTTGGTCTGACGCAGTCAAAATATATTTTTAAAAATTAAAAAATTGTCCAGTAGCACCTTAGAGACCAACCAAGTTTGTTCTTTGTATAAGCTTTCATGTGCATGCACACTTCTTCAGATGCCAAGGACAAACTTAATTGGTCTCTAAGGTGCTACTGGACAATTTTTTTTAATTTTTTATATATATTATGCATATGTGTGGCTCAAGGCAGATGGGCTGAAAGTTCTATGATAGAGCCACCACTCTCCATATTTGCACCCATTTTGCTTTCTCACTAGGATGGTTTAAATCACAGACACACACACATTGGCAAGCATTAAAACAGTGTGTGACGTGCAGTGGTGTATGGCTATACTGTAGTGCTTTGCTAGTCCTGCTCAGCGTGACCTGAGCATTGTCCATCGCTGTGGCTGGAGAGAGCAACGTAAGATGGGGGAAAGGGCAGGAGAGTGCCAGAAGCCGCAAACTCAGCTGCCGCCACCTTCTCCCCAGTCCACTCCAGGGTGGTGTAGTGGTTAAGAGCGGTAGTCTCGTAATCTGGGGAACCGGGTTCGCGTCTCTGCTCCTCCACATGCAGCTGCTGGGTGACCTTGGGCTAGTCACACTTCTTTGAAGTCTCTCACCTCACAGAGCTGCTTTGAGACTCCTTCGGGTAGTGATAAAGCGGGATATCAAATCCAAACTCTTCTCTTCTTATTCTCTTCCACACCTGTCCTTGACCAGCTCCATTCTGGCCAACAATTGGCCACTTCTGTTCCTCTGCCTCTATTGTTAGCTCATTCTCTGAGCATCCAGCTGTAAGAGTTTTGCCACTGTAAGTAAGAAAGAAGGAAAGGAATACACTGGGGTGGTGTTTGCAAGGTGGATTCCAAGTAGGAAATGCACAGAGATCCTTGGGATGCAGCATTTAAAAATAAAGCAATCAATGTATGTGGAACAATCCTGCGGTACACTGGAGCATTGTATTATGTACAGTGGTACCTCAGGTTAAGTACTTAATTCGTTCTGGAGGTCCGTACTTAACCTGAAACTGTTCTTAACCTGAAGCACCACTTTAGCTAATGGGGCCTCCTGCTGCTGCCACGCTGCCGAAGCACGATTTCTGTTCTCATCCTGAAGCAAAGTTCTTAACCTGAAGCACTATTTCTGGGTTAGCGGAGTCTGTAACCTGAAGCATATGTAACCTGAAGCGTATGTAAACCGAGGTACCACTGTATTTTAAGCACTGACAAAATGAACAAGGATTGCTCTGCACTTCGGTTCCCAGACATGGTAAAACTTACAATCTCTGGATTTCTGCAAATATTAACTTTACACACACACACACTTCCTAAATTAAGTACAGCCGTACCTTGGTTTTCGAACAGCTTAGTTCTTGAACGATTGGCTCCCGAATGTCGCAAACCAAAAAGTGACTGTTCCAGTTTGCGAACTATTTTTGGAAGCCAACGGGGCTTCCTGCAGCCAATCAGAAGCCACACTTTGGTTTTTGAACGTTTTGGAAGTCGAACAGACTTCCGGAATGGATCCCATTTGACTTCCAAGATACGACTGTAATGCTGTTGACCATGGTTAGGCTGGGTTTCACTGGAGTTGAAGATGTAGGGTAACACATAATCACCAGCAACGTTACAGATCACCCCTCTGAAATAATAGTGTGTTTCACACCTGAATAAATAGCACTGCAATTATGGTGAAAAATTTTTAAAAGTAAAAGTAAAAAAAATCTAGATGACGTGACAATAGTGGGGAAACATAAATGCAAATGAATGCAGTGTTCACAGTAAACATCATCTAGATCAGTCAGTGCAGCCTAAAGGTAAAGGTACCCCTGCCCGTACGGGCCAGTCTTGACAGACTCTGGGGTTGTGCGCCCATCTCACTTAAGAGGCCAGGGGCCAGCGCTGTCCGAAGACACTTCCGGGTCACGTGGCCAGCGTGACATCGCTGCTCTAGCGAGCCAGAGCCGCACACGGAAACGCCGTTTACCTTCCCGCTGGTAAGTGGTCCCTATTTATCTACTTGCACCCGGAGGTGCTTTCAAACTGCTAGGTTGGCAGGCGCTGGGACCGAGCAGCGGGAGCGCACCCCGCCGCAGGGATTCGAACCGCCGACCTTTCGATCGGCAAGTCCTAGGCGCTGAGGCTTTAACCCACAGCGCCACCTGCGTCCCTGTCAGTGCAGCCTGCTGCCCTCCAAATGCCTGGGGCTGATGTGAGCTGTAGTCAAAAACATATGGAAGGAGGGCACCAGGCTGATCTAGATTCTATATAAAAACTGAGTGAATGAGTGGAGATAAATAGTAGTCTTCCCTCTGCATCTTTTCTCTCTTTGGTGTTCTAAATTATTGCTTTCCAGTTCAGGTTTTCCATCTGAAAATCTGTCTCCATCTACAGGTGACTCTGGGCTTCTCTGAGACAGAGGAACTTCCAGGAGCAAAGGTCAACCTGCAAATCGAAGCTGCCCCTGGTGCACTGTGCTCTCTCCGTGCTGTGGACAAAAGCGTCGCGCTGAAGGAAAATGCAACACTGACCCCAGAGGAAGTAAGAAAGCTCATCCTTCCCACTTAGACTCAATCAATTCCACTATTAGTGCCTCTGATAAGGCCTGATAAGTTCTGATGGATGCAATAATGGAATACTAAATGGTTTAGTTTTTGTAAAATATGCAGGGATTTATGATATGCAAAATGATCAATAGAAAGAGAAGAAGGGAAGTCATTAATATTTTAAGATTGTTTAAATGAGTTTTTTAAATTGTAAAACAGAAATTTAATAAAAATTACATTTAAAAAAAAATAATAATTCTACTATTATTAATTCCAGTATTATTCCTCCTCTACCATTGACCTAAAAAAAGAGGCAGGCTACATTATAGTACAGGAAGAACACTTGTCAACCCCAATACCATTTTGTGGAGATAAGTTCCTCTGTAGTTAATAGGGGTACCAGAATGAATATAAACACAGCAGATACCACAGCTTAATCCCAAGAATGAAATTAAATGGGCGTGATCTGGAGTAAGATGGAATGAAATTCAAGGTTATGCATTTTGGGATAAAAAATGTTCATATCAATTGTGGGACTTGTTAACTAGTCAGCTCAAACTAAATCCAGAAATCTCTGCTTTCAGGTGTATAAACATATTGAGTCTAGTCTGATTGGCTCCAGAGGGTTTTACTTTGACCTGGAAGACTTTGAGCCATATCCTTGTCTACCTTCTGAAGGTCCAAAGACAAAACGGTCCATTATGGCCCCCTGGTTCCAAACCCAGGCTGATGCCTACAGCCTGTTCAAAGTGAGTACCATCTGTTCCTAATCCAGTCTTCTCTGTTTTGGGTTGTCAATGGCATACATTCTGATGGTTCCCAGGATCATTAAATAAGGAGGAGCTTCCAGGGTTTGTCCTGTGATTTACAGCTCGTGGTTTTTCTGGGACTGTTAAACTACGAGCCCAGATTCAGATGACACACTAAACCAATCTATAGATAAGCTCAGCGCAGCAACAACTGAGGAGCAAAGAGAACTCAGTGAGTCAGGAACTCTCTAAAGCTTGCATTTTGCAGGTATGTCATATAATCTGGATGCCATATAATTGTAACAGAGACGGAGATGGTTGAGGCTAGTGCATCATCTTGTCATGTTGCTTGAAAGCATGTTGTTTGTCATGCTTTCTGCTTGTGCGTGCTGAGAATGTAGATAGTTTCCTTGAAGGGATGAAGCCTACCAGCTGATCCTGGCCCTTCTTGGCTAGTGAAATCTGCCAGACCTGGGCAGGGATGTGGACTTCAGAAGTCCTCCTGAAGACTTATTTCCAGTCTGGCTTCAGACTCAGTTTTGGAACTGAAAAGGACTTTTCCTGCTTCTCTTGGATCTTTCAGCAGCTTTCAGTACTATCAACCATGGTATCCTTCTGGACCACTTGTCCAGTCTACAGCAGCTCCAGTTCTTCTTGGAGAATTGGTCTCAGTTATGGAGAATTGGTCTCAATTATGCCTCACTTTTCCACCTGCTTGTCCCAGGAGAGCTGTTGAAATTATGAATCAGTGTTTGGAGACTGTACAAGGTTGGAAAAGTGTAAACAATTGGAATTTAATCTGGACAAGACTAAGGTGCTGTTGGTGCTTCTTGGGAAAGCTCATATGATGGTGTTGGCCAGGGATGCCTTATTACCAGCCTCATCTGTTATGCTAGCTGTCACCCTATTTGGAGAGCACCAAATTTACTATTGTTGTCCATGCACTAGTGACTTCCAGGCTAGACAAGTGCAGTGCACTCTTATTTTGAGGATGGTTTAGAAACCTCAACTATGGCAGAATGCAACGGCCTGACTACTAGTTAAGGCTGAGTGGCTGAATATTGTGCCACTAAGGCAGGGGTAGGTAACCTAAGGCCCGTGAGCCAGATGCAGCCCAGTCGCCTTCTCAATCTGGCCCACGGATCAGCGTGTTTTTACATGAGTAGAATGTGTCCTTTTATGTATCTCTGGGTTATTTGCGAGGCCTGCCTGGTGTTTTTACATGAGCAGAATGTGTGCTTTTATTTAAAATGCATCTCTGGGTTATTTGTGGGGCATAGGAATTCTTTCATTTCCCCCCCCCCAAAAAAAATATAGTCTGGCCCACCACATGGTCTGAGGGACGGTGGACCGGCCCACGGCTGAAAAAGGTTGCTGACCCCTGCACTAAGGTATTTCCAGGCCAAGTTCAAAGTCCTGGTTATGACCTTAAAACCCATTAATGATGGAGGACCAGGTTCTCTTAAGGACTGCCTGCACCTGTTACAATCTGCCCATACTTTAAGATCCTATTTGGAGATTTCTTGAGTTGCCAGTCTGTGCAAATAATTAGGCTGATGGACACACACAACAGGGCCTTTTCAGAAGTGGCCCCACAATTATGGAATATGTTTCTAAGTGAGATCAGGCAAGCATTAAGGCCCATTGCTCATTTTTAATGGGCCTTAATGACCCTTTTTATCATGAATTTGGGAAGCTAATCTGGATTATCAGTGGTGGCAGTTGTGGTGATGGCTGTTTTAGAGCTAGATGAGCTATTTTGTTGGTTTGTATGTTCGCAGGATAGAATTGGATGTTTTAATTTTTCAACTGCCTTTCCTGTTGGGTTTTATGAATTTGAGAGGCAGCTTGCCTGAAAAGTGGTCTATAGGCCATTCAAATAAAAATAAATAAATTGTGTTCCACAAAGAACAAGGGGGGGGGGGAAACATGATACAATGCACATGAAGTGGGAAGCATAACACACCAGTGTGTTTCTGTGAAACGTGTGCCCATGTGCCTATAAATCTGGAGCTACATTTTGTAATCTTAAAAGAGGAGTGGGCCTCTGTTTTGTGGTCTCTATGTGCATTCTTGTAACGTGGGAATATAAAGTAGTGACCTAAAAATGTCAATTTCAGAGTCTTCAGAGAAATCGTTTTCCTTGAGGCAAAGATATGAAGCCAACAGTGCCAAAAATATTGCCTAGCTGATCTTGATGAGAGCTAAATGAGCTTTCAGATAAACCTCATCTCCTCCTCTATTTCCCTTGATTGACACCTGAGCAGAGATTAATGTTGTAACACAACGTAATATGCAGCGTGTGAGTCTCAAATCATTTCTGTGGAATTGTGGGTCAAACCTTGTACACATCCATTATTGGAACGCAGAGCATTTTGCAATGATTTCCCTGCCAGAGATTCAAATGGCCTTGCCTCATAGAATTTTTCTTTCATTTCATGTTGCTCTCATATGCCATCCCTCACTTTTCTCTTTGATTTTTACAGCAATTAAATATGAAAGTTATAACCAACACCAAAATTAAGAAGCCAGTGTCCTGTGGATTGCCAGAAAGGACACCTGTTCTCTATAGCTTAGGTGAGAATCACAATCATAATTTGACAGTTTCTCAACCGGAGCCTCCCTTTGGCAGGGTGGGATATCTACCTTTCCTTTTATTGAACCCTTGGCTAGAGACAGATCATGCTTTTAAAGAGCTGTATAGGTTTTTGAAGCATTGCAGAAGTGCAAGCATGCCAAATCTGTGAACAGAAATAATTATGGGAGGAATTTGCAAATATTTATCATGGGAAATGATTGCCCTATTATATTACCTTCAGATTCCAGGATGGGGTGGATTTCCATTCCCAGTTCTCTGCTGCTTGACCGTCTTTGATTTCTGCTTCTTTGATTTCTGCAAAGGAGTAGGAGTAGGTGGCATTGCACCGGGTGCGCCTAATGTTGCTTCCAGGAGTGAAGCGGTGCCTGAGGCTTTTTCTTCGGTCCCCGGGAAAGCAGAGGAAGCCAAACCCAGGACGTACTTTCCAGAGACTTGGGTTTGGGCTCTGGTCCCTGTCAAGTAAGTAAAACTCTGCTGGGGAGGGAACCAAATGCCATGGGGGAACAGGAAGTATCTTGCTTGGCCATCACTCATTTAGCCCTCGCCTTTTGCTCCATGCTTCCCAGGCACAGACCCACAATCTAAAGCTCCTTGTGCAAGCCTTTGCTATTGTTTGGTTTTGTTGCTCTGGAGCTTTTTCCACCAAAAACTCGGTCTTTAAAGTTGAAGTGCAACAAACATCTATTTGGGTTTTCTGAGGCTTGATGTTTGCTCCGATTTGACATTTTGCTCTTCTTCTTCTTCCACTCAGCTGGCATTATCTTAAGGCTGTATTTTGTATTGTACATTGGCATTTTATATAATAATTTCAAAAATGCATCTTTCTAATGTTTCTCTGAAAGCCTGCCCAGTGCCAGAAGTTTATGCTTATATCACTTACGAACCAGAGGTGTGCATTTGTAATTTTGTGGGGCTCGGATGGTGTCATTATACTGCTCATTATCATGCAGTATATACTTGCTCTACGGGAGCACAGGGGGCAAGGGGGGAACTCTAGTAAAGTGGAAAATTCCACATAAATAGGCAACTGTTCTGTTCTTCCCACTGATTGCAAGTTTGTACCAACAGCGGGGGGGACGTGGGTGGCGCTGTGGGTTAAACCACAGAGCCTAGGACTTGCCGATCAGAAGGTCGGTGGTTCGAATCCCCGCAACGGGGTGAGCTCCCGTTGCTAGGTCCCTGCTCCTGCCAACCTAGCAGTTCGAAAGCACGTCAAAGTGCAAGTAGATAAATAGGGATCGCTCCGGCGGGAAGGTAAACGCCGTTTCCATGCGCTGCTCTGGTTCGCCAGAAGTGGCTTAGTCATGCTGCCCACATGACCTGGAAGCTGTACGCCGGCTCCCTTGGCCAATAAAGTGAGATGAGTGCCGCAACCCCAGAGTCGGTCACGACTGGACCTAATGGTCAGGGGTCCCTTTACCAACAGCGGGAGCGCAGACCTCTCTGTAATATATCCTGAAGAAGGTTTCTCTTTTGTTGAGGCCCACAACATTTTCATAAACACCAATGGCAGAGAGTATAAATTCTTATACTGCCATCTCCAAATTCCTCTATTCTAACTGAGACCTAGCACAGAACTAGAGGCTTGGTTAAACTCATATTCGGAGGTCTGCTCCTCTGACCAAACAAACTTATATTCTGGTGATATTGGTTTTGCCTTAGCAGTGAATGACTCAATTTTCTTGTCACTGAGGGAGTGACCTCTCTTCCTGTTCTTCAGCGAGGAGGGGAAAGCAACTTACCCGGTCACTGCTCCGGACACGATCACGGAGTGGAACGCTGATGCCTTCTGTGTGGCCGACATTGGCTTTGGACTCGCCCAGCAAGCCAAGTTCCGGGTCTTCCAGCCGTTTTTTGTGGATATGAGCCTGCCGTATTCTGTGGTCCGTGGGGAGACCTTGCTGCTAAAGTCCACTGTCTTCAATTACATGAAGGAATGTATCCAGGTTAGTGTCCATTGAGAACAAGCAAACAAGCTTCCCTTATATGTGTATCCAGAAAGAAAGGGATGGGGGGAACCCCACAAGATAGAGATGGAGGCTGGGGGGCTGGACCTCACCAGGGCCTTGCCCGTCCTACACCTGCACTCACCTGTCTCTCCCAAGGGACAGGTCAGTACTTTTCCCTCCTCCCCCCAACCACTCTGCGTTCAGTGTTGAGGGGACAGCTTGCATTTCTTGCTGTGGGTGAAGAAGCAGAAGCTCCACTTTGGATGTGCCACAGAAGTGTGGACAACAGGAAGCACAAGGCAGCCCATCCCCTTCATGGCAGAAGAGGTCCATAGAGCACATTCCCTCCTCGCCCCCCAGTCCTGGGAACCTGCAGTTCTCCTCCCACATCAACCCCTGAGTGTGCTTTAAATGTGTGGTGTGTGCACAGCCCCATATGCAACACAGCCTTATTGCTGCAAGAGACCAGAAGAGGCCAGAAAGCCACCCAGTCTGATCTGCTGCCAAGGCCTGGGGATGCCCATCTGCTGCCCCCTTCCTCTTCCCCACAGCCGCGATTCAGACCACCAGCTGAAGAGCTTCATGAGGGGCTCACAGAGGAACAGCCATGAGGGGTTTGTGTGAGGAAGCCAAGCCACCCACTCGTAATCCTGAGGGTTTTTGCAAATGGCATAGAGTTCTTCCTATAAACTTTGTTGAGTGAATAAATCTCGCCAATCTGATCTGGGGTGGCATTCCCCACATGTTAATATGGTGCCCCCAAAGCTCAAGGAGACCCCAAAGCTCAAGGAGGTCTTACTGGGAACAGTCTACACCCTACTCAGCTTCCCAATGTGGGGCACCCTAGGCATGGGGGTCTGGATCTCACTCCTAGCATAGGGCCACCTCCTGTGCTGCCCGTGCCTCTTCTCTGAATGTTTTCCCCTTGCCTTGGATTCGCTGCTCTGCCTGCTTCACGAAGGTCATTTTGCTGCATCTCCCAGGTGAGAGTGAAGCTGCTGGAGTCTCAGGAGGTGGACGTGAAGCCATGCCCAGCCTGCCAGTTCAGCACGTGCCTCTGTGCTGAGGAGGCCCACACCTTCTCCTGGAATGTGACGGCGACTCAGCTGGGTGAGGTTGAGGCACCTGAATGGCTGGGAGGAGACTTGCGGCTGCCAAGTGTCCCTCTGTTTCTTCCCCAAAGACCTTGTCATCTGAGGACACTTGGCAGAACCAACGGATTCTTCTGTTTGGAAGCCAAGCAGGCATTTAGTGGAATGTGGAAAGTAATAAAAATGCCCCCTGCTGAATGTGCTATGGGTTTGTTTCCTCCCCATCCAAGATGGCGTCCCTCCCCAATTTCTGCTAATGGCAGCTGTGCATCAGGGCAGATTTGGGGACTAGGCTACAAAGGAGAGGTTGGGGGTCCATCTCCATTCAAGAACCCTCTATAATAATAATAATAATTTATTATTTATACCCCGCCCATCTGGCTGGGCTTCCCCAGCCACTCTAGGCGGCTTCCAATAAAAATATTAAAATACTGTACTACATTACTATACTCCGACCTCTGTCCCCTACATCAGCCTCTTCTCCTCCCAGAGCTCCTGGCACTCATCATGGGTCTATGCCAATTTTGCCTTCCTCTAGGGCACGTCAATCTCTCGATCACCGCCGAGGCAGAGGAGACACATGAGCTGTGTGGCAATAAGATTTCGACCACACCTGCACGAGGCCGGTCAGACACAGTGGTCAAATCCATGCTGGTCAAGGTCAGTGTCTATGTGGCCTTCAGCCCCTGGTGTCCAACTTTGGCTCACAGCTATCAAGTGCCAGCAACTGATTCAGAACTCTGGGTCTCTCCTAAACAGGTTTTTTTTTTAGGGGGGGGGAGAGAATTGTATTCATTGGGTGCTGGGCAGGAGAGGGCCTTTGTATTTTTGCACAACCTCCCTGTTTCCAGGTCTAAGGCGATGTCAACCAGGGGCTGTGATCAGTTGGAAGGCCTGGCGATTGTGAGAGCTCTTACACAGAGCAGGGGAAAGGCAGAGAAGGTAGAAGGAGATTATTCCCCTGAGAGAGCAGCCCCACTCACCCTCCCATTCTCTTTTCCTCCCACAGCCAGAAGGCGTCCTTGAAGAAGAGACCCACAATGCCTTCCTCTGCTCTTCAGGTGTGCTTAGGCTGCATCCCTTGCTCAGGGCAGCTTGGCTTGTGATGGGGCCCCAGAGAACGCAAGTTGGAGAGAAGAAGAAGTGTTGCTCTGCTTGTCATTGGGCTGGAGACGTGTCTCTTCCCTAGGGCAGTAGCGGGATGTAAAAGAGACCCAAGACACACACTCTGTCTCTCTGCTTGCCAAGGGGAGTAGGGATGGGATGGAGAGGGGGCGGAACAACAGCTGAGAGAACATAGTGGCTAAAAACAGACTCACTGAGCTAGCAAGCTCCTAGTCCCATCTTCACTGTGTGCAAGTCTAACTGCAGATTATGACCACTTGGTTAGTGTTTTCAACTGCATTAATTCCTGTTCTTCATCTCCTTTCAGGGGATCCAGTTCACGATGAGGTTTCTCTAAAGCTGCCTGGAGCTGTTGTGGAGGGCTCTGGCCGAGCTACTGTCTCCTGCATTGGTGAGGAAATTTGCCCCCACATTTCTTCCCCATCTCTGGCCACATGAGAGATGAGAGTCCATTACAGATATTCAAACCACACAGAACAAAGATGGATAAGAGAGAGGGGCAGCCTGGGGGCAGGCTCCGTCCTGTGCACATTCCTTTAGCGTCAGAGGAGAGCCAGCACAATCAGGAATCCCGGGGTCTTGATCATAATCTCTATATGTTTAAATAAAAGTGCATAGTGTTGGAGGAGAGCCTGTTGTCTCCACATGCACATTAAACAAAAGTAATGTCCCCCACACAACCTCCAAGGCAAAAACATGCTTTAAAGGATATTCCAGATCAGATGCCCATGTTGATGCCTGACAAGGCCTTGGATGCATGGGGACTTCTTGACAAGTTTGGCCGTGCAGATGCTGGGCTTATCCAAGCAGATTTTATTGGACATAGTTTTAGGTGGCAGGTTGCTAGCATAATTTTAGGTGGCAGGTTGCTAGCAGAGAGGAGATTTTTCCTAGATTCTCTTCAGGAGTTTGGGGAAAGGGCTCACAACGTTTTCTTCCATCGTTTTGTCAACATCCAGGAGACATTATGGGTGCTGCGCTAGAAAACATAGACCAGCTACTTCAAATGCCCTTTGGCTGTGGTGAGCAGAACATGGTAAAATTTGTTCCCAACATCTTTGTCCTCCAATACCTGGAGAAAACGAACCAAGTGACTCCTGAGATCAAAGAGAAGGCAATAGAATACATGAAGAGTGGTGAGTAGAGCATTTCTCTGTCACAAAAATGAGGAGAGGGTTGGCATGGACTGTGCAGATAGCAAAGGGGGATGGAATAGCGGTGCTATTTTTCTAGAAAAAGCCCCATATATACCAGCTGTTAATTGCAAGGATAGGATACAAAGGAGAGCCACTGTGATGTAGCGTTTAGAGTGCTGGCCTATGTGCCTGTCCTTGTTTACTGTGCCTTCTGGCAATTTCCTCACTGTGAGAAGTGAGGTTACAGGGAACCAGGCAGAGGGCCTTCTCGGTAGTGGCGCCCGTCCTGTGGAACGCCTTCCCATCAGATGTCAAGGAAATAAACAACTGCAGTGGTACCTTGGTTCTCAAACTTAATCTGTTCCGGGAGTCTGTTTGACTCCCCAAACGGTTCAAAAACGAAGGCATGGCTTCTGATTGGCTGAAGGAGCTTCTTTCACTCAATCGGAAGCCACATCGGGCATTCAGCTTCCGAAAAACGTTTGCAAACACTCACTTCTGGGTTTGCGACGTTCAGGAGCCAATTCGTTTGGGAGCCAAGCCATTCAAATACCAAGGTACCACTGTATCTGACTTTTAGAAGACATCTGTAGGCAGCCCTGTTTAGGGAAGTTTTTAATATCTGATGTTTTATTGCGTTTTTAATATTCTGTTTGGAGCTGCCCAGAGTGGCTGGGGAAACCCAGCAAAACAGGCACGGTAGAAATATTATGATTACTACTACTACTACTACTACTCACTGCAGGGACGCGGGTGGCGCTGTGGGTAAAAGCCTCAGCGCCTAGGGCTTGCCGATCGAAAGGTCAGCAGTTCAAATCCCCGCGGCGGGGTGCGCTCCCGTTGCTCGGTCCCAGCGCCTGCCAACCTAGCAGTTCGAAAGCACCCCCGGGTGCAAGTAGATAAATAGGGACCGCTTACTGGCAGGAAGGTAAACGGTGTTTCTGTGTGCTGCGCTGGCTCACCAGATGCAGCTTCGTCACGCTGGCCACGTGACCCGGAAGTGTCTGCAGACAGCGCTGGCCCCCGGCCTCTTAAGTGAGATGGGCGCACAACCCTAGAGTCTGCAAGACTGGCCCATACGGGCAGGGGTACCTTTACCTTTTTTTTACTACTCACTGCATCTAGCAAACCAGCCTCATTAAATTGCACATTCCCAAACTGATAGTACTGATTCTTCCCTGTTTCCTGTAGGGTACCAACGTGAGCTGCTCTACAAACATGACGATGGCTCCTACAGTGCCTTTGGGAAGAGCGATGCTGAAGGCAATACCTGGTGAGTAAGCTCAGCTGGTGCCAGTTGGGCAAAGGTGTGGCTGTTGCTTTGAGTGGGTCTGAGACTGGAGCTGATTCTCCTCCTCCGCTTTCTCTCCCGCTCTGCAGGCTGACTGCTTTTGTGGTTAAGGCCTTGGGCCATGCAAATGCCTACATCTCTGTTGATGAGAAGCACATTCAGGAGGCTGTAGGCTGGCTGGGGAAGCACCAACTTCCCAGCGGCTGCTTTGAAAGTGTGGGGAGGCTCTTCAACAATGCCCTCAAGGTAAGAGCACTGTGAATTATGATAACAGCATCATACTTTTACAAACGTTTGGTTCCTCCTCTCTGCTGAGCAGTAGCAAACCTACAGGGGGTTCCAGGGCCTGTGATCCTTTGGAGAATTGAGACGTGTCAAAGACTCTCGTGGCTTTAAGAAATATGGTTTATCCACCTACTTCCACTTTTCGTCTGCATGGAAGGAGACCAGATCTTACAGTATGGTCACTTCAAGAGGGTCTTGTTCTCCACAGCAGTGCAGCCATGGAGTCCAAGACATCTCCCCAAGCCAGCCTCCCCAAAATGGATCCCACTCTTTCTTCTTCCCAGAACATCCTGCTAAAAACTCTCTTTTCCTGTCACCTCACACCCCGTTACCCTAGCAACCTTCCAAACCCCCAGTCTCTGTTCACGCCTCAGGGCAAGAGAGGGGCAGTTCTCTGGCATTGCCAATGGCTCTCAATGGTCCTGATCTGTTTCTTAATGACCCTGGCTTGGTCTGGTCATATTGCACAAGCTAGCTTAGGGATTCCTCTGATGCCCTGTGTATGAAGCTTCTTGAACATGCTGCTAAAGCCATGACAGATATTCGTGGTAAAAAGGTAAAAGGTCAAGGTCAAGGACCCCAGGACAGTTAAGTCCAGTCAAAGGCGACTATGGGGTTGTAGCACTCATCTCACTTTCAGGCCAAGGGAGCCAGTGTTTGTCCACAGCTTTCAGGGACATGTGGCCAGCATGACTAAACTGCTTCTGGCGCAACAGAACACCATGATGGAAACCAGAGCGCACAGAAATGCTGTTAACCTTCCCACCACAGCGGTACCTATTTATCTACTTGCACAGGTGTGCTTTCAAACTGCTAGGTTGGCAAGAGCTGGAACAGAGCAACGGGAGCTCACCCTGTCACAGGGATTCAAACCGCCAGCCCTCCGATCGGCAAGCCCAAGAGGCATAGTGGTTTAGATCACAGCACCACCCACGCTTATTCATTGTAGTACCAAGCAGCACTTTGTTGTTGTTGTTTGGTCGTTTAGTCGTGTCCGACTCTTCGTGACCCCATGGACCAGAGCACGCCAGGCACTCCTGTCTTCCACTGCCTCCCGCAGTTTGGTCAGACTCATGTTTGCAGCTTCGAGAACACTGTCCAACCATCTCGTCCTCTGTCATCCCCTTCTTCTCGTGCTCTCCATCTTTCCCAACATCAGGGTCTTTTCCAGGGAGTCTTCTCTTCTCATGAGGTGGCCAAAATATTGGAGCCTCAGCTTCATGATCTGTCCTTCCAGTGAGCACTCAGGGCTGATTTCCTTAAGAATGGCTAGGTTTGATCTTCTTGCAGTCCATGGGACTCTCAAGAGTCTCCTCCAGCACCATAATTCAAAAGCATCAATTCTTCAGAGATCAGCCTTCTTTATGGTCCAGCTCTCACTTCCATACATTACTACTGGGAAAACCATGGCTTTAACTATACGAAGCAGCACTACATGTATAATAAAA
The DNA here is from genome assembly GCF_964234715.1 of Podarcis melisellensis. Taxonomy (NCBI): domain Eukaryota; kingdom Metazoa; phylum Chordata; class Lepidosauria; order Squamata; family Lacertidae; genus Podarcis; species Podarcis melisellensis. The sequence goes on along the minus strand of NC_138534.1, from coordinate 11,309,857 downwards.
TAAACAGTGTCTGTCAGAACACCTGCATTGGCACTTGTCCAAAAAAAACATGCTCACCTCAGAAAACTCTGCCTCTTTTTGTGCTGTTAATGTAGACATCCATTCCCAGAAACTTGGAGCAAAAATCTCTGTACACCTGAAACAGGAAGCTGATAGGTAAAGGTAAAGGGACCCCTGAACATTAGGTCCAGTCTTGGACGACTCTGGGGTTGCGGCGCTCATTTTGCTTTACTGGCCGAGGGAGCCGGCATACAGCTTCCAGGTTATGTGGCCAGCATGACTAAGCCACTTCTGGCAAATCATAGCAGCACACGGAAACACTGTTTACCTTCCCGCCAGAGCGGTACCTATTTATCTACTTGCACTTTGTGCTTTCAAACTGCTAGGCTGGCAGGAGCTGGGACCGAGCAACGGGAGCTCACCCCGTCGCCGGGATTCAAATCGCTGACCTTCTGATCAGCAAGCCCTAGGCTCTGTGGTTTAACCCACAGCGCCACCCACGTCTTTTTTACTTGGAGTAAAAATCTCTGTACACCTGAAACAGGAAGCTTATATAAGCCCATAAATCCGTCCCCAGGTTAGACCATGCTGGTGCTCTCTTAGTAAAGGGGTCCAGAGGAGCAATCGTTAGCAATGCTCCTGTTGTCTTTTGTCTTGAGAAGTGCAAGAAGGGAGCTGCCTGTCCTCTCTCAGCATCCTTGCAAGGTCAGCAGTGGAGGCTGAGGGTCACTCCCACCCTGCAATTGCATTTCTCCGTCAGGCAGAATTGCAGAAGAAGGCAGCTTGCTATTTCCTTCCTGCGAAACAGCAGTAGCTGATGAACAACCAAGGCTCAGTATGTTCTGGTGCCTTTGTCAGAAAATCTCGATTAACAGAAAGAAAACAAATTATAATCAATGTAGTTCTGCAAGATCTCTCTCCTGCTTCCTGTGCTGCATGACCGATTCTTCCTGACTAAGGAATGTTTTGGCCACTCCTTGTATAAACTTCCTTGGGGCGTGGGCGATACCTTGAAATTACCTTTCCTGACATTTAAGGTGGGAGTTTCACACAGACAGGAGTGAATCACATTGGTGCTTATAAGTGATGCTTAAAATAGTCATATACTCAAGGCCTGATCATTGCTTTCCAAACTGTGAGGAAATGGCTCTCATAGTCCTCTGGCTTGACTTCTCTCTTCCATTCTTAGGGCGGTGTGGATGACGACTTCTCACTAACAGCTTACATTGCTGCCTCATTGCTGGAACTGGGCAAGAATGTAAGTCCCTCTGGCTTTCCCTCTGGGCCTTCCGCATTAGTCCTTTGTTAACCCAGGATCCAAAGGATGAACTTTATAAACAAGGAATAGATGTGTATACTGAAATAGACACATGGGCTGTGTGCACATTCAAAGGACATTTCCCACCTCAAATAATTCTGGGCCCTGTAGTTTGTTAAGGGTTGCTGAGAATTCTAACTCTTTGAGGGATAGAGTTAGAATTGCCCAGATTTCTTCAAGGAAAAGAATGCGCTTTGAGTGTGCTTTAAAGATATTTATACATGCCACCCCAATCTCCATGCAGCAAGAGATTCCTGGGGTTCAAGCACTTGCCCAGAGGTCAAATTCCTTGGAATGAAGGTCAGTGGGGACTGTCTTTAGGATATACAGTTCTTTTTACCTATATGTACAACCTGAGCATAGGATGGAGGAGCATTAACACCCCAAAATATATTGCTTCTACATTAGTGCGAGCTTTGGAAGCAGAACAGAGCAAGCATGTCTGTGTGTGTCCGTTTCTAGCAACTCGCACAGAACTCTCTGGTTGCTGATTGGCTGCTCCTGCAGGCCAGTCAGGTCGCTGATTCACTTCCACCTGGAGCTGGATTGGGTGACTCCTGAGGACCAATCAGTCTCTCTGTTTAGGGGAGCTTTTAATGTTTGATAGGTTATTGTATGTTAGTGTATTATTGGAAGCCTCCCAGAGTGGCTGGGGAAACCCAGCCAGATGGGCAGGGTATAAATAATATATTATTATTATTATTATTATTATTATTATTATTATTATTATTATTTTTATTTTGTCCTTGAAATATACTCAAAGTCGAGTGTGAATTTCATGCTCTTTATTCAGCTCATAGTAGCAATGAATGAAACTTTCCCCAAAACATCTAGCTTTATATACATTATTTACACAATGGGCCCTGCGTGATTGGCTAATTCCGAGCTGCTCTTGTAGGCCAATCAGGATGTGGATTCACCTCCTCCAGAAGCCTGATTGGCTGCTCCTACAGGCCAGTCAGGTCGCTGATTTACTTCCACCTGGAGCTGGATTGGATGGCTCCTGCGGACTAATCAGACTGCTGTATTCTAGATCCTATTGTTCTAGGATTCAGCTCAGTACATAACAGTCCTCCTACTTAGCAGTTAGGTGAGGGGCAGGGAAGGGCCCACTCATTTGTTCTACGCCACAGAGCAACTTATTTTATTATGCTCCTCATGGTGATAAGCTAGTCAGCCAAAGCCATTAGCTGGACAAAGGAATTGGTTTGGCAAGCTTGCTGCCATGCATTCTACCATAACAGATACAGGATTCCGAAAATTGGAAGGGACTCAGGGCATCATCCGGACTGACACCCCACCCCCACAACTCATAACAGTATGTTGTGCACACTTTGCAACTGAAGCCATCAAGGCAACTGAACTGATTCATCCATTTCCTGGCATTTAGGCAGTTGAGTAAGCATTGAAAGCCCTTAACATGCCAAACCAGGCTTCCTCAACCTTGGCCCTCCAGATGTTTTAAGACTACAATTCCCATCATCCCTGACCACTGGTCCTGCTAGCTAGGGATCATGGGAGTTGTAGGCCAAAAACATCTGGAGGGCTGAGATTGAGGAAGCCTGTGCTAAACCTTGGGTAGGCAAATCCAGGGGCTGGATCTGGCCCAATCGCCTTCTCAATCCAGCCTGCAGACTGTCCGGGAATCAGCATGTTTTTACATGAGTAGAATGTGTCCTTTTGTTTAAAATGCATCTCTGGGTTATTTGTGGGGTCTGCCTGGTGTTTTTACACGAGTAGAATGTGTGCTTTTATTATTTATTATTATTTGGAGCATAAATGCCCACTATGATTATTTTTTCCCCTTCTATAGGGACAGTGGACCAGCCCCCTGCTGAAAATGTTTGCTGACCCCTGTGCTAAACCATGTTTATTTTGTTAACTGAATTTGATTACATTTTGAGAAGGCAATGCCAAGAACTGCTTCGTATGAAAGTTAAAGGTGCAGGAGCATGCCTGACTGGGGGATTTCAGGTCAATTGGAGAGGTCAATAGCAAAGTCTATGAAAGAAAAATGTGCAGCACTTGTCAGCTTCTTGGGTTTAAGCAATTTCTTGCTCAGCATCCTGAAGCTTACCTCTCCAACACTGCCAACACTCTATCAGCCTGTTTAACAATTTTCTAACCATAAACTGTGACTCTATAATATAATATAGCATTATGTGGATTTTTCTGCTGCCATATCATCATAATGTCTTGGGGCGACTAACAGCAATTTATTTCCCTATATTTTATGCAATTCATTTACATAAGATGTGGTAATATAAAGCCTGCCCCCTCATATAGGATATTATGAAATCATATCCAAGCTGCAAGCTAATTGAGTCATTTTATTTTTTAAAAAAATTACTTTAAAGGATACCATGGTAGAGAACGCCTTAGCCTGCCTTAAGAAGAACTTAAGTTCTGCAGAGAGCAGCTATTCCAAGGCTTTGCTAGCTTATGTCTTCACTTTGGCTGGAGACACAGAGATACGGCAGCAGCTCTTAACAGCCTTAGATGAACAGGCTGAAAAAACAGGTAGGAGGGATTATTTCATTCAGTACAATCTTTGTTCTGGAGCTTGCTGTTTTGCAAGCCTGGTTTCCAGGCTTCCTTTCCGATGCCCCATTCTGAATATTAGCCCTTTCCTCTGAAGGTGCTATGGGATAACCAGCCTCATATAAACAACATGCTTAAGTCTAATCAATGCATGAAGTGGTTAATACCATGGAGTAAGCTGTCCTGCCAGGCTTAGTGAGGCCACTTCCCCTTACCTTGGGAGGAAATAGGTAATCAAGCCTTTTCACTCTAGTCTATCTGAGAAGCTCAGCTTGTAAAGAGATTTGAGCTGATGGAGTTAAACTGCATGGCTCTCACAAGCCACTCTTGAGTTCTTATATTCTGAGCACTTCACTTGCTGCCTTTCCCGTCTAAACTTATACATTCATGTCTGTCAGGGGCTCAGGAGCAGAGGCACAGGAGAGGGAGGAAATGGAGAGCGAGGGGGAGGAATCCGAAGGGAGCGTAAGCGATGACAGTGGTCCGAGGTCCCTGAGTCTTTCCAGCGAATCGGAAGATTCACAGAAGGGGGCGCCCATGGTCAGAGCAAGGGGGGTGCCTAGGGGGACACCCCAGGAAGAAGGGGCCAGAGGGGACTCAGAGAGCAGCAGTTGGAAATCAGGACCAGCTTCCCCACCAGAGCGCAGTGGGGGGGAGGAGTCCCAGGTATCGGGATCAGGCTGCTCACCGCCAGCGGGAGGAGATGAGTCAGGATTGACCACGCCTCCATCGGAGAGCGCGGAAACGGTCGAGAGGAAAGTTGGAGGCTGGGCGCGCGCGCCAAGTTCAAATGTACAGGCGAGCGGCACAGCAGGTAGCCTGGATAGGGAGCCAGGTCCTAAAGCCCACCGGAAGGAGGGACAAGAGTCAGGGGGGTCAGCGTCAGAAGAGTCCAGAAAGGAGGAGACCCCGGGGGGCAGAAGGACTCAGAGGAGGAAGGAGCAACGGAAGAGGTGGAGTAAGGCTAGAGTCTTAAACTGGTGTACAGGGGGTGGAGACTCAGACGGAGCTTCCCCGATCTAGGTTCTAAGACGTAGAGCTGCACGCTGCGGCTTGGAAATGGAAACTGAACTTCAATAAAGACTTTTGTACATTATTACTGACTAGCGTTGGTCCTCTGTGAGCTGGGACCTAGAGGCAGCTCTGACAATGTCTTTTTTCAATCTCTGCGAAATAAGAAAATAAACCCTCCAGAATTATCAGGGTCTTTGGATTCTCAGGGATAATGGAGAAGGATTTGGGTTATTATGGAGCAGTAGAGCTGGCTTACTTTTATGTTCTGTTACTGAACGATGTTCTCCTTCATTCTTTCCTCCTCCTTTGTAGATGGGGCCATATCCCTCTCAGATGTAGAGACAACAGCCTACTTTCTCTTGAGTTACCTCTCCAAGCCAGAGGTGTCCAACGATGAAATCAAATATGCCTCCCAGATAGTGCGTTCCCTTACCAAAGCACAGAATCCATACGGAGGCTTTTCTTCCACACAGGTAAGAGGCAAGATTTGTCCTCTGTAGAAAGGGGAGGCATCTCGGACAAGGAGAGCTCCTCTTTGTCGAGTACATTTTGGTGTTTCCATAACACAATAACACAAATATATTCTGGCAGCAGAGGCTTGTCACACTACTTTGAAGGACTTGAATTTGCCTCGGCTAATGCAATCAGTATTGGTGACAATTTTTGTTTTAAAATGTTTGTTTATTTGTTGAAATTATTGAACATGATACTAAGTGGACCACATAAAGTAAAGTGTCATGGGATGCAATAAATGAATAGGGGAACTGATTAGATTTTAATCTTTCGGCAAATCACACTATTATATGCCTTGTGTCAAACTGGGCCACAAAATCATGGTGTGGAATGAAGACCCATAAAAATATGATGAAGAAGGATAGCATTTGGAACACTATGGAAAAGGGGGATAAAATATTTAAGTGAGGCATGTTGCATAATTCAGCACAGGACTGTTCCATGCAGATATGCACGTGAAGATGTGGAGTCACATATCTAAATAATCAATAACCGTGCCTGTTTATAATCTCCCTGCACATTCATTCATTGCAAACAGCTACGCTTACCTATGCATGAGAATGACTGCTACACATTGCAAAAATTCCCAGTAATGGGTGATTTATCTGATGGTTTTAAAGAAGAATCTTGCACCTACCACACCCAAGATGACGGTTTGCTTTCCCCCAGGACACAGTGGTTGCCCTGCAGGCTTTACCCAAGTACGCAGCCTTGACCTATCGTGAAACAGGCGATGTGAAGGTCCTGGTGAAATCCAGTGGGGGTTTCCAGCGCGAATTCCATGTGAACAAGCAGAACCGGCTGGTGTTGCAACAGGCTCCTCTCGCAGAGGTTCCTGGTCAATACAAAGTGGAGATGTCGGGGGACGGATGTGCTTATGTGCAGGTAATCTCATGGAAATCACAGGGGATGAGTAGCTATGAAAATAAAGGTGTTTCATCGAAATTCTACTCGATATTTATCCAGAGCAGAACTCCAACGTATAGTTGGCAGGGTAAAAAATTAAACACGTTGCGGGATTCCCACCTCCAAAAAATAGACCAGAGGCAATTAATATTTCTTCCAGCAGAGCTTTACTGCCACTGAAGGCAAATGAGCATAATGGTCACAAATCTAATGCATCCAGGATTGGCACTGTCCATAAGAAATCCAGTTGCAGCAGACTTCACGTAAACTTACAATAACTTATAATAAGACCAAAACTCAACACTATATACAGAACACCACACCAGAAGGAAGAGAGATCAAAAAAGAAAGTGAAACCCAGGCTCCTTCTGGCCTTCCTTTTATAGTCCGCATTACCTTTCCAAAGGAGATAATAGAACCAGTTTAAGCCAGCTGTACTCTGCTTCTCTGAAGGAATAACCCAAACATCATGAGCCTTCTGCTTGTTTCTTTCACACAGAGAAGCTTCCAGAACCCTCTTGAATTAATTAGAATAGGAAAGATCTCTACACATCAGATCAATACTTTCTGTACTAAGAAATGCAAACTGGCAAGGATGATACGTATGTTTCATGTGCATGCAATCCCCACAGCTCTGTGCAAATATACCACTCCTAGATCTGTCCACTGTGCTTTTTAAGATTGCAAGGATGAAAAGCTTTTTCTCCACAATGTAGTACAGTACTTGCTTGATATTGTTGCTACAAGGTAACAGGAGCTGGGAATATAGCATTCTTTTTTCTTCACCTAGACTACCCTTCGATTTAACTACTCACCTGAACAGACCAATGTTTTTGCTTTGAGTGTGGAGACGTCACCAAAGGAATGCAACCAGGTTTCCAGGAAATTTTTCGACATCCATCTACAAGTGAGGTATGGAATTTTACCCCAGTTGGTTCCTGAGCTCAGATAAACACAGGGAGAAGCAGCCAGTAAAGCTTTAGTGGCATGAAGAATTGCACCCAGCTGCTCTGTGAAGCTGTTAAGAAATGCTAGCCATTGAGCCTCCTCTCTCCCTGGGTTGCTTTCTTTGCTGAAACTTGATTCGTTTCCTCTGATAGCTACACAGGTCAACGGAAGACAAGCAACATGGCCCTGATAGAAGTGAACATGGTATCAGGATTCATACCTCTCAAGAAGTCTGTGAAGAAGGTGAGAAAGTCTTCTGAACCTCCATCTTCTGCCCTTCCTCAGTGTATGCAAGATGCATTTCTAACATTTGTTAGTGGCCATATAAATTGTACACTTGTAATGATCTGTTAGGGGACACGGGTGGTGCTGTGGGTTAAACCACAGAGCCTAGGACTTGCCGATCAGAAGGTCGGCGGTTCAAATCCCCACGACGGGGTGAGCTCCCGTTGCTCTGTCCCTGCTCCTGCCAACCTAGCAGTTCAAAATCACAGCAAAGTACAAGTAAATAAATAGGTACCGCTCTGGTGGGAAGGTAAACAGTGTTTCCATGCACTGCTCTGGTTCTCCAGAAGAGGCTTAGTCATGCTGGCCACATGACCTGGAAGCTGTACGCCGGCTCCCTCGGCCAATAAAGAGAGATGAGCGCCGCAACCTCAGAGTCGGCCACAACTGACCTAATGGTCAGGGGTCCCTTTACCTTTAATGATCTGTTGGGAAATGCTGCTTTAGGCTTGTTGTGAAAAACCAGTTATGGCCGTTTACCTCAAATCCTCTCATATTGGCACCATATCCGGCTTGCTGGAAGCATCTACCCACTGAAAAATCTGAAATGTTCCCCTGGCAAAAGAAAAAGGAGAACACATGTCTGAAGTGTTGCTTATACAACCTATTAGGCGTCCTTTCTAGTGCAAGATGAGATGGAGAGACACTTGTTTGAAATTACTCTCTTATGTCCTGTCTAGGCCAAAAACAGTGTGCAATTTCTGAGGGCAGGCAGCCCTCCCAGGCGCAAAGGTCTTGGGGCATTCTCCTCCTTTGAACAAATAAGGGTTTCTGCCAGGTGGAATGTATGGAGGCTCAGGTCTGCCTAGCAAAAAGATCCAGCCAGGGAAGTAACGGGGTGGAAACAACCTACAGGCCACAATTCGGCCATCCCTAGTATTAAAACAAAGATGCAAATCTGTAGGTTGAGCAGCCCACACCTCATCTTTTGCATGACTGCACAGATCTCATGAATGGCTGTAGCACAAGGCTGGTATAAACAAAAATCACAACCAAGATGTTCCTTAACTGTGTCCTGCTGTTCTATATTCTGACAGCTGGAAGGGAAAGCCAATGTAAAGAAGGTGGAATTTGACCCCGACAAGATCAGCATCTACCTGGATCAGGTGAGAACTATGGTATGAAACTTGGACCAGGAGCACTTGGGAGGGGGTGGCTTAAGAGACTTCATTCCAGAAGTCTAGGAATGTGGAAAAGCAGGTATGTATAATAGGATTGTGGTCTGTAGGAGTGCTTGCAAGAGCTAGATCTGATATTTTGCCCCACTCTGTTTCTCTTTAGTTGGACAGCACTGTTCAAACCTATGTTTTCTCTGTGGAGCAGGAAATTGACGTGCTAGATCTTAAGCCAGCGATAGTGAAAGTCTATGATTATTACCATCCAGGTAAGCATCTGATTGGTTACTCCCCGTTAATATGCAACTGCATCATGACTCCGCAAGTCCTGCCTTTTTGCTCCCACAGAACTTTGCCAGGACGCTTCAGTCTCTCAGCTGCTCTGATTCTGTGGTGGTTTTTTTAAAAGTTGTTCTTCCCCAGTACCTGGCATCCATGGGCAGCTGCCAGGGCTCTCCACAGCTTGACAAGGTCCACTGCGGCTGACATTTACCCTGGGCTCTAAGTAGCCCAAGATCGCTGGGTTCTAAGCTGCCATTTTAAATTCCCACCATGCTCCCAATGTTGTGTCATTCCAGGACATTGCAAGAAATGTAATTAGTAGGCACTGTGGGTTAAACCACAGAGCCTAGGACTTGCCGATCAGAAGGTTGGCGGTTCGAATCCCCACGATGGGGTGAGCTCCCGTTGCTCCTGCCAACCTAGCAGTTCGAAAGCACGTCAAAGTGCAAGTAGATAAATAGGTACCACTGTGGCGGGAAGGTAAATGACGTTTCCGTGTGCTTTGGTTTCCGTCACGGTGTTCCGTTGCGGCAGAAATGGTTTGGTCCTGCTGGCCACATGACCCAGAAAGCTGTCTGTGGACAAACGCCAGTTCCCTTGGCCTGAAAGCAAGATGAGCGCCACAACCCCGTAGTCGCCTTTGATTGGACTTAACTGTCCAGGGGTCCTTGACCTATTTGTGTTCTAATTTTTTTGTGGGGGGGTTATTGCTTTCAATATGTTACTGATATTTTGCTCTCTTAAACGTTGCTGCACGTTTTACTTCATTGCCCTGGGATTTGGGGCAGCGAGGTGGCATAGAAATAAAGGAGAACGTAACATCTCACAGGCAATTCTTCTCTCTCACTCAGATGACCATGCAGCTGTCGAATATAATGCCCCCTGCAGCGCAGGTATGGAACAAAGCAGTTCTTGTGATTTGCTGGTTTGTATGGCTTGAGTCGCTTCTCAGGAAATCACCAAATCAGACCATTGATCCATCTTGCTCTGTATTGTCTACACTGGACTGGTAGCCAATTTCCAGGGTTTCAGACAAGGATTCTCTCCCAACCCTACCTGAAGATGCTGAGGATTGAACCTGGGATGTGAAGTTGAACCAGACCTATTCAAGCAACCTGTTTATTTATTTTTATTCTTCCATTAGCACTTAACTCTCCATAACATGGGAATCCTCCCCTCCAGCCCCCCAAATTGCTATCTTCAAATTTCATTCGCAACAAGGCATTTCAATGGAACTTATAGTCCAAAATACCTGAAGAGTATCAGGTATGAGGGGACGCAGGTGGCGCTGTGGGTAAAAGCCTCAGCACCTAGGACTTGCCGATCGAAAGGTCGGCGGTTCGAATCCCCGCGGCGGGGTGCGCTCCTGTCGCTCGGTCCCAGTGCCTGCCAACTTAGCAGTTCGAAAGCACCCCCGGGTGCAAGTAGATAGATAGGGACCACTTACTAGCGGGAAGGTAAACGGCGTTCCGTGTGCTGCGCTGGCTCGCCAGATGCAGCTTGTCACGCTGGCCACGTGACCCGGAAGTGTCTGCGGACAGCGCTGGCTCCCGGCCTATAGAGTGAGATGAGCGCACAACCCTAGAGTCTGGCAAGACTGGCCCGAACGGGCAGGGGTACCTTTACCTTTACCTTTATCAGGTATGAGAAGGCTGCTTTAAAGTGTCCTGTGATCTGTAAAGGGGAGGTGAGGGGTATTTTTGTATCTTGTCCCCCCCCCTTAGTTCCCCTCACCTTAGCGTGCTCAGCTGCTTTGAACTACATCATTCCTTCTTTCAAGAGCACTTAACTTTTAATTACAGTCGTACCTTGGTTTTCGAACAGCTTAGTTCTCGATGTTTTGGCTCCTGAACACCGCAAACCCGGAAGTGACTGTTCCAGTTTGTGAACTATTTTTGGAACCCGAACATCTGACGGGACTTCCGCAGCTTCCGATTGGCTGCAGGAGCTTCCTGCAGCCAATCAGAAGCCGCGCTTTGGTTTTGGAAGTCAAACAGACTTCCATAACGGATTCCATTCAACTTCCGAGGTATGACTTCTAATTCCATTGTATCATTAAGAACAACAGCACAAATACATGATGGAATCATAACTTTTAAAAGCACAAGGAAAGGGCAGGAAATCCATTTGCCTCCTTAACAAAAAACAAAAACAACAGAGCCACTCTTGTCAAGAACCTGCAAGTGCTTTAGGAAAGGAAACCGGGGTGAGGAAGAATGTCTCCTTCTCGCTCATATAACTATTGTTACAAAAGTCTGGCACCTGCCCCTCTCTCTCTGCCAAGCTGTGGCAAGAGCACATACCATAATAGGATCTCAGGTGCCTACATAGGGTCTGTGTCCCGTTTGAGAATAGAAGACACAGTGGTGGCAGTTGTGCTTTAAGTAATAGATTTCCCACAAACACACACACCTATTTACACCCTCGGTCTGCATGGAGTGGGTCCAGATCTTACTGCATAATCCAAAACATTGCGGGCAGTCCTTCTCTCTTGCCAAGATGGAGCCCACCCTTTCTTCTTCCCAGAAGCCCCTTGCCCTCCCCCAGAGCAGTTACCCCGACAGCCTTCCAAATCTCCAGTCTCTGGTGTCTCACCTGAGGGCAGGAAGTACCATTGTCTTGTTAACGACCCACAATGGCTCTCTTAACTGCCATAGTTTGGCTAGGCTACCCAGGAATTCCTTTGCAGCTTATATTCTTCCCTCAGATCACAAATAACCCCAAATCCTGTTGTTGTTGTTTAGTCCTTTAGTTGTGTCCGACTTTTTATGACCCCATGGACCAGAGCATGCCAGGCCCTCCTGTCTTCCACTGCCTCCCACAGTTTGGTCAAACTCATGCTGGTAGTTTCGAGAACACTATCCAACCATCTCGTCCTCTGCCGTCCCCTTCTCCTTGTGCCCTCAATCTTTCCCAACATCAAGGTCTTTTCCAGGGAATCTTCTCTTCTCATGAGGTGGCCAAAGTACTGGAGCCTCAGCTTCAGGATCTGTCCTTCCAGTGAGCACTCAGGGCTGATTTCCTTCAGAATGGATAGGTTTGATCTTTTTGCAGTCCATGGGACTCTCAAGAGTCTCCTCCAGCACCAGAATTCAAAAGCATCCATTCTTCGGCGATCAGCCTTCTTTATGGTCCAGCTTTCACTTCCATACATCACTACTGGGAAAACCATAGCTTTTACTATACGGACCTTTGTTGGCAAGGTGATGTCTCTAGAGCAGTGTTTCCCAACCGGTGTTCCGCGGCACACTACTGTGCCGTCAGACATTGGCTGGTGTGCCGTGGGAGGGAGGCGGGCGAGTCGGGCGGTGAGAGGCGGCGGCGGCGAGGATCCGCGTCGAGCCGGGGGCGGCTCTGCGGTGGTGGTGCCGAGCGGCGGGGCAGCGCGTGCAAAAGGGAGGAGCGCGAGACAGCGGAGGAGGAGGAGGCCGGCATGTCCGGGCAGCAGCAGCAACAACAGCAGCAGCAACTCCCGGCGACGGCTCCTCAAGCCCCGCCGCCGCCCCCTCCTCCGCCCGCTATCGCCGCCACCACCACAACAGCCGCCGCCGCCTCAGTTGCCGCCGTCCCTCAGTCCCTCGCTCTGCTGCCTCCTCCCACCCCCAAAGCTTGGAGGTTCCCCGGCAAGGGGGAGGGAAAAAACTTTCACTTTCGTGCGTCCCTCCCGGCGTGACGCTGCGCGCTGACGTCACGGGGCGGGGCTTTAATGGTGGTGTGCCGTGAGATTTTTTTTCAGTAAACAGGTGTGCCGTTGCCCAAAAAAGTTTGGGAAACACTGCTCTAGAGACACCCCAAATCCTAGCATTTATTAATTCCAATGTTTAGGGGGACACCCCCTTGTGTAACACCATATTCTGTCCCCTAGAGTGGACAGAGCACTGCAGCCTATGCAGAGGTGGGGAAATTGTGACCCTCCAGATGTTGTTGGACTCCAACTTCCATCAGCCCAGACAGTGTGACAGATGGTCAGGGATGATGGGAGTTGTAGTCCAGAAATGGATCTGGGTCCTGTCCAGGACACAGGTTCCTCAGCCCTGCTCTAAAGCCTTGGTAGTGTAGAAAGTCAATTGCAATTTTTCTTACATCTTTCAGTGGTAGTGTTAAAGGCTTCCTGCTGGAAGCACCACCAGTCCACTAAAATGCTTGATATAAAGTTGAGGTATTGTACTATAGACTGATGTACGTATGCATGCTTTAAAAATAAACTTGTGTTTCTTTCCACAGAAACCACAAAGGAAGATAACCACTGAGGCAATCAACCATTGTAGCTGAAACACCCCAGTGTAAAGAAAGAAATTGTTACAAAAGACTGTTCTCATTGTGTATCATTTTTGGGGGGGGAGGTGGGGTGAGACTGCTTATTTTTATCACAAAAGCACTAAACAGTAGAGCTGGAAATTGTCATGGAATTCTACTCAATATTGATCCAGGGCAGATTCCAGTGTATAGTTAGCAGTGTAAAACTTAAACACTTAACTTAAATTTACTGAAATATACTGAGAGTCGAGAGTGGATTTCATGCTCTTTATTCAGCTCATAGTGGTGGGGAGGGAATGAAAGTCCCCTCAAAGTATCTGCTTTATATACATTATTTACACAATGGGCTGCCCGTGATTGGCTAATTCCGGAATTCTCCTGTAGGCCAATCAGGTTGTGGATTCACTTCTATCTGGAGCTGGATTGGGTGGCTCCTGCCGACCTATCATACTGCTGCATTGTTCTAGGACCAATCCGACTGCTGCATTTTGGATCCTATTGTTCTAGGACCAATCAGACTGCTGCAGTTTGGATCCTATTCAACTCAGTACATAACACACACAATAACTTGTAATAAGTCTAAACCTTAACACTAAGCATACTGTGTACAGAACACCACACCAGAAAGAAAAGAGATAGAAAGAGGAAGTGAAACCCAGGCTCCTCTAGCCTATTTTTATAGTTAGCAAGACATTGACAGAAGAGATCAAAGAACCAGTTTAAGCCAGCTGTGCTCTGATTCTCTCTGAAGGAATAACCCAAACTTCATGAACCTTCTGCTTGTTTCTTTCACAAGAATTAATTAGAATAGGAGAGATCTCTACACATCAGATCAATACTTTCTGTACTAAGAAATGCAAACTGACAGAAATATCTCAGGATTGTTTTAATGATAAGATCCATCTGGGTATTTAGTGGGAATGACGTTTAGAAAATGAAACCCAGAAATCTCAAGTGAAGAGGCACGGGCACAAAACACAGGAGACAGAGACTTGCCTCAAGGCAGACAGGACGGCACATCTTTCTCGTTTCAGAAGAAGCTTGGTGCTGGAGGTTTTTTCATTCGTATTTTTACCTTTCCTTCAGAATCCTGTTTTGGATTCTGGATGGCCTGGCTATGCTAATGAAATAGACTAGACTCTGTCACTGCAGAAAGCTTCAACACAGGTTTGCTTTCCTCGAACAGAGGGTACAAGCAGAGGAAAGGAACCGCTGGACACTGGTTAAGATATTGCAATAATGCAGGAGGACACACACACCAAATTGGTGTTGGGTGGGAGGAATGATCCACCCTGGGCACTGTTGTGGGAATTGGAGGAACACTTGTCATTTGAATGCTGATACAGTGGTACCTCGGGTTACAGGTGCTTCAGGTTACAGACTCCGCTAACCCAGAAATAGTACCTCGGGTTAAGAACTTTGCTTCAGGATAAGAACAGAAATCGCTTGGTGGCAGCGGGAGGCCCCATTAACTAAAGTGGTACCTCAGGTTAAGAACAGTTTCAGGTTAAGAATGGACCTCCAGAACAAATTAAGTTCTTAATCCGAGGTATCACTGTGTCTGAAAAACAGGAAAGTGCTAGTTTAAACAGTTTATGGAACAGACAATAGCAGGACAAGCTTCGCCTTGCCATTCTGGAGGAAAGTTTGGAATGGAATGAGTTGCCAACAAAAGTGTCTGGATTCTCTGCCAAAACGGAAGGAGTGAAAGATGGTCACTTCAGAAAAAGGGATCTCTTACACTAAATGCTCATAGCCAGCAGAATCACAGAATGTGACTAAGCTGCATAAAGAGTGTAAACACACCATCAAAACCTGTGCAGGATTTGGAACTTGATTCCCCTGTAGCCTCTTCTTGCAAACTGAGTAAATCCTCTTATTTTTTCCCCACCCTGGTGTGGTTTATTGGGCTTGCCACCACAGCATTGGACCTTCTGTCTCACAACATTTCTGGTAACGTGGGGTGGGTCTTTTGTTCATCCTTAGTGTCCAGAAGTGGCTGGAGTGAAGAGCTTGCAGCCACCATCTCTCAGCGCACACCAAACTGAGTATTTGGAAGATCTGCCATGAGATAATAATAATAATAATAATTTTATTCTTTATACCCCGCCCATCTGGCTGTGTTTCCCCAGCCACTCAGGGCGGCTCCCAACAGGACACTAAAAATAAAATAAAACTTCAAACATTAAAAACTTCCCTAAACAGGGCTGCCTTCAGATGTCTTCTAAAAGTCAGATAGTTGTATATTTCCTTGACATCTGATGGGAGGGCATTCCACAGGGCAGGAGCCACTACCAAGAAGGCCCTCCCAAACTTTTCACCCTCTGGGCCACTGATGAGCTCAAGAGCAGGGGGGAACTTACTAGTTGGAGCCAAAGAGACCTGTGCAGACTGAGGGGAGATGATGAAGCTAAGTCCTCAAATGACAGAGTTTTTATGTGTCCCATGTTCTCACATTCAGGAGATGGGGAAGTAGATAGCTCTGTGTGGGTTTGTACTCCCCTGGAAGGAAGTTAGGGGCTGTGTTATTTACAGGAAGGGTAAATTCTCTGCTCTGCCCCTCCAACCCACCCCCCTCACTTTGCAATTGCTATTACTCCAAAGTTAGCCCTCCTCTGAGCAAACCCAGTCAAACTTATGGACATGACTAACTTAGGTACATTAATTTCACTGGGTCTTCTCTTATTGAATTCTACCCTAATCCTTGACCCCGGGGCTGCAGGCACCATTGGCCAAGACTCCAAGGAGGTGCCATGCCCCAATCTGGTGTGCCCACCTCATGCTCTCTCTCACATAGTGGAACAGGAGGTTTGCACACGCACACACACACAGATCCATCAAGCAATCTGGGAATCCATCAAGCAATATGCAGGCAGATGAGGTCCAGTGAGAGGGGACTGCAAAGCGCAAACTTACACAGCATGCCCTTCCACCGACCTCGTCCCAGAAGTTTGACCTACATGCCGCTGCTCTAGGACCAGGGACTCCCAGTTTTTGCCCTTTAACGGGGCCCTGCAAGCGCCACCGCATGGGGAGGGAGCATGAATGCATCCTCCCCCGACTTGATGTTAGACTAAAGGATACCTTGCCAAGGCCTAAAACCGCCATAAGGTAAAGGTAAAGGTACCCCTGCCCATACGGGCCAGTCGTTTCCGACTCTGGGGTTGCGCGCCCATCTCGCTTAAGAGGCCGGGGGCCAGTGCTGTCCGAAGACACTTCCGGGTCACGTGGCCAGCGTGACAAGCTGCATCTGGCGAGCCAGCACAGCACATGGAAACGCCGTTTACCTTCCCGCTAGTAAGCAGTCCCTATTTATCTACTTGCACCAGGGGGCACTGGGACTGAGCAGCAGGAGCGCACCCCACCGCGGGAATTCGAACCGCCGACCTGACGATCGGCAAGTCCTAGGCGCTGAGGTTTTACTCAGCACAGGATGACCGACCTGGAACCATTTTGATTCCCAAACTGTCCCAAACTGACCAAATATTTTTCTCTACAAGGTCAAAGGAAAATGGAAAAGCCTCCCCATTGTCTTTTCTTTCACAAATCCTGTCTTAAGGGTATGTCTGTGTTTGAATATTTGACCAAACTACGGGAGGCAGTGGAAGACAGAAGTGCCTGGCGTGCTCTGGTCCATGGGGTCACGAAGAGTCGGACACGACTAAAAACAACAACAACGTGTTTGAATAGGGTATCAGCCTGTGACATGGCCCAGGAACTAAGTATTTATCATTACAAAAGACTGACCAGGCTCCCCAGGAAATCCAATCAAGTAACCTGCCAGACAGGAGATAAACAATGACAAGAGAAAAACAACATTCAAATTTCTGTTTAGACCGCCTTTTTTGTGATGTAGGTGTGATGTATCTGAGGGGTGGTCTTGGGTTACACCCCTTCTGTGATGTATGTATGATGTTTCGGGGGGTGGTCTTGATCTACAGTGTAGCAATTTCAAAAGTCTTTATAAGGCCTTGCGCGCCATTTTTCTGGGTCCCTTCTCTCTCCTGCAGGTGAGGGGAGCACCCCCTGTTGCAATAGATCAATAAAGATCAGGCTTACTAGCTGCTTTGCTTCTCAATATTCTCTGGTTGGCCTCTGTTATTCTCTCCTACCAATAGGGAACCTATGTAAGGACTCTATATGGGCTCTTGGATCCCCCATAAGGGAAAAGGGCAATTTTTGTTTACAATACGCTGACCTGGAACGTAAAATATTAGCCTGTAAGGAAAGACTCATTAACTTGAAGACCGCTGACCTAGGATGAAATTATGGAGGCAAGAAATTATTAATTTGAGGGAGGGTGGGTGGGTGATCCTGGAAGAAATAACAGCAAAAGAGGCTTGGACAACAGAGTCTGCCTCTTTTCTTTTGGCCTTAGGTCCACCCCCAGCCGGCCATCCATTGTCCTCCCTGGCCAAGGGCAGGTCAAAGTCCGGCCCAAGCAGGTGGGTGGCACCCGCCCAGGTGAGCGCCGCTCGGTGCCGCAAACCCCAGCCACCTGTGTGGAAGGAAGGGCGGATATTATCTCTTCAGGCCTTGCACACATGTGAGTGGCAACGTCCCAAGGTATTTATCCCTGAAGCTGGTTTGTGAGTTGGTCAAAGAACAGAAGGATCACTTGGTTAGGCAGGAAGAAAGGAACAAAGGACCAAATGCCCAAATTTTCTAAAGAGCTGGGTCCTCTTTTTCAGGTGGCCAGCCTAGGGGGAAAGGGGGGGTAGACCCGGACCCAGGTCTGTGAAGAGATTTTGAAAGGGTTAACAGTTGAGAGTCAGCTGGAAGAGGATGGAATCAGTGGGTGCTCCTTGGGGGTGGAGGGGAGAGTGTTCAGCAAGGAAAAACTGAGAGACAGTAAAGGGTTGAGGTGTTGGAAAGGGATAATTGTATGGCAGGGAGAATTCAGTTCCTGTTGTTTTTTAGTCGTTTAGTCATGTCCGACTCTTCGTGACCCCATGGACCAGAGAACGCCAGGCACCTCTGTCCTCCACTGCCTCCCGCAGTTTGGTCAAACTCATGCTGGTAACCTCGAAAACACTATCCAACCATCTCGTCCTCTGTCGTCCCCTTCTCCTTGTGCCCTCCATCTTTCCCAACATCAGGGTCTTCTCCAGGGAGTCTTCTCTTCTCATGAGGTGGCCAAAGTACTGGAGCCTCAGCTTCACAATCTGTCCTTCCAGTGAGCACTCAGGGCTGATTTCCTTCAGAATGGAGAGGTTTGATCTTCTTGCAGTCCGTGGGACTCTCAAGAGTCTCCTCCAGACCATAATTCAAAAGCATCAATTCTTCAGCAATCAGCCTTCTTTATGGTCCAGCTCTCACTTCCATACATCACTAAATTCAGTTCCTATCTTAATGCAAATCTATCTAGTTCTCCCTTGGGTGACCAAAACACAGCTTGTCCTTTGAAACATACGGTTTTTGAAGTGCAGCAATCCAACCTCACAATGGGTTTATTTGGGGAATACAAATATTTCATAAATGTCTGCAAAAAAAATGCAGATATCTGCGAAAACATCGTACACAGATGCAATATTTATTGGGGGGGTGCCTTGCAAAAAATGCGAGAATTATTAGGAATTGCTGTTGTTTGCCACTGTTTATGGTGTGAATGTAATTTGTAATTCTCCTTTATTGTGGTGCTTTTGTAACCCACCCTGGGACTTTCACTGAAGGATGTGCTATCAAATAAATAAGCAAATAAATAAATAAATAAATAAATAAATGCTGGAGTTTCGTTTGTTACCATGAGCCCTTTCTGGGGAATGGAAAGTGAAACAAAGAATGCTTCGTATATAAGAAGCAACAAGTCCAGAAGCTTGAAGCACAGCAAGATGGATCAACAGCTGCCGACAGGAAGAGGTAAAATTCCAGTTCTGTGGGTGGATTCAATGAGGGCATGCTTTTTTCTCATGAATTGTCATGAATTCTCAATGAATTCTCACCTACCGCCCCCCCCCCCATCGCACAATTATCATTTTTGCAGTCCCTCAGTAGTTGAAATACAGCATGTGATGAACATACTATATGTGGGTGGCAGTGTGGTCTAAACCACTAAGCCTCTTAGGCTTGCTGATCGGAAGGTCAGTGGTTCAAATCCCTACAATCCTCGCTGGCCCAAGTAGGACAAATTCAGCCAGCTAGCCCTGGTGATTATCTAATGCTTATTAGATGGATTTCCCCTAAATTGATTTCTGAACTTTGAATTTTATTGTTATTCATGTTTTTATACTGTATTTTATGCTGCTTTTGCAATAAGTGTTTGCAAATGAGCCCAGTTTTTGAACCAGAAAGGGTGGGGTATAAATATATTATTATTATTATTATTATTATTATTATTATTATTATTATTATTATTATTACAATGGGGTGAGCTCCCGTTGCTATGTCCCAGCTCCTGCCATCCTAGCAGTTGTTCGAAAGCACACCAGTACAAGTAGATAAATTTGTACCTCTGTGGCGGGAAGGTAAATGTCGTTTCCGTGCATTCTGGCTTCCATTACGGTGTTCCGTTACGCCAGAAGCGGTTTAGTCATGCTGGCCACGTGACCCGGAAAGCTGTCTGTGGACAAACACCTGCTCCCTCGGCCTAAAAACGAGATGAGCACCACAACCCCATAGTCACCTTTGACGGGACTTAACCATCCAGGGGTCCTTTACCTTTACCTTTACTATATGACAGCACGTCCAGCTCCCAAGAGATTGCGATCTACTCCCAGCTTTTGGTGGGGAGGGGGGAGGAGTTTTTTAGTCCAGCGATCACTAAGGATCCCGTGATTGACAAGGATCAACAGGTGATCTACCGGTTGGACATGCCTGCTATATGATAACATCCTGGCAGTCCATAGGGTATTTTCACACATGAGACTTAGAGGCTGTAGTTCGGTCAGATTTGTGATAGGAAGATACAGCCTGCATTAACCAGAATACTGTAAAGAGAAGAGGTTGCCTTACACTCAGATCCTGCCTGTGAAATTGCATCGTGTTTGCATATATGTGTATAATCTTGAAGATAAAGCTGTTTGGCTTAAGGCTCAATCAGACTTCCACTTGTCCTGCCACTTTCTCCTGGGGAAACCCAGTCTTTACTGCTGAATCGCAGGGCAAACACCAAACCACTTGGACCCATGCTTTCTAGACACGGGACAAGGAGAAGTGTTGACAAGCCCATCTATATGCATCTTCGTCAATATATATTGTCTGTCTGTCTGTATATAATCCATGAGCAGATCATAGTGCAATAAGAAGTATTTTTGCTGGTTGTCACCTATGACAGCATATGCACCATTCTGTAGTCCTTGAAATGCTTTGTGGGTCTTCTGTTTTGCAGCTGTATTGCCCTACATTCTGATTTATAGCCATTTCAAAATTCCCTCTATGTGGTCTTTGGCTTCCGACATTCAGTACAAATCATACAGGAAAAGGGAAGTCAAACAGAAAACTTGTCATAATGGGGTTGTACGTGCTTAAATGTCATCGATTTCAATATGTGTGCATAACTGTGCATTGCCTTGTGGCCATTATTTTTAAAGTGACAATTCTTTAGAAGGTTTGAAAAGCCATGTTGCTTAATTGTGTAATTTACTTCCAACAGGTCCATTAGTCAGAGGCAACAACCATAGGTAAGAAAGGCAATTTTGTATATTGCACTCGAAACATAGAAAGCAACTCAGTCGTTCAGCCCGGACACTGAGGTCCAGCTCCAAGGGCCTTCTGGTAGTTCCCTCACTGTGAGAAGTGAAGTTACAGGGAACCAGGCACAGGGCCTTCTCGGTAGTGGTGCTCACCCTATGGAATGCCCTCCCATCAGATGTCAAGGAGATAAATAATTATACAACCTTTAGAAGACATAGGGAAGTTTTTAATGTTTAATGTTTTACAGTGGTACCTCGGGTTAAGTACTTAATTCATTCCGGAGGTCCGTTCTTAACCTGAAACTATTCTTAACCTGAAGCACCTCTTTAGCTAATGGGGGCCTCCTGCTGCTGCTGCTGGAGCACAATTTCTGTTTTTCATCCTGAAGCAAAGTTCTTAACCCGAGGTACTATTTCTGGGTTAGCGGAGTCTGTAACCTGAAGCGTATGTAACCCGAGGTACCACTGTATTATGTTTCTGTATATGCTGGAAACTGCCCAGAGTGGCTGGGGCAACCCAGTCAGATGGGTGGGGTACAAATAATAATAATAATCTACACTGAGGAGGCAGAAGCACTAAGAACCAGCTTCAAACAAGTTATGCGGTAACCAAACATATCAAATATTTTTCTTTGCAAATGTCCACTTCTGTATAGTACAGTAGTTCTGTTCCTTTTTGTGTCAGTTTTTGCTTTTGCCTTTTCATTGCATTTCTTTACCTTTCTGCTTCTGAGTCATGTCAGTGTCAGGGACTGGGCCGAGGAGAAATGGTGGAGACCTTCCCTGCCTGACCCCTCCGGAGAAGAAAAAGACAGTTCAGAATTACAACAGGGGTTTGAGGGATGTCACAGCTCAGAGGCAGATGAGGTGGTGAAATGATTTCATGCTCTTTATTCAGCTCATAGTGGTGAGGAGGGATGAATGAATGTCCCCTCAAAGTATCTGCTTTATATACATTATTTACACAATGGGCTGCACATGATTGGCTAATTCCAGAATTCTACTGTAAGCCAATCAGGTTGTGGATTCACTTCTATCTGGAGCATGATTGGGTGGTTCCTGCCAACCAATCATACTGCTGCATTGTTCAAGGACCAATCAGACGCACAGTGTCTTTAGAAAGCATTCCAGATCCTCCATCTCCCAGAACCCGGTGAGCCTTGAAAGTAGGAGAGCAAAGAGCTTAGAGGCAGAGGGCACAAAGCAGCACCCATAGAAGTGATAGATGAGGAAGTGGGAGAGACAGAGGGGGTGGAGATTCACTCAGGGGAACGCCATTATTCCAAGAGTCTGAGTCGTGTCTGACTGTCATTGGGGTTCTTTAGTCAGGAGTTACATAGCAGGTATAAATAATAAAATTATCGTCGTCATCATCTGTGCAATAGATCACTCCACTGAGTAACCTCACTGCAACATCCTGCACCAGTGACAGCTTCTGGATCAGTCCTAAGGGAAGCCCTATGTAGATTAAGTACATTAAAGGTAAAGGTACCCCTGCCCATAGGGGCCAGTCTTGACAGACTCTAAGGTTGTGCGCTCATCTCACTCTAGAGGCCGGGAGCCAGCGCTGTCTGCAGACACTTCCAGGTCACGTGGCCAGCGTGATGAAGCTACTCTGGCAAGCCAGAGCCGCACACAGAAACACCGTTTACCTTCCCGCTAGTAAGCGGTCCCTATTTATCTACTTGCACCCGAGGGTGCTTTTGAACTGCTAGGTTGGCAGGTGCTGGGACCGAGCAATGGGAGCGCACCCCGCCACGAGGGATTCGAACCGCCGACCATACGATCAGCAAGTCCTAGGCGCTGAGGTTTTACCTACAGTGCCACCCACGTCCCTAGATTAAGTACATTACAGTAAGACAATTTAGAGATTACCAGTGCATGAGTCACAGTGGCCAGGCAAGCCTGGTCCAGGAACAGTTGTAGCTGGAATAGCAGCCAAAGGTGGAAGAAGACACTTCTGGTCACTAATAGCTGCTTGGGCTTCCAAAGACAAAAATGAATCAAGGAGCACTCCCAGGCTGCATACTAATCCATTTAGGAGGGATTCAAATCCAGGCAGTTCGGACACATTACTCCTAGACCTGGGAACCACCCAGCCATAGAAACCAGACTTCCCAGGATCCAGTTTCAGCTAATTGTCCATCATTGCATCCAGACACTGGTTCGGAAAATGCATGGCCTCATGTGATTCAGATATTGATGTGTGATGAAACATTGCCTGCCTGTCGTCTCATTTGCTCTAAAGGTGGAAACTCGAACCAGATGTGTTTTGGCGGAATTACACCCCTATAGGACGACCTGAGCGTACTCATCTCCTGTATCAAATCCGGTGGGGACAAAGCCGCAGGTACTGGAGAAACTGGTGTACAAGCAACCGCACCCACCATGCTGAAATCAACTTTTTGGAAAATGCGTGCGAGGAGATAAACCGTCGGACAACCACCCCATGCACTGTCACTTGGTTTCTAACATGGAGTCCTTGTGGTAAATGTAGTGGCCGTATAAAGCAGTTCTTGCAGGAACACCCACATGTGACCCTGGAGATACGTGCTGCACAATTATTCAATCCTAATTACTGGTTCAATCAGAAAGGCCTCAGGAACTTGGCTAATTTTGGAGTCCAGATATACATCATGCAGCTGGCTGGTAGGTTGCAAGCTTAATTTATAATTAGAAAATGGATGGTGGACAAAAGACTAGGCAGGGGGTTGATAAACAATACGTCTTGTATGGCAAACCCATTTCCCCATAACTTTTGTGTCAGGGACTGGACTGAACAGGAAGGCTGGGAAGTGTCCTCTCGGTCTGCTCGGCTCCTCTCAGGAAAAGAGGGGGAGTGGGAAGTTTCACCTTCCTTGTCTCCAGCAGTTTAAAGTGGAGGAGACAGGGTTGAATTACAGCTGAATAAAGAGTAGCCTAGTTAGGAGATGGTAGAGGAGGAGGTGGAGGGAGGGAGAGAGCAGCCAGCAGAGACCTCCCTGGAGAGTCTGGGGAACCTCCTTCTCCAAGGAGAAGAACAGAGAATGCAAAGGAGTTTAACTCTTGGGAATTTCCATAGGTACTCAGGATGTTGTTGGGGGCGGAAGAGGAGGGACTCAGAGTAGGCAATGTCTCCTTTGCATGGAGACATGGATTCTTCGTCTTGCACCCAGACGACTGAATAAAAACCATAAATACAAACTTGCTTGTTCTTCTTGCCTTTGATGCTACCAGGGGAGAAGGGTATTCTCCATGCCTGAAATTTTGCAAGAAGGAAAATTATGGGTGGTCAGGTTTTCCATGGGTTGACAATTGCTCTGATTCAGCAGTAAACAGCAGCGTAGCATCGTTTGCTGGTGCCCGGGGCGTTCAGGCGTCAGGTGGGGAACAGAGGGTGAATGGAGCTCGCCACACCGACCCAGTCCTCACCACCGGAACCAAGCAGGGCTGTGCTGTGCCTCCTGCCCACCTGTACAGGGGGAGCCTGGCCAGCTGATGTGGCCATTGGCGAGCGAATCCACCGATGCCCATGGAGAAGAACATTGGGCCGGGCCATGCTGAGGTCACTCCTTGCCTGCTTCCCTACACCTGCACCCATGGCCACTCACCATCCAAGGGAGGAATGAGCGAGTGCTAGCCTGACAGCCATTCAGTAAGGGGGCTAGGGACATGGTGGTGAGGCCAGGCTGGACTCTGGAGCCCAGGGACCTGCAGCAGCAGGCAGGCCTGACAGGCATCCCTGCATGGGGGTGCCTGGTTTATGCCCCCTCAAAATTGTGTGCCCAGGGCCATGGCCCCTCTTTCTGTTAGGATATTTACGTTCCACCTTAAAAAGGGGACAGGCTGTTGTGAGTCACAGCCTGCATACTTCCGGCTCACAGGAAGTTTTTGTTTTGTATATAGCTTTTGTTTCTCTCTGTTGCCTCAATACTAAGGCAGGCAGTCATGTTTTTCCTTTGTTCTGACCAACGCTGAATAAAGTTGTAAATATGCTCTCCTGGGTGCATCTTTCGTTGTGGAAGCTCTGCGAAAAGGGCGTGCATGAGTCCTGGAATGTGAACAGCTATTTCCAAGGCTCGTGTCGCTAATTGACTGATACAGTTTCCACAGAAGACCGGGAGACAACGTGGAGGCATGATGGCCTTTGTCTCCCTGGCAGTATCCCAACACTTCCCCCCCCCATGCTACACCCCTGGCAATATATAGTGTGTTTTTCAGGGAGGGATTGTGGGACAAAAGCTTAACCACTTGGACCCATGCTTTCTAGACACAGGTCAAGCAGAAGGCGGACAAGCCCTTAGACTTACAACCTATTTATTCCCTCAGATTATTTATATTGTTGGAGAACATTTGTGGCTCACCAAAGGAATGAAGAACACTTTTCGCTACCGTGGCATTTCTTGCCTTCAATAATGTTTTATTCCCAACAACTGGACTCCATCCTCAGGTAAGTTCTACTTTGAAAGAGATGAGTACAAAACGTGTGAAATTTCCTTGAGGAAACTTGCTTGCCCTTCCATACTGCTATTCCCAAAATGCCTGTAGCTACTTTCAGGAGGAGGAAAAAGATTCCCTGGGTGTCTGGGTTGCCCGAGCTTTTGATAGAGCCGCCCCAATCCTTTTGCCTCTAACTTCTGCCCACTAGTATCCTATGAATCTTGCTCCTTTTATCTCTGCAACAGCTGTCATAGAAGAATCCTGCTCCACTCTAAACTCTCCAACTTCATCTCTCTTCACAGGCCTTTCTGAGTTATCCCAGGTGCTGTGGAACATCACCTTCTGCTGTCATCAGAGGATCTGTGATCTCCTTAAGAGCAGAAAGTTCTGGTGATTCTTGGCTTTTGCCAAGCCTTAAATATCTGTGTATTTCATGGGCAAACTAGATGCGATAGCAAAGACATTTATAAAGACATTGACCAACGACGGGCCCAGGATAGCACCCCACTTGTCACATTTTTCCAGGATGACAAGGAAGTATTAATGAGCAGTCTTTGGGTTCGGCCAGCCAACCAGCTACAAATCCACCTAACAGTTACCTCGTTCAACCCACGTTTTACAAGCTGCCTCGCAAGAATATCATGAGCGATTTTGTCAAAAGCCTTACTGAAATCAAGATACACTATGTCCACAGCATTCTCCAGATCCACCATGCTTGTAACTCTGTCAGAAAAAAGATATGAGCGTCGTCTGGCATGACTTGTTTTTGAGAAACCCATGCCAGGTCTTAGTAATCACTCAATCCTTTTCTAAGTGTTCACAGACTGACTGTTGAATTCTCTTTTCTAGGACATTTTCTGGTATCGATGTCAAGCTCAAATTTGTGGAAGACAAGGCTTTTATTGGCTACTAGGCAAGGTGTCCTTGTTCCACCTCCTCTGTCAGAGGCAGTATGCCTCTGAATTGCAGTTGCCAGGAATCACCAGTGGGGAGTGCCCTGTTGCTCTCATGTTCTGCTTGCCTGAGTCCCATCTGTTTGGCCACTGTGAGAACCCTAATGTGCTCATGAAGGTAACCTCTGAAAATCACTGTTGGGCACAATTAACTTCCCTTTCAAGGGTAAGAGCAACTGCAGGGTGTGGAATGGCTTCTTCAGATCACAGCAGGGCAGTAGGATAAAACCTCCCCTTACCTGCTTGCCTCCAGTAGTCCCAATTAAAATTGCCCCCAGACCTGCTATTAATTTTAAAATGGACATTGATTCAATTTAAAATAATGTGTTTAGCATCTCGTTTGTCCACTTGTGTCTTCAAATGATTGTTATGCTTTTTAATAAGTTAGGAATTATTTTTATGATGTATGCACTTAAGTCCTGATTTTTCTGTGTTCCTCCAGTCAAACTTCTAAAAATAAACTTTACTACTTTTCTTATGAACTGTGTGACAGACAGCGCTGTCTTAAGCATATCTGGTGCGGTGGTGCAAAGCTCCCTCTGCCCCCCCCCCCCCAGTTTCCCAGAGTTTTTTTTTTTTAGGGAGGACGGAGCTGCCGGTGGGGCTGGAGGAGGCAGGCAGTGGCTGGAGGGTGGCTCCTCCAGTGGGAAAGAGGCAGAGGCTGGACGTGGCGCCTCCTGGCTCAGCTGGCCGCTTTGTGCTGCGGTGGCCCCGGGAGATGGAGGCTCCAGGTGCGGTGCTGCTTCAGCGCAGCGCGGCGGAGGCGGGCGAGGGAGGTGAGCTGATGCCGGGAGGTGCCGCATCCAGCCTCCACCTCTTCCGTGGCACCCTCCAGAACTTGGCGCCCTGGCGCCCCACGCCACTAGCCTCTATGGGTAAGACGTCCCAGTGACAGACACCATCGCTGAACTGAGGCTTGGTTCTCAAGCTTCAGCAAAATGTAGGATCAATGATATGGACTCTAATACCATAGCAATACAAAGAGGCACAAAACAAGGATGCCCACTGTCTCCCTTCCTATTCATCCTAGCAATCCGAATCTGGGCAGCCCCTGACATCAAGGGAGTGGTAATAAAAGGCAAAACCTATAAATCAGGACTCTTCACAGACGACCTGATGGTCACAACACCAGACCTCACAAACACAGCAATCACTCAACACATTCAGAATGGTGTCGGCTTACCAGTAAAATGTAAAGTCCAAGGCTATGTGTTTCAACACCCCACCTCATGTACAAAAAGAATTTTCCAACATCAAAAAGATAAAACTCTGCCGTACGAAATTCAGATACTGTGGGGCACAAATAATCAGAAACCTCAACAAACTATACCTCCACAACTCTAACCTCCTGTGGCGACAAATTAACAATGGCCGGAGGAGATGGAACAATACTAACTTCACTCTCTCAGATTAAATAGCCATGATCAAAATGATCACCCTTCCAAAACTGACCTGCCCTATTCCAAACCCTTCCAATCTGAATTCCACTAACCCAACTCTGCAAATGGAAGAAAAGAATGCACTCGTTGATTTTAAAGAGCTGGTCGTGGCTGCCTGCAGCTCTGTAGCTGGCTGTTGGTTCTCCATCCCATGACTGCCATGCAGCCTTAACAGCATCCTTGTGGAGGCACCTATTCCATTTAAAAATACTAATTTGCCTTAACATTCAAAAGCAAAAGCAAAAACCACCTCTTAATATGTGATAAGAATGAAAGTGTGCCACTCCGCTCTGTTAAAATGCCACTTCCTGTTGGACTGCTGTCATGGGAATGTGGGCTGGTTGGAGGTGGCAATTTATTGTTGGAGGTGCTATATCAGCTGCACTGGCTCCCGGTGGAGTACAGGATCAGGTTCAAGGTGTTGGTTTTAATCTTTAAAGCCCTATATGGCTTAGGACCCTCATACCTATGGGACCGCCTCTCCTGGTATGTCCCACGGAGGACCTTACGGTCTTCAAATAAAAACATCTTGGAGATCCCGGGCCACAGGGAGGTTAGGCTGGCCTTAACCAGAGCCAGGGCTTTTTCAGCCATGGCCCCGATCCGGTGGAACGCTCTGTCATAAGAGACTAGGGCCCTGAGGGACTTGAAATCTTTCTGCAGGGCCTGCAAGACAGAGCTGTTCCACCAGGCCTTTGGCCAAGGCACAGTCGGACCCCCTCCTTCGGTAATCCTCACAGAACTCTAGCCCAATGGTTGCCATTAATTTGATTTTGAATTGATCTTAGAATGAATTGGTTTTAGAATGCATTTCAAACAATTGATTGTGATTTTATGTAAATTGTGTTACTTTTATTTTTGTTAGCCACTCTGAGCCCGACTTCGGCTAGGGAGGGTGGGATATATATATATATTTTAATTATTATTATTATTATTATTCCCCCTCTACATTGGGTGGTTGTTGCATAGGGGGTAGTTCTACTCACCTGAGTTATCTCTAACTCTGCCCAGTTTGGGTATCTGCACTGGGGTAGCAGATGTGTAGCTTTCCACCAGCACATCTGAGCAGTTGTACTGGTTCACCTTGTGGCAGTGGTACATCTGGCATCGCACCAGCATAGTGAGGCTCTTGCCATAAATGCTCAGCCCCTTATCATACAGAAAGAAGATCACACACGAGTGAAGTACTGGGTTGTGGGGGAGGGAGGTGAAGAGATTAATTGAAATTAAAGATTGGTATAGGATTTAAGAGATTTAAATTTCCATAAAGATTCTATAAGGAAAGCAGAAAGCAGCAAAAAATATCAAGTAAAGGTATTGGAAAGGAGATCAGCGTAAATGAAAACATGAGACTTATGGTTTTGCTATATATGATTTTTTTTGGAGTTGTCTGTTGTAAAGAATGTATATTATGTGAATAAAATAATAAAAATTAGAAAAAGAAGAAGTGCTTTTGTGCTTGCACACAGTGATCTTTGGAGCCAAGACATCATCTGTACATGACCTAACAAAGCAGACTCAAAACAATGACCTAAGATGGGAGATCTCCTGCAGCAATTGTGCTGTTCATCTGGGTTTGCTTCACGTCTCGGATGCAGAGCTAGTGGTGGTCTTTCTTTGTGCTCTCTGTCGGAAGAAATACGAAGAATATAAGGCATAATATATTAAGCATTGTGGGTCCAGGCCAGCCACCCAACTTGATGTGGAGGGAGGGGAGTTCTTCTTGCACAGTGGATGCCTGCACGATTCCACCTAAATCTCACCAGCGGCCATTATGAGCTGCTGTGACTCTCCTTTCTGACGTGCCCAAGCCTCGTTCCATCCTTACCTGTGCTGCAGGGAGCGTCATATTCAACCTCCGCACTGTCTTCTGTGTATGAGAGAGAACAATTCATGAGACAGAGATCGAGCCCCAGAGCAAACCTCTCTCCCACCCCCATCAGCAGGAAGTCAGGGTCCTCCAAAAGTTTCTGAACTACAACTCCCATCATCCCTGACAATTGGCCGTGCTGGCGAGAGCACATGGGAGTTGGAGTCCCATGGCATCTGGAGGACCCGAAGGATAGCTCAGTCGGTAGAACAAGAGACTTCTAATCCCAGGGTCATAGCTTTGAGCCTCACATTGGCCAAGAGATTCCTGCATTGCAGAGGGTTGGTTTAGATGACACTCGGGGTCCCTTCCAACTTTACAATTCTATGATTCTGTGTCCACAGGTTCCTCATCCCTGTCGCGGAATCCCACTCAGGAAGGGCAGTGTGAGAAGGACACAATGCACCCTTCCACCCCAGCCTCAAGGGGCTGGTGTCAGGGAATGGGGAATGCATTCCATGGCAGACCAGCTTCTCTCTGATGGAGAGCTGGAGGGGGAAGAATCATGCACTCCCCCTCTTGCCCACAGCATGTTCAGAGAGAGAGAGACAGAGCTGAACAGCTTAAGGGGGGAGTTACCCAGTTACGAGATAATGACGACAGAACCAGAAAGGAGGGGGCAGCTAGCTGAGACATCTCTTGAGAGCTTGGAGGGCTCCCCTCCCCATGGACTTGGAGGTCTGAACGTATCAGAGAACAAAGGAGTCAGAGGGAGGGAGGAACTTCTCATAGACGCCCAGATTGCTGCGGAAGCCGGAAGGGTGATTAGACTAGGCAACCGTTCTCCTTGCGGAGAGCTGTGTATTTGTGCTGGCAACATGACGCTGTAATAAAAGGACTATAAATCTATCAGCTGCTGGTTAATTCTGATCTGTGAAGTTATCAAAGGGAGGGGAGGACTGTCCACGCCTGACAGCTGGGATCGAAGGGTGTACGGCTGCTGAAATCCTTCTCACGCCGCCCTCCCCAAGCCGTGTTGCGAGGCTCGGATCCGTTCAGATCGCAGCATCACAACGCAGTGCAGGGATGGCTCAGGGATGGCAGTGTGAGTAGTGCTCTCCCCTACCCCAGTGAACCCAGGGCACTCACCCTAGCAGAACCCACCACCCCTGGCAAAGATAAGTGTGGAGAAGTCCAACTAGCATGACTTCACACATGCAGACGCTTGGCATGAAAACAGACATAGAAGGATCGCAATGAAGGGTTACTGAATGTCCCTGGCGGAGTTCTTTGGAGCACATATGCTTAGGGAGAAGGGGATTGAGAGACAGGCAGGACTGTGGTGATCTATAAATGCACTTTGTGATGAATGGTACCCATTTCCAGCAATGAGATGCTTACCTGGATGGTAATAATCATACACTTTTACTATTGCTGGCTTTAGATCCATCACTTCTGTTTCTTGTTCCACAGACACACTGTAGTTTTGAACTTCGCTATCCAGCTGAAGACAGGAAAGAGGGGTAGGAGATAAACATGGCAGGTAGTGTGTTCATCCATCAGAAGGGGTGGGGTGGCAAACAAATCTAATTAGGATCAACTACAATGTGGGCTTGTCCACACCTCCATTTGCCCCACTGCTTTTGCCCCCAAAGAAATCTAGGGTTTACCGCTGAATCAGACCAAATGGCAATCGGGTTTTCCATGGCTTGATGTTCGTTCTGACTTAGCGGCAAAAAACAGGTTTTCCAGGGGAAAGCTGCTCGAATCCACATCTCCACCCCCACCATTCAGCCCGGACACTGAGGTCCAGCTCTGAGGACCTTCTGGTGGTTCCCTCCCTGCGGAAAGTGAGGTTACAGGGAAACAGCTGCAGGGCCTTCTCAGTAGTGGCACCCTACCTGTGGAACGCTCTCCCATCAGATGTCAAGGAAATCAACAACTACCTAACTTTTAGAAGACATCTGAAGGCAACCCTGTCTAGGGACGTTTTTAATATTTGATGTTTTATTGTGTTTTAAATATTCTGTTGGGAGCTGCCCAGAGTGGCTGGGGAAACCCAGCCAGTTGGGCGGGATATCAATTAATAATAATAATAATAATAATAATAATAATAATAATAATAATAATAATTAGACAAGCAGAAAACTGCTCAGAACTGTACTTTCTAGGCACGGGGCAAGCAGAAGTGTGGATGAGCCCTCTGATAGGCAAGTTTTTGAGTTCCCCAGGACACTTCTTCTGGCTTAAGGAAAAAGAGGGAGTAAGGAAAGGTCTCCCACCTAGTGGGGGCTTTGCTTTGGTCCTTACTTCCATGCTCTCCTTGCCTGACTCAAAGGTGGAGCATTACCCCAGAACCCCTTCCACATATCCCTGATCTTTGTCAATCTGATAGAGATCTGAGTAGGCCTCACCTGATCCAGGTAGATGTGGATCTTGTCTGGCTCAAACTCCACCTTTTTGACAAGGGGCTTCATTAGGAGCTGTCAGAATATGGAAGAAATGGGCACTATGAATGAACAAATCAAGCCAGCAGCCCTAGGCCACCACTGGTGGGCTGCCGTCCCATAAAACGTGGGCTCGTACAAAACAAGGACAACAGTTTTATAGATCCTCACAATTGTTGCACAGAAAATGACTAGAAGGTTCAGCACTCTGAGACACCTTACTGCAGAATATGATACATATATGATATACAAAAGAGAAAATAAGGATAAATATGAGTAAACGGGACACTTTATAACAGGCTTCATACAGGAACAGAGCACTGTTTGAAATGTGGAACTTCCCACACCTAGAAAAATAGGGGCTCAGTGTCACTTTAAATTGCAGGGACACGTAGCAGCAGATTGCCACCAGACACCTTAATTCTGTCCACATCTTTCTCAGGATTGGCTACTTGGGGAGAGGAGTGGGCCACAGAACCTGTGGGAAATCTGGGCTTTGGCCATTTCTCCCGCCATCCCAACTTCAGAAGGACAAGGCCAAACACTTGCCTTCTTGGGCCTGAGTTCAAGGCAATGCCCTTCCATTCATTTGCGGCAAGAGTTGTAGGAAACAACCCAGCAAAGAAGCTTTGCGCTGATCAGATACCGTAGATTCCGGAGTATTAGGCGACTGGGCGCATAAGACTACCCCCAACTTTTGCTGTTCAATTTTAGAGTTTTAGAGTTATAGAGTTTGAGAGCTGCTGGAAGTGGAGCGCGCACCCCTCTGCTGCCTCTGCCGTCACAGCAGCAGCAGCCCGAGGCGAGGCGTTTGATGGGAGGGTGAGCGGGTGAACGCTGCGCTCAGAAGGACTTTCCACATCCCCTTCTGTGGGGAGGGAGGAAGAGTGATGGCAGAAGGGGCGCCTCTGCTCACCGGCTCCCTCTCCTCTTTCCCAACGCATATACCCGGCGTATAAGACGACCCTCGACTTTTGGGGTGATTTTCCAGGGATAAAAAGTCGTCTTGTACGCCGGAACATATGGTAGGTGTTATTGGTGGATAAATTCCGTGTTATATATTATGCAGTGCAGCAGCAGCAGCACATCAGGAAAGAACATGATCTGTTAAGACAGTCTACCTCATTGCCTGATTCTGAAAGGAGAGCAGAGAAGAGAATGAAATATGTGGAAGGACCAGGGGAGAAGGCTGTGCCTGAGAACTGGAGATCAGCTGGTTTAGAAGGAAGAGGCTGAGCAAGTGGGGATGGAGTCTGAGAATTAGACCCTGGGAGCTGGGCAAGGGAGCAGGGATGAAGAGAGATGGATGAATGAATGGCTGAAGCAACCTGAAGCTTGTGTCTCTTCCTGAAAATGGTCCCTCAAGAGCCAAGATCCCTCCTGAAATGCTCCGCTAACAGCTTAAGCTGTTTTTTGGACATCTTAATTTCATTCTTCAGTTCTTACTGTTGCTTGTGGATCTTAATTTTGCTTTTGCCTTATAGAAGCCGTTCTGAACGACTCTACACAGCAGTGTCGTGGGACGAAATAACTAAAACAAAAGGATTACTGAAAGATGGGGAGAAGCCAAACCAAATGGTCTTACCTGCTTTGCAGACTTCTTCACAGGGATATACCCAGACAGCATATGCACCTCTATCAGGACCATGTTGGTTTCGTTGCGCTCCCCTGTGTAGCTAACGGGGGAAAGGGAAAGGAGTTTCCATAAGAGAGGCAGCTGAAAAATCATCTGGAGAGATTTGGGATCCAGGACAGTCATACCTTGGTTCTCAAACACCTTGGTACTTGTACATTTTGGCTCCTGAAGTGTCCGAGTTTTTGAATGTTCTTTGGAAGCTGAACATGGCTTCTGTGGCTTCCAATTGAGTGCAGGAAGCTCCTACAGCCAATCGGAAGCCGGGCTTTGGTTTTTGAATGGTTCCAGGAGTCAAATGGACTCCCAGAAGGGATTAGGTTCGACAACCAAGGTACTACTGTAGTGAACTTCCTTCCCCACTGCCTCACAAGTGAGCAGCCTGGAGGATGAGTTTAATCGATGTCTCACTCTAGGCAGGGCCACCCTGAGGTGATTGCTGATGAGACTCACTACCCAGCTTGCTGCTGAGACAAAATGGTGGCTACAGCCATCAGAGCTGAGTGCTCCTCTCAGCCTGGGTGGCTGTGAGAAGCAAGCAGAGGCCCATCACTCCAGAGCCTTCCCTTTGCTTCCATTCAGCCTGGGGCCTAAATTGAAGGAACAGACCTCAGAAGATGCATGGCCTCAGGCATACATACTACTGCCTCCATTCCTGTTCTTCGCAAGTCTCCCCCTTTTACCTTCCAAATTCTCAGGCCCAGGGACTTAAAAGCAAAGAGCGAGAAGGCTTGCAAAAGCCTTTGCTGGTCTTTCCCTCCCTCCTTTCCCTTATAAGTCTCCATTCCATTGCAGGTATATGGGATTTTGACAAGTGGGCAGCCCTATTACCTTAGACAGAGCTCATGATTCTGAACCCAGCTCCTGGGGAACTCCAGCATGGGATGAGGTGGGAGGCAGAATATTTTTTATCAATTTTTTTTGCAAATATGTTGTAAATAGGCAGAACATATTTTCGCATGCAACTATTCACATGTTCCCAAAGCTCCACAAGCTGCTTCACGAGAGTTGTGATTTTTGGAGCCCCTGCAGAAGCAGTTTAGCAGAAGTACAGTACCTGACTTGTACATGAACATCAAAATATTTCCTGGTAGTCTGGTTGCATTCCTTTGGTGATGTCTCGACACTCAGAGCAAAAGCTTCCGACGGTGGAGGCTCTTTGTGGTATCGAAGAGTAGTCTACATGGGGAAGAAAATTGCTGTATTCTGGGCTGACTTCTGGCATCTTCTGTGATGTGTATTATAATGCTTTCATCATTAAGGGCCACTATCTGAAGGATAACCTTGCTCATTTGATTGCCCTTTTTACACATCACTGTCTTTTTATTTGTATATATTGCTTGTTTTATGTTGCCATGGCTGTTGGCGAATGCGAATATCTTTCATCATGTGTGCTATCAGTGGTACCTTGGTACTCAAACGCCTTGGTTCCCAAACGCCGAAAACCTGAAAGTAAGCGTTCTGGTTTTCAAACGTTTTTTGGAAGCCAGACATCTGATGCGGCTGTCGGCTATTGCTTCTGGGGCGCCTGCACCAATCAGAAGCTGTGCCTTGGTTTTTAGACATTTCAGAAGTCAAACAGACTTCTGGAACGGATTAAGTTTGGCACCTTTGTTTTTGCTATTTGTTTTGCGTTTTTGCCTTTTTAAAAAAAAATATTTTATTAAGGGTTTTCTTGTTTTACAGTTTAAGTGTAATGCCTCGTATTTTTTTCCCATGTAACATTTTTACAAATCCATACATTTGTTGAGGCATTAGGGGGACAAGAAAAAAAAGAAAAAAAAGAAAGGGGGTGGAGGGAGGGGAGATGGATGGGGGTGGGGTCGGGTTTGCGTTTTTGCTTTTAAGGCTTTTTCGGTTAATTTGTTTTTGTGACTGTGTGGAACCCAGTTCAGCTACGGACTGATTGATTGTGTGACTGCGGAAATGGATACAAGCCCCCTCCCCCCATCCAAACAAAGACTATCATCAGTGCATAATTTTAATTTTTATCGTCTACAATCAGTGGCGTAGCGTGGGTTGTCAGCACCCGGGGCAAGGCAAGTAATTTGCGCCCCCTAACCCGTGGATTTTAGCAGGGGGCAGAGAGCTGCGAGTGCGAGCGTGCCCCCCACCCAGATGTTGCGCCCAGTGCGCCCGGCCCCCCCCCTGCACCCCCCACGCTACGCCACTGTCTACAATACTGCCTTATTTCTTTTATAGTACAGTACACTGATTTTTGCTTTCATTTTATGGATCAATGGTCTCGTTAAATAGTAAAGCTCATGTTAAATTGCTGTTTTAGGGGTCATTTTTAAAAGTCTGGAACTGATTAATCCATTTTGCATTACTTTCTATGGGAAAGCGCGCCTTGGTTTTGGAACGCTTTGGTTTTGGAATGGACTTACGGGATGGATTAAGTTTGAGAACCAAGGTACCACTGTAATATGTTTTTAAGGCCTTTCTGTTGGTTGGTTGGTTGGTTGGTTGGTTGGTTGGTTGGGGCTATAACCCGTATTTGGCCGACCAATAAAATCTGGTGATGGTGGTGATGATGATATACAATATGGGCCACTCAGTGAGTGTTCCATCACGTCGTTTTCACCAGGAACTCTGTTGGAACTCTGCCCTATCATAGCTATTAACTGTTGACCAACTTATACTCCCATTTATTTATCTACAGTGGTGCCTCGCAAGACGGAAAACCCGCTAGACGAAAGGGTTTTCCGTTTTGGAGGCGCTTCGCAAAACGAATTTCCCTATGGGCTTGCTTCGCAAGACGAAAATGTCTTGTGAGTTCCTGCGGGGTTTTCCCCCTTTTTACCCCCTTTTTCTAAGCAGCTAAGCCGCTTATCAGCTGATCCGCTAAGCTGATAAGCTGCTAAAAGCCACTAAACCGCTAATAGCGCTAATCCGCTAAGCTGTCAATGGGCTTGCTTCGCAAGACGAAAAAACCGCTAGACGAAGAGCCTCACGGAACGGATTAATTTTGTCTTGCGAGGCACCACTGTAATTCTTTCTGTTACTGACGTTATTAACAACCCATGGCAAGAACCTCCATCTGCTGAATCTGTGCTAAGGAATTGCCTTTCCCTTCAAACTTGCAAGAGTCAGTATGTTTCATTGGATTTTACCCAGCTATCCTGCTGTGGAGCACGTTGAAAACGAATGCTCTTTTCATTTTCTCAGGACTGCTCAGGATCTGAGACATGCCCCCCCCCCCGCCAGCCTCTCCCTCCGTTGTGACAATCTGAAAAGTGCCTTGGTCTGTTGCTTCTATCCTGCTCCCCGTGGATCAAAGGTGAGCCTTGTTTGTGCCTTTGAGATTTCCATGGCTTACCTGCACATAGGCACAGCCATTCCCTGACACCTCCAGCTTGTATTGACCAGGAATCTCTGCAAGAGGGGCCTGTTGCAACACCAGCCGGTTCTTCTTACCCACGTGGAACTCGTGCTGGAAACCCTCACTGGATTTCACCAGCACCTTCACATCTTCTGCCTCACGATAGGTCAAGGCTGCATACTTGGATAAAGCCTGCAGAGCAATCACTGTGTTCTGGGGGAAGCAAACAGTCGTCTTGGATGGTGGGGTGGAGATCCCGGAGAGAAATTTTAACACTTACTGAGATCTTATAAACAATAACTCCTTTTCCCCCTCATCCTGCCACTGAACATGGTGAACCTCAAACGATGGCTTTCGAGTGCCCGATAATTTTCACTCCACTTAAACACCAGCCCTGTGCTAGAATGCACATTTCAAGGTGAATACCCAGGGCAAGCAATAGCAAGGGACAGTGGGAACTCCCCCTAAATACTCCCTCCAGCTTTTTGGCAGAGTATATTCAGGTGGATTAAATCTTTCCTCCTTTAATCCTTCCCATCTCTCCCCCCCCCCCCCCGCAGCAAGTTTTTGTTCTGGA
The DNA here is from genome assembly GCF_964234715.1 of Podarcis melisellensis. Classification (NCBI taxonomy): domain Eukaryota; kingdom Metazoa; phylum Chordata; class Lepidosauria; order Squamata; family Lacertidae; genus Podarcis; species Podarcis melisellensis. The sequence continues at coordinate 11,272,447 of NC_138534.1, read as the reverse complement.
GTCATCCCTGCATTCGGCACACCCAAATACCAAAATTTGGCACCCTGCCGCAGCTCTTCCCTTGAGAAACAGCTGTTGCTACCTGTGTGGATGAAAGGCCTCCATAAAGACCCTGTAGGCTGGTGAGAGAAGGCACAACTTCAGAGGCATGGTTGAGGACATCTGTGGACACCTCTGGTGTGCTGAGGAGAGCCAGCAGATAGTAGGCTGTTGTTTCTACATCTGACAAGGATACAATTCCATCTATAGAGGGGAAAGAAAAGAAGATGGGCTCATTTCAACTCCTGCAAAAACTGCAGTCTCTGGTAGCCGACAACACACCCACTCCGAATCCCTGGGAAAAGATGTGGTCATGGATCCCAGGAGAGGGATGGGTGCATAGCCTTCTGACTGCCTTAGCCATAGGAGGATTTATTTTTCTGTTGCTTCTTTCTGTAATCCCTTGCTGTCTGTCCTTGCTTAGGGGAATGATAGCCCACAATGTTAAGCATCTCACTGACCTTCAGATTCTGGCAATATACCGAGCTTTGCCCCCAGTGCCAGAGGAGCTAGAGGAAGACAATGGTTACAAGTGAATGCATAGGGAACCGGTTCCAGTGCAGGAACAGGCCCCCTTGCAGGAAACAGTGCTTTATTCTGATGTCCAGAGTGGTGTTCAAGCTCAGGAGTCAGATGAATCTTCTATCTGAGCTTGAAAAGGGGGGAATGAGGCAAGGAAGAAGGGCTACCCCTATGCTATCCATATAATCAGTTATCAGTAATCAATATATTCATATATGCTCACACATAATCAGGGCTTACAGTATTTTATAATCCATTTTGAATCAAGGGAAGCTGTGCCTTAGCTAATTGCATACTACTTGAAACAGCAAAATTAGGAGCCGACCTTTCCCCTACAAACATCCGTGTACCCTGGACAAGGGGAAGACGTGAATCAGAGATTCTGGTACAAAATCCCCTCAGATACAGGCTAAATTAATCCAAGAACAGGAAGAGCAAAACCACAAAATCTCCAAGCTCCCTGTCCTGTCATAACTAGGGGAGAGGTTAGACAGAGCGTCACTGCAAGCATCGGAAAGCAGAACTAGAACTCCGTGCTTGACCAGTGCTTGACCAGGAGCTGGTAGCATGGCAAGAAGCTTGCTAATTGGCTAATTTTCGCTGGCAATATTGTGACTGCCTCATGGTTGTCTCATGATCTATGATTTGCTGTGATCTGCTCAGGTATAAAGACCTCTGGATTTCTGTCAATCGAGGTCCCAGTTCCTTTCGGAAGAGATTCCAAACTGGGTCCTTATTGCCTCGCAATAAACTTCACCTTCTTATTCTCCATTGCTGAGTCTGCCTGATCCTTATTTAACACCAAGTGAGTACCTGCTTACATTCACGTACTTCATAATAATAACCCAGAGCAATAATTGGAGTGGGAACTGCTGATGCTACTAAGCCTTTATTTGTTTGTTTGTTTGTTTGTTTGTTTGTTTTGCATTACTAGGCTGCCCCCTTGGATTCATTCATTCCAGGCACCAGGGATGGGAGCAGAGATTTAAAGTCTAATCATCCCAGCCACCAGCTCAGTAAATATTAAATCTTCTCCACATACACAGTACAGCAATTAGAACTGGGGAGGGAAGGCTCCTGTTGACCCCAATGGAGGCTTTTCATAGCGCAAATTGCCGAAGCTGCATGCAGATGTGATTTTTACTGAGATGGCCGCTATGGAGAGAAGACTTATACTTCCCCGTCCTTTTCAAAAAAAACTAAGCAGTGGGATTGCCGGGTTGTTGCGTCAAGTGTAGTTAGTCCCAGAAGTCATTCAGACTTGTTCTCTGCAGTGAGTCATGTTGGGCAGGGCACCACACCTTGAGTCTAGTCCCAAACCCCAGCAGAAAGATATCTTTGTAAGGAGGCTGGAAAGGGGTATGTTATGGCTTACATCGCTATCTGTAAAATGGGAATAATAGTGGCAGGTCTCAGAAGACTACCCTTATAAGACGAAGAGTTGGAAACATATAAAAACACTCTGAAATGCTTCATCATCACAGTAATTGTGGATAATTAATTCTGGGTCACCAAAGGATTACCTGAATTGACATGTTTGTTTAGAAATAATAGAAACTACTGGGGAACTCAGAATTTACTCCAATATCCTAAGCAGAAAAAGTTGCTACTCCAGATGTGGCAAAACAGCTGTCTCTGGAACAAGGGCTGTGTACACACGCCTGTCTTCTCTGCATGCACTGCACTCCCCCTGCTAGCTCCCCACCAAAATCAAATCCTGTCCATGGTGAGAAAGAGCACAACCTCGCTGCATTTTAGGTCAGTTAATGGCCACACAGCCTTCCTTTGCTCTGAATGAACCCCTCCTACCTGTTTTGTCAGCCCCTTCGCGCAATTCTTTCAGGAGGTTCTGCCGTATCTCTGTGTCCCCAGACAACGTGAAGACGTAAGCCAGCAAGGCCTTGGGGTAGGCATCGTCCACAGAACTCAAGTTCCTCTTCAGGCAGCCCAAGGCGTCATCTACCATTGTACGCTTTAACACAATTTTAAAAAGACTCTGTTAGGTTGCTGAGTGGGATATGATCCCAGTCCAAGAGAACTGCACTTCTCTTAGGAGGTCCTGGGGGTCTTCTCACCAAAGTATAGTTCCCCAGGAATCCACAGGGGAGGCCATGAGAGCTATAGTGGAAAGATATACAGTGGTACCTCGGGTTACATACGCTTCAGGTTACATATGCTTCAGGTTACAGACTCCACTAACCCAGAAATAGTACCTGGGGTTAAGAACTTTGCTTCAGGATGAGAACAGAAATCGTTCTCCGGCGGCGCGATGGCAGCAGGAGGCCCCATTAGCTAAAGTGGTACTTCAGGTTAAGGACAGTTTCAGGTTAAGTACGGACCTCCGGAACGAATTAAGTACTTAACCTGAGGTACCACTGTACAGTGGAACCTCGGTTTTCAAACGTAATCCATTCCGGAAGACCGTTCGACTTCTGAAACGTTCAAAAACTGAGGCGCAAAGGGCAGTCTGCCAATTCAATAGAGAAAATTGTGGGAAAACAACAGATACACACAGTGGAAGCCATTCAATCTCCGAGGCGCGTTCGAAAATGGAAGCATTTACTTCTGGGTTTTCAGCGTTCGAAAACCGAAACATTCGGCAACGGAGATGTCCAAAAACTGAGGTACCGCTGTATAATTATCAGGTCAGACATCTCCCTGGTGTTTCTTAGATGGACAGAAGGTGGAGACCATTTACTCCTGCCCTCTTTTGCAGAGACTTCCAGGCTACAAGGAATTCCCTTCCAGCATCTGGACACAAGCTGAACATACAAAGGACTCAGCAAAGAGTAGCATTTTATGACATATCTGGTGCAGATATGGTAATTTTGTGCCCATTATCTGCCCGTACCACCATCCTACAAACTGGGGTCAGAGACGTCCCCCCCCCCCAACTTGAGGGCTGCCTTCCCTCACGGACAACCTGCAAGTAGTGTTCAGAGCCAGAGGCAAAAACTGGACCGAGCAATGGAGGGAGTTTGTATGGTAGGCTACATTTGAGGCATGCAAAAGCCAGGTTTCTACAGAAGCATCAAGAGGCATCATGACTACAGTTTGAGGCATGTCTCTCCATCCAAACAAGCTGAAGGCACACCAGACAAGGTGGGTGGCCAGTTACTAGAACCTGAGTTGAAAATCTTTGCCAGTAAAGTGGTTTCCCAGATGCTTCATGGGGTAGCTATATGGGGCATGGACCCAAATGCTAACAAAGCCTTAGAAACAGTGCAAATACTGAGCTGGTAGTTCTGCCCTGAGCTTTGAGTTGTACAAGGATTGATGGGGAAGTCACAAAAATTTGTGGAAATCCTAAGGAAGGACTTACATTCTCCTTCATGTTGAGCTCCAGCAGTGAGGCAGCAACGTAAGCTGTTAGTGAAATCTCATCATCCACGCCACCCTAAGGATGTCAGGGGAAACACCAGAGAAAAGTCAAGGCGCTTCCAGACTCCCACTGTTTTGAGTGGGATTCCATGACATACCAGAAAAATGGAAGTTGTGCAGTTGAATTAGTTTCGAGACAGCAAAGCTGCTCCCCACCTCTCCCCAAACTGGACCTTTCGTGATCAGGAAAGTAACAGGAAAATACATTGGGAAGTGTGGGATAACAATTGCTCGATCCCATGTGGTATAACCTCCCCGCAAGCAAATGAATGCTCAGTGAAGGTACCTTTATGGCATTGTTGAAGACTCTTCCCACACTTTCAAAGCAGCCACTGGGAAGTTGGTGCTGCCCCAACCAGCGCAAAGCATCCTGAATGTGCTTCTCATCAACATAGACATAAGTCTTGGCATGGCCAAAACCCTTAACCACAGCAGCCGTCAGCCTGCGGGATTGAAGCAAGAATGTCAGGGAACTGCCAACGGAGCCAGAGGCAGAGGGAAGGCTCCAGAGCGATGCCGGAGAGGGTCCCAGCAGGGAGAGAGGCAGCCCATCTGCTGGGGAAGGAAATCAGCGTAACACCAGGGGTGAAGGGGGGCAGATGGGGCCCTAAAACCATTACAAAGAATAAATTTTAAAATGAGGGGCAACTCAGCTTCTGAACTACAAGGGATCATGCCCCACTATTTTTCATCTCAACTTTTCTCCTGCAGCACTGAACAGAAAACAACAAAAGTGACAGAAGCTGTAAGGAGAAAGCTACTAACTGATGTTGCATGGGGACTTCCTTCCATCGTGGCACTGACTTAAATTAAATAGGTAAATCAATGTGGGGAAAGCAAAATGTCACTTAGAGAAGGATCTGAAATAGTTTCCTTGAAGCTTTAAATTGTTTTATTCTGGATTGTTTTGTTTCATGTGTTTGAAGATTTTTTCTTTAAAATTTAAAGTGGTATAGAGATGGAATTATTATTATTATTATTATTATTATTAATAATAATAATAATAATAATAATAATAATAATAATAGAAGAAGAAGAAGAAGAAGAAACATGTTGGTCATAAGGTTAGGCAATGCTGCGCAATAAAATGCTGCACTAAACCTCAATTTTAATTCCCATTCCACCTGATTCCAGAAGTAGTAGTAGTTTGATTTTGCCTCTTAGGGGACACCCAAGACCACCCCCCCACCCACAAATTGATGGTAGGCTTCTCCCTCTTTCACAAGCAACATCACCCTGAGACCAAAAAAGGTGCTAACTGGGAACAAGGGCTGGCAGATCGCAGGCTGCAGGGTTGCCTGTATCTCCTCCTTCTCCAATTGCTCATGACAGCAAATTGCTCAGCCTGAATGCCCACCTTGACAGCTTGGGCTGGCTGGTTCTAGCTCTGCTGCTAACTCACCAAGTATTCCCCTCAGCATCATGCATCCCAAAGGCACTGTAAGAGCCGTTATCGCGCTTGTAGAGCAGCTGGCGTTGATACCCTGGCAGAAGAGAAGAACAAAATAGCACTGGCAATGCTAGGAGGGACCCTGATTTTACCCGCTTGTATATTTAAGGGATTTACAGTTTTTTAAAAACCACCTGACTAAGTGGCCGACCAAGTTAAAACAAAACAACAATCAGCACAGAAAACAATGTAGGACTGCAGCAGTGGGAAGGTGATTATAAACCAGTTACATAGGCAGCTCAGCATCTTAAAAGGCCTGGGAAAACAAAATAGAAAGAAGTGTTATTCCGGTGCCGAAAAGACATCATGCTTTGTTAGGGCAAACCTTGTATTAAGTGTCTATGAGACATTTGCAGTGAAAGATTTGGCTGGTTATATTTGGCTGTTAATATACATAGGGCTCATAAAGAGAAAACAGCTCCAGGCTGTAATGGAGGCTGTGGGGAGAGAGAAACCTCTGATTTTAGGTCTCTTTAGAGTTATTTTAATTTAGTAGGAAGATAATCCCGTGCTGGACATGCACATGATGCTATTCAACCACTTAGAGGTATCATTATTTGTTTCCTGCTCATAAAACTTTGAATCATTTCCCCCTTTTCCCCTTTCCTTGTTTTTTCGTTTTTCTGTATCACTTTACCTCTTTATAATTGAAATTCCTTCAATAAAATATTAATAAAATATTTTAATAATATAATAATATTTAATAATAAAAATATTTACGGTCTGCAAATAAAAACATCCTAAAGATCCCAGGCCACAGAGAGGTTAGGCTGGCCTCAACTAGAGCCAGGGCTTTCTCAGCCACGGCTCCAATCTGGGGGGACCTGACATCTTTCCGCAGGGCCTGCAAGACAGAGCTGTTCCACCAGGCCTTTGGTCAGGGCGCAGCCTGCCCCCCTCCTCTGGCAACCTGCACAGAATTTTGCTTGATGGTTGCCATTAATTTGATTTTAATTAATTTTATAATGAATGTTTTTAGAATGTTGAACTATTTTTGATTGTTGTTAGCCGCCCTGAGCCCAGCTTCGGCTGGGGAGGGCAGGATATAAATAAAATTTATTATTATTATTATTTTATTATTAATACCCAAAAAGTGGACCAAGGGATAAAGTGGTTGTGGGCTGGGGAAATTATAGGACTAGGTCAGTATCTATCAAATGGTGAAAAGAACCACAAAGAACACAATGGATTGTGATTGCAAATTTGCCATGAAATCTCCACTCCCAGCAAACACTTTTTGATCTATGAAGAACAATCATGAATACATCCTACAGATAAAATGGAAATTCCTTTCTCCAAGGCTTCCAATGTCTTCTCAAGAGCACCTTCCATTTGCATGAACAAATTCACAACAGTCTCCTCAACTTCCCTTCTCATTCGGCCAGTGATCTTCCAGACTTTTACTATTTGCAAAGTTCTTTCCAATGAACACCTGCCTTAAGCCACATTCTGAGGAGAAAAGAGGACCTACTCACCACTCTGTATGTACTTTATTACGTCCTCTTTGAAGGTGGGGGTTGCCTGGTTGGTCTTCTCCAAGTACCGCAGTATGTGAATGTTAGGAACAAACTTCATCAAGTTCTGCTCACCACAGCCCAGGGGTCGCTGAATCAGAAAGTCTATATGTTGTATTGATGTGCCCATAATGTCCCCTAGATATTGAGAAGATTGTTATCATTACCACCACCATCATCATCATCTGGAAACCAAGTCTTTTGAGGAAAGGCTGCAGGAGTTGGGTATGTTTAGCCTGGATAAGAGATGACTGAGAGGAGGTCTGGTGGCCATCTTCAAATCCTTAAAGAGCTGTCACATGGAAGTTGGAGCAAGCTTGTTTTCTCCTGCTCCGTGGACCATATGAGGAAAGGAATCAATGGCAGCCAGAATTGCACATGGGTAACTTGCATTATGATGCAGTGGAAAAAAAAGTCTCCTCCTCTCCAGACCTCTCATGTGGCCAGAGATGGGGAAGAAATGTGGGGGCAAATTTCCTCACCAATGCAGGAGACAGTAGCTCGGCCAGAGCCCTCCACAACAGCTTCAGGCAGCTTTAGAGAAACCTCATCGTGAACTGGGTCCCCTGAAAGGAGATGAAGAACAGGAATTAATGCAGTTGAAAACACTAACCAAGTGGTCATAATCTGCAGTTGGACTTGAACACAGCAAAGATGGGACTAGGAGCTTGCTAGCTCAGTGAGTCTGTTTTTAGCCACTCTGTTCTCTCAGCTGTTGTTCCGCCCCCTCTCCATCCCATCCCTACTCCCCTTGGCAAGCAGAGAGACAGAGTGTGTGTCTTGGGTCTCTTTTGCATCCTGCTACTGCCCTAGGGAAGAGACACGTCTCCAGCCCAATGACAAGCAGAGCAACACTTCTTCTTCTCTCCAACTTGCGTTCTCTGGGGCCCCATCACAAGCCAAGCTGCCCTGAGCAAGGGATGCAGCCTAAGCACACCTGAAGAGCAGAGGAAGGCATTGTGGGTCTCTTCTTCAAGGACGCCTTCTGGCTGTGGGAGGAAAAGAGAATGGGAGGGTGAGTGGGGCTGCTCTCTCAGGGGAATAATCTCCTTCTACCTTCTCTGCCTTTCCCCTGCTCTGTGTAAGAGCTCTCACAATTGCCAGGCCTTCCAACTGATCACAGCCCCTGGCTGACATTGCCTTAGACCTGGAAACAGGGAGGTTGTGCAAAAATACAAAGCCCCCCCCCTCAAAAAACCTGTTTAGGGGAGACCCAGAGTTCTGAATCAGTTGCTGGCACTTGATAGCTGTGAGCCAAAGTTGGACATCAGGGGCTGAAGGCCAGATAGACACTGACCTTGACCAGCATGGATTTGACCACTGTGTCTGACCGGCCTCGCGCAGGTGTGGTGGAAATCTTATTGCCACACAGATCAAGCGTCTCCTCTGCCTCAGCGGTGATCGAGAGATTGACGTGCCCTAGAGGAAGGCAAAATTGGCATAGACCCATGATGAGTACCAGGAGCTCAGGGAGGGGAAGAGGCTTGGGGGCCAGAGCTCCAGTCCAGCCCCACATCCACCAACATGCCCACCGTGCCTTCAGTCTGGAGACAGATGTAAGGGACAGAGGTTGGAGCATAGAGGGTTCTTGAATGGAGATGGACCCCCAACCTCTCCTTTGTAGCCCAGTCCCCAAATCTGCCCTGATGCACAGCTGCCATTAGCAGAAATTGGGGGCGGACGCCATCTTGGATGGGGAGGAAACAAACCCATAGCACATGCAACAGGGGGCACTGTTATTATTTTCCATATTCCACTTAATGCCCGGTTGGCTTCCAAACAGAAGAATCCGTTGGTTCTGCCAAGTGTCCTCAGATGACAAGGTCTTTGGGAAAGAAAGAGAGGGACCCTTGGCAGCCTCAACTCCACAAGTCTCCTCCCACCCACTCAGGCGCCTCAACCTCACCCAGCTGAGTTGCCGTCACGTTCCAGGAGAAGGTGTGGGCCTCCTCAGCACAGAGGCAGGTGCTGAACTGGCAGGCCGGGCATGGCTTCACGTCCACCTCCTGCGACTCCAGCAGCTTCACTCTCACCTGGGAGATGCAGCAAAATGACCCTCATGAAGCAAGCAGCGCAGTGAGTCCAAAGCAAGGGGCAAACATTCAGAGAAGAGGCACAGGAGGTGGGCCTATGCCAGAAGCAAGAGCCAGACCACATGCCTAGGGGTGCCCCACACTGAGAAGTTGAGTAGGGCGTAGACTGTGCCCAGTAAGACCTCAGTGAGTGGGGTCTCCTTGATCTTTGGGGGTACCATATTAACATGTGAGGAATGCCACCCCAGATCATACTGGTGAGATTTGCTCACTCAACAAAGTTTACAGGAAGACCTCTAATCAAAAACCTTTGGGATTTGAGTGGGTGACTTGGCTTCCTCACACAAACCCCTCATGGCTGTTGTTCTGTGAGCCCCTCATGAAGCTCTTCAGCTGGTGGTCTGAATCGCGGCTGTGGGGAAGAGGAAGGGGGCAGCAGATGGGCATCCCTAGGCCTTGGCAGCAGATCAGACTGGGTGGCTTTCTGGCCTCTTCTGGTCTCTTGCAGCAATAAGGCTGTGTTGCATATGGGGCTGTGCACACACCACACATTTAAAGCACACTCAGGGGTTGCTGTGGGAGGAGAACTGCAGGTTCCCAGGACTGGGGGGCAAGGAGGGAATGTGCTCTATGGACCTCTTCTGCCATGAAGGGGATGGGCTGCCTTGTGCTTCCTGTTGTCCACACTTCTGTGGCACATCCAAAGTGGAGCTTCTGCTTCTTCACCCACAGCAAGAAATGCAAGCTGTCCCCTCAACACTGAACGCAGAGTGGTGGAGGGAGGAGGGAAAAGTACTGACCTGTCCCTTGGGAGAGACAAGTGAGTGCAGGTGTAGGACGGGCAAGGCCCTGGTGAAGTCCAGCCCCCCAGCCTCCATCTCTATCTTGTGGGGTTCCCCCCATCCCTTTCTTTCTGGATACACATATAAGGGAAGCTTGTTTGCTCGTTCTCAATGGACACTAACCTGGATACATTCCTTCATGTAATTGAAGACAGTGGACTTTAGCAGCAAGGTCTCCCCACGGACTACAGACCACGGCAGGCTCATATCCACAAAAAACGGCTGGAAGACCCGGAACTTGGCTTGTTGGGAGAGTCCGAAGCCAATGTCAGCCACACAGAAGGCATCAGCGTTCCACTCCGTGATCGTGTCCGGAGCCGTGACTGAGTGAGTTGCTTTCCCCTCCTCGCTGAAGAACAGGAAGAGAGGTCACTCCCTCAGTGACAACAAAACTATGGATCGGTTTTCTGAAGGCTGAAGTTACATTTCCAAGGGAAAACCAGACTCCAGGCTATGAGAAAGCCCAGGCTAGTCCAGACAGGGATCTGTGGAAAATAATTCTGTCTGATCCTTACATTGAAGAAGAGCTTGGATCTCAAAGGGTTCACCCCACACCCCTGCTACTGATATCCCAGGCAGATGGCATCATCTCAGCGGTTATCGTCCTTCCCTAGCAAGGTTCACTTACTTCACTGATACTAAATCCCAGACCCAGGTCTCTGGGAAGTGTGTCCTGGGTTTAGCTTTCTCTTCCTTCTTGCTTTCTGTAGAATCAACAGCCTGAGGCTTCTCGGAAATCACATTCTCATGCTGAACACTTGTGAGCAGGCCTGGAGATAGGAGGAAAAGATCTCAAGTCCATCAGTAAAGATGAATCCGCAGCAGTGTGACCAAATTTCTGAGGAAGATTATGATGGCAGCGATACAGCAATGCCACCAGGTCTCATTCGATGCACTGCACCCAGCAACGAAACTGTTGACTCAAGGGGTGGGATGTCGAGAGAGAGAGAGAGAGAGAGAGAGAGAGAGAGAGAGAGAGAGAGAGAGAGAGAGAGAGAGAGAGAGAGAGAGAGAGAGATATCCCACTTGGACATCATGAGGTGAGCGAGAATCAGTGGGAATAAAAGCCTTGAAAGGCAAAAACAACAAAAACTGATTTCTCTACTTGGGGACTTTCCAGCAGCGAAACAAGCAAATGACTGTGATTCTCACCTGTTTCAAAGCCACTTTTTAAACGTCTTGTTACTGGCAGGTCACAGGAAACAGGCTTTTTAACTTGCATGTTGGTGAAAATTTTCATTCGCATAAGCTATGGGAAACCAGGAGAGTGGAAAAGTGAGGGGTGAGTATTTGACTCCCAGTAAATTAGCAAAGATGCATAAGAATACAGTGGTACGTCGGGTTACAGACGCTTCAGGTTACAGACTCCACTAACCCAGAAATAGTACCTCAGGTTAAGAACTTTGCTTCAGGATGAGAACAGAAATTGTGCTCCGGCGGCACCGCAACAGTGGGAGGCCCTATTAACTAAAGTGGTACCTCAGGTTAAGAACAGTTTCAGGTTAAGAACAGACCTCCAGAACAAATTAAGTTCTTAACCCGAGGTACCACTGTACTTCAAAAATGTGTTGGAAATGCAAAGAAAAAGAGGGCACCTTTTATCATATGTGGTGGACTTGTAAGGAGATAAAATCATATTGGTAAATAATATATAATGAGTTGAAAACAATGTTTAAGATAACCTTCATTAAAAAAATAACAGAAGCCTTTTTATTGGGAACAGTAGGCGCAGAGAAACCCAAGGGAGTACAAAAGACTTTTTATGTGTGCAACAATAGCAGCCTGGATAGTCCTAGGCCAAAGATGGAAAGAAGTCAAAATACCTACAAAAGAAGACTGGACAACAAAGCTGATGGACTATGCAGAGATGGCCAAAATCACTGGAAAGGTCAGGAACCAGGACGATAAAACTTCAATAAAGACTGGGAAAAGTTTGTAATATATTTGAGAGCACAATGAAAACAATTAAAAACATTAGCAGGATTGAAATAACACTTGTAATGTGAGAAGAACTATGGATTTAAATAGAGTATTATGAAAATCTAGAGGAAGATATGATATGCAGTAAAAATGTTAATAAGAGGACTTCAGGGAGGGGAGAATGGAAGTCCGTGAATTCAGAAAATTCTACAATTTATGATTTTTATTTTATGTTTGAATGTAAATTTGCATTGCAAAGCTAATAAAAAATGATCCAAAAAAAGGAAAAGTAAGGTGTGAAAGACCCAGCATTAGGAGGTGGTCCAGTCTGGCACCAGTTCCACCTCCCTCCCAGTCATGATACTGCCCCTGCTTCTGCTGGGTTCTCCCATTCTGCCTCCCTCTGCCCCCTTGCCTAGAGCAGATTTCAATGGGCAGAGGGGTGAGAGGATGAGAGAGGGGAGTCAGGGCCACCCATCAGACGTGGTTTCTTTAAATCTGGGACCATCCCTGGAAAATAGGGGCACTGGGAGGGTCTGTAGGATGCACCTCATGGAAATGAGCAAGGAACCTTTCAGAGAAGCTAAACCCGGGAGCAAATTCTACTCACCTTGAACAGGCTAAAAACATCGGCCTCACTCTGAGCCCAATGGGCTACCTTCAGGGCCCTCTTTTGCTTTTGGCTTGGAGCCAGAGGAGGCAGGCAAGGATATGGCTCAAAGTCTTCCAAGCGATAGGGAAATCCTCTTCCAGAAGTTAAATACAAGAAATCGTAACTAAAATGACCAAACACCTGAAAGCAGAGAGTTGGAAGGGAGGAAACACATAACTATACAGTGGTACCTCAGGTTACATACGCTTCAGGTTACATACACTTCAGGTTACAGACTCCGCTAACCCAGAAATAGTGCTTCAGGTTAAGAACTTTGCTTCAGGATGAGAACAGAAATCCTGCTCTGGCAGCGCAGCAGCAGCGGGAGGCCCCATTAGCTAAAGTGGTGCTTCAGGTTAAGAACAGTTTCAGGTTCCGGAACGAATTAAGTACTTAACCCAAGGTACCACTGTATTCAGTGTTGATAAAGCCAAATCATACTGGTTGAGCCCCAGGCCAGACTGAAGCCCCTTTTTGTCTGCTGACAAAAGGGAGGCCACAGAGGCAGTTGCCCTGGGTGCAAAATTTGTTTTGGGTGCAAAATTCCAACACACAGAGCTGCGTCAATACAGCCACGTGCTTCCGGCACTGGGCTCCACTGCAAACGGCTTCTCCATGCAAACTAGGAAGTTACATCTCCAGACAACAAATCGACTCTATGGCTGCGATCTCCTGGGTGATGCGGATGCTTTAAGCAGTTGAATGCACATATGTACTCCGTCCATTTCCGTTTCCCTCCCACCCTCCACCCACCTCTGCACGGCCCCGGGAGCTGGTAACCCATGCTACGCCACTGTGAATCAGTATTTCATTTGTAAATGCAATTGAGCCGCTCAGGCACTGCACTGCATGGAATACAACACTGTGTCTCCCTTCTTAATGATGTGCTTGTCAGGCAGCAGAGGAACCAACCCCCCCACGGCAGTTGCCAGGAATGGACAAGACAAGGGAAAGTCCTTACTGTTACGATATTGAAGCAATGCAGCTGCAAACTGCTAGCTTGAAAGCAAAACATAATGGGAATGTTGGGACTGTCCGTGGGAAACAGAGGGACAGTCAATTCACAGTGCGAAGCACCGGAATTAGCTCAGAGTGTAATATGAGCTCTTCCATTTGTTCCTGTCCAGGAAATGCAGGAAGTGTTTGTCACTACACTGCTGGAGCTTGAAGAGAGCAGTCATGTTTTTTGTAACGCTGTAAAGACAGAAATAAAGGCATGTAAATACGTTTCTGTCTATCTCTTTCCCCTGCCAGGGGGCAGGAAAGAGGGGGGGTGTTCTTCTCACATTTGAGAAGAATCGCCGATCGGGACCCAGCCTGTGCTTGCTGGGGAATGCAGCCAGGGAGGTCAACAGGGAATCATGCCGGGTGCCTGGGATTGTTGCCAGTTTCTCCTGATATGGGCTTGAATTCCCGACACTTACCATCTGCTTTTATTCAATATTCACAGAAAGTGGCTTGGGAATGTGACCTCTTGGAATAATGGCGTTGCTCCAAGTGAATCTCCACCCCCTCCCACTTCCTCACGAGTCATCTCTACGGTGCTGGGACATGCCCTTTGCTCTCCTACTTTCAAGGCCCGTCGTGTTCTGGGAGAGAGGGGGTCTGGAATGCTATGCTTTCTAAAGACACTGAGTCTGTCAGCTATTCCCCCCTAGTGTTTCTTCTTCCTCCTCCTCTTCCATTATTTCCCAGCTTTCCCCCTCATCTGCTTCTGAGCTGTGATCTCCCTCAAAGCCCTGATTTTGACCTTTAAAGCCCTATGAGGCCTAGGACCCACATACCTACGGGACCGCCTCTCCTGGTGTGCCCCGCGGAGGACCTTAAGGTCCACAAATGACAACATTTTGGAGGTCCCAAGTCGCAAGGTGGTTAGATTGCTCTCAACTTGGGCCAGGGCCTTTTCAGTACTGGCCCCGACTTAGTGGAACGCTCTGTCACAAGAGACTAGGGCCATGCAGGACTTGACATCTTTCCGCAGGGCCTGCAAGACAGAACTGTTCCGCCTGGCCTCCAGTCTGACCCTTATGTTTCCCTCCCCTTATGGTTTTGATCTATGGGCTATTATTAAAATGAGGCTGCATTTTAAATTGTATTTTAACCCGTATTTTAATAAATTGGTTTCCCACCGCCCCCCATATGTTTTTATTATGATTTTACTGGTGTTAGCCGCCCTCAGCCCGGCTCTGGCCGAGAAGGGTGGGGTATAAATAAAATATTATTCATTCATTCATTCATTCATTCATTCTGAACTGTCTTCTTCTGTGGAAGAGTCAGGCTAGGGAGGCCGTCTCCACCATTCTTCCTCTGCCCAGTCCCTGACAGTGCTGTCATGCTACACACCATAGTATATCATTGGTAATGCAATAAAAAAAAAATGGGAGGTTCTTAGCATGGACTGTACAGTGGTACCTCAGGTTACAAACACTTCGGGTTACAAATGCTTCAGGTTACAGACTCCACTAACCCGGAAGTAGTACCTTGGGTTAAGAACTTTACCTCAGGATGAGAACAGAAATCACACCGTGGCGGCGGGAGACCCCATTAGCTAAAGTGGTACCTCACGTTAAGAACAGTTTCAGGTTAAGAACAGACCTCCGGAACGAATTAAATTCTTAACCAGAGGTACCACTGTATCAAGGAAGGCCTTAAAGATAATGGAAGCATGGAAAGATGGTGAGGGATTGAGGAAGGATGGAAGGAAGGGTTGCTAAAGTGCTACAAATGCAGAAGGGCTGTTGGGATTCATAACCAAGGCCTCTGCTGCAGCTCATGACATGGAAGGGAAAAGGCAGAAGCTAAATAATGGAATGGAACCAACCATCCGTCAGTCCAGAAGTGCTAACTTGAATTAAATATTGGGGGCAGGGGATGGGAAGTCCTGCCCCACAGAATTGATCACATGACATGGTCTGTGTGTGCACGCGCACACACACACACACACTCTATTTGAATGGCATTGCCTATCAATTGGGGGTCTGGCCCCCTCAAAAAAATTATTGGGCAAAATCTTTATTGGGCAAAGATGCCTCGGCCCCTAAGAGTTGGCTCCTATGCGTCAGCCTGAAAATGAAAAGAAAAGAATAGGGCACAGGGAAGGCGCACTGATCTAATTAAGCAGCCCCAATGTATCTATGTGGAGTTTGCTGTCTGTTTGTTTGGTCGTGACGCAGGTCACGGGACGCAGGTGGCGCTGTGGGTTAAAGCCTCAGTGCCTAGGTCTGCAGTTCGAATCCCTGCGGCGGGGTGCGCTCCCGCTGGTCGGTCCCAGCGCCTGCCAACCTAGCAGTTCAAAAGCACCTCCGGGTGCAAGTAGATAAATAGGGACCGCTTACCAGCGGGAAGGTAAACGGCGTTTCCGTGTGCGGCTCTGGCTCGCCAGATGCAGCTTTGTCACGCTGGCCACGTGACCCGGAAGTGTCTCCGGACAGTGCTGGCCCCTGGCCTCTTAAGTGAGATGGGCGCACAACCCCAGAGTCTGGCAAGACTGGCCCGTACGGGCAGGGGTACCTTTACCTTTACCTTGTTTGGTCGTGAGTTGCTTTCGGTTGCCCTGGGCAAAATAATGTGACTGACAAATTTAATAAAGAATAATAAACTAATAATAACTGAGAAGGATGAGCATCCTTACTTTCTTTGGTGTCAGCGTTTCATCTTCCAACAGGAGGACACTCTTATCGACAGCACGGAGAGAGCACAGAGCACCAGGAGCAGCCTCGAGCTGCAGACTGACTTTTGATCCTGGAAGCTCCTCCGCCACAGAGAAGTCCAAAGTCACCTGTGGAAGGAGGCGAACAAAACAGGAATGGCCAGTTAGGAAACCTGCGACGACGAGAGTGGATAACAGGCAGCACCAGGGCAAGAATGCCATGGAGGATGGTGGAGAAAGAGCGAGTATTGTGAACAGCAAAAAGGATCTGAAGATTTGCAGGATGCAAGGCCTCACCCTGCCCCACTTGCTTCCTTACCCACCTTATGCTTGAAGCACTTCTGTATCTCAAACTGATCCACGTCAGCCGCCACTTCGCCATCCAGAAACACAGTGTACAGAAGAAGCCTGACTGTGGGTGCCAGTTCAGAGCTCGTAGACAAGGTGAGAGAGAAGGTGCCTTTCAGAGCTGGGTCAGCGGAAAGGGAGAATGGAGGGGAAGGGGAGAGAGAGAGAGAGAGAGAGAGAGAGAGAGAGAGAGAGAGAGAGAGAGAGAGAGAGAGAGAGAGAGAATTCATGTCATACAACATGAGAAAAAAACATCCCTGTGCATCTCACTTCTGCCAGATGGTGGTAAAGCAAAGAAAATCAAGAATCCTAGAATCATAGAGTTGGAAGAGACCACAAGGGCCATCGAGTCCAACCCCCTGCCAAGCAGGAAACACCATCAGAGCACTCCTGACATATGGTTGTCAAGCCTCTGCTTAAAGACCTCCAAAGAAGGAGACTCCACCACACTCCTTGGCAGCAAATTCCACTGTCAAACAGCTCTTCCACTGTCGAAGAAGACCCACCCCAAACGCAGCCAGCCCCCCTGTGCACTGCAGAAGTATTCTAACCCTCATGTCTTGAACGTAATAACTGATTTATTGCTAATAACAAATTCCATTCTGCACTACACAGCAAGTTCTATTTAAAAAAAAATAAATCCTATTTTCATCTATCAGTCCGCTATGGTAATTCGCCTTACTTGGAAGACACTGATTGTGAATCGTATGCCAGCAAGCACTTTAGAATGAGATTATTTGCCAAGTGAAAAAAAACTCAGGAGTCATTCATAAGATTTAAATCTGTTCAGCGTCAGAAAGTAGTGCCCAGGATATGTGTGTGTGAGAGAGAGACACACACATCGGATGTGCATTGACTCCTGACAAATTCTGGATGTTGGGGCTGTCAAAAGCCGGGGAGGAGGGTAGCTAAGCAATCATTTGTTGAATTTGGGCTTTAAACCCTGAGGGTTGTATTCAATTCACTTTTACTCAGAGTACACCCTCTGCAATCAAGGGCTATGACTAACTTAGGTCCATTCATTTCAGTGGGTAAAAATTAGTTGCATGCAACCTTCATGAACCACGCGGTTGGCAGGGGAAGCAGATGGTGCAGGTGAGAGTCTCCCACTTGTGGTAACTGCATGTTTAATTATGGTTTCACATCTGAATCAAACTTGGAGTCGTGGAAGGCCCCAGTTCAGACTGGGCCCGATCTGAGGTGTTGAACCAGATGGGGAGACAGACAGCTGGGTAATGTAAGCTGGGTGGTTAATACATTTGAAAAGTTTCCTCTTTTGAAGTCAAACGTGACTGTCCTAGGATTGCTTGGTGATGGTCCACCAGGCACAGTGGTGTCTCCAATTGGTTCAACACTCTCATACCATGTCCTAGGTGCTACTAAAGTTCGTGGCCATCTCCTCATTCTTGAAAGACACAGCAGACTGCACAGATTAGGCCCACCAAACATTATCAGCTTGGCCAAGTGTGGTGCTTCTCCGATGGATCTCTCACTTACTCTCATCCTGGCCAACAGGAACGGTCTTCTGTCCACTGGAGACAATCTTCCCTTTGGACACAATCTGCAGGGAGATGGTTTGTTAGGCCAGGGGCAAAAGGAAAAGCCTCCCCACCCTCTTTGGCAGTAGAAATACAGGAAAGGGAGAGAGAAATGTCGGACAGGAAGCAGCCTGCAGAGACTGTGCGATGGGTTTTGCTAGGGGAGGCTCATAGATTAATAGAAACCGCACTTGCTACTTCAGAACGTGAAATTGGGGGCAATAACCAGGAAAGCCTGCAGCTCCCTGTCTTCTGCACACTGGGCACAACAGCAACTGTTGCGTGTGAAGCCCTTCACTTTTATCTGAGATCTCAGCAAAGCTTTCCACGCAACAAGCCATGGATGGAATGAACCACTGAGGCTGATCCAGCTCAGCTCAGCTTCTGCTATATCTCTGCTGATGGCTGGACAACCCATACAGGAGCCACAAAGGCCACTGGAAGGTCCCTGCTGTTTGGATCCAAACAGATTCACAATGAGCAAGAGAAACAGAAATACCGGTACACACTGCAACACAAATACTATTCTCAATTCTGCCCTTTTCCGTCTTCTTGTCATTTTATTCCATTTTCATTTCTCCATTTCAACCGTTTCTGCTGTGTTGCCTTCACTAATCATTTAATTTTATTCCCATTTTTTTCTCTCTCTCTTTTTTCCTTTTGCACTCCCCTTTCCTTTTGCGTGTACCCATTATTCCTCCATATACGCCCTTCATTCTTTTCTCTCACACACAGTTCTCCACTGTCCACAAAGAATTAGAAGGGGTGGCCCAGCTACAGCCCAATCCATAACCTCAGTCTAATTTCAGCAAGGAGAGGGGCTGGAGAGAAACAGAGAGAAAGAAGGAGAGATATACCTCACCATCGGCAGAGCATATGCCCACGGTGCTTGAGACATGCAGGCATGGAGGGCACCCTCCCGTGCGCCACAGTCCAGGGGAGGAAAAGAGCAGGGAAGCTGCTGCCCACTCTCCTCCTGCCCTCCGCCGCTAGGCAAGACCTGACCCGATGGTGGAGCTGCTGCAGCTGGGTGCACTTCACCATGACCAAGGAGAACTGATGTAATCCACTGGGAGCAGTCAAGTACAACATTCCTTGTAATGCTAGAGCAGACATGCGAGGGAATGTTTGGTCCAGCCAGTCGAAACTTCCTGTTCCTCCTGGCTGGAACATCCTTCCTTTTGCATGTGACAGAAGGTGGGTGTGACCTAACCTGCCCAGGTAACAAAAGGACGAGTCACGCAGCACCTCTCTCTCTCTTTTCCATCTTCCTTTCATCGTGTGAACTGCTGGACTTCTAGCTTGCAGTCACTGGGATTATTCCCCCATATGGGGTAGATCCACATGTACATATTTGTAACTAAGTCTGCCTTCAGGGATCCAACTGTGAACCGATGTAAGTAAACTTTTATTGACCTTAAATAAGATTGTGGCGTCTTTATTCTTTTAAGAGGGATTCAAGGGAACTTACCAGGAACTTACAATTCAATCTGAGACAGACTGAACTGTATAATTGTCAGAGGCTCACACGAGCCTGCAACCAGCTATCGGCTGTGCTTTGTAAAGGGGAAGGCACACTTAGCAAAGTAAAGGAACTTGCTAACAGAAGTTAGGAAGGATATAAATAATCAATATATCCTCTCCTGTCACCATTAACTTTCCCACACACACACCCTGGGTCAAGCGTGACCTGGGGACAGAGCTACTGCCAAGCATGAGCGCCGCAGCCTAAGTGCAGTGTCTTCTTACTTGGAGCCAAACTCCAATGAAGGAGCCTGCTGTGGATAGCTGCCTGTTTGTGCCCCCTCACAAAATTGTGCCCAGGGCCACGGCCCCCCTCCACTATGCCCCTGTACCTCACTCACAGACTCCCATGAGAGGTTGTGGACTCTCCTTCCTTGGAGGTTTTTAAGCAGAGGTTGGATGGCCATCTGTCATGGATGCTTTAGCTGAGATTCCTGCATTCCAGGGGGTTGGATTAGACCCTCGGGGTCCCTTCCAGCTCTATGATTCAATGATTCAATTCTGGCTCTGGCCCCCAAATAATATAGTCCTCGACTTTCCCTAGACCAGATGCTCACCAAATAATAGAAATCTACATGGTCAGCATCAGGGCCCAGTTCTTTCCGGTCTATGACGTAATCCACCAGGACTTCCTGGTCTTTTCCACAGGGCAGCTCTTCCTCCACATGCTGGATCTCCAGGAAACTATTGCTCTCAGAGTAGAAGGGCTTCAGCCACATGAAACCTTCGGATTCCGACATCATAAGATTCTCAAAGCCAGTCACATTCTCAAGGGTGTATCTACCCTATGGAGCAAAAAGAGAACAGCAAGGATCATAATTAATTTAGGGTGTTTGGGGTGACAATCAACAAGAGACGACTGGGTAGCAATACAAGGCATGTGAACCTAACATTAGGGCACAGTATATACTCCACATGTAAACCAGTCTTCATATCTTTGTAACTGTCGTGGCTCCCAGCTAAGAATCATAGAAGAAAGTAACAATCTCTTCAAGGACTTCCTTTTCACTGTGGTGATTTGTGCTTGCAATGGCATTGAGGCAGTTCTGCCCGATCCTGCTTTCGATATTATCTGTACCTACCCAGTGTTTTGGGGCAGACATGCTGCTTTGTTTGCAACTACTACATGCTCCTAAGCTTCCTGCGGAAATCCTTTAACTATGTAAAAGGTAAAGGTAAAGGAACCCTGGACGGTCAAAGGCGACTATGGGGTTGCGGCGCTCATCTCGCTTTCAGGCTGAGGGAGCAGGCGTTTGTCCACAGACAGCCTTCCAGATCACGTGGCCAGCATGACTAAACCGCTTCTGGCACAACGGGACACCGTGACGGAAACCAGAGTGCACGGAAACGCTGTTTACCTTCCTGCCGCAGCAGTACCTATTTACCTACATGAACTGGCATGCTTTTGAACTGCCAGATTGGCAGGAGCTGGGACAGAGCAACGGGAGCTCACTCCATTGCGGGGATTCGAACTGCCGACCTTCTGTTCTGCAAGCCCAAGAGGCTCAGTGGTTTAGATCACAGCGCCACCCATGTCCCAGTAACTATATATACCACAAATGCTCCCATGCCCAAGAAATTGGCCAATTCCCTGCCCTCAGTGGTGTTGTACTCTGCCCGAGGGAGCAGATTCACTGTGGTGCTTCTGGTTTTTGTTTTTTTTTAATAAATATTTATTACAGTTTTCCAATTTAATACAAAAAGAAAAAACAACAAACAAATACCCAATTAAAACAAAACAAAACAAATATAATTCCCATTTCTTATTTCCATTACCTTCTGTCCCGGATCTCCTCTCACCTCCCCCTCGTATTCCAGTTCAAATTCTTAATTCAGCAAATCCTTGTTACGACTTAGTATAGCTTATTTTAAATTATTATTCCACCTTTACATTACAGCTGGTAACCATTTAATTTCCATCCAACATCATTCTAACATTCATTAATTTTACAATATTTCTGTAGATAATCTTTAAATTTCCTCCAATCTTCTTCCGCCGACTCTTTTCCCTGGTCTCGGATTCTGCCGGTCATTTCTGCCAATCCCATGTAATCGATCATCTTCATCTGCCATTCCTCCAGAGTGGGTAAATCTTGTGTCTTCCAGTATTTTGCGATGAGAATTCTTGCTGCTGTTGTCGCATACATAAAGAAAGTTCTATCCTTCTTTAGTACCAACTGGCCAACCATGCCCAGGAGAAAGGCCTCTGGTTTTTTCAAGAAAGTGTACTTAAGTATCTTTTTCAATTCATTATAAATCATTTCCCAGAAGGCCTTAATCCTTGGGCACATCCACCAAAGGTGAAAGAATGTACCTTCAGTCTCTTTACATTTCCAACATTTATTGTCGGGCAAATGATAAATTTTTGCAAGCTTGACTGGAGTCATGTACCACCTGTAAATCATTTTCATAATATTCTCTCTTAGGGCATTACATGCCGTGAATTTCAAACCAAGGGAGCAGATTCACTGTGGTGCTTCTGGACCCAGCTTTGTCACTGAAAGTTCAGGTGCCGTGACTAGAACACAGGTGCCCCAAGTCATTTCAGCACCAACTTCAAGATTCTACTTTTTCCTAAATGAAACCGTTAAAAGCTTGGATCCAGTTTCCCTGTGAGATCGTCCTGTTTCATATATGTCCACTCAACTGCTGTGATCTGTGGAACTGGCACAGTTACTTGTGCCACACGCTAAGAAGACCAGGAGAAAAGAACTGGATAAAATAGTGGTCAATTGCAAAGGTGATTCGGACATTTAAGTGGCACATTCTATCTGAGAACCCCCTGCTATTCTATCGTATGCAACAAATGATTTCTAGGAGACGTGACCGTGGTCTATTGTATTTGCAGTCCCTGATGTTTTGGTGGTTTTTATGGTTATTGTTGTTGTTTGCGAATGGTGCCATGGCCTTTGGCTAGTGCAATAAAGTTTATGATGATGATGTGCCACACAGTATTCATGCTACATTTGCAAAACACCAACCTTTTAGTGTGGTAGCACTTTGGAACTCCCTGCCTATTGACATCCCAGAATAAGCAAGCCCTAAGTTCCAGAAGTAAATAATAATAATAATAACCTATAGGAAAAGCAACCCTAAGGAAGGTGGGGGGGGCGGGATGCACAGGAAAATCCATCTCTTCGCCCCCACCTCTTCCTTAAGACATGTCCAAATATTTAGTGATGGACTATATGGAACTGGCGGAGATGACTGGCAGAATCCGAGACCAAGGTGAAGAGTTGGTGGAAGAAGACTGGAAAAAATTTAAAGTTTATTTACAGAAACACTGTAAAATCCAGGAATGTTAGAAGGATGTTGGAATGAAGTAATGTGGTTCTAGCAGAAACGATATAAAAGATTAGGTAAAAATTGATTTTTTTAATTGGTGAGAGACGAGAACGTAAAATTATAGTACATTAAGATAAATCATTAGGATAAAAACCAAGCTGGAAAGGATTTGCTGAAATATTTAATATACAAAAAAGGGAGGTGTGAGGAGGTCATGGAAACAAGTAAATGAAAGATAAGATATGGCAAGATGGAAATGTTTTTAATTGTTTTTACTTTTTTATATTCTGTATTTTCTGTTTTCTTGTTTTTCTTCTTTTCTTTTCTTTTTCTTATTTTTGTAACTTTTTTGAAACTTGAATAAATATTAAAAAAAAAAAAAAGACATGTCCAAATATTTAACTCACCCTTAAGGAAACCATGTCGTGCCACTTAGTTGTGTCCAGGGAGAAGGAAACTTCACCATTCTCATCTGTGACATGGGAAGTGGTTGTCTCCACATCATCAACGTCAACTATGAGATAGACAGTCCTGTTCTTGACAGGCACTTTATTGACTGAAACCATCATCTGCATGAATAAAAGGGAAATAAGCCAACCACCTAACTTCTTTACAGCCAACTGTTCTCGCACGCAAATATATATATATATATATATATATATATATATATATATATATGCTGAGGCATTTGTTTACTCCTGTAGGCAAGAGCACAACAACACTATTCAGATATTGCCCCTCAAGGTCTAATGATAAGAAGAGGGGCTGAGCTATCTCGGGATATGAATGCTCTCCTCCAGGTAGTCTGTCTATCTGTCTGTCTGTCTGTCTGTCTGTCTGTCTGTCTGTCTGTCTGTCATGGACTGTAAGATTTCTGACTGGCATTTCTGCTGCTAGAAGAGGCAGTTCTAGGGCAGTGCAACCAGTGTGGCTGCAGGGGGCGCCCCACTAATGCTATAAGGCAGGGGGTGCTGAATTTTAGTGTGGCACAGGGCACCACTGAAATCTGAAAGCCCAAATTCTGCTGCTAGCCCTCTTCCCTATTCTGCTTCCCTACCACAACATACAATATGAAGGAAGAGGCATCATTTGTGGCTGATTCACACATTTATTTGGAGGTTGTAAAGCCTGAGTGTTGTAAAGGCTGGCATTACTACCTTGTTTTCATGCAGAGCGCTGTTTATATCAAATAGTTCCTCCCCGTGAAGAATTAAAAGCTTACAGTTAGGGCCGAATTTAGGTTTGATGAGGCCCTCAGCTACTGAAGGTAATGGGGCCCTTTATATGTCCAGCTGTCCTTTGTCAACAACAAATTGTCACTGTTTTTTTGTGTTGAATATAAGCTATATGGTAATTTATGGACCTAACAGGTATCTAAAGCCATTTGCACATAACAAAATATGTATTTTATCAAAGTACATCCAGTTTTTTTCTTTAAAGTTTTTTGGGGGCCCCGAGAGAGTGGTGCCCTAAGCTATAACTTGTTTAGCTTATATGTAAATTTGGCACTGCTTACAGTGATGAAATGGCTCAGTGCGTCTGGCTGTTAACCAAAAGGTTGCTGGTTCAAGTCCACTCCCGGATTCCCACATTGCAGGGGACTGGTTTAGAAAACCTTCAGGGTCCCTTTCAGGGCTTTTTTCAAGCCAGGACTCACCAGAACTCAGTTCTGGCACCTCTCAAGCAGTGGCGGAACTTCATGCTTCAGCACTGGGGGGTGGAGAGCAGGTGGGGGGCGTAATGTGCATCCTGGGGGCGTGGCATGCCGCCTGTGGGGGCATGGCACCCAGTGCGGGCAGGGGGGCAGCTGTGATGGCACCCCACCAGGATCACTCTGCTGGGGGCAGTGCGCTCCCCCCCCTGCACTCCTCTTCCTCCGCCATTGCTCTCAAGTGGGTGTCATCAGTGGCGTAGCGTGGGTTGTCAGCACCCGGGGCAAGGCAAGTAATTTGCGCCCACTAACCCATGGATTTGCGCCCCCTAACCTGTGGATTTGCGCCCCCTAACCCTAACCCCCAGATGTTGCGCCCGGTGCGGCCGCCCCCCCCTGCACCCCCCACGCTACGCCACTGGGTGCCATTGCCACTAAAGTTGTACCTTGGATCCCAAACACCTTGCGACTCAAACATTTTGGCTCCCGAAGGCCGCAAACCCAGAAGTGAGTGTTCCGATGAGCAAACTTTTTTTGGAACCCAAACATCTGGCGTGGCATCTGCAGAGTGCAGGAAGCTACCTCAGCCAATCGGAAGCCGCGCCTTGGTGTTTGAACGTTTTGAGAAGTCAAATGGACTTCCGGAATGGATTCCGTTTGAGAACCAAGGTACGACTGTACAAGAAAACAAGGGAAGAATTCATAGTGAGTTCCGGCACCTCTTTTTCTAGAAAAATAGCACTGGTCCCTTCCAACTCTACAGCTCTATGATTCTAAGATACTTTATCAGAGAGAGGCTGCTTTTTCAATGTATTTTTTGGGAAGGTAAACTTTCATAGAAGGGCTATGTCACAAAAAGGTATCGTTTCAGTGCCTGCTTCAAAAATTAAGAGCAAATCTATCCTAAAGACTGCTTTATTAAACAGAAAGGATAGGATGTTACCTCTCCTGTGTATGGGAAACCTTGTTTGTAGAATGGATTGAGTTTGCTAAACTCCACCTTGACTTCCTTTGCGGCAACAGGCAAGACACCGTATCCTGTCTGAATCACTCCTGCATAGAGAACAGACGGGTTGGTTTAGCACAGCAACTGGAATGCCACAAAAAGGACAGCGGTAGGTTTGACATTTCTGCGAAAGTCCTAGACACATTGTTAACTAGACCTTACACAAAACTGCAAGGACGTCACTCTCGTGAGCATGTCTACATGCAGGCTTCCAGCACTTCCAGTTCTCTTAAACAAAAAACTGGTGTCACAGCTCACTGAGCCAGATATAACGACTTGTGAGAAATGCCATTTGTCTTATGGAAACTGTACCACCAGGACAAAATTTGTTGTGTGAGCTGCAGAGGATCCCTAGGTATCTGCAAGGCAGGTCATGTATGCCTTGAAAAATCAGATGAAATGCAGGAATGAACCCAAGCCCTGTAAATAGTCTGATATAAAAGCAACTTTCAATAGCCTAAGGGTTTGAAAACAGTTGACTGGAAAAAATCAGAAAGGCAAGGCTATCAAGGGGTGTGGGGGGGTGTGGACTGATTTGCCAAAGGTGAAAATTGTATCTTCCCATTTCTTGTTATTTCCTTTGTACCTGTTCCTTTCTCCTCCAGTTCTGCCACAAAGTTGACATACTCATTATAGCCGCTTTGAGAAAGATTTAAATCAGACCCATTGATGGTAAAATAAGCAAAGCCGGTCTCATCTGTCTGGAGATACAAAGAAAAGAAAGTACATTAGAGACTTCCTATTTGTCTGCCATGGCGAACGGCTGCGTCCATTTCATGCAGAGTTCAAGGATAATATAGGAGTAATTATCCTCCCAACCCCCAAGTGAGGGTCGCCAAAGAGAAATGTTGCATCACAAAAAGAAGATAAAGAAAATAAAGAAGAAAAACTAATTTCACACAGAACTACATAGGACTAATCCGCTCCCAAAATGAATTCAGAGGCTGTTAAAAATAAATGAAGGATCAACATCGGGAATGTTTTATTGGGACGACCTGGGTTATTTAAGGAACGCAGCGCAATGTGAGATCATCACTCCCTGAATTCAGAGCATGGGAAGTCACCCAAAGATACAAAAACCGGCATAAAACTTGGTCTTTTTAATTGTATTATAACTGGGAATATTTTTAATGTGGTTTTTATTGGATTCCTAAAATGGAAAATTTAATAAATATTGTTTAAAAAGGAAGTAGCTCTGGAGCCAAGTGAGGATTCCCAGGTAAGATCCTCCCTCTATTGTGTGGGCAGGTAATCCCTCCCCTACCTGGCCTGGTCTCCTTGGCAACGCTTCCCCCAGGTGGGATTGGACAACTGACGGAGGTAGGCGGAGACCTCCAGGTATCCCACCTGAGGGAAGGCAAAGCCAAGCCTATGTTGATAGAGCCGCTCCAGATCCAGGGGCTGTACGCGTCCACGCAAAGGGCGCCCCCCATTTTAAGCAGGGAGCGGTCATTAAAAAGAAAGTACATTAGCAAAGCTGTATGTGTAGATTCTGAGATACTGAGCTGCCGCACCCGCTGTCAATCAAGTCACTATCTGGATGGGATAGAGCAGAGAAATTGCAAATAAAAGGTGATCGGAAGGGTGATCTGAAGGCACAGGAGGCCACCCCCTGGCTGAAGCTGAGCAGGTCTGAGTCTGGTGGTGGGATATAAACGCAACACAAGAAAATAAATAAAGTAGCCCTCCCTGGTTGTCTGCAGCCAGGGTCACATTCCATAAGGCATCACGCAGTAAAACTTGGTTGGTTGGTTTCTAGATCTGGAGTGCCTTAGCCTTGCACATTATTTTTTCAGACTTGTACTAGCCATGCAAAACAAGAAGCACGAGCCAGGCTCTGTTGTGGCAAATGCTCCTTTGCCCCGAAAGCATCAGCTTTGCGTCTTGTTCTCCCTTCTCTTGCTGTGACATTAACGTGTTATCGCCACATCACCCTAAGCTATTATTGCTATTATTATTATTACTTATTAAATTAAATTTCTATACTGCCCTTCATCCGAGGATCACAGGGCAGCTTACAATTTATAATATGTATTAAAGCAGAGACATCACCTTGCCAACAAAGATCCGTTTAATTAAAGCTATGGTTTTCCCAGTAGTGATATATGGAAGTGAGACCATAAAGAAGGCTGGTCACGGAAGAATTGATGCTTTTGAATTATGGTGCTGGAGGAGACTCTTGAGAGTCCCATGGACTGCAAGAAGATCAAACCTCTCCATTCTGAAGGAAATCAGCCCTGAGTGCTCACTGGAAGGACAGATCCTGAAGCTGAGGCTCCAATACTTTGGCCATCTCATGAGAAGAGAAGATTCCCTGGAAAAGACCTTGATGTTGGGAAAGATGGAGGGCACAAGGAGAAGGGGACGGCAGAGGACGAGATGGTTGGATAGTGTTCTCGAAACTACCAGCATGAGTTTGACCAAACTGTGGGAGGCAGTGGAAGACAGGAGGGCCTGGCATGCTCTGGTCCATGGGGTCATAAAAAGTCGGACACAACTAAACGACTAAACAACAATATGCAAGGTGCAATAATCATGGTCCTCACCTTTACAAACAGCATCTTGCATCTGTTACAGAATCACATGATTCGGGGTATGAACCACACCTAGCAAAATAGGGACTGTTTTGTATGAGGAGCACTGAATGCTCACTACCAAATGGACAAAATAAGATACTGAAGCATTTTCCCTACAGATCAATCTGGCACAAGGCAGATGTTTCTGATCCTCTCCATCCACCTTCTTCGTGGACATAGAGAAATGGAAGGCGAGCGCAACAGGATGAGGCCTCCAGTCTCTGAACCAAAGGGTAGGGGCAGATAACTCATCCCAGCCTCCATTCTGTCCAAAGACAGCCCCCTCCCATTTATCTCACCTGAGCTGTGTACTCGTGTTCAATGGTTGATAATGTTTCATTTGTATTACGCATATGAAAAAAATATGATAATTGTCTAGTGAAGCGGAGTTGCACATTTCCTTGAACATGCTTCCCATATGTGTACCTAAGGCACAGGTGACAGAGGAGAGAGGGAGAGAGGGAGAGAGGGAGAGAGGGAGAGAGGGAGAGAGGGAGAGAGAGAGAGAGAGAGAGAGAGAGAGAGAGAGAGAGAGAGAGAGAGAGAGAGAGAGAACACAGATGAAAGAAATATGTTTTAGTCAAAAGCAATTTGTCTTCAGGAGCTCACTAGAGGTCATTCAATAAGATTATCACCAGTGGCATAGCAGGGGGGGCAGTTGCCCGGGGCACAAAATTGTTAGGGAACAAAACATCAACACCCGGTGCTGCCTCAGTACAGCTACACGCTTCCGTTGCTGGGCTCCGTTGCTGGGCTCCGTTGAAAACAGCTTCTCCATGCAAATCAGGAAGTGACTTTTCCAGACAATAGAAGGCATTCTCCATCCATTTCCCTCCCACACATCCCCTCCATGTAGCCCCGGGCGCGAGCAACCCATGCTATGCTACTGATTATCACTACTGGCAGAGAGGTTGTTCTCCATTGTTGATTCCCTTTTTATATGTGCTAACCACAGGAGAGAGCTAGGTATGATCTCAGAGCACTCAGCTCATGTGGAATGATAGCAAGTACATAGAGCACCCAGTATGAATTCAAAGTGGCTGCCCCAGAAAACTTCCCAAGAATGTTCTGTGGCACACAGTAATCCATTCTCAGTGTGCAAGGAAGGATTTCCTGACAGACAATTTGATGTGCGGAAGGGTTCTCTGAATGTAAAAAGCTAGCGGGGGGGAGCACAAATGCAAATGAACAGCTGCTTCCATAAACAGAATGAAGTGAGCCAAAATAACCATTTTAATACAGAGGGGGAAATCTTGGAAGTTTGGGCGCCATAGCACATAATTTTGTTTTCATTTTTAGAAGTACAAAAATGGGGGTGAGAGGGGACAAGAGCAAACAATATACTGGTGCTACCTTACAAATTTATATTGGTTCTACTCTGATTTGACAGTCATAGTTTTACTCTCTCTTCCAAAAAAAAAAAGCCTGAAAATCATAATTTGGCTCAAGTGCTAAGCATTCTCTAGCAGATTGGTTCTTTCTTGTGGTTCCCTACAGGGGAGGAATAGCAGTTAAACAAGCATGTCCCTGCATTATAAATGTGCATTGAGACAGAGAAGGAGAAAAACAAATAGACCCAAAGGGATGAAGAAACACATGTCAACACAGTAAAACTGGGTCTGGAAAGGTCCCATTTTAGGAACATTGTTTACCATGAAATTTTACTTACTTGGCATACACTTTGACCTGGAATTCTTCATCCGCTGTGGTGACCAATTTCGGAAACTCAATCACAACTTCAAATTTAGGCAGCTCTGTAATGAGTCAGGAAGAGAGACGGAGAAGAAAGTGAGTGGATAAAAAGTTCCACATGCCGCAGCTGCATCACCAAAACTGAACACTGCTCCTTCTGCACTTTTAATTATTTTAATTTTTTTATTTATATACCACTTCTCTGATAAATTGGCTTCAAAGTGATTTGAAAGTAACAAAACATCTTTTTTTTAAATCATACATAAATAAAATGTACAATAAACCAATTCCATCAAAATAGTAAAGCATGCATAGTTAAAACATAGAATAAAGCAAGCCCATTAAAAATCATAGCAATTAAAACAGTTAAGAGAGCAATTAAAACAGGCATGTCCAAAGTCTTTCAGGGGCCTAATGCATGTTCACTTCATCAAATCTGGCCCTCTTTGAAAAAAGTTTGGACACCCCTGGATTAAAACAATTAGATGAGGAAGTTCAATTTGAGAGGAATGTTTGTCTATACAGGTGTGTCTTTAAGAATCGGCAGAATGCCAATACTGATGGGGTTTCTTGTATTTCAGCAGGGAAGGCAGTCCACAACAGTGGCATCACCAGTGAAAAAGCCCATTCCCATGCTACCGCAAGCCAAAAATATCCAGGCCATGGAAAAGCTATCAGGGTTCCATTTCCCAATCTTAAATGCCTTCACTAGGCAGTGGAGGAGAAGGGAGTTTTTCTAATATCCCAATCCAGAGTTGTTTAGGGCTTTATACGTAAACAATAGGATCTTAAAACTGGTTCAGTAGCTAATAGGCAGCAAGTGCAAATCCCTTAGCACTGGCGTGATATGTGCCAATAATTCACATTTCTGAATTCAAAGTCAGGAATCATTCCTAAGCTTTTGAAGCAACATTTTAAAAAAAAAACTCCTTCACCTGTGTCTGATGCTTACTCAACATTGCTCAGGACAAATAAGTATAGGGCTCTGCATTGGAGTGCTTTCACGTGGTTCATACTAGGGGTTTACTCTGAAATTACTTTTTGTTCACTCACTTTTTTATGCGGCATTTACATGACCTGGTCACCAAATTATTTCACCCTTCGTTTTCCCTATGGCCCTTATGACTCTTTTGAGACCTCACAGAATCTGACTGTTGTTGGAAAGAAAGGAACAGCTATGTAAATTGTGTTTGCACTATTCTTTCATCTGTTGGAAGGGGTGTGGTTTTGCCATGTGCGGTGCCGTGGCACCCTGGGGTGCCTTGAATGATGGTCAGGGGTGCTGTGGGCAACAATGGCCTCTGTCCCTCTTTCCTCCCCCCCCCCCTCCTCTGATGCCTTCTTGCGTCTCTGCCTCCCAAAGGCTTGTGCGACTGTTGTGTAGCCCTGGCTACAAGCTCCGCAGGCAAATGGTGCCTCTGGGGCTGGTCAGGGAGTGCTGGTTACTAGGAGCTGAGGGGGCCTCTGAGTGCGTAAGCAAGCAAGCAAGGAGAGGAAGCCTAGTCAGCCAGTCCCCCTGCCCTTGCTTTTGGGAATGGGCAGACAATTCCCGGGCACCTGTGGGTCAGTGTGAGGAGGCACCTCTCTTTGAGGCGGGTGGGGGGCAGCTCAGAGACCAGGGGCGGCAGCTCCAGAGGACTCCCAAGGAGAGTGGAGAGGAAAGGAGGCCGAGGGAACACTCCCCAAGGGAGGGTGTTCAAAAACGGGTGAGCGGCTGCCAGCTCTGCAGGCAAGGGGCGACATAACTGGGCTCCTGAGCCCCACAGGGTGCTGCGGGAAGAATGTGGTTGGTCAAGGGAGCCGTGTACTCAAAAAGGTTGAAAACCTCTGCCCTGGGGCAATTCCTTTGGTAGAATTTCCCAGAGCTTTGGAGAACATCACTAAGGTCAACTGAAGTCTGTCGCAAGTGGTGTGGGAATGGGGGAAAGTCTGCATCTCTGCATCAATAGCTCACATCCTGGGTTCAGATTATAAACAGATGTTGGTGAAGGGAGCTTCTCCCTTCATCTCTCTGCCCACGTGGCAATGAGAGGAGAAACGGCAAGCAATGCAACTGAGTGATTTCAGTTTTACACCGCCATCTTTTGTGTGCCAATTCACATATAAGAATAACAGTTTTTAAGATGGGAGTCTAATTAAAGAGCTTGCCTTTCTTTCACTTTTTATTTAATAAAATAAAATTTAAAAATCTGAACATCTAAGGCAACTAGGATTCCTAGCCAGGACAGGTATGCTGTAAATTCAATCAATAATAAAAATACTGTATCCCTATCGCTACATATTATACTAAACAGAGTGAAAGGAAGGAATAATAATAATGTAATAGCCTGCATTCCTTTTCTTGTTAGCACATGCGTGAGCGCGCACACACACAAACTGCAACCAAAGTGCTCTCCCTTTGAAATCTCACCATATTCTGCCACAAAGATCTCTCTTCTTGAATCTTCACGTGCAAAAAGTAAATTTCCAACTGCTATGATGTACTTTCCCTCGACTGCTTCGGAGGCCAGAGGAAAAGACAGGTCCACAAATCCATTTTGAGGCTTCACATCCACCCACTGGCCTATTCGGTTATCATTAGGATCCTGGGCACAGGGATAAGACCAAAAAGACTGTGATGTTTGTGTGGTTTGTAACATCACAAAAGCAGTCAAATACAACATTTCCTGTTTGCCCAGAGCGGACATACAGGGGAAATGTTGCTCCAGCCAGGACTTCCTGTCACACCTGGTCTGGAGCATCCTCTCCCTGTATGTGACCAGGTAGATGGGTGTGACCTTCTGAGACCCCATATAAGGGCTGGTCACACAGCCATCTTTCTCTTGATGCTTTTCCTCTTGTACTATCTTAATACTTTTTGCTGTGTGCTGGCTCTCGGCCAGCAGCACATGGGCTCATTCCTCACAAGAGGATGAACCCACACTTTTCTCTGTATCTGTAACTACAAGCTATAAAGTCTGCCTTCAGGATCACACTGTGGACTGAATGTGAGTAAACCTTATCATTACTTTAAAAGAAGATAGTAATCGTCGTCGTCGTCGTTTTAAGAGGGAACAAAAGGGGATTTACCAGGAACAAATCCAATCCGGACTAGCCAGACTGGATTGCTTAACTCAACTGATTCTCACGAATCCAGTCCATTAGCTTCCTGCTATGTACATGGTAATGCTACAAGCTCACTAGCATGAGTGAGGAAGGATAATATTAATCAATATATCCTCTCCTACTGTCCTCAACATTCCCACAGTTCATTCACTTGGCTGCAGTCTTCAGCAATACTGAGGCTGTGCCCCAACAGAGCAATTGGCCCACAAAAGTCGACATACCGTATTTATCCGTGTATAAGACGCCCCCATGTATAAGACGCCCCCTACTTTGGGGTACCGCAAATTTAGAAAATGGGCATATGCACTATCCGTGTATAAGACGCCCCCACGTTTTAACCTTATTTTAAAGTAAAAAAAAACCCTAGTCTTATACACAGAAAAGTACGGTACTTCTGTTTTTTCAGTCAGCATCTTTCTTGATATTCTGCCGCTTGCCGTCTGCGCCGGGGGATGGGGCTTGGGGGGAAAATATCCTAGCCGTGGGTTTGCTACCTTGCTTGTTTTTGCACCCGCAATCATTTCCCTTCCATTCCACTACTCTGTTGCTGCGATCTTTATCAGCTCCATTCCTTTACCCACCAGATCCCAATATCTGTAGCTATATGACGGACTGATAATTATTATTATCTGCTGTCGCACCCACTTCTGAGTGTACCCACAACACTCCCTCCTCTGCGAAGGGGCAGAAAGCAAAACTCATGCAAAGGGGTTTTATCTCCTGGGATCTGTGAAGGAGTGAGAAGAGAGCTGTCACAGAGGGAAGATGCTATTTAATATTGTTGCATAATACACTCTGCAAAAAAAATAAATGGAAGGGACAGTATTGCATACCGTATTTCACCGCATAATGGTCACATTTTTTGTGCTGATTTTTCCTTTGCAAACAAAGGGGGGTGCAACCATTACATGAGGAAAAACCTGGTGACCATGTAGGGTTGCCATATGTCTGGAATTTCCTGGACATAGCCTGGATTTGGCTGTTGGAAACAGTGCTGATGGAATACAAGTGAGGTCCCAATCAAAGAAGTATTTAATCAACTTAACTTGATGGAATATGCGCAGCTTGCAGATTTAATATAAATAATAAGAAAACAAGAAGAATATACATTTAAAGAAGACTGGAAAGTGTTTACTGATTATTTGGGTGAAAGTTGAGTACATTTAAAAACACTGCTGGCATTAAGATAAATTCAACAGTGTAAATATGTTTTGATGGTGTAACAATGGATTACTGGATGGTTTAGTTCATGTTAAAATATGCAGGGATGTATGGTGTGCAAAATGAACCATGGAAAGAGAAGAAGGGAAGTCATTAATTTAAGGTTGTTCAAATGATTATCTAGATATGCAAATTAGAAAAACTTAAGAAAAACTATTTTTTTAAAAAAAGGAAACCGTGCTGAAATATCCGGGAAACCGTGCTGAAATATCCAGGAAACATATGTCAGCCCATGTTGGTAGTGTAGATTTTGGCAAATTTCCTTTAACAACAACAAAAAGCTTTGCCAAAACCAACTTTTGTGTCTGGATTTTCACCTTTTGAAATATGGCAACCCTACATGATGGAAACAAGTTGATCCATGCCCAGGGCTGTATTTTGGTTTGATGAGGCCCTAAGCTATTGAAGGTAGTGGGGCCCTTTATATGTCCAGCTATCCTTTGTCAACAACAAATTGTCGCTGTTTTTTGTGTTGAATATATGCTATATGGTAATTTATGGACTTAATAGGTATCTAAAGCCATATGCACATAACAAAATGCGTATTTTATCAAAGTACCTCCAGGGGTTTTCTTCCTTCAAATTGTTTTGGAGCCCCCAAGAGAATGGAGCCCTAAGCTATGGCTTGTTTAGCTTATATGTAAATCCAGCACTGTCCGTGCCTTAATGTATCCACCGTACAGTTTAGATCTCATGGGAAGAAGCAAGTCTTGTGAGTCTCTTGTGCCTCACTTTCCCCTCTTGCTTGCCTGCCTGTCCACCTCCACCTGTTGCCTTCGGCCAGTAAGAGCATGCGCGGTGAAAGTAGCCCTGCAACTATTATGTGGGGACTATTCTGGGACCATTTTGGGGGTCAGAAAAAGGAGGGAGCGACTATTACGGGGTGGCGACTTGGATGTGATTAAATACTGCACTTCCGCATATAGCTCATATAGCTACAATTATTGGGATCTGTGTATAAATTTTGTAATTTATGATTCAATTGCTCTCCCCTCCCCCCCCCCCCCCCCGCAATCTTACATTTTACATTTTACATTTACATTTACATCTTACATCTTACATTTTATTGTGTAGACATGCAAAGAGGTCTCAAAAGGCATGGAGGTTGCGTTCTGGGTCAGTGTGCACGTGCGTGAAAGTGAAATGCCCCTTTCCACCCCCATTCCACCCCCGCCCAACCCTTTTCGTGACATCTTTCATGACATTTCCAAGTCACTTCTGGAATTGGCACTGTGCGCGTCTGCACGGTTGTGCACCAATCGGTCATGCCTAAAACGGCAATTGCCTGTACTTACAGTCAACTGTATCAAAGGGATCTGCAAAGAATGAAGGAGAGAGACAAGAGTCAGAAAGAGCACAAAATCAGCCTCGTGAGGAAAAGAATAGCCTCCAGTTCCCGCCAAATTCTGCAAAGCCAGCAGAATAATTTAGATCAAGTGAACCTGCCTTGCGTAAACCAGTTGTCTCTGACCTGCTGCCCTCCATACATTTTGGACTACAATTCCCATCATCCCTAGCAAGGCCAGCCTACCCATGAGGCGAGGTGACTGCCTCGGGTGACAGAATCCACCAGGATAGCAGATCCCAATGTTGATCTTTCTTTCCCCCCATTGTTCCTGTTGTAGACCTCCCCTCACGCTTTCTTCCTTGGTAAGGAAGAAGGAGACGCCATTTTGGCCTCAGGTGCCATAATGTCTTGGACCAGAGAGGCAATGACAAGACCCTTCTGGTATGAATGTTTCTGCACAGACCTTGAATGGAAAGCCTTCGCTCCTTGTGATACCGGGAGAAATACTCACCGTTTCATCAATGGCCTTAAATTCTTCATCAAGCCTCACAATGCGAAACCTGACTAAAAAAAGCAAATGCATGCATGTTATTTGCTATTGAAAATCATTTTTTAAAGAGTGGATGTCCTTCTATCTTAGGCTCTGTCTTATTTGAGTTTCATTCTCTACTTCATGTTGCTGTATATTTTTTTTAAAAAAAGAAAAGAAAACAGAAGTAGGTGCTAATCTTTCGTTTCCCCTTCACTTCTGTTTTTCCTGCTATGTTATTTGCAACATAGATTTTGCTTATGCTAATTTAGCTTGTGTGAGCTTATGTTCACCTGCAGATGATTAGGGTCTACTGTGGCTTAGCGGCTTAGCTTTTACAATGCTTATTGTAATAGTTTCACATCACCCCACCCCAAAAGATGAAACAGCTGCTTCAGTCAGCTTCCAGGTTCTTCTGGCCACTCATGCAGACCCTCCAAGTGTCCCTATTTTCCAGGGAAAGTCCCAGATTTACAGAAGCTACCCCCGTTTCTGATTTGATCCCAGAATGTTCTACTTTTCCTTAAGGTAAAGGTAAAGGGACCCCTGACCATTAGGTCCAGTCGTGACCAACTCTGGGGTTGCGGCGCTCATCTCGCTTTATTGGCCGAGGGAGCTGGTGTACAGCTTCTGGGTCATGTGGCCAGCATGACTAAGCCGCTTCTGGTGAACCAGAGCAGTGCACGGAAACACCGTTTACCTTCCCGCCGGAGTGGTACCTATTTATCTACTTGCACTTTGAAGTGCTTTTGAACTGCTAGGGTGGCAGGAGCAGGGACTGAGCAACGGGAGCTCATCCCGTCGCGGTGATTCGAACTGCCGACCTTCAGATCGACAAGTCCTAGGCTCTGTGGTTTAACCCACAGTGCCACCCATGTCCCTTATTTTTCCTTATGACAGCCTTATTTTCATCAGAGAAATGTTGGAGGGTATGGATTTATGTGACCCCCCCCCCCCCGAGCTAAGGAGATAAGTAACTACACAATTTTTAGAAGATATCTGAAGGCAGCCCTGTATAGGGAAGATTTTTAATGTTTAATGTTTTATTATGTTTTTTATGTGTTGGTAGCTGCCCAGAGTACCATCAGATGGGTGGGGTATAAATAATAAAATTATTAGTAATATTATTATGGAATAAAGAAAAAGGTAAAGGGACCCCTGACAGTTAAGTCCAGTTGCGAATGACTCTGGGGTTGCGGCGCTCATCTCACTTTACAGGCTAAAGGAGCTGGCGTTTGTCCGCTCTGCAGACAGTTTTTCCGGGTCATGTGGCCAGCTTGACTAAGCCGCTTCTGGCGCAACGGAACACCGACATTGCACTTTTTGGCATGCTTTCGAACTGCTAGGTTGGCAGGAGCTGGGACCAAGCAACGGGAGCTCACCCCGTCACGGGGATTCGAACCACGGACCTTTTGATCAGCAAGCCCTAGGCTCAGTGGTTTAGACCACAGTGCCACCCGCGTACCTTTATTATGGAATAGGACATCCCTATTTTCATCAGAGAAATGTTGGGGGTATGGTCATGCCTACCTGTCTCTCCAGGCTTGTAATAGGGCTTGTCTGGCTCTATAATATGCCTGACATAAGCGTCCTGAACCAGCACCTTCTTCCTTTCGATAAAGATGGTGTCACCCGCTCGTATTAGGACACGCACACTGGCCAATTCTTCCTTAACA
Organism: Podarcis melisellensis; assembly: GCF_964234715.1. Classification (NCBI taxonomy): domain Eukaryota; kingdom Metazoa; phylum Chordata; class Lepidosauria; order Squamata; family Lacertidae; genus Podarcis; species Podarcis melisellensis. The sequence goes on along the minus strand of NC_138534.1, from coordinate 11,235,006 downwards.
ACATAAAGGGGGGGGGAACTGTTTCAACAGCAGGAGGACTGAGAAGAGAAACATATTTTGCAGCTGGGGAAGATACCAGAGCATCTATCCAAAATTGTGACCCTCTTTTCCCCAGGAAATAGGGAAACAAGATCAAAAATTCTTCTCTTTATTATCCACACACAAAAGCCTTCTTTGCTTCCCTCTCTGCCCAGACACACTGTGGTTTGTTCCTCCACCTTTGTCTCTGCCACCCCATTTCCTCTCTCCCCCCCCCCACCTCACTTTCCCCTCTTCCTCCCGAGTTGTTCATACAGTCTCTCCCTCTTCTGTTACGCGAATCCTTCCAGTGATCAGAAGGAAAGAATAGTTGGAAGAAACAGCAAAGACTTACGGGTGTTTCCACTGGCTTCTTCCTGGGAACAAAGACTGGGACCTAAAGAGAAAGAAACTGATTGGTGGACGAAAAAGAAGGGAGAAAAGTAAAATTCACACAGAACTTCACCTGTGCCATAGGATCATAGAATTGTAGAGTTGGCAGAGACACCAAGGGTCATCTAGTCCAGGCCCCTGCATTGCAGGAATCACAACTATTGAACCGTAATCATATTACCGCAATCTAATTCAAAAATCCACCTAAATAAAATTCTAATACTGTGGTACCTCAGGTTACATATGCTTCAGGTTACAGACTCCGCTAACCCAGAAATAGTGCTTCAGGTTAAGAACTTTGCTTCAGGATAAGAACAGAAATCGTGCTCCGGCAGCGCAGCGGCAGCAGGAGGCCCCATTAGCTAAAATGGTGCTTCAGGTTAAGAACAGTTTCAGGTTAAGTACGGACCTCCGGAACAAATTAAGTACTTAACCCGAGGTACCACTGTACATTACTTGGCAGCGTTGGTTTTATTTTTAAAGGTACGCACAGCTATTTTTGACCTCAGAACACGTTCAGATTGGTCCACAATAAATATGAACATGAAACATCCACATGAAACAGGCTTGTAAACAGGAACTTGCCTATTTGCCTGCAAGTGGTTCTGAGGGTGTGTAACAATTACCATTTACTCTGGCTCCAACGTGCTCTAGCCACTAGTGTTTGAAACCGAGTAGACATGGCGTGAGCAGCACTCAATCTGAACCCTGTAATTCCTGAGAAATACTGCTGGTTGGTTTGCTTTCCCTCGAACCCGCTTCCATCCAATTTAAAAAACATAAGCAACAGCTAAGCTGAGGGGTGTAGATTTTCAACATCCATTCTGAATGCAGAAATAGATGATGGTTTCACTGCATCGGAATTCACAGTCAGAGCTTTTTCTGTCCTTTCTCTTTCGGGCTATGGGTGTTTCCCCCAAACAACTTACACTGATATTTCATTAATTGAATTTATATCCGATCCTTCCTCCTGAAACAGCAAACACGTCCACATTTTTAAAAGCATCCTAAAACAGTTGGAACATTCTAACAGCCGTTGCAGTTAACGACATGTAAAACATCTGTGAGGGCAGATGAGCTCATAACAATTGTCATGGGTTCAAAGCATTTGCGAACTTACTTGCAATAATAGCATAATATTCATAATATTCCCAGTACATTTCTGAGCCCAGTTCAAAGTGTTGGTGCCGACCTTTAAAGCCCTAAACAGCCTCAGCCCAGTATACCTGAAGGAGTGTCTCCACCCCCATCGTACTGCCCGGACACTGAGGTCCAACACCAAGGTCCATCTGACGGTTCCCTCACTGCGAGAAGTGAGGTTACAGGGAACCAGGCAGAGGGCCTTCTTGGTAGTGGCGCCTGCCCTGTGGAACGCCCTCCCATCAGATGTCAAGGAAATAAACAACTATCTGACTTTTAGAAGATACCTGAAAGTAACCCTGTATCGGGAAAATTTTAATGTCTAATGTTTTACAATTTTTTATGTGTTGTAAGCCGCCCAGAGTGGCTGGGGAAACCCAGCCGGATGGACAGGGTATACATCATAAAATTATGATTATTATATTGCTGGACCCTCGACCGGACACTGATATGACTATTTCCACAGATAAACTGTTGCCCCTGCAATATCATCTCTCACCTACCCTGCCCCCACTTCTTGCCATAGTTTTACATGGGTTGGACTGGGCCAACTCGCCATACGATCATGGCGCCAACTCACGTGGTGTGTTGTACTAAGCCTTAGGAGGGGTTCACTGCAGCGATGGCAATCTCTACCATAGCTAGTGTGCTGCCTTGTTCCGTCCTTCACTGTGACCCACTGCCCTTATCTAGCTAAGAAGCGAGAGCATCTTCTACTGAGTGGCTTGCAATGGATGAAACTTGCCTGGAAGCTGATGCATTCGTGGGTCCCTGGCTTCTCCACATCCTTCTCCAGCAGAGTGTGGTTCTGCAACGTCATCTCTAATGTCACAACCACATGGGCCGTCTCTGGCAGAGACATCAGTTGCACACAAAACCTTTCTGTATTGGGATGGCGGATGATTGCAGGGAAGGTCACCAGATAGCGGCTGCGAGAGAAAAGAGAGGGGGGCATCCTATGATCTGTAAGGCCTTTCCTGACAGTTTTGGAGAAATTGTACTTTAGCAGTTGTTGCAAAGTTGCTCTGTGGGATCCAGACAATTTTAATTAAGTCATTTTATTTTTAAAAAAATTATTAGTTTTACATTAATTTATACATAACATGGGTGGCACTGTGGGTAAAACCACAGAGCCTAGGACTTGCCGATCAGAAGATCGGCGGTTCAAATTCCCCCGATGGGGTGAGCTCCCGTTGCTCAGTCCCTGCTCCTGTCAACCTAGCGGTTCGAAAGCACGTCAAAGTGCAAGTAGATAAATAGGTACCACTCCGGCGGGAAGGTAAATGGCATTTCCGTGCGCTGCTCTGGTTTGGCAGAAGCAGCTTAGTCCTGCTGGCCATATGACCCAGAAGCTGTACGCCGGCTCCCTCGGCCAGTAAAGCGAGATGAGCGCCGCAACCCCAGAGTCGGCCACGACTAGACCTAATGGTCAGGGGTTTCTTTACCTTTATACATAATAACTTTAACAATTTCAAATCATAAAAAGAAAAGGTTATTTCGAACCTTCAGACCTCCTCCCTTCCCTCCATGGGTTCCATTTCCCCCAAAAAATATTCTATTTATTTTACCGTTATCCATCTGTTATATAATCGTGGATACCAAAGTTCATTTCACATTACAAGTGTCATTGTATAACTGGCAAGATTTTAATTAAGTTATGGTCCCTTATCGGGGGGGGGGGGGGACATTTCTCAATAATTGCTAAGGCCTGTCGGCCAAACAATAAACTGAAGTAAACAAACAAAACAACCTAAAATAAAAAACTTTTTTTTTGTCATTGTGTGAGGGATGCAATTCTCCTGTGCAGCTGCAGGGTGTGGCAGATAAATTAGAATTATAGAATTGGAATTAGAGTTGGAAGAATTAAGAGTTCGAAGGGACCCTGATGATCATCTAGACCAGGAGTAGTCAACCTTTTTATACCTACTGCCTACTAATGCATCTTTCCTGTTGGTAAAATTTCCTTACTGCCCACCAGCTTGTGCCGTAAAGAACCCCCTACCGCCCACCTAGAATCCTGAAACACCCACTAGTGGGCGGTAGGGACCGGGTGGACAACCCCTGATCTAGACTAGCTCCCCAAAATGCAGGAATACACAGCTGTCCCATACAGGGATCAAACCTGCAACCCTGGTGTTATCAGCATCATGCCCTAACCACCTGAGCTATCCAGGCTCAGCTTAAAGGTTAGGCATGAGGGAAAGTCACAAAATTGGGGCAGGAGATTAGTTTAGATTATGTATGGTGTGGGAAAAGTTTTCTCCTAGAACCCAACGGAGCTGAATGTTGCAAGAAATAACTCCCCACAGCATACAGTTAAGCTATGGAATTAGCTCCAGCAACAAGCAGACTTCTATGTCATTCAGTGGGAATTGTTTCTGAGTAAACGTGCATAAAATAGAGCTGCATGCCTGGGAGCAGAATACCTGGAGGTTCTCCATTCAAAGCAATTCAACAAGTCAATTTAAACCTGGTGCCTGAAAGTGCTCTAAAATCTGCCTCCGTGCAGAAGATAACCTGAGCCAATGCGACCCAGATATACAAAGGGAGCTCAGAATTGTCACTCTCTGCCCCATGCGCCCATCTGCATTCTTTTTTAAAAGTTTTTTTATACTTTCCAAATTTATACATCTCATTAACTTTACAATCCATTTCACATTTCAAAATTTGACTTCCCTCCCCCCCCTTTCTGTGGTTCCTTAAATTTATTTTTTCATATCTTCTGCATATCCAAATTCATTTAAGTTACTCATTTAATTATCTACTATAAATAGATACAGTACTCTCATGAAACTGCAGGTTATTACAATAACCCTGCTAATGTTTTTATCTGTTTACAATTTATCTGCAAATATTCAATAAACCATTTCCATTCATTTATAAAGAGTTAGTAATCTTGATTTCTTATTCTTCAGGTAAGTTTTGCCATTTCCTCATATTCCTTAAGTTTTTGTGCCCGTCTGCACTCCTATTCCACTATGAAACTGGCTGAGCAAAGAGAAATGGAAAATTAAAATCTTACGGGTCCGATATGACTGGAGCTGTGAGGGAGAGTACAGTCAAGGCACAGAGGAGTGGGGCTGTCCCCATGGCTGAGCTGTGATGGGCAGAACAAGCTGGTTCTCCAGACACCCAGCACTGGAGATGCAGAGATCTAAATACCCTCCTAGTGATCCCTTCGTGGGTCCACCCCTGTATTTACTGTATTTACTTTGCTAAGTAATCAACGTCCTCTCCAATGTCTCCTGCCCCTGCTGTGACTACGTGACGACAGGGCAGCATAATGCAGCTAATACAGCCGATAATTTCTTGTCAAAAGGGCATTGCGAAAAATTTGGTGCACTTTGACCTTGAGATGCATCTGAATTGAGCCATGCAAAGGGCAGCATGCAGAGAGACTCATGGAATATCTGTGACACGGATACGCCATTTACCTTCCTGCTGCAGCAGTACCTATTTATCTACTCGCACTAGCGTGCTTTCGAACTGCTAGGTTGGCAGGAGCTGGGACAGAGCAACGGGAGGTCACCCCGTTTCGGGGATTTGAACCGCTGACCTTCCAACTGGCAAGCCCAAGAGGCTCCGTGGTTTAGACCACAGCGCCACCCACTTGCTAGAATACTGCAAAAATAGTGTTGGAGCAGAACAAACAATGTACAGTATTTGACGAGAAGAAAAGAAGAAGAGTTTGGACTTGATATCCCGCTTTATCACTACCCGAAGGAGTCTCAAAGTGGCTAACATTCTCCTTTCCCTTCCTCCCCCACAACAAACACTCTGTGAGATGAGTGGGGCTGAGAGACTTCAGAGAAGTGTGACCAGCCCAAGGTCACCCAGCAGCTGCATGTGGAGGAGCAGAGACGTGAACCCAGTTCACCAGATTAGGAGACTACCACTCTTAACCACCACACCACCCTGGCAAGGAGCATCCCCTCCACCACCAAGCCCTTATTAAGAACCAAGAGAGAGGGTGTCTGTACAGTTAAACTGGGATGTTGTAGTTCAAGGGACATAGAGATTTGTTTTTCCCTGTGTTACATGCTTTCCTGAGAACTACCAGTCTCAGAGTTCCTTATGCAAAGGAGGAGGGAGGAGGAAAGAGTCACGAATGCAGATCCCAGGGACAATGGAAGCCAGTGCTGCTGGAAGGACTTACAGGATAGATAGATAGATGGATAGATAGATAGATAGATAGATAGATAGATAGATAGATAGATGATAGATGATAGATAGATAGATGATAGATAGATAGATAGATAGATAGATAGATAGATAGATAGATGATAGATAGATAGATAGATAGATGATAGATAGATAGATAGATAGATAGATAGATAGATAGATAGATAGATAGATAGATGAAAGATAGATCGAGAGATGATAGATAGATTGATAGATAGATGATAGATAGATGATGATAGATAGATAGATAGATAGATAGATAGATAGATAGATAGATAGATAGATAGATGATAGATAGATAGATAGATGATAGATAGATAGATGATAGATAGATAGATATAGATAGATAGATGATAGATAGATAGATAGATAGATAGATAGATAGATAGATAGATAGATAGATGATAGATAGATAGATATAGATGATAGATGATAGATAGATAGATGATAGATAGATAGATAGATAGATAGATAGATAGATAGATAGATAGATAGATGATAGATAGATAGATGATAGATAGATGATAGATAGATAGATAGATGATAGATATAGATAGATAGATAGATAGATAGATAGATAGATAGATAGATAGATAGATAGATGATAGATAGATGATAGATAGATGATAGATAGATAGATAGATAGATAGATAGATAGATAGATAGATGATAGATAGATAGATGATAGATAGATGATAGATAGATAGATAGATAGATGATAGATAGATAGAGATAGATAGATAGATAGATAGATAGATAGATAGATAGATAGATGATAGATAGATAGATAGATAGATAGATAGATAGATAGATAGATAGATGATAGATAGATGATAGATAGATGATAGATAGATAGATGATAGATAGATAGAGATAGAGATAGATGATATAGATAGATTCTATTTTCAGTTATGTGTACATAAGGATGTGCTGTTTTGAGGAACAACAGAAAAGCCACCAGTAGTTATTTCAGATATAGCATATTTACTTGAGTCTAATGCACACCTTTTTTGCCAAATTAGGCTGCGAAGAATCGGGTGAACATTAGATTTGATGATGCATTAGACTTGAGTAAATATAGGACTTCCATCTGAATAAATATGGCCTGGATTGCGTATTGCTGTCCTTCTGGAAATATGTTATGTCCTCTCAACTCCAGAATGTAAGGGAACATCTGCCTGAAAACTACCTACCGGACTTTTCCGTGTATAAGACTAGGTTTTTTCCAATAAAGATCATGCTAAAAAGTGGGGGTCGTCTTATACATGGGTAGTGCATAGCATAGACGTTTGATTGGTTGCTGCCATGGCTGTCAATGGCTTTTGTGCATGTTATTGGTTGCTGTGTGGGTGGTGCTGATTGGGCGACGCTGTGGCAATTTGCAGCCTCTGCTGGCTTGGGGACAGATAAGAGGCGGATTTAGCGGTGCGTGCTGGTGAGCGATTGTCAGCATAAAAAGCTCAACAACCCTGGGCAATTCTCTGCAAAAAAGATCAACAAGTTTGTGCCATCTCACCCCATTTTCTAAATTTGAGTACCCCAAAATTGGGGGCATCTTATACATGGGGGTGTGTTATACATGGAAAAGTACGGTACATTTCAGGTTTGGGAATCAAAATCAAGGCAGAAAAATGTTGGGGTGCAGGAAAATCCAGCACTTGACATAACTTCCTGAGCTGTGCATTTCATCCCACAAAAATCAGCAGTAACATCAGGCACGTTTACTCTCAGCCTGCTGTTTATGGAAGTTTGAGTAAGGATCCTGGACCTATGTGACTGTATGTCTTGGAACAGATTTAGAAATGTGAACTTTATACTTTCTGAGAAGTTTAGTTAAACATAGTTGGTAAGTACAATGGGTCAGTGACCCCCAGTCACTATATCAAGATTGGCATCAAGGTGAGCCCTTCAGGTTCAATCCCCCATAGATGTTTCAAAAAGCTTTGATAAAGTCCCTCACAGCAGGCTCCTATAGAATCATTAGCATTTATAGACTGAGGGCCAGTCTTCTGACAGACAGGAAGCTGGTTGGGGATCCAGATGGTCGGAAGAGTTAAAATGGAACAAACAGCAGTGTTCCAAGTAGGGGTACCAACTTGAATAAAATATTCAGTGGAGCCAGGAAAGCCCTGCCCTGCATAATCAATCACAGGTGCACACCACTTGAATGGCAATGCCCATCAACTTGGGGGGGCAGCCCCTTCAAATATTTTATTGGGTGGGAGCAAAGGGACCTTGGCCCCCTAGGAGTCAGCTCCTATGGTTCCAAGGAAATAAAGATAGTCGGAAGGCAGAACAGGGAATAGGGATTGAGCCTGGGCTGGATGGGGGGGTCACACTGCAGACACAGGTTTGCAGTTTAGGTGTGCTCCTAGATGCCCAGGTCTCTGTGGTGGCCAGGAGGGCATTTGCACAGTTATAAAGCTAGTGTGGCAACTGCGCCCCTTCCTTGAGATGTCTGGTTTGGCCGCAGTAAAACGCACTTTAATTGCATCCCATTTGGTGTACAGCACTACCTCGGTTTTCAAACGCTTTGGTTTCTGAATGCCGAAACCTGGAAGTAAATGCTTCGGTTTTCAAACATTTTGGAAGTCGAACAGTCTTTTGGAATGGATTACAGTGGTACCTTGGTTTACAACCATAATCCGTTCCGGAGGTCCGGTTGTAAACCAAAACAGGTTGTAATCCAAGGCACACTTTCGCTAGTGGGGCCTCCAAAATAAAATTGGTTGTAATCCAAAAAAAGGGACACACACTTCCGGGTTTGACGTGGTTGTAATCCACAACAGTTGTAATCCAAAACGGTTGCAAACCAAGGTACCACTGTGCGAGATTCCAGGTGCATACCCGGGATTCTTGTTTCCTTTTGAAAATGAGGCACAACAGAGACTGTGGTGTCTTTATGGCATATGGTTTATTACACATATAAACAACCTGAGCCTATGAAGGATGGGCTCCAAGAGGGTCTTGTTTCTCTCATAGTTGCAGCCTTGGATTCAAACAGGAATCAAACATTGTGCTCCGCTTCTTTGGCTTTCCAGCTTGCAGGGTTTTTTGTTGTCACATCCAGCTGCTAGCTCACATAACCCATAACCCTCTAAGCCCTAGTTCTTCACATTGCTCCCTGACTCTCTCTCTCTCTCTCTCTGTAGGTCACATCAGTGATTCCCTAAACTCTGGCTTTATCTGTTGATCCCTTGACCCTTTGTTCTCTTAATGGCTCCATCTCCCAGGTGATTACCATAACATAGGAAGGTTGTTGTTTATTGTTGTTGTTTAGTCATGTCCAACTCTTCATGACCCCATGTACCAGAGCACACCAGGCACTTCTATCTTCCACTGCCTCCTGCAGTTTGGTCAAACTCAGATTAGTAGCTTCAGGAACACTGTCCAACTATCTCGTCCTCTGTCGTCCCCTTCTCGTGCCCTCAATCTTTCCCAACATCAGGGTCTTTTCCAGGGAGTCTTCTCTTCTCGTGAGGTAGCCAAAGTATTGGAGCCTCAGCTTCAGGATCTCTTCTTCCAAATAGGAAGGTAGCCTGGCTTACATAGCTTTGTTTAGATTTTAGCACCTGCTGGATCCACGGATCCACAAACTCATAACATTCTGGTAGGATGAAACAAGCCACAATCTTGAGTTCAGACTAAGGCTGTGTACACATGTCTGTTTACTCCAGCTAGCCCTGGTGTCTGAAGCCGATGTCAGCTACAATCCATCGCTATCCTGCAGTTCCTTGAGAACTACCGTTGTCTGATGTGTTTCCCTCAAACCAGCTTCCATCTGATTTGAAAACATAAGCCACATGCATTTCAGAAAAGCTGAGGTGTGTTCATTGGAGACTGCCGTTGCATAGGAGCTGGTGGGTTTGGAAGTATGGGGGAAACAAAAAAGTAAGGTAAATTGGATGAAGACATCTGTACATGCAAATTTGACTTGAAGGTGAGGGAAAACGATCTCACTGTGTTCTAAGCTGGTAATGTGTACAGAGCCTTGGGTTGGCCCTTCATGGTTTGTTTACCACAGGTCATCTACCTTTCTAGGTAAATTTGCAAACCAGAGAAACTGTCTTGGGCCCCACACAACACTGCAGCCAACAACACACCACAAACTGTTATTCTGGCCACAACAAAATGCTTCTTTCAAGCCTAGTCTCAGTGAGGGGAATTGTGTGAGGGGAAATGCAGCCATGACAAGCTGCACCTGCAGAAATTCCCTCTTCTACACAACTGTCAAAGGTGCAGGGGGAGGGGCCTGTCCTGTTCTGCACCTGATCAACCCTACTTTTGATCCCAAAATTGATTAATTTTTATACCCTGCCTTTTCCCCTGACAGGGACTCAGGGCAGCTTACAGATAAAAATAAGAACTGCTTTAAAAACCATTCAAGCATAATTGAAACTATCTATCTATATGTAAAACCTATGAAAAAACCATACAATAGTTACAATAAAAACAGCATGGTACCAGCCCTTTCATTAAAAGCAATCAGTTCCCCAAAACCTGCTGGAGAAAGGAAGTCTTCATCTGTCAGTGGAAGGACCTCAAGGAAGGAGCCAGTCTAGTTTCTCTAGGGAGGGAGTTTCTCAGCCTGGGAGCAGCCACTGAGGAGGCCCTGTCTCACATCCCCACCAAGTGTACCTGTGAGGGTGGCAGGACTGAGAGAAAGGCCTCCCCTGAGGATCTCAGGACCTGGGCAGGTTTGTGTGAGGGAATGTGGCCTGAGAGCTTGGATGGCTACATAGGTCATAACCTTTGAATTGAGCCTGAAAACAAACCTGTAGCCAGTGTCGCTATTGTTGTAACAAGAGAGCTGTCTGCTCCCTACAACTAGCCCTGGTCAAAACTTTGGCTGCAGCTCTTTTCAAACTTTTCAAAATTCAGCCCCACACAGAGTGCAATTCAGTACAGTGGTACTTCGGTTTTCGAACCTACAGTGGTACCTTGGTTTGCAACCGTTTTGGATTACAACTGTTTTGGATTACATCCATGTCAAACCCGGAAGTGCGTGTCCCTTTTTTTGGATTACAACCCATTTTTTTTAATTACAACCCATTTTTTTTTTAATTACAACCCATTTTTTTGGGAGGGTTATGGTTGTAAACCAAGGTACCATTGTAATCCATTCCGAAAGACCGTTCAGCTTTCAAAAATGTTTGAAAACCGAAGCATTTACTTCCGGAAACATTTACTTCCGGAAAACTCAATACGGAAGCCCCATGGCACGTTTGACTTCCGCAAAGTGTTTGAAAACCGAAGCAGGTACTTCCACAAACCAAAAGTACTTCCACAAACCGAAGCTCTCGGCTTCCGAGACGTTTGAAAACCGAGGTACCTCTGTACTCCAAATGGGATGCAATTAAAGTGTGTTTTACTGCGGCCAAATCAGACATCTCAAGGAAGGGGCGCAGTTGGCACACTAGCTTTATAACTGTGCAAATGTCCTCCTGGCCACCACAGAGACCTGGGCATCTAGGAGCACACCTAAACTGCAAACCTGTGTCTGCAGTGTGACCCCCCCCCCCATCCAGCCCAGGCTCAATCCCTATTCCATGTTCTGCCTTCCCTTCTGACTATCTTTATGTCCTTGGGACCATAGGAGCTGACTCCTAGGGGGCCAAGGTCCCTTTGCTCCCACCCAATAAACTATTTGAAGGGGCTGCCCCCCAAAAAAGTTGATGGGCATTGCCATTCAAGTGGTGTGCACCTGTGATTGATTATGCAGGGCAGGGCTTTCCTGGCTCCACTGAATATTTTATTCAAGTTGGTACCCCTACTTGGAACACTGCTGTTTGTTCCATTTTAACTCTTCCGACCATCTGTTTCTGGATCCCCAACCAGCTTCCTGTCTGTCAGAAGACTGGCCCTCAGTCTATAAATGCTAATGGTTCTATAGGAGCCTGCTGTGAGGGACTTTATCAAAGCTTTTTGAAACATCTATGGGGGATTGAACCTGAAGGGCTCACCTTGATGCCAATCTTGATATAGTGACTGGGGGTCACTGACCCATTGTACTTTCCAGCTATGTTTAACTGAACTTCTCAGCAAGTATAAAGTTCACATTTCTAAATCTGTTCCAAGACATACAGGCACATAGATCCTGGATCATTATTTAAACTTCCATAAACAGCAGGCTGAGAGCAAACGAGCCTGATGTTACTGCTGATTTTTGTGGGATGAAATGCACAGCTATGTCAAGTGCTGGATTTTCCTGCACCTCAACATTTTTATCCCTTGATTTTGACGAACACACTTCCTGCCATGTTTATCTCCTACCCCTCTTTCCTGTCTTCAGCTGGATAGCGAAGTTCAAAACTACAGTGTGTCTGTGGAACAAGAAACAGAAGTGATGGATCTAAAGCCAGCAATAGTAAAAGTGTATGATTATTACCATCCAGGTAAGCATCTCATTGCTGGAAATGGGTGCCATTCATCACAAAGTGCATTTATAGATCACCACAGTCCTGCCTGTCTCCCAATCCCCTTCTCCCTAAGCATACGCGCTCCAAAGAACTCTGCCAGGGACATTCAGTATGCCTTCATTGCGATCCTTCTATGTCTGTTTTCATGCCAAGCGTCTGCATGTGTGAAGTCATGCTAGTTGGACTTCTCCACACTTACCTTTGCCAAGGGTGGTGGTGGTGGGTTCTGCCAGGGCGATTGCCCTGGGTGCATCGGGGTAGGGGGAGAGCGCTACTCACACTGCCATCCCTGAGCCATCCCTGTACTGCGTTGTGATGCTGCGATCTGAACGGATCCCAGCCTCGCAACACGGCTTGGGTAGGGCGGCATGAGAAGGATTTCCGCAGCCATACACCCTTCGATCCCAGCTGCCAGGCGTGGAGAGTCCTCCCCTCCCTTTGATAGCTTCACAGATCAGAACTAACGAGCAGTTGATAGATTTATAGTCCTTTTATTACAGCGTCATGTTGCCAGCACAAATACACAACGGTAGCCTAGTCTAATCACCCTTCTGGCTTCCGCGGCATTTTGGGCACCAATGAGAAGTTCCTCCCTCCCTCTGACTCCTTTGTTCTCTGATACGTTCAGACCTCCAAGTCCATGGGGAGGGGAGCCCTCCACGCTCTCAAGAGATGTCTCAGCTAGCTGCCCCCTCCTTTCTGGTTCTGTCGTCATTATCTCGTAACTGGGTAACTCCCCCCCTAAGCTGTTCAGCTTCTGTCTCTCTCTCTGAACATGCTGTGGGCAAGAGGGCGAGCGCACGATTCTTCCCCCCTCCAGCTCTCCATCAGAGAGAAGCTGGTCTGCCATAGAATGCATTCCCCAGTCCTCATCTTCAGACCATGCCCTGACACCAGCCCCTTGAGGGCGAGGCTGGGGTGGAAGGGTGCATTGTATACTTCTCACACTGCCCCTCCCTGAGTGGGATTCCACAACAGGGATGAGGAACCTGTGGACACAGAATCATAGAATTGTAAAGTTGGAAGGGACCCCGAGCATCATCTAAACCAACCCTCTGCAATGCAGGAATCTCTTGGCCAACATGAGGCTCAAAGCCATGACCCTGGGATTAGAAGTCTCATGTTCTACCAACTGAGCTATCCTTCAGGTCCTCCAGATGCCATGGGACTCCAACTCCCATGTGCTCTTGCCAGCACAGCCAATTGTCAGGGATGATGGGAGTTGTAGTTCAGAAACTTTTGGAGGACCCTGACGTCCTGCTGATGGGGGTGGGAGAGAGGTTTGCTCTGGGGCTCGATCTCTGTCTCATGAATTGTTCTCTCTCATACACAGAAGACAGTGCGGAGGTTGAATATAACGCTCCCTGCAGCACAGGTAAGGATGGAACGAGGCTTGGGCACATGTCAGAAAGGAGAGTCACAGCAGCTCATAATGGCCGCTGGTGAGATTTAGGTGGAATCGTGCAGGCATCCACTGTGCAAGGAGAACTCCCCTCCCTCCACATCAAGATGGGTGGCTGGCCTGGACCCACAATGCTTAATATATTATGCCTTATATTCTTCGTATTTCTTCCGACAGAGAGCACAAAGAAAGACCACCACTAGCTCTGCATCCGAGACGTGAAGCAAACCCAGATGAACAGCACAATTGCTGCAGGAGATCTCCCATCTTAGGTCATTGTTTTGAGTCTGCTTTGTTAGGTCATGTACAGATGATGTCTTGGCTCCAAAGATCACTGTGTGCAAGCACAAAAGCACTTCTTCTTTTTCTAATTTATTATTTTATTCACATAATATACATTCTTTACAACAGGCAACTCCAAAATAAAATCATATATAGCAAAACCATAAGTCTCATGTTTTCATTTACGCTGATCTCCTTTCCAATACCTTTACTTGATATTTTTTGCTGCTTTCTGCTTTCCTTATAGAATCTTTATGGAAATTTAAATCTCTTAAATCCTATACGAATCTTTAACAATTTCAATTAATCCCTTCACCTCCCTCCCCCACAACCCAGTACTTCACCCGTGTGTGATCTTCTTTGGCTACTATTATTTTTGTTATTGTTGCGTTACTAATTTTATTTGTTATTCCAACCTTAATATAATATTATCCTATCTCCTTGCGCCTTTTAAACTTTTAAAGAATAGAACTTCTGTTAAGTTATGGGTGACCATATCAGACAACACAGTGATTCTTCAAACAGCTCTTGTTTATTCACAGGCCAGAACAGAACTGAACTGAAGGGTTCAGCCAGCCTGCTTATATAGAGCTCCACTACAAAGCAACAGTAACCACTTTCTGTAACTATCCAATCACTGAACGTCACTTTCAATCCCTTATTTGCATATGTGGACCTGAGTGAGAACTATCTACAGTATCCCCCTGCTGGCCCAGGGTGAGAACTTCATTACATAAGAACTTCTTCATGTATGTGGGGAGCCCACTGATTCCCCCCCTCCTGCTTGAAGTTCCTCCTTTTTTCTTTTTCTTTTTTTTGGGTGAGTACAAGCCCCTGCAGTTAAGGGAGGAAATAGGCAGCTTTCCACACATGTACAGAGGTGCTATTGCCATAACTGACTACAGTATACAAGTTCTTTTTTCTTTTTTTTGGACCCCAGATTGTTCTCTGATCAGACATGTTTTGCAGGTGTTTACAATAGCACATATAGTGTCTTAAAGAGTTTATATATATCCCCAGAAGAGAAACCAGCAAATTTGCAATAGATACGTGTTACAGGTGCCTATTGGATAATGCTCATGACAAGTGAGATTGACTAGACCAGAAGTTACTAACAAACTGGTCTAGTCAATTTCAAACACATCCCAGGTGCGACTAGGGTTCAGATTTAGGACAGAAAGTTAATGAGCCTTCCCCCTCCCGCCAGTGAGACATCTCTGTAATGTATGTATGACCAGTTCCCAGTGTTATAGTGGTCTCCACTGTTTGGAAAAAATGTCTGAACACATGTTAGAATCATGTGATGACCTGGAATAACTTAGGTCACCCAGTTCAACCTTCGTCCCTCATCCTTAAGCAATTAATCTATTTCTAAAAGCAGTTGGTAGGACTTGCCGATCATAATCTTCTGATCAACGTGGGGGATAATCCATCTAATAAGCATTAGATAACCACCAGGGCTATCTGGCTGAATTTGTCCTACTTGGGCCAGCGAGGATCGTAGGGATTCGAACCGCTGACCTTCCGATTAGCAGTGGTTTAGACCACAGCGCCACCCACATATAGTATGTTCATCACATGGTGTATTTCAACTACTGAGGGACTGCAAAAATGATAATTGTGCAATTGGGGGGGCGGTAGGTGAGAATTCATGACAATTCATGAGAAAAAAGCATGCCCTCATTGAATCCACCCACAGAACTGGAATTTTACCTCTTCCTGTCGGCAGCTGTTGATCCATCTTGCTGAGCTTCAAGCATCTGGACTTGTTGCTTCTTATATACGAAGCATTCTTTGTTTCACTTTCCATTCCCCAGAAAGGGCTCGTGGTAACAAACGAAACTCCAGCATTTATTTATTTGCTCATTTATTTAATAGTACATCCTTCAGCAGAAAGTCCCAGGGCAGGTTACAAAAGCACCACAATTAAGGAGAAATACAAATTACATTCACACCATAAACAGTGGAAAACAACAGCAATTCCTAATAATTCTCACATTTTTTGCAATGCATTCCCCCCCCCCAATAAATATTGCATCTGTGTACGTTGTTTTCGCAGATATCTGCATTTTTTTTGCAGACATTTGTGAAATATTTGTATTCCCCAAATATACCCATTGTGGGGTTGGATTGCTGCACTTCAAAAACCATATGTTTCAAAGGACAAGCTGTGTTTTGGTCACCCAAGGGAGAACTAGATAGGTTTGCATTAAGATAGGAACTGAATTCTCCCTGCCATACAATAATCCCTTTCCAACTCCTCAACCCTTTACTGTCTCTACTAAAGGGGCCAGGGCAGGATCCACACAGGAGAAATCATAGCTCTTCTCATACGTGACCAAAGGAGTTTATCTGCGTGACTTGCCAAAAAGCACAAAGGCCGTTCTTGCCACAAGCCTTTGGACAAATAATTTATTCCACTCTCCTCTATAACCTCCCACAGGTGACTGTTGATCCCTCTTTCCCTCCCCTGTCCACCTAGTGAACTTTGTAAAAACAGAAAACTAAACTGAATTTCCTGCTAAAGTTGGGATTGGCCTGATCTCTGTTCTATACTATGCCAACGCATGCAGAGGTTGTGGAGTGAGAAATGCCAGCCAGGCCTGCAACAACCTCATCAGCTCAAACGCCAGCTTTTTCTGCACTGAGCACAAAGGTCTGGAGGAATCAGTACCTTTCTGGGCACAATTCAAAGTGTTGGTGCTGACCTTTAAAGCCCTAAACGGCCTCGGTCCAGTATACCTGAAGGAGTGTCTCCACCCCCATTGTTCAGCCCGGACACTGAGGTCCAGCGCCGAGGGCCTTCTGGCGGTTCCCTCACTGCGAGAAGTGAGGTTACAGGGAACCAGGCAGAGGGCCTTCTCGGTAGTGGCGCCTGCCCTGTGGAACGCTCTCCCATCAGATGTCAAGGAAATCAACAGGGCCTTCTCGGCTGCGGCTCCAATCTGGTGGAACGCTCTGTCACAAGAGACTAGGGCCCTGCGGGACCTGACATCTTTCCGCAGGGCCTGCAAGACAGAGTTGTTCCACCAGGCCTTTGGTCAGGGCGCAGCCTGACTCCCTCCTCTGGCAACCTGCACAGAATTTTGCTTAATCTGTTGCCATCAATTTGATTTTAATTAATTTTTATAATGAAATATTTTTAGAATGTGTGATTATTTGACTGCTTGATTATTTGATTGTTCTTAGCCGCCCTGAGCCCGGCTTCGGCTGGGGAGGGCGGGATATAAATAAAATTTATTATTATTATTATTATTACCTGACTTTTAGAAGACATCTGAAGGCAGCTCTGTTTAGGGAATATTCAGTTGGAAGCTGCCCAGAGTGGCTGAGGAAACACAGCCAGATGGGAGAGGTATAAATAAATTATTATCATTATTATTATTATTATTATTATTATTATTATTATTATTATTAAAGTGCGGGCAGTCTATGTGCAGCAAAACAGAGACCTAGCATGGTTCTCTCCAAGCAGTTTGTTGCACCAGGAGGGGTATGCACTTAGTGGCAAGGGCTCAGAAGGGGAAGGGTGAGGTGAGACTCTGCAACAGAGCCATCCTAGTGTGCCCCCACCTTACCACCGCTAGGGGCTGCCCCTTCCCCACTTGTGGAGGGTGAGAAGGGCTTAGGAGCACCACCTGCTCTGACAGAGAGGGGAAGTTTAGAGAGTTGTGTGGGTCCAGTGCTGTTTCCCAGGAGAGTAAAAAAGAAAAAAGGCGATTCAGGCCCCCAGGTGGAGCATCCACCTGCTGGAATTGCTGCAGAGACAAGGATTCTCAAGAGGTGCTGAGTGTCCTCTGCTTCTGCTCTTGGCAGGCAGATGGTGAAACCCACAAGAACAACTTTGCAGGCCCTAAGCCACCTTGGAACTCTGGCTATGAATTTTAGACTCCTGAAGCTTCGTCCTTGCTCTTCGTCCTTGCCCGACTTCCTTACACCTTTGCCTTGCAAGAACAACTGGACTAGATACTGATCTTGCCTAGCTACTGAGTTGCCACCATTATTCTCCCCCCCCCCCCATTCTTTATAATCACACTTTCATCCAGGGATGTCAAATAACTTACAAAAAAAATCATTCAGTCAAAAATGCATCAAAATCCTCCTCCTATTAGTTATACATAACAGTAAATGCTTTTCTCCCTACTCATTTATCCTAATTTTCCCCCCTTCCTCCCTCCCCTTTAACCCCTCCCCCCAAAACTTGTTCTCTCTTCAGATCTTTAACCATGTGCACAGATTATTTATTCAAATTTGGATGCTTGGGTTGGGTTGGCTCCCCCCCCCCCCCGCTATCCAGTTCCTATAACTTGTCCATTTATTCAAAATCTTTTGACATTTGTTTTCCCATGTATCTTCCATCGTTACTGGTTCAAATATATCAGATTGTATATATTCAAAAACATAGTCATTCCATTTTTCCATTGTCCATTTATCCTTTTCGTTCCTTCCTAATGCAATAACAAGCATACCAGCTAAGATCATAATTTTATACCATTAGACCAACTATAGTAAAAGTTCCGTGCTTTACTTGCAAGTAAGCACATCCATTGTTGGTCATGGACAGGAGATAGGGCACTATCACACAAAACACCCCTCAAATTGTAGCAAAGATTACCCACTCAAATCTCCCCTGGGTTCCGGATTATGTGAGAAGCCTCCTCAAATTCACAAAGCAATGGCGACCAGGGTTACTCAGTCCTATGGCTGTTTCCTTGGATGTTAATCCTGCTGGATTCAATGGGGCTCATTTCAAAGTTGTGTGCTTGAAATTGAGTCCTAAGAGTGAGATCCAAACCCCATTCTGATGCTCTGGACTGGGGGAAGTGTGGATAAGGCGAGAACCCTCTGGCAGTGGACAACTTATAGAAATTTAATAAACAAGAGGGTAAAGGTAAAGGAACCCCTGACCATTAGGTCCAGTCGTGACCGACTCTGGGGTTGTGGCACTCATCTCACTTTATTGGCCGAGGGAGCCAGCGTACAGCTTCCAGGTCATGTGGCCAGCATGACTAAGCTGCTTCTGGCAAAACAGAGCAGCGCTCGGAAACGCCGTTTACCTTTCCACTGGAGCGGTACCTATTTATCGACTTGCACTTTGACGTGCTTTCAAACTGCTGGGTTGACAGGAGCAGGGACCGAGCAATGGGAGCTCACCCCATCGCAGGGATTCGAACCGCCGTCCTTCCGATCGGCAAGTCCTAGGCTCTGTGGTTTAACCCACAGCGCGACCCACGTCCCATAAACAAGAAGGAGGAGAGTTACAGATAGGTAGCCATGTTGGTCTGCCATAGTCAAAACAAAAGAAATTCCTTCCAGTAGCACCTTAAAGACCAACTAAGTTAGTTCTTCGTGTGCATGCTGTGTATCTGAAGAAGTGTGCATGCACACGAAAGCTCATACCAAAAACTAACTTAGTTGGTCTTTAAGGTGCTACTGGAAGGAATTTCTTTTGTTTTGAAGGAGGAGAGTATAAATTAAAAGAATTTAAGGAATTATGTGGAAATTAACAACATGCTTAACAATATCATCATTTAAATGAAGTATTTAAGAAAGATAGGGCACTATGGTTTAGGGAAGAAATATCACAACTTGAGAGAGACCTGTTGTAATGTAATGTAAAAGTGTTGTCTAAAATGTATAAACTATTATTGGAAAGGGGGACAAAGGATGTGCAAGTAAAATCTTCAATGATACACTGGGCAATAGATATTGGTCATAATATAGAAATGGAAGCGTGGGAACGATTGTGGAATATGGATATAAAATTTTCAGAATGTTGTGGTTTAAGAGAATATTATATGAAAATGATATATCGTTGGTATCTAACACTGAGTAAAGTGGAAAAATGTATAAACCTAAATCAAACAAGTGTTGGAAATGTGAAGAGCAAGAAGGTTTTTTATCATATGTGGTGGTCTTGTAGTAAGGTTAAAACTTACTGGGAAATGATATATAATGAATTGAAAAGGATGTTCAAAACAACTTTTGTAAAAAAAAGCAGCAAAAAAGAAGCTTTTCTTTTGGGAATTATAGGGACAGAACTACCTAAATTGTACAGAAATTTTGAAAAATAGCAAGAATGCTACTTGCCCCAAAGTGGAAAGGAGCAAAAGTCCCAGCAAAGGAAGAATGGATACAAGAACTTAGGGAATGTGCATAAATGGTGAAACTTACCGGAAGAATCAATTTTTGTAATAAAAGGATGGAAATGGTTTGTTGAATATTTACAGATAAATTGGAAACAGATAAAAACATTGGCAGGATAATTGTAACAACCTGCAGTTTCATGAGTATATATTTATAGATAATTAAATGAGCAAATTAAATGACTTTGGATATGCAGAAAATATTAAAAAATAAATTGAATGAACGGCAGAAAGAGAAGCGAGGAAGTCAAACTTTGAAATGTTAAATTGATTGTAAAACTAATGAAATGTATAAATTTGAAAAATATAAATAAAAACTTTTTTTTAAAAAAAGAACCCTCTGGCAGAGAGGACCTGGCAGGTGCTCCTTGAGAGCAAGAACTCATCCTCCTGCCCATGGACAGGCCAGCAGGCAGCTGAAACATCCTCCAGCAATTGGGCAGGGAAAGGCCACAAAAAGGGGCATCCCATGGACAGGGAAATGCCATGGCAAGGGGTGGGTGCAGTTCTGCCACATCCATCCAAACCCATGTCAGATGCTAGCCACTCCCATGCAACCTGGCAGGTCCTCTGCTATTGTCAGAGCTGGCCGAAGGAGAATAGACCTCGCAAGAAGGCCCAGCAAGGTGTGCAAGGGCTCCTCTTTGCTGGCGCTGTCTGCTTCTGGGTCTCTTTGGGCTGCGATAAGCATTTCCGCGATTCCAACCAAGGCCTTTTTGCCATCTTGAATGGCAGCAAATGTCAATCTGATTAAATTGCCCTTCCAACCATGAATGCAGGG
The DNA here is from genome assembly GCF_964234715.1 of Podarcis melisellensis. NCBI lineage: Eukaryota > Metazoa > Chordata > Lepidosauria > Squamata > Lacertidae > Podarcis > Podarcis melisellensis. Next base: position 11,214,243 of record NC_138534.1, on the reverse strand, counting down.
CTCAACTGCATGTAGAAGTGAATTGTGCTCCTTTTACTGGCATGCGGGTGCATAGCATATTTTCCCTTTTTTTTGCAGATAAAAAGGTAATGGTAAAGGACCCCTAACAGTTAAGTCCAGTCGTGAACGACTCTGGGGTTGCGGTGCTCATCTCGCTTTACAGGCCGAGGGAGCTGGCATTAGTCCGCAGACAGTTTTTCCAGGTCATGTGGCCGGCATGACTAAGCCGCTTCTGGCGAAACCAGAGCAGCGCACGGAACCACCGTTTACCTTCCCGTCGGAGCAGTACCTATTTATCTACTTGCACTTTGACCTGCTTTCGAACTGCTAGGTTGGCAGGAGCTGGGACCGAGCAACGGGAGCTCACCGACCTTCCGATCGGCAAGCCGGTTTAACCCACAGCGCCACCCTCAGATTTCAAAAGTGAAACAGAGCCATGCCCCACTTATGGGTTCCTCAGAGGCAGATACAGGTTTTTGATACAGGTTTTGTTTCCCCCCATTATTTCCTTCAAGGAAACTGCTTGGAACTCTGGCTAAGCAAAGTAACTTCAGACACAAACAACTTGCAGGGCCATGTCATGGTTGTTTAGCCGAGTTTCCTACATTGCAGGGGGTTGGACTAGGTGACTTGGCGTTCCTTCCAACTCTACAGTTCTATGATTTGCACTACCAGAGAAGTTTGTATATTATTATTTATTGAGCATTCATTTCTGGCCACAGAGGGCAGCAGTACATTGGCTTGGTGGGAATTATTTATTTATTCATTCATACCCCGCCCACCTGGCTGGGTTTCCCCAGCCACTCTGGGTGGCTTCCAACAAAATATTAAAAATACAATAAAACATCAGACATTAAAAACTTCCCTAAACACAGCTGCCTTCAGGTGTCTTCTGAAAGTCAGGTTGTGGTTAATTTCCTTGACATCTGACGGGAGGGTTATTTTCAAATTTTCTACCTTCCTTCAACTAGTTTAACTTCGGACACTTGCAAGTGCTGTACAAGTGTTATTGCTTTAGGGAAGAATGGCTGTCAGACTACTTAAAGAAATATTATAGTACGATGAATTCACGAGCAGGATTTGAACTATGGGCAACAGAAGTAATGAGGTTATTGTATTGTGGTTATGATTTAAGAGATAGGAGATAAGGTGCAGCAGAAGAGAAACTACAACTCCATGGAAAGCGGGATGGGAAGTCTACAAAAATAAGAGAAAAAACGTAATTGTGCGTTGGATTGTATATGTCAAAAATGGTGCGACTTAATAAAATGTATTCATTTTTTAAAAGTGTTATTACTATTGTTATTATTTCTACTACAATCAAAACATAACGCCAGATGACACCTTAAGGAACAGTGTAACAAAATATACAAGTTACAATAAAAAAAAATGTCTACACTATGAACACAAGGGAACAATAGCAGCAGCAGCAGCATCCCATAAACATGCAGAAAATAAGCATGAGGAAAACTGCTCTCCAGATGAACTTCTACCTGCCTTGCAGCTGTTAAAGAAACATACAGTAAGCAAGGTCAATACAAACCCGCCCCCACAACAGAAAGCCAAGGAGCAGCCTTCTCTCTGTGGCTTCCCCTCCCTTTATCTTTTTATCTCCAACAAAAGCAGGTAAACTGCCTTCTTCCTTCAGTCCCAGACGTTCCCCCACCACTTCCATTCCACAGCAGAGAACTTTTCCAAACCTCCATTCAGATGGAGAAGAGCTATTTGGCCAAGGAGCCTGAGGCTCAAGTACTTGCTAATCGGCTATGAATGATGCTTGGGTCAGAAGAACCCAGGCTGGGATGTGGGGTTCCACAAAAAACACAGGGGGGCTGCATAATATTGGGAATCTTTATTTTATTATATGCTTGAGGGAGAAGCCCAAAGGCATCTGGTGACAGCAGGTTGAAGTCTGAATCCTTGTTTATTTGTAGCCACTGAATTCGGTGGAGAAAAAGAATGCAGCATAAAGGCACCATCCTATGCACATTTACTCAAAAGTAAGTCCTCTTTATTTCAAAAGGACTTGTCAAGTAAGTGTGCAGAGGCATGCAGCCTGATCTCTTTGAAATGCGTTGCAACATATTGAATAAAATATAATAATAATAATTTATTATTTGTACCCCTTCCATCTGGCTGGGTTTCCCCAGACACTCTGGGTGGCTACCAACAAAGATTAAAAATACATTAAAATGTCACACATTAAAAACTTCCCTAAGCAGGGCTGCCTTCAGATGTCTTCTAAATCAAAATTAGAGGCAAAATAAAGCAAGTAATCATATTTTAACTTAAACGTAGGGAAAGTGCTATATAAATGCTATGCTTTATAAGATAAATACTAAGCTTTATAGTAACTATTGTCAAAATAAAGCACATCTGAGGGATGCAAAGCAAAAGACCAATTCACTGCCAAGCAGTGCTCTTGCTTAAAAATAATAATGTGACATAATAGTTCATAATTTCTTTAAAAATCATCTCAGTAGGGTTTGTATTATACAATCTACTGCTATGCACCATTGGGAAGTTAGGTGCTAATTTATAAAAACAATTTGCAGTGCAGCCCCCTATATATACTTACCAATGGGTACATTCCATTGAACATTGCAAGATGTAAACTTATCACAGAATTACACTGGTTTTTAAAAAAACAAAAGGTTTAAGTGGTTTTTAAACAAATATAAATACAACAACAATCTTTATTACGGTCCAGAGACCAACAAAACATTACAAATCAATACAGAGTTCATACAGCCTACCTCCAGGTTAATCAAGCACTTTGTTTGGAATATTGGGCTCATTTGTTCTTTCAACCACCGATAAAAACTTTGCCACTGCCAAAGTTCTAGCTTTTGTCCGGTCTTCCAGTAGGAACCTGACATAGTGAGCCTCTGACTTTCCCGGGAAAGGCACCAGCAAGGGTAGTATCAGTTCAGCCCTGGCCTGCTCATACTTCGCACAATGTAACAAAATATGATTTATGGACTCGATGTCTTGAGCACACGAGCAAAGTCTGTCCTGGTAGGGAACTCCTCTCAACCTACCATCCAGCACTGCAGAGGGGAAGACATTCAGTCTGGCCTTGGTGAAAAGGCTTCGATAGTTAGGTACTGTCAGGTTTTTGATGTAAGGTGTTAACTCAAAGACATACCCATATTGAACTCCTGCTGCCAGTGGACTACAGACTGCGTGTGACCGAGATCGCAAGTCACTGTGTGCATTGTCCCATAATCTTTGCTTTAAAGCCTTTTGGGCGCCTTCATAGCCCAGGTAATACAGTTGGGGGGGAGACAGACCAATAGAGGTGGCTTTTTTAGCCATGGTTTTCTGCCATTTGCTGACAAATTCCTCATTGGTGATATGTTGGTACAGACCCTTCCCTAGATTAAACACTGAAATCCTGAGCCAATGTCTTAGGGCAGCCCACCATGCTCTAGCTGAAATTGGGCATTCACCAGCTTCCAACAGAAGTACGGAGTTGGGGACGCAGTTAGGTACCTGCAGCAGAGATCGTATAAATTTTGCCTGAAAGCCATCTAGCTTTGGCAGGTCCCCATTATGCCAGACATTTGCTGCATACAGGAGTTGGGAAACGGGCTTTGCGTTGAAAACCCTTAAGGCTGCTGGAACATATTTGCCGCCCTTTGTGAAGAAGAATTTATGTATGGCTAGCTTTGTAATCTCCGCCTTTTGAAGGGAGGTTTGCCAATGGTGCTTCCAAGATCTTGTATGATGGAATGTGAGCCCTAGGTAACTGAAGTATTTTACCTGTTCGAGGTTATGGCCATCCAGCACCCATTTAGACTGGGAGAATCTTCTTTCGAAGACTAAGATTTTAGATTTTTCATAATTAATGGATAAACCATTTCCAGAACAGTAATCAGAAAATTTCCTCAGCAGATAATTCAAGCCCGGCCTGGAACGCGAGATGATGGCTGCGTCATCAGCATACAACAACAAAGGGGTCCTTCTCATTCCTATTTTTGGAATGTGTCCATCTGGGTCCATTAAGTTCTCTTCTAGGTCATTTAGGAATAGGCAGAACAATGTGGGGGCCAAAATACAACCCTGTCTCACCCCCCTAGTCATCTCGATGCTGTTCGATAGCTGTCCCTGTCGACCGCATCGGACCTGCAGTTTGGTTCCATTGTACAGGGCTTTTATAAGAAAGAGAAGTCGTTTGTCCTGCAAGATCAGACTCAATTTGGACCATAGCTGGGATCTGGGGATGGAGTCAAATGCTGATTTCAGGTCCATAAAGGCCACGAAGAGTTTACCCTGTAGGTGTCTGGTATACTTCTCAGCTAGGAAGGACAGCATTAGACAGTGGTCTGTTGTTGAATGATTCTCACGGAAAGCTGCCTGGGCTTCAGATAGTATATTATGTTCATTTAGAAAAGTTGTCAATTTGCTACTGAGGAAATGGGCATATAGTTTCCCAATTATTGAGAGCAGGCTAATAGGCCTATAATTGGAAGGTACATTTGGGTGGCCTCTCTTAAAGATTGGGACTACTATAGCATGTTTCCAGCTATATGGTACCTTACCAGAGTTATTTACTACCGTAAAGAGTGCTGCCAGAAGCGGGGCCCACCAGTGCTGGTTTGATGTAATCACCTCAGCTGGGATAAAGTCTTTCCCCGGAGCCTTTCCGCTCTTCAGCTTCCCAATTAATGTATGGACTTCCTCCACAGTTACTGGCCTCCAATTAGGGAGCAGTGACAATTGTACCCTGTCATCCTCCTGTAAACTGGAAGGGAGGTTTGGATTTTCCATAAATATATTTCTGAAGTGGTTCTCCCAAACCTGAGCTGGAATGACACAGCTGGGGGCTGAGGAGCTATTTCTCATTGAGTCGGAGACCAGTTGCCAAAAGAGTTTAGTTTCATTGTTTAGTGAGGCATTCAATAGTAGGGACCAGGAATTTTGTTCGGACTGCCTTTTTTTTGAGGCCAAAAGGGCTTTGTACTCTTTTTTGATTTTGAAATAAGATTGAGGTAAGTAGCTTAATCCAGCGTTTCTATAGGCCAAATAGGCGTTCCTTAGGGCTTCCTTCTTTGTGTGGCACTCTTGGTCAAACCAACTGCGCCCTTTCGCAGTGCGTGGCTTGCCGGCTGAGTTTATGTTAACCGAGACCACATCCTGCAAGGACTCAATGAGATTTTCATAAGCTGTCAGGGAGGAGTCTATTGATAAATTGTTTATTATAATTGATCTTAACTTAATTGCAGTTTGTGAATTCAATCTATTCTCAACTGCAATTGCTATCTCAGGTGTCCATTTTTTCCTACGCAATGCTGGATCATTTGCTTTGTCTATGTCCTCATGTTCTATGTGAGAGTGCTGAATTGAATTTTGGCCGGTAATGGAGATGATAAGAGGTAAGTGGTCACTTTCAGTCCTATTATCTATTGTGAATTTTTTAATTGATTCGAAGGCCTGTCTGTTAGTGAGACAGTAGTCTACTGTGCTGGCCCCATTTGAATTTATGAATGTGTACTCGCCTTCTCTGTCCCCGGGGAATGCCCCATTAGCAATGATCAGATCCAGACTTATTTGTAAAAAAGCCAGGCAGAATCCAGCATAGTTGATTTGGCAATCTTTCGAATGTCTACGTGGGGGTGGGTTTAGCAAGAGGGCGCTATTTTCCTTTAGATCTCTTAATATTGGGAATTTTATTTCCAGGCTATCATCATTTGAGCCTATTCTGGCATTCATATCTCCCATTAGGTAAAATGGCGAGCCAGGGTACCTAATTTGTAGGGAATAAAGGAAACTATGGATTTTACGCCACGTGCTCTCTATCTGTGTTTGCACTGTATATGGTGGAATATACACTGAAACAAAAATAATACTCTTGGATTCCATATGCAAGGTGATCCCCAGTGCCAGCTGCTCGAAAACTGAGCACTCAATAACTTGTGACGTCAATTGAGTGGAAACCAGAGTTACTAGGCCCCCCCTTGGTCGTCCCCTTCCAAGCGGTTTAGAGGCCTTGATTTCATAGACGTCGTAACCGTCAAGAGCTATGTTATCAGTTGCCCAAGTTTCCTGCAGCATTATTATGTCAAAACCCATTATATATTCACGAAATGGCTCGTCCCCAAGTTTGTTAGCCCAACCCGCTATGTTCCATGAGATAATGTTAAAGCTGCTCGTTCCATAACTGGCTTGGCTTCATTGTGGTGGGGAAATTGTTATCAGCTCTCCCACTGGTTCGGTAACGATGCATCCGTTCTTAGGGTATGCACGGTGTTGTTGTTCTCGGGGTTGATTTGCAGCATTTTCCCGATTTCCCGGCATCGACGGTGTTATTTGGATTGCTGGTGCCATCGGGGGGTCTTCGTCAAAGATAATTAAATCTGTCTCTGGCTTTCTATGTGTCCCATTTCCCTTGGGAGGGTCGTCACTTGGCATTGGCTGATCAGATTCCAGTTGGGATAGAGGGTGGTGAAATTCTGGATCTGCCAAAGGCGTAATGGAGAGTCCTATCTTTGAATTATCTAGATTGGGCTGGCGTTCTTTGTGTGTTTGACCTTTTTGGTCTGATGTTTTCCTCTCCAAGTGAGTGTTGCAGCTGGGTTCACCGCACATATTCATCTTTGACGGCCCTTCCGAATGAATCATGGCCCTGTGGCGAAAGCCCTTCGGCAGAGAGGGTGCTGATTGCTTGGAGTTGGTCCGGCTATATGACAAGTTTGGCAGTAGTTGTTTTCGTTCTGTGTCTTTAAAAACACGCCTCAAAACAATATTATAGTCCTGTAAAATGGCCCTATATTTCAGTAGCATTTTAGGGGTAGCTGAGTCAGAAAATGTCAGCGTGAGTCTAGTGTGCTGGGGGTCCGTGCAAAGCAAGTTTATCGCGATCAGAGTGTTGCAATGGATATTTAGTAAAAGCTTAAAGTTTCTCTTCACACTGTCGATTGATTTCCAGTAAGGCAGGATACCATTAAAAGGATATATGTCCAGAGCTACTTGAGTACTTTGTAGGATCAGGTCCCTACTTTCACTTTTGTTGTTTTTAGTATTTGTAGTCTCTTGGTTATCAAGTCTAGGCCGGTTGCACCCCTGTACATGATGGTCTAGAGGGAGGGCAACGCTATGGTCGGTCTCTTTAGTACTGAGTTGGCTATTTTTGGCTGTCAGGAGCACCAACTCCGCCAGGAGAGACGTTACCTTTTGTAATTTGATGTTAATTTCCTCCACTGTTCTTGCAGTCAGCAAACAGTGGTCCGCGAGTATTTCTGCATAGAGCGGTGCCCCCTCAGATGGTAGTTCATGGGATAATTCATGAGCGCTCATCTCAGCATTCTCCCCTGGGTGATCTCCGCCCAATAAAGCATCCCCACCTACCTGGGAATGAGTTCTGTTTGGTGTGGTAGGTTCTGAGTTCTGTGCTTTTACAAAATCATCCATTTTGCTCTGCTTTCTCTTCTGTGGGCTCCCTTCTGGAGATGAGGCCGCTCGTTTCTTTTTCCTAGGCATTTTCCAGGGATAGAGCCGCTGTAAATCAGAGCAGCTTCTGCTGTAAATCAGGAAGCTCGGCGTCTACCCACGATAGGGCGTCTAATCTCCACTCCTGCTGGGCTGGAGCTAATTAGGGCTTTCTAGACTTTCTGTAACTCAGGCCCTTGACCTAAGCTTTGTAAATTAATAGCTGCCAACTAACAAAAATAAAGAACTGAGGCTGATAAAAGCTAATAAAAACTGATAAAAAAGCTAGTAGAAACTGATAAAAATAATAAAAACGGCATCAACTGATGCGGAGTTCAAGTCGACGCTACTACTAACGACGACGCCATCTTTAATCCTGTATTTATACGGCATATAAATACAATAACCATTCTGGAATGTAGAAACTACATTGTTAGAAGCTAAATTAACCCTACTGTCACATCATACAATTCAACCACTTTGCCCATTTCAGATGCTTGGAAACATGGTAAAAAACATATAACAGATTCCTATTTCTTCCTCATTATGATTTCTTAACATTTTCAATTTAAGTTCAAATATTGTACTTGGTTACTTTAATTTTGCCTTTAATTTCGATTTAATTTCATATGCTACGGTGAATTTGAAAGAGATCAGTCTATAATGCTCCACACTTTGATAAGTCCCTTTGAAATCAGCAGGACTTATCTTTGAGGAAATGTTCTCGAAACAGGAGTGAGCAACGAGGGAGCAATACTTGATTACAAATCCTTCAAGGGGTAGGCACTTTGTCAAAAGCTTTTTGAAACTCTAAGTATACAATATTCATAGGATCACCTCTATATACTTATTGACAATCTCAAGTAAAGATTAGTGAGACAGAATTTAGCCTTGTAGAAGCTGTATCTGAACTTTGTGAAATGTTCTCCGATTCCATTAAAGAAACTGTACTGAACTGTCCTCCTTTGGCAAAAGAGAACAGCAGGTTCCTGACAGGTGTGAGGTTGGCATAAAGATCATGGAGCCTGTTGTTGCTGCAAAGCACTAGGCTCTTGCGAACTGCTTTCAGGAGCTGGGAGTTAGGAGCAGGTCAGCAATAAAACACCATGTCAGCGAAGTTAATTCTTTATTCAAAGGAAGCAAAATAGCTCAGGCCTAGTGGCCACAGCAACTCTTCCCAGTAGGTCTTGCCCCAATGGGGCAGTTGCAAGGACTGAAGATTTTCCACGGTTTTCTAAGACTCCTCACCTGGGTCCTTCCCCAGCAACCTGTAGAAGCCATGCTCATTCTCCTTCGGCAAGACTTGTTCTTCTACAGTAGTACCTCGGGTTAAGTGCTTAATTCGCTCCAGAGGTCCGTACTTAACCTAAAACTGTTCTTAACCTGAAGCACCACTTTAGCTAATGGGGCCTCCTGCACCACCGGAGCACGATTTCTGTTCTCATCCTGAAGCAAAGTTCTTAACCTGAAGCACTATTTCTGGTCTAGCAGAGTCTGTAACCTGAAGCGTATGTAACCTGAAGCGTATGTAACCTGAGGTACCACTGTATATACTTCTATATATAGTTAAGCATTATCATGAGTTTTCCCAGGAAAAAAACCCTTAAACTAATGGGCTTCTGGTTTCCAGGATGCCCTCTGGATCCCTTTTTAAAGATTGGTGTTAATCTTGCCTAATAATAACAATAATGATAATATTTATACCAAGAAGGCCCTCTGCCTGGTTCCCTGTATCCTTGCAGTGAAGGAACTCCAGAAGGCCCTCGGAGCTCAGTATCTGGGATGAATGATGGGGGTGGAGATGCTCCTTCAGATATACTGTGCAGAGGGCTTTAAAGGTCAGCACCAACACTTTGAATTGTGCACAGAAACGTACTGGAAGCCAATGCAGGTCTTTCAGGACCGGTGCTATGTGGTCTCGGCGGCCGCTCCCAGTCACCATTCTAGCTGCCACATTCTGGATTAGTTGTAGTTTCCGGGTCACCTTCAAAGATAACTCCACGTAGAAAGCATTGCAATAGTCCAAATAACGTAACATGAACATCAGATGACATTGTAACATAAGAGGGAACAATTTTAACTATTCTCACGAATGTGTGAGTTATTTCAGGCTCAATATTTGGGCATCAAGTTAGAAAAAAAGGAAAGATGCAAGACAAAGGAAGGAAGGGCAAAGAAAACTAAGATTGGTGCCTTCATTATACTACCTATAGCTACCAAGCAAATGAGAGTAAGCTCTCCAGATGCAGGTGAGGGCCTTCTCCTTGCAGATTGTGTCCATCAGCCACAGATTTTGAGGCGATTTTGGCAATTCTCAGTCAGAAAGCCTCTGTTACCTATGTGTCAAGTCACCACTTGACCTTTTTAAACAGACAAAGGTCACAGCTGGTTACAGTGGTACCTCGGGTTAAGAACTTAATAAGTTCCAGAGGTCCATTCTTAACCTGAAACTGTTCTTAACCTGAGGTACCACTTTAGCTAATGGGACCTCCCTCTGCCACCACACCGCCACCGCACGATTTCTGTTCTCACCCTGAAGCAAAGTTCTTAACCTGAGGTACTATTTCTGGGTTAGTGGAGTCTGTAACCTGAAGCGTCTGTAACCCGAGGTACCGCTGTACTTCTCTTTGCACACAGTGACACAATTTTTCATTTTGAGTGCAGAACTGATCCCAGCATCTGCTCTCCTAAAAAGGTCCTTTGCTCCACTTCCTTTTTTAAAAAAAATAAATTTATTAACAGTTTAGAGACTACAAAATAAAGCAAAAGAATTAAACAATACAATACAAAAACAAAGACACTACATAACACTAACACTAAAACATTGAATTAACAAAACAAAACAAAAATAATTTAAAACACATCCAATAGTTTCAATATCTTATCTTTCATTCGCTTGTTTCATCGACCTCCTCACACCTCCCTTTTTGTGTTCCACTTCAATTAACTGTTTCAGCAATTCCTTTCCATCTTCCTCTGTTTTCTGTCCTGTAATTTTTCTTAACATGTTCTAACCTTATTTTTTCCCTTTAATACATTAATGATCTATTTGTACTTAATTCCTTATAACATTTCTACTAAAGCCATATAACTTCATTCCAACATTTTTCTAATATTCATTGATTTTACAATATTTCTGTAATACAGAAATACCTTTGCTCCACTTTCCACACTAGATAGTGAGTGGCTAGTTCTGGCCATTCACAATCAGGGTCAGGACAAACTCCAGTGTTATGATGCTAAATCACCTTGTTTTATGTGTCTAACCTTCCAAACCCTCCAGATGTTGCTGCTAGATTCCAACTGCCCTCCTCCCCATGCTCCATGACATCTGACATCCCGGATCTGCTGTCTAGGGCTGATAGTGTGGGAAGGTTTACTTTAGCAGAGTTAAACAATCCCCTTTATAAGTTTATGCAGCGATCAGCTTGTTGCTGACTCGTCTGAGTTCTACTAATAAAGATGCCTTCCTGGTTAAAAATCCCTTTGAATACCTTTTAAAGAATACACAAAATCTGATTCATGTTAATATAAAACTATTTTACTCTCAGATTCATTCAGGTTTACAGAACTGCACCTGAAGGCAGGCTTAGGTTACATGACAAGCAAATAAACTATACGAGAGAGAAGTTGGTCCTGAGGTGACTGCAGCAGAGCAGTTATTTTTCAAAACTACCAGCAACCGACAAACTGGTTGTCACAGCAACCGGTTAGAACATGGCGGCCGTTAGTCCTCTGTCGGTATCTTGCACTTGACTGCACCTTTACATCCCCCAGATAGGAGTTGGGAGTTGAGAAACTAATTCAAGATGCTGGAAATGCACCCGAGGGAGGGAATACTTAAGGGTGCGGGTGTGAGCCCTGCGAGGTGGGGTGTGTATTTTAGGGCTGAGTGAGCTCCTAGAATTTCCTATTTGTGGGTGGTGAAATTGGTGGCAGGGGGAGGATTTTACTGATTTTGGGGGGAGGGAGGTGGTAATTCTCTTGCCATTTGGATGGAGATAAATTGGGGGGGGGGAATCAGAAAATTAACCAGAACACTCCCTGGAAGCATGGGATTTATGAAGGTCAAAAAACCAAGGAGAATCTTTAAAAACTGCCCATGGGGTGGGGGGAGAAGAACAAGGCTTCAGAATGTCTCCCCTCTTACCCTCTTACCTTCATTTCTGTGGCAGGAGGGGAGGCAGAAGACCATTCTCTGGGCTTTCAGCTGAGCCAAAGATAGTTGTCCAAAGTAGACAGATGTTTCCGATGTCGACTGATCCAAAAAAGACAGTTCTCTAAAGCAGCAAGACATCTCCGGTGTCAACTGATCTGAAGGAGACAGTTGAATGAGCTTTTAACTGATCTCAGGAGCCTTTCAAACAACTCACCTGGTTTCCTGGGAAACAAAACATTCTGCAGCCCATTGTGAAGTCAGATCTTGGCCAAGACCTCGCCCAATGGACTGTGGGCGCTCTATCTATCTATCTATCTATCTATCTATCTATCTATCTATCTCTATCTCAGGCCCATGTCACCACTTGGTATCTTCATCCAGCTTCCAAGCACCTTCCCTGCCCCTTAATTTACCCCTCACCAGGAGGGCCAGGGCAGCTGGATCTGGGCTTCCCTTAACAGTTTCACACCCCCAGCCTCACATCGCTGTGGGAATCAAAGGGAATAAAATGGGCCCTGACTGTGATCCAGTTTCCACCACCTCATGAAAACTCACCTCCCTGCCCAAGGTGTTGGCTGGCTGGCTGTTCCACCTTTTGTCATCTGTTCCAGTGGTTTGAAAGTCCTTGCCTTTTCATTTTAGGGTGTGGGCTACACCTTCTCTTTCCACCTGGCTAACTCACCACCTCTAGGCAGCTTCCAAAAAACACATTTGTACTCTCAGGGGATCTTCCTTGGTGCTTTATTCTTACTTGAAAACCCCACATTTCCTCCAAGGAAGTCAAGGTGCTATACATGGTGTGCTTTCCCTGTCCAAATTATCCTGGCAATAACCCTCTGAGGTAAGCTAGGCTGCCTCCAATACTGGAAGGAGTATGAGGCTATGGTGGCTTCGAATGATGCCCTCACACCCACACCCTGGGGTTGGGCGTGAGAGCTGGAAGGTGGGGGATTCACACTGAGGGAGCCCCATCTCAGATTTTGTTCAAAATTTTTGTGTGTGTACATACCAATGAGATAACCTCAAATTATTTTTTAAAGAGTTTTTGGTCCAAAATTGGGTGCAGGAGAATTTTTTTAAATTTTTGATTTTCGAGCGATTTAGGCAAATGCAATTTCTGCGTCAGTTTAGAAAAAACCTCATGTTCCGCTTATTTTTCAACCAGCTGGGCTTATTTTGGTATCAAATTAAAGTGGGGGTTTTTTTGTCTCTTTCAAAATAAGGTATAAAAATGGTATTAAGTGCCACAGAAAAGGGTCACCAACTATTCAAAGTGAATGTTAGTCATTTTCTACCTTGGTTGGTTTGATTAGCCATAGCACACAAACCAAAGCTAACACATGTATCATATTTTTTTAGTAGAATGGGCTAACCATGTGCTTGCTATGTTTTAAAATAGGAAGGCGTTCTTTGTGGTTAGAAAATATTTTAAAAAGTAAGCTTTATTAATTAATAAAATCAAAATACATATCAGAACCCTTGTTCATTTTATTGTGTAAAGCACTTCTGCTAAACACCTGAGTAGAGGAAATGGATGCTAAAGTACAGTTCATGCATCCACCAAGTCGTTCCCCAACATATTTTTGGCCAACTAAGAATGACTACTGCTGGGTGCCCTATGAAAATATAATCAGAGAAGTTCCAGTTCCTTCATCATCAACAGTATCAGGAAGGCCATATGTAATAGATGATAAGGTCTACAAGTGCAGAAATTGGCAAAAAGTATGATGTAGTCTTTCACTACAAAGGTAAGCTAACAGTGAAATTATTATTATTATTATTATTATTATTATTATTATTATTATTATTATTATTACCCTACCCATCTGGCTGGGTTTCCCCAGACACTCTGGGAGGCTCCCAACAGAATATTAAAAACAAGACAAAACATCACACATTAAAAACTTCCCTAAACAGGACTGCCTTCAGATGTCTTCTAAAAGTCAGATAGCTGTTTATTTCCTTGACATTTGAAGGGAGGGCGTTCCACAGGGCAGGGGCCACTACCGAGAAAACCCTCTGCCTGGTTCCCTGAAACCTCACTTCTCGCAGTGACGGAACCACCAGAAGGCCCTCAGAGCTGGACCTCAGTGTCTGGGCTGGACAATGGGGGTGGAGACACTTCTTCAGGTATACTGGGCCGAGGCCGTTTAGGGCTTCAAAGGTTAGCACCAACACTTTGAATTATGCTCAGAAACATACTGGGAGCCAATGTAGGTCTTTCAGGACCGATGTTATATGGTCTCGGCGGCCACTCCCAGTCACCAGTCTAGCTGCCACATTCTGGATTAGTTGCAGTTTCCGGGTCACCTTCAAAGGTAGCCCCACGTAGAGTGCATGGCAGTAGTCCACGCCAGAGATAACTAGAGAATGCACCACTCTGGCGAGACAGTCCACGGGCAGGTAGAGTCTCAGCCTGCATACCAGATGACTCCCATAACAACACATGCATGGAGAGCTGTGCAACTTGTGGATTGGGGACATGTTCTGCAGGACATGTTACCTCCCCTGTGCTTTTGAAACATCTGTACAGGTGAAACTTGAAAAGTTCGTGGAAAAGTGGAAAAGTTCGTTTAGTTCAGTAATTCAACTTAAAAGGTGAAACTAATATATGACTCATAACATGCATTATGGTGTACAGCTGATGAAAGCCCCAAATTAACAATCTCAGAAAATTAGATTATTAAATGAAATCAGTAAAACAAGGATTGCAAATAGACCAATATTGGACCTTTGAGAAGTAGAAACATGCATATGTATTCAGTGCTTGGTTTGGGCCCCTTATGCATCAATTACTGCCTCAGTGCGGTGTGGCATGGATGCCATCAGCCTGTGGCACTGCTGAGGTGTTATGGAAGACCAGGATGCTTCAATAGCAGCCTTCAGCTCTTCTGCATTGCTCGGGCTCATGTCTCTCATCTTTCTCTTGGCAACGCCCCAAAGATTCTCTATGGGGTTCAGGTTAGGCAAGTTTGCTGGTCATTCAAGCACAGTAATCCCATGGACATTGAACCAAGTTTTGGTACTTTTGGCAGTGTGGGCAGGTGCCAAAGTCCTGCTGGAAAATGAAGTCAGCATCCCCATAAAACTCATCTGCAGAAGGAAGCATCTGAGGTCCAGCACCGAGGGCCTTCTGGTGGTTCCCTCACTGTGAGAAGCCAAGTTACAGGGAACCAGGCAGAGGGCCTTCTCGGTAGTGGTGCCCTCCCTGTGGAACGCCCTCCTACCAGATGTCAAAGAGAACAACAACTACCAGACTTTTAGAAGACATCTGAAGGCAGCCCTTTTTAGGGAAGCTTTTAATGTTTGATGTATCACAGTATTTTAATATTCTTTTGCAAGCCGCCCAGAGTGACTGGGGAAGCCCAGCCAGATGGGCGGGGTATAAATAAATTATTATTATTATTATTATTATTATTATTAGCATGAAATGCTCCAAAATCTCCTGGTAGACGGCTGTGTTGACCCTGGACTTAATGAAGCACAGTGGACCAACACCAGCTGGTGACATGGCTCCCCAAATCAACACAGACTGTGGAAACTTCACACTGGACTTCAAGCATCGGGCATTGTGTGCCTCCCCATTCTTCCTCCAGACTCTGGGTCCTTGGTTTCCAAATGAGATGCAAAAGTTGCTCTCATCAAAAAAGAGGACTTGGGACCACTGAGCAACAGACCAGTTCTTTTTTTCTTTAGCCAGGCTAAGAAACTTCTTACATTGTTTCTTGTTCAGGAGTGGCTTGACAAGAGGAATACGACATTTGAAGCCCATCCCCAGGATCCATCTGTGTGTGGTGGCTCTTGATGCACTAACTCCAGCCTCAGTCCACTCCTTGTGAAAGTCCCCAACCCGTTAGAATGGTCTTTTCCTGACAATCCTCTCCAGGCTGCGGTCAGCCCTGCTGCTTGTGTACCTTTTTCTTCCACACTTTTCCCTTCTGCATAACTTTCCATTAATGTGCTTCGGTACAGCACTTTGGAAACACCCAACTTCTTTTGCAATTACCTTTTGAGGCTTTCCCTCCTTATGGAGGGTCTCAATGATGGCTTTCTGCCCAACTGTCAGGTCAGCAGTCTTCCCCATGATTGTGCTTCCTGCTGAACCAGACTGAGAGACCATTTCAAGGCTCAGGAACCCATTGCAGGTGCTATGGATTGAATAGCTGCTGCACCTTTTCACAATATTCTTATTTTCTGAGATTGTTAATTAGGGGTTTTCATCAGCTATATGCCATAATCATCACAATTATAACAAATAAAGGCTTGACATATCTCACTTTGGATGTCATGAGTCTATCTCATATATTCGTTTCACCTTTTAAGTTGAATTACTGAAATAAATGAACTTTTCCACGATACTCTAATTTTTCGGGTTTCACCTGTATATCTTTTCATGCCATAAAGTCTCTCTGCACTGAAGCACAGGGCAGGAAGGGGGCATGGAAGAGCAGGGTGCCCATTAGCTGCTCTGCCAACCTGTGCTTTCCCCTTTCACTCTCTTTTCACACTTGCCCAGCCAAAGTCTTGTGCCCCAGGCTAGATTTTGACTCTGCATCTCCAATGCCAACAAAAGCCTTAATGGTTCTGTGATGTTCAGATAATCAGGAGTCTGAGGCTTTAATGGCAGGGGAAGCTTGTCCTCTCAGTGACCTGACAGCCCCAGGGACAAATGGGAAGCAACTGTTCATATGCATAAAAATTCCTTTTCCAGGAAAACTGCTGCAGGGGAGAGCAATGGGAAAACCGCTAGGACTGGTTTGGCCTGGTAGTTGTATTCATCCAGGGAAAGGATTACCTGGTTTCCTTAAAATTTAAAAATTAGGGGGGGGGGGTTAAGAAAAACAACAACTTTTTTATTTTGATCTGGTGCCTTAAAAATGCAGAACTTCCTTGGCTCCTCCCATAAGCTGCAGAAATGATGAATAAAGCTATTTTGAAGGCTGTCCATCAGACCAGGTGAGAGGTATCCATGCCACTGTCATGACTATCTCCACCACAGATACCTGGGACTTCCAAGTGATCTAGACAGCAATGTGAGATGGGGAAGGTGGGAAATCCATCAGTGTATTGTTCCACTTAAATGTTTCCACTTTTAGCAAAGCACTGAAGGAGCATCTCTACCCCAATTGTTCAGCCCGGACACCGAGGTCCAGCTCCGAGGGCCTTTTGGCAGTTCCCTCACTGTGAGAAGTGAGGTTACAGGGAACCAGGCAGAGGGCCTTCTTGGTAGTGATGCCTGCCCTGTGGAACTCCCTCCCTTCAGATGTCAAGGAAATAAACAACTATCTGACTTTTAGAAGACATCTGAAGGCAGCACTGTTTAGGGAAGTTTTTAATGCTTTAGGTTTGCCATGTTTTTAATATTCTGTTGGGAGCCGTCCAGAGTGTATGGGGAAACCCAGCCAGATGGCTAGGGTATAAATATATTATTATTATTATTATTATTATTATTATTATTATTATTCCATGAAATGAATTTGTCATGTTGTTGTCATACCTCGCCTATAGGGCTGGGTTTGCCCAGCAACTCTGGGTGGCTCCAAGCACATATAAGAACATAACAAAACGTCAAACGTTAAAAACTTCCCTGCTTTCAGATGTCTTCTAAAAGTTGTATAGTTCTTTATCTCCTTGACATCTGATGGCAGGGCATTCCACGGGAAGGCGAAGGCCCTCTGCCCTGTTCCTTGTAACTTCACCTATAACATGAAATAATAGCAAACCAGTGATATTTTAGGGAGCAGGCTAGCAGGCAGGGCCAATGATTTACATCACAGGAGCCTACACAACACAAAACACTGTTGCTGTATGTAGGTTTTATTTTATTTGTTTTTTCTCTTATATTTTGGAAATGTACGTCCAGGTTTTCTTTTCTTTAATTTTTTTTGGGGGGGGCCAAGAGAGTGGGGCCCTAAGCTAGAGCTTGTTTAGCTTATACATAAATCCATCACTGGGGTTGTGGGTGCTTTTTCTTCTTTGCATTAACGTTTCTCCAGCATGCTGCAGCCTCCCCACCTGTCGGTGCTTCCTGATCTCAATATCATAGAATCTTAGAGTTGGAAGGGACCCCAAGGGTCATCTAGTCCAACCCCCTGCAATGCAGGAATCTCAGCTAAAGCATCCAAACAGATGGCCACAGCGGCGTAGCGTGGGTTGTCAGCACCCGGGGCAAGGCAAGTAATTTGCGCCCCCTAACCCCTAACCTGCCGCCGCTGCCAGCTTCTTTTTGCTGCTGCCTGGGCTGGGGTATTTACGGTAAGGTAGCCATGGCGGCGGCGGTGGGTCCGTGTCAGGTGATCTGAGGTGAGTTACCACTGGCGCTGCCGCCCAAACGACGCCGCTTGCCCGGAGGAGGAGGGCAGAGAGGTGAGGAAAATGCAACATGGCCCAGTAGCTGCGGCGGCGGGGCTGTGAGGAGGGGCTGCCTGGTGCGCCCTCCGCGGCCCTGATGCGCGGGGACCGCGGCGAGCGCTGAGAGCTGCTGCCTGCCGAACGCCTTCAGCCCGGACGCGCGCACAGCTCGTCCTGCGCCCAAGGCTCTTCGGCGACTCCGGAGGCAGTGAGCGCGCCCCCCAGATGTTGCACCCGGTGTGGCCGGGCCCCCCTGCACCCCCACGCTATGCCACTGGATGGCCAGCCAAGCTCTGCTTAAAAACCTCCAAGGAAGGAGAAGCCACCACCTTTTGTGGGAGTCTGTTCCACTGCTGAACAGCTCTTAATGTCAGAACGTTTTTTCAAATGATTAGTTGGAATCTCCTTTCTTGCAACTTGAAACCAGGAGATTCTTCAGTTGAGATTCCTGCATTGGACTAGATGACCTTTGGGTTCCCTTCCAACTCTACAGTTTTATGATTCTATATGCAGTTTTACTTATTTGGTATTTATCTATCAATCGTCTCTCTATCTATCCATCTATACAGAGGTACATAGGGGACAAAATAGTAAAAGGTGGGGTTAAATGGCAATGAAAGTGGAAACAATGTGATAATTAAATTAAAGCTCATCAGTAAGTGGTGGTGATACTATCATCATCATGACTAACAGTTCAATTCTTCGTATGTCTACTCAGAAGTAAGGGGTGGTATTCAACTAAATTCTAGCCAAAGTAGACCCATTGGCATTAAATTAGCCATGTTCATTCATTTCAATAGGTCTACTCTGAGTATAACTTAAGTAGGCTACAACACACTGATTTCATTGTGCTGTTGCATGTGTTTGCTTGGAACAGTAATACACAAAAAGCTGATTCCATTAGATTTGGCTAATGTTGCCTCTATTCAACTTGCCTAATTTGAGTTCTGATTGGTGTCCATAAATTACCTGAAAGAGCATCTCCACCTCCATCATCCAGCCCAGACACTAAGGACCTCCTCTGAGGGTTTTCTGGCGGTTCCCTCACTGCGAGAACAAGTTTCTAGAGGCTAGATTATGAGTCTTTGTAAATTGTGTTTCTAAAGGAACTTTTGTTATTGCCAAATGCCAATGTAATTGCATTGTTAATTTTGTTATGAATAAAAAATCATTTTACGTTAGAGTTTAATAATTATTTCACTATTAATATACTTCTTAATTGTATTTCAGTTCAACAATTACTTGGATAAAATACAGATTTTGTTATTTGCAAATGGCTTTAGATACCTATTAGGTCCATAAATTACCATGTAGCATATATTCAACACAAAAAAACCTGCAACAATTTGTTGTTGACAAAGGACAGCTGAATATATAAAGGGCCTCATTACCTTCAATAGCTTAGGGCATCATCAAACCTAAATCTGGCCCTGCACAACCCATTTGCAAGGATAAGACAAGATCAATCTCAAATTCTGAAGCAGCCTGCGAAAAAGTCAGGAAAATGGGATACTCTTCCACAGGTGGAGAAAACTCTGGAGAAACTGGAGAGCAGGCTTTGGTGGACACTAGATCAGACCAAAGGCCCTCCATTCTTATAGTGACCAGCTAGATGCCAAAGGGAAATTCTTAAGTTTGCTGCGGTAAAACAAACCACAACCCCTGGTTTAGAAGCCATACATGCTTTGCCTGAGTTGTTCCTTCCATGCATGGAGCAACTAGCCCAGATAAGCAAGTTCATGGGAAACTATTAGCAGATTGAGGTTGAATCCTGACAAGACAGAAGTACTGTTTTGGGGGACAGGAGACGGGCGGGTGTGGAGGACTCCCTGGTCCTGAATGGGGTAACTGTGCCCCTGAAAGACCAGGTGCGCAGTCTGGGAGTCATTTTGGACTCACAGCTGTCCATGGAGGCACAGGTCAATTCTGTGTCCAGGGCAGCTGTTTACCAGCTCCATCTGGTACGCAGACTGAGACCCTACCAGGTATGTATGTATGTATGTATGTATGTATGTATGTATGTATAAATAAATAAATAAATAAATAAGAAGAAGAAGAAGAAGAAGAAGAAAGACAGGTCACTATTACGATCCCTAGACTGCCATAGGGAATGTGCTGTGGCTGAGCCTTGAATGAACGACTAACGTGTTCATCCATTGACCATAGTGACTGAGCAGAACCAGATTCAGTGCAGTCTGGCACTAGGTGCCCAACCAAGGGGGCGCTGCAGGGCTCTGCAATGGTGACACAGAGCATGTGCAGACCACAAGGCAAGAGGTCCAGGTGGGGAGCAAATTATGGCCTCGCACAGGGCGCCGCTGAAATCTGGAAGACCGAAGTCCGCCTCTGGGATGAGCCTTTCACAAACTTGCTCTTCCACCCACCCTTCTTCTGCCCTCCGGAAAACCAGTTCAGCCCCCTACATTCCACTCCACATGGACATTGCAGACGGTTGGACTAGATGACCCTTGGTGCCCCAACTCGACAATTCTACGTTTCTAACACACCTTGCATTTGTGTTGCCCATAAGGAAACTCACCAGAGCTCAAGGGTCAACTGAAGGTGCTGGGAGGCAGATTTTCACTTCTCCCTGGAGCTCCTCCCCTGTGCCTTGACTCTTTTAATTGAAAGCAGGTGGTGGCAGTGAGGTGGAGAGGGCTCTAATCTTCATGCTACATTTAAAAGTTCCTTGTTTGGAGAAAGAGAGAGGAAATTCCAATAAAATGTCTGTGTTAAAAATCTTCTCTCCCCATGGAACTTTGCCCAGCCGCCACCCACCACTAGGAGCTGCCGCATTAAAATACCCATGCAGATATAATAACTTTATAGCTTTATGCAACTTTTGGTGCTTACTGAGACCTCTGAGAGGCAATTCCCATTTTAGAGACAAGGAGCTGTGGCTGGAAAAGCAAGGGCTTCCTCAAGAAGTCCTTCCTCCGGGTCACAGCTGAGCTGAGGATTTAATCAGCTCTTCTACAGCCTAAGCTCCACCTCTGGGTATCAGAAGGTCTCACAGGCATGCTGCAGATCCTCTGCTTGGCCTCCTCTGAATTCAGCGGGCTTACTTCTGAGTAAACACATGGAAGATAAAGGAGCCTAGATACCAAGCCTGTCATCACATCCTTTTTAGCACTTTTCCACCATCCCGGTTTCTGTGCCAACCCAATCTTAGCAACAACTACAATGGCTGTTTGGCAATGAATTGGCCTTTGCTTTGCATCCCTCAAATGTGCTTTATTTTGACAATAGCTACTATAAAGCTTAGTCTTTATCATATAAAGCATAGCATTTATATAGCACTTTCTTTGGTGACTTGCGTTCAAAGAAATAAGAACTGGCCTGCCAGCCATATGCCTCTGGAAAACTAAAGGAAAGGTGTGAAACTAATGGCATTTCCCCGTTGATTGTTCCCAGCACCTGATCCTTAGAAATATACTGCCCCTATACATGGAGGCTCCCTTCAGCTCTCTTGGCTTAGGTTCCTAGCTGTTGATCGACTGATCTTCCCTGGATTAATCTGCCCCCAGTATATCTGAATTAATATAAGAATAACAAACTGCTTTGAGGGTTAAAAACAAACAAGTTACTGGTTTGTTTTAGTTCTTGTTTTTATTATGTATTTTTATGTTGTGAACTGCCCTGAGATCTACAGATGAAGGACTATTTAATAATAATAAGGATTTTTTTGTTTCGACTACAGCAGACCAATGCGGCTCCCTACCTGTAACTAATAATAATATATCTATATGATGCCCATCGACATACAAATTTAATAAATAAAATACTGAATAAACTGACATTCAATGCCCTTTTTTAAATGTGGTGGGGAGGGAGGAGGTTTATTGTTTTTGCTTTTATTTATCTCATATATTTCCTGTTTTTACGGTGTGCTTTTATGTTACTGCGGGTCTAGGGCAGCATACAAATTTTATAAATAATAATAATAATAAATATTTAAAAGTTAGGAAATAAATTGCGAACGAGGGTCTCCATCCTCCGATCTCCCGCCCCTCCCTCCCGCCCCGCCCAGCAAATTGGACCCCCTTTTAGCATGATAATGACTGGGGAAGTCCTGCCTGCAGCCCATAAAAGATCCCCCAGGGGATCGCGGTCGCTTCGGTGATCCAGCCACGCTTCCGAAGGGTCCCGCCGACTCCTCCATTCATGAGCATCCCTCTGGCCCTCAATGCCTCTTACCGGGTCTACCCTACAGGGGTGGTGGCCCCCGCTGACATGGGCTACGACGGTTACTACTGGCCCTCGGTGAAGGAGGAGATGGAGCCGGGGAGCTGCTCCGGGGGGTTCCCTGCCCCCGAGGCTGTTGACGGCCCAGAAGGGAAGGGCCCCAGCAATAACCCAGGTAAGCGGATCTCCTAGGAAAACGCGCAAAGGAGGTTGCAGCCCTCTTCGCTTAAGTCTCTTAAAGTCACTTCACCCGGGAAAGCTGACTCCATTGCACCAGGGTTCCCCCAAACATGGGTCTCTAGCTGTTCTTGGGGTACAGTTCCCATCATCCCTGACCACTGGTCCTGCTAGCTAGGGAGGATGGGACTTGTAGTCCCCAAAACAGCTGGAGACTCAAGTTTGGGGACCCCTACATTTACTGTACAGAAAATCCCTTTATCAGTTAAGCAAGCATTGGGAGCTTCTTGCTGCGAATGCAAAGCTTGGAATTCGCAAATTGAAGTACAATACAGAACCGTTTTGGATGCAAAAGTTGGGCATTTCCTCCCTCGCTTGGTTTCAATGCACCTAAGCGGGGTTGCTTGTTCGGAAGTCGCTTGGGGTTGCCTGGGGCAAGATAAAGCGACTAACAAATTTAGTAAGTAATAATAATAATGATGATGATTTCGATGGGGGGTCCTTTAACCGAATTTGGATTGTGGCCTTTTCCATGATAGGCTTGAGTGGTGTGCACGGCAGTAGGGCGTAGTGGGTAGAGGGGGTTGAACTCGGAGACCGGGGTTCAAAGGCTCGCTTAGCCATGAAACTCTGGGTTTCACCATCGGACTCTGCCTACCTCACAGGGTTGTTTTGAAGGATAAAATGGGGGGGGGGGCATGTGCACCACCCAGAACGCTTTGGAGGAAAGCCAGAATAGAAACGCAGTAGATAGAAATAGAAATGTTTCCTCGGGAGCCCATTTTGCTGACTGCGCAAGGAACAGGTTGCAGGTGCGCAGTCGGATCCTATGCAAATTTAGGTGCGCGGCTCCTAATTGGGCTAAAAAAGGTTATGGATCTGCGATTCCTACGCCAGCGCAAAAGCCCAGCCCCTGGTGGAGAGGATGTATTCAAGGAACAATTGCCTGGGTTTGAAACTGCCCCTTAACTAGGGAGCAAAACAGGGTCAGTGCTAGGAGTTGCTGCCTAGCCAAAGAAACCGCTTTTTGGCCGGAGAAGAAGGCGCTCACATCAGCACCACATTTAAAACGCAGGGCTTTTTCCTTCCCCCCCCCCCAAGGCTACCCTTATCTCTTAACCTGGATTATTACTGGGCACAAATTGCTCAGTTCCCAACATTTTGCGGACTCGAAATGTGAGCGCGATTTGGGTGTCAACTCGTTCATCCTGCCCTTCCCTCTTGTCATGAACGTGAATTTTGCCGAAGCATTTTGCAAGCCAGTGACATACCAAACAGTGTTTTGCAGAGTCATTTAAGGATTGTCTTAAGCAAGAATTAAAGCATTGCTTACATTTAGTTCATTAGTGTTCTGCAGTCTAGTGATGCTAATGATAACAGTTAATTGATGGGCGTGGTCTGTTGGTCCTGGAGATGAGAAATGCAATCCTAGCAGTGTTTACTCAGGTGTAAATGCTATTTAATTTACCTGGGCTTAGTCCCATGTTGGTGGAGTTAGGATTTGCAGCCTATTGAAGGTTTCCTTTTATGTTTCTATGTTCAGAGTGTGCAAACTTTCAAATATCACAGGAGGTCTGAGAAGTAGATACACAAGCAAAAGTTCTATTTAGAAAGTTTGTGTACTGTCTTATAAAACTTATTTATCAAACACTTTTTGCATTCTGGCTTTTTAAGCCCCGTTCTGCCCTATTTATCCTTTGCATACTGTGTCTGCTTGATTCCTAGATCTCTCCCCAAGGTCTTCTAGCTCTGGGATATTCACTTATTATACACCAGATTCTGCAACCAGCCCCAACAAGCCGCCCCCCTCCCCAGATCTGACTTCTACTCCCCAGCGGAGCAAGGAGGAGAGTAAAGGAAGCAAGAAGAGCAAGAACCGCACGGCTTTCTCTCAAAGGCAGCTGCAGGTCTTACACCACAGATTCCAGATGCAGAAATATCTCAGTCCACAACAGATCCGAGAACTGGCCTCTGCCTTGGGACTCACCTACAAACAAGTAAGTGTTTTGCTGAAGCAGGGCAGGGTCAGGCCGGGAGACCTTTGGCCTGAATTTTTAAAGATTTGCTCTTGTTGCACTTGACTTTCCAGAGTCAGAATTCCAGTTGTTCCAACTGGTGGTGGCTCTTGCATAAGCTGTCCTGCAATACAGTCTTGAGATCCACCTTTAATATTTGTCTGCCACACTTCTGATTGTGTATGCCTCAATTGTTTGAGCCTTCCTTCCTTCTCTCCTCCTACAGCTCCCTTTCTTACATAGTTTGCTTTATTCTTTCTTGGTGGCGTGTAGAATTGTATTTGTTTGCTTGTGTTTTAACTGCCATGGCTTCTCTGAGCTTCCCATGAGTTCTAGTTTGGTGCTGGTGGTGAGATTTCCATGAGACATCTACAAGTTTGAACAGCAACAAAATGTTGCAGTGCAGGGTTATCTTGATTAGTCATTTAATCTTTTGCTTCTCCATCGCAACAGACTAGTCAAAATTCCATGGCCCACTTTGAGTTCTCATTAGGCTGTTTTTGAGGTCCTTCCTATTTTATGCACTGCGGCTTTGCTGTTTGTTTTCTGATATTTAATTTTATTGGGTACTATTATATTCTAATGGGTTATTGAATATTACATCTCATGCAATTTGTTTATTTTAAAGTTGTGTTTTTATTATTTTGACATTTTTGTATTGGGTCAAATTGTTATAAGGTGTGCAATCTTTGTTTCTTCTGCTTGTACACCGTCTTGTGTATAGTAATATAGAAAAGTGGTATACAAATTAAAAATGAAATGAAATTCCATGCAAGTAGTGCCAATTTGGTAACAAATCTCCAGCTGCACATTGAAATGGAGGGGATGGCCGACTTCTACTCACCTGCACAGAACTCCCAGAGATCTCTTGAGAAGAAGGAATGCCAAGTTCATTCTAAGCCTGTTGTATAAACATGCTCACTGGGTGAGCTTTTTTGCCTTCGTGGCTGACAACGTAAAGATCTGAGTGTGTGTTTTGTGAGTGGTGCAAATACACCTTTGCATAGATTGACTACAGATGAAGGAAGTTGCTTATCTTGTACTGTGTATTTCAGATAAAAACCTGGTTTCAGAATCAGCGGATGAAGTTTAAACGAACCCAGAAGGAAGCTGTGTGGATGAGAAGAGGAATATGCCAACCTCAGGTAATTAGGCGGCCCATCTGATGGAGCAGAACTTCTCCAGCTTCTGACTCATTAAGATGCTCCAGTGTGTTGCCTTTATAGTAGTGCCTGGCCCACAATGTGAGCAAAGGGTTGTAGATTCAATCCTTGGCATCTCTAGTAGGGCTGGGGAAAATCCCTGTGAAATCCTGAAAGTGCTGCTACCAAGTTGTCTAGACCAGTGTTTCCCAACCTTAGTTCTCCAGCTGTTTTTGGACTACAACTCCCATCATCCCTAGCTAGCAAGACCAGTGGTCAGGGATGATGGGAATTGTAGTCTGAAAACAGCTGGAGACCAGGGTTGGGAAACACTGGTCTAGACGATGACTGGTGCTGAGATCCTTAGCTCATCTATCTGTATAAGGCAGCTCCTTATGGTTTTGTCCCCAAATAAACAGGGCTTTCTAAATCCAACCAAGAGCCATAGAATTGTAGAGTTGAAAGGGACCACAAGAGACATCTAGCCTCACAAGTATAATGTCCCAATAATATGTATCTCACAAAAAAATACAAAGCAGGCCTCAGTATGACAATGGAGCTTTGAAATATTGATAGAGGGAGCGGGCCCGTTACATGGGGGGGTGGGGGGTGGCAGATATATCTCTTGGGACTACACCCGCAGTGGCCTCAGACAGACATGAGACACAGTAAAGACATATTATCTGTGTAGACACACCATTTTTAATCATTATTTTAATGTGGAGTGTATATAAGTTTGAAAACAAACACTCTATTCCTTCAGAGCTGGGGTGGATGGTCTTATGGAGCATTTGCAGTTCAGGACAATATTTTAATAGAAAATTTGTACAATTTAATATAAAAAGGTGGGAGTTCAGTTAGGGCAAAAGGGTCTGTCTTACACTGAACTATCCTCTGCCATGAGCACACAGGGTGGCATCGGGCACACCAATACTGGTCTCCACCCTCAATCTCCAGATGGGAATGATTTTTGCCTAACTTCTAAAGTTGCCTGAAGGACAGCTGAGATAATGGATAATAATTTAATAATAATAAATTATTACTTATAGTCTGCCCATCTGGCTGGGTTTCCCCAACCACTTTGGACAGCTCCCAACAGAATATTAAAAACATTAAAAACTTCCCTAAACAGGGCTGCCTTCAGATGTCTTCTAAAAGCCAGATAGTTGTTTATTTCCTTGACATCTGATGGGAGAGCATTCCACAGGGCAGGTGCGACTACTGAGGAGGCCCTCTGCCTGCTTCCCTGTAACCTCACTTCTCACAGTGAGGGAACCACCAGAAAGCCCTCAAAGCTGGATCTCTGTGTCCCGGGCTGAACACTGGGGGTGGAGATGCTCCTTCAGGTATACTGGGCCGAGGCTGTTTAGGGCTTTAATGATCAACACCAACACTTTGAATTGCGCTTGGAAACGTACTGGGAGCTATACTGGGATGCAATGTGCTTCTGTAGACAGGTGAATAGCATTGCTATTTGGGTGTGTGTTGAAACATCACTACTTTTCTCTTTACAGAACGGTTACCTGGACATAAACCCCAGCTATCACCAAGGATACGCCATCAACGATGCTAGGAATATCCATTCATTGGCCAATGCCCACGAGAACTACGCCAGCAATCCCGTCAGCGTCAACAACCAGAACTATAGCAGCGATCACAGCCAGATCTACGGCAGCCCCCAGGGTCTGTGTCCAGTTGTGGGAGAAGGAGAGGATGGAGGTTTCTTTGGGAAGGCTGCTGGGCCCTGTTATGGCCAACAGGCACTCGGGTACATCGGCCAGCAAAGGATGAACTTCTATCATGGTTTCTCTGCAAGCCTGGAGTATGCTGCTGTGAAGATGGAGGGTGGATATCCTTTTCCCAGTGTATCTGCCACTGCACCAGGCACCACCTCTGTCCTGCAACATTATCAGACAGACCCTCTTGCAAACCCAAGGACACCAGAGCAGCTCTAATTCCCAGACTTTAGGTTCTCTCCCTGCCACCCAGGGTCTCATTCTTTTATTGCTTTCTCTTCAGATTCTCTTGCTTCAAATAGGAGTCCCACTCCTATCTTCCCACCTCCTTCACTGGCATCTGTGAGGGATCTTGGCACTTGAAAAAAAAAACAGAAAATGGGCAGTTTTATTGTTGTCTTCTGACTCGGGGGGGCTGTGTTTGTGTGTGTGTGTGTGTGTGTGTTGCATGTGCAGCTCTGAACTTGGCTTTCATCAGTTCATCCTGGCTGGCTCCAGGAAAAGGCACTCGATGTGTGTGGAAAACCATGTTCACGAAGAGGAATCTGCAAATGTTAGAATTAACCGTGCTCCCATCTCCCCTTGGCTGCCTGCTGTGTGAGTCACTTCCTCAAGAGCTCAAAATTTGGCTGCCCCTCCCCAATCCAATATGAAGGCAGCTTCTACTCTTAAAAAAATGGACTCTTTGTTTCTTTCCCCATTATTCTCTTTGATCTTTCATGAAAGATATTGTTTCTTTCCTAACAAGAGAGCATTTACTCTTGCTTCAACTGCCTATCTGTTAAGAGTAGGATGACTTGGGGGTAGAGGACAGAACTTTTGGTTTAAGGTACATCCACTACATGGAAGAAAGGGGTTGCCTTTCTGACCTATATGACAACCTGCTGCTATTGAACCTGTCCTCTTCTGCATCTCTTCACTTGAGGAGACCTCCAAAACCATAATGGACAGAGCCAGATAGAATCAAGGTGAAAAGTGAGGTATTCTTTATTTTGGCAGGAAACACTGTAGGGGGCTCTTCATTTCCCCTTGCACCACAAATCTTCAGGCAATAGCAAGGGGTGACCTCTGCAGGTTCTCTCTGATCAGTCCTGGAAGGACTGCATAAACAATCCCACAGCAACCCTCTAGCCAAAGGCTCTCTTAGGTAGGGCTTGGTTGCTGATGGCCAACCTGGAACTTAGTCTTACATGCCCCCCAATTTTATTATAAAATATTTCATTCACCAATATGACAAGACCTATCGTCATAGGGGATCTACTTTAGCTGCCAGAAAAGATGGCGGCTTGTGTGCTTTTTTAATATGACACTGCAGGACACTGTTGATTTATTCTCTGGCTAGCCTTGCTTTTTAAGTCTTACTATGTACTGGAATTACTGGAAGGGGGAGGAAACTGCCTCCTATCCGGCCGTACTGTGGATCTACCTGCTTAGCAGCTGCCTAACTGCCTAGATTAGATTTTCTTTTGGAATGAGGGGAGAGTTAATGGACTTGCCAAATGTTTTTAGTGTTTCATATTCTCGTGGTTCACATGTTTGTATACAGAACACACCTGTTTTCTAGTTAACATAGAGTGTTTACTATATTGCTGTCTCATTTTTAATCTGCACAAGGCATTGGTGTTATGATTGGTTAGTAAAAGTGCATCCTGATAACCGTGTTTCTGTTTAGCTTTTTTTGTTGTTTAAATAAGCCATTGGCAAGTATTTGCACCTGTTATCGTACAAGAACCTTGTGATAAGTACATAAGCTTGTTGCCCTAGGAGAAATGTTGTTGGCCAACCAATATTAGTTTTGTTGAGGTTCAGGAAACCCATTTAAGACCCCCAATTAGCCATGATGCCCATAGACTTTCTTTAACTGAAACAGGTCTTACATTTCCCGATGATTTCATATATTGCTCAGAGCAGCTTGGATTAAGGTTACCTGAGGCTGAAAACTAGTTATCTTCATACAAATATTATTATTAATAATGATGATGATGATGATGATGCAGCCTTCACTCACTCATAGAGAAGCCTATTGCATCCTTCCCAGTACTGGAGCATTTTGTCTATTGTAAACCACAGAGCCTAGGGCTTGCTGATCGGAAGTTCGGCGGTTCGAATCCCCGCAAGCTCCCGTCACTCGGTCCCTGCTCCTGCCAACCTAGCAGTTTGAAAGCACGCAGTGCAAGTAGATAAATAGGTACTGCTCAGTCATGCTGGCCACATGACCCAGAAGCTGTACGCTGGCTCCAGTAAAGCGAGATGAGCGCAGCAACCCCAGAGTCATCCATGCCTGGAACTAACTGTCAGAGTTCCCTTTACCTTTACTCTGCTACATTTCCCCAAATATTTATGAATGGAAGGGCAAGATATCCCTGCCATGCTGCTTAATTATTTGCAATAGTCTGAAAAGTGAATTATACTCTCCTTTAAAATTACACCTTTGTGTCTATAAACTGGTCTAAGCCACTTTTTGAATCCATCTCTACCAAAAGAAGGGAACTCACTTTGAAACTTATAGATGGTTCCTAACACCATGGAAGCTGGCAATGATAAACCCAGGAAACTCAACTAAATGCTGGAGAGGTTGCACCAGTACAGGCACATATATCTACATGTGGTGGGAATGTTTCAAAATTCAACACTTTGACATCAGTCCTACCAGAAATCTTCAAAACAACAAAAAGAGGTATTAGAAGCAACTCCAGAACTGGCCCTATTAAATATAGACAACAACATGCACTCAAACTACAGTTTGTACAAAGAACTCCTAAGCTACCTACTCAGCAATTAGGAGCATCATAACTAGACACTGGAGAGGGACCTGTCAGGAGTGAACATGGGCCACTGGTACCAAACCATATGGGAAACAGCTACTAGAAAAATTAAGCAAGTAATTGAAATTAGTACAGAGATGAACGAAGGGGATGCCTTCACCCTGTTTGGCTGCCATTCATTACACACACAGCCCAACAAGACAATGGCATAAAAATCCCTCTCTCAGACAAAACTCACTAAAAGCAACCTGCACATGCACTATGCAAAAGAAGGAAAATCATTGCCCCCCCACTTTCTCCCTCCCCCCATCTTTCTCTCCCACCCCCAACCTCACAATGCCTATGATAGCAATGTCTCACACCAAATGTAACTGACCTGTAGATAGGACTCTTGTAAACTGAAAACAAGAGATGCTATATGTACCTTTGTTATCCATGAAAATCTTTCAATAAGAACAATAAAAAAACCACCTTGTTTTGGGTGTGGTACACAATGCCTGGGCTGAAATTGTACTTAGATGCAACCAGAGCCATTAAAGAACATACAGTGGTATCGCGGAGCACAACTCGAACGACTCAACATGAAGCATATTTAACCTGAGGTATGACTGTACATGGGGACACGCGTAATGACAACTAACCTAACATGAGGCAGGTGTCTTGGGATGATGTTGTTTCGTTGTGTCCGACTCTTTGTGACCCCCTGGACCAGAGCATGCCAGGCACTCTTGTCTTCCACTGCCTCCCACAGTTTGGTCAGACTCATGTTGGTAGCTTCGAGAACACTGTCCCACCATCTCGTCCTCTGCCATCCCCTTCTCCTTGTGTCCTCCATCTTTCCCAACATCAGGGTCTTTCCCAGGGAGTCTTCTCTTCTCAAGAGGTGGCCAAAGTATTGGAGCCTCAGCTTCAGTTAGGCAACAGCAATTGGTAAAACTAATGATGTTTTATTTAGGAGTCAGCAACTTGGGTGATGGAGGGAAAGCAAGGTGGTATGAGAACAACCCTAATATTCAGCTTATGACCTTCTGGAGGCCAGGAAGGGATTTTTAAAATATAATAATAAAAATAGTGTCCTGCTTTTTGCCTTCCCTGGGGTAACGTCTATAGGCTTGGGAGTGCATCAGGCCCAAAGGCTCCTCTAGTCTAGCATCCTTTCCTCATGGTGCCAACCAGAAGTATTGCTGCACTAAAACCCAGGGCAATCAATGTTTTTGGGAGTGGCGTCAAAGCCAAATACAGCAATGTCCTGTACAATTAAGTGTTAGTATTAAGCATCTTGTCGGGGACGAAGGTGGCGCTGTGGGTTAAAGCCTCAACGCCTAGGACTTGCCGATCGAAAGGTCGGCGGTTCGAATCCCTGTGGCGGGGTGCGCTCCCGCTGCTCGGTCCCAGCACCTGCCAACCTAGCAGTTCGAAAGCACCTCTGGGTGCAAGTAGATAAATAGGGACCGCTTACCAGCGGGAAGGTAAACGGCGTTTCCGTGTGCGGCTCTGGCTCGCCAGATGCAGCTTTGTCACGCTGGCCACGTGACCCGGAAGTGTCTGCGGACAGCGCTGGCCCCTGGCCTCTTGAGTGAGATGGGCGCACAACCCCAGAGTCTGTCAAGACTGGCCCGTACGGGCAGGGGTACCTTTACCTTTACCTTTACCTATTAAGCATCTTAATATAGGTGTCAGGACAGCAGTGGGGTAAACGTTTTGGAAGCAAAGCAGGTTCCAGAAAAGCCTGCCTCACTGAATGTTTTCCCTAAACAGGAGGGCCTTCTGGGACAGATAGATGGAAGAGGAAAGGCAGAACCGCATACTGTCTACATGTCACATTAACCCTCATTCTAGATAGGACCAGAGCCACTAGCATGGCACCTGACATCATAGCCAAGAAAAGAGGAAATATATCACAGCGAGGCCGAGAGGGGGATCTTGTTGTCTGGGCAGCCCAGGACCTCCATGCAATCTGCCCAGACTTGCACCTTAGGGAGGTCAATTTGGTGCTTTTAACACAGCGGTTTGGCTTCACCCTCAGGGAAACACCCCATTGTCTCTTGAGACAGATGGGATGCCAACAATACCAATCAGGTTTCACTTCAGGTAGCAGTGATGGACCCTCATCCACCTTCACAGGCCTGACGAGCTGAAAAGTATCCTCAGTAACATGGCTGGGCAATCTCGCCATACGTTCATACGCGAGAAGGAACAGAAATAGGTTCAAGAATCCATTCCCTCCCAAGCAACGCTGTAGGGGCCTCAGTTGGATGAGGCTCAGTAGAAGAAGAGCCTTGGATACTTTAGTCCTACACAGAAGGAAGAAGCCCAGTTGCTCTGTGGTGATACTACAGCTGCCGTCAGAAGTTATTTTATCCAGCCAACCATCTTTGGAGAAGTGCAGGAGAACATGACCATTGCAAAAGAGAAGGTCAGGAAGGCAACATTTCCCCATACATGCCAATCTCCCACATCCTGCTGGGATAGCTCAGTCAGCAGAGCATAGAATTAGAGTTGGAAGGGGACACAAGGGTCATCTAGTCCAACCCCCTGCAATGCGTGAGACTCTTAATTTCAGGGTTGTGGGTTCAAGCCCCACGTTGGGCAAAATATTCCTGCATTGCAGGGGGTTGGACTAGGTGAGCCTTCTGGCCCCTTCTACAAATATATGATTCTATCCCATTGTTCTATGCAACGCCTCCCCCCCCCTCCTTGCTGCTGCATTGCTCCATGTCACAGAACCGCAATGGTTGACTCCAGAATTGGCCAAGCTGTAAATGCGGGATTTGGCAGGCCTCTTAAATCTGAACATGATTTATTTTTTATTATCTATTACGATGTTTACTGTAGTGACTTTATCTCACTTGGAGCGTTACTTGTGCAGAGAACACAACTTGTTTCCCCTGATAATTTTATGGTGGGGGTTTTTTTGTAAACCCATTTGAGGTTTTAGTACAGCCAAGTGGTATATAAATATTGTACAATAAATAAAATAAAATAGTTTTACCTCTTAGTCTAATGATGCTCCTTTCGCTTGCCCACCTGCTCTACAAATTGCTGCAGTTTTGCAGGCAACTGTTGCCCCACCATACAATATGCAAAAGGAAAATTAACTGTGAACCCCCAAAACCAAACCAGAGCCAAACTGTGTGCAATGAAATTCACCTCCCAGTGCAAATTGTTTCACTGCAGGGGAAGAAAATTTTGCATTTCTTCTCTCAGTGCTCAGGAGGGGGCATTGACCCCTCTGGCTATGTCTGCTCTTTCAGGAAACCTTGGACGAAAGATGTTGATTGAATGAATGCCAGTCATCTTGCTTGCCTTGTTGTCAACAAGAAGGCAGCCTATGCTAATTCTTTGGCACTTTTCTGCTCTCCTGCATTAGGGGATGAAATTTTGCATGATAAATGGCAAAATCCCTGACTTAAATTTGGGAGATATCACTTCAGGGTTTCAGCTCCAGTAAGCTCCCCTCCTTCCTTGGCATCTAGATAACCTTACCTATCAACTCTATAGGGGCAGGTGCCTTAGACCTTGCTCTTTTCTGTCTCGCCCTCAACCCCCAAAATATGGGGATAATACTATATAGCTTCTTATAAGAGCCAACATGATGATGTATGTAGGGAACTTCGGACACTATATAAATGCCAAGTATGATTTTTAAAAATCTGAGCAGTGTATTTTACAAAAGTGACAAGAAACACCATTCTAGGGTAGCTCTAAGAGCAAACACCTGCAAATTATGCAGCCACCTTTGTGTAGAAACCACACTTTTTTATATATGCATTTTCATTGAAAGTTTTCAACACACAATTGAAACCAAACTAATACAAATAAAAATAGAGAAGAAAAGGAAATAAAACAAAAAAGAAAGAGAAAAAACAAAGAGAGAAAATAGGAGGAAGGAAAAAGGGAAATAAAATACAGAGCCCTCTATCAGGGGTCAATATTAATCCTTATCTCACACAGAAGGGGGTGAAGCCTCCCAGCTTTCACCAGGAAGCTTCTAAGATATCACAGTTTTAACACCTGTATGTGTTTTTGTTTTTGTTTTTAAAAAAAAGGATTGTTTGTAAGGTAAGACAGAACTTGGTTGCAATCAAATGTGTGCTAAAAATTAAATTCCAGAGAGGTTCACACACCCTGGGACATCGATTTCATAGAAATCGATCTGACAGAATAAAGAGGCAACATTTTGTTATATATGAAATCTGGGTTTCTCCAAATTCATAAATTTTAGCCGTGTGTGTGTGTGTGTGTGTGTGTGTGTAACAGAAAGGAATTACTTTCCCTTGATTTCCACAACTATAGCTGTCTGTTGCAGTAAATACACACACATACACATTATTATTATTATTATTATTATTATTATTATTATTATTATTATTCTGCATACATATTTGAGAGCAACCCTGTCCTTCCAGTAAACCTGCATAGGAATTCTCATCTGACAGAGCCCTAGTTGAAATTGAAGCAGGATAGTCTTTATTGCAGATCAGTCAAATCAGAAGACTCTGGTTCCACTATCATGCCAATCATCAGCAGGTTACTCCTGAGGTAAAAATAAAACATAAAATAAAATAAAAATATGACCTTCCTCTTTTTGTTCCTACTGACCCCTCTCACTGTGTGGTATCTGGGAAACACTAGCCATACCGAAGGTTGTTTTGCGTTAAGATTCCAAATGGTAGCTGCATGCATTTGCAATGCAACATAATTTGCAGCTGCAATTTGGAATCCTAACGCAAGACAACCTTCCGTGGTAATTCACTGGTAATCCACTCTGCTTTCAATGCAGTGCAGGACACATCATTGCCAGTGAATGGATATAGTATATTACTACAGCAGAGAGACACACACAAAGAAAGCGCAAGCATATTATAACTGCTTGAGTCTGTCAGGGTAGGATTTGAGAGATGCACACCCTACAGTATTTCACATACGCAAGGGTGTAACTTGTAAAAAGTTCTTTTTTAAAAAACTATTATCCTGAATATAGCCAAACTGTGAAAGGGCAAAAGTGCCCCCACCCCATCAAAAACAAAGAGGACAGGATCTATTGTCTTTCTCTAAGCCAGATCATGACTACTGGTCCCATCACCTGGTCCCATCACCTCCTGGCAAATAGAAGGGGAAGAAATGGAGGCAGTGAGAGATTTTACTTTCTTGGGCTCCATGATCACTGCAGATGGTGACAGCAGCCACAAAATTAAAAGACGCCTGCTTCTTGGAAGAAAAGCAATGATAAACCTAGACAGCATCTTAAAAAGTAGAGACATCACCTTGCCAACAAAGGTCCGTATAGTAAAAGCTATGGTTTTCCCAGTAGTGATGTATGGAAGTGAAAGCTGGACCATAAAGAAGGCTGATCGCCGAAGAATTGATGCTTTTGAATTATGGTGCTGGAGGAGACTCTTGAGAGTCCCATGGACTGCAGGAAGATCAAACCTATCCATTCTTAAGGAAATCAGCCCTGAGTGCTCACTGGAAGGACAGATCGTGAAGCTGAGGCTCCAATACTTTGGCCACCTCATGAGAAGAGTAGACTCCCTGGAAAAGACCCTGTTGGGAAAGATGGAGGGCACAAGGAGGAGGGACGACAGAAGACGAGATGGCTGGATAGTGTTCGCGAAGCTGCCAGCATGAGTTTGACCAAAGTGCGGGAGGCAGTGGAAGACAGGAGTGCCTGGCGTGCTCTGTTCCATGGGGTCACGAAGAGTCGGACACGACTAAATGACTAAACAACAACAACAAGAAGCCAGTATTATTTTTTGTCAACAATGTGATTAATTTAAAATGCAACACATTTAAAAGAGCAACATGTGTGCACTTCTGTGGAACAGAAGGCTTCTACATTCAGCCGAGCACTGAATTTGGGCTGTGAGATCCAAAGGCGCAATTTACAAGTAACTTGACCTTTGCTGCATCTCAAGAGTATTTTGGGCTAGAAATCCAAACTAGCCTCAGTGCATGGAGTTAGTTTTGCAGTAAAAGCATGCCTTCATTAGTCATTACTTCCTTGCAGTAAAAGCAACTCCACACTCTTCTAACCACAGGGACCCTCGTTGATATAAGGAATAGTTGTGTGTGCATAGGGCATTAAAAATAGGAAAAGAAATTGAGGTGGGGAAAATCCATCACATCTTTTACAAAAATAGACCAGCCTTAGAAAGGTGCACAATTTAGAAGAGGAAAAGGCCTTTTTATTGTTGCTTTTATTAAACAATGGAGAGTCTGGATCCCCCTTGACAACTGAGCTTTGCTTTAAATTTCCTACTCCCTTGCCTGCCACTCTGCTTCTGCCACCTGGTGACAGAATCCTGTAATTACTGCCTCTTTCTTCCCACTCCCTGTTCGCTGCCGTCTGGTGAATGGAACCAAACAGCCACTCCAATTTGAACCTTCTCAAGACTCCCATGAGAGGTGGTGGACTCTCCTTCCTTGGAGGTTTCTAAGCAGAGGTTGGATAACCATCTGTCATGGATACTTTAGCTGAGATTCCTGCATTCTAAGACTTTTCTCTCCAATGGACTTAATAATGCAATTGCACCAGCTCTTTTGTTCTTTGCTGCTGTCAATGGACTGCCCTGCTTACAGGAGCTCATGAAAATGCAAAGATGAACACAAATTTTAAAAAGCATCCTAACACATCTGACTAGTAGTGGAACACACTGGATATAAATTGGCATGTTGCAGGGCTGTGCTAGTGAAAGCAAAGGATAAGGTGACTGGGGGTTCTCCCATTCCGCTTCTGATAAGTTTTCCGTTTGACCCTCTGCCCCCAAAATCCCACAGCAAAATTGAAGACTGTAACCCTATACAAAGGTAAAGGTAAAGGGACCCCTGACTGTTAGGTCCAGTCGCGGACGACTCTAGGGTTGCGGCGCTCGTCTTGGTGGGGCTTACTTCTGAACAGACACACATGGGAAGATGCTATGAGCTATTTTTCACCTCAGATGGAAGATTTCCACAAAATATTAAACTAGGCAGTACTGTAATAACTCAAGATCTCCCAGCTTCTCACTAACAGTATTACAAAATACTTATTCAAGCACATATACTATAGGAAAGGGGAGGCTTGGGGGAAAGTCAAGAGAATAACAAACCCTACACAGTGGTACCTCGGGTTACATATGCTTCAGGTTACATACGCTTCAGGTTACACACTCCACTAAGCCAGAAATAGTGCTTCAGGTTAAGAACTTTGCTTCAGGATAAGAACAGAAATTGGGCTCTGGCGGCGCGGTGGCAGCAGGAGGCCCCATTAGCTAAAGTGGTGCTTCAGGTTAAGAACAGTTTCAGGTTAAGTACGGACCTCCAGAACGAATTAAGTACTTAACCCGAGGTACCACTGTACATCTTCAGAATAAGTTTTGGACAGAGCTCCTGTGGAGGTACAGCTCCTGAGAAATTAAATGTGAAGAACTGAAAGGGAAGAAGAGTTTGGATTTGATATCCCGCTTTATCACTACCCGAAGGAGTCTCAAAGCGGCTAACATTCTCCTTTCCCTTCCTCCCCCACAACAAACACTCTGTGAGGTGAGTGGGGCTGAGAGACTTCAAAGAAGTGTGACTAGCCCAAGGTCACTCAGCAGCTGCATGTGGAGGAGCGGAGACGCGAACCTGGTTCCCCAGATTACGAGTCTACCGCTCTTAACCACTACACCACACTGGAGAGGGAATCAAAGAAAATTTCAAGACAAGGGGTGCTTCTTCTTTTTACTCATTTATTCACCATACCTGACTGAGTCTACATGAACAATACAGTGAAAATCAGGATCCTAGAGGAAAACAGACCATGTTCCTAACGGATCTTTTTCTTTGTTCCACCATCTCCAAAGGGAGATGATAAACTACAGCCACCAAGGCACATCAATGATGTCAATTTCCCTGACTCTCCCTTTCTGTTTGCTGGATCTGCTCCTCTGTCAGGACAACAGGCTTGTATTTCTCGTCAAAAAGTTTCTCGTTGGCTTCCGAATGGAGATTATGGAAAGAAATTGTCCTGAGATGCTCTGGCAGGTGTTGAAACTCCTCCTCGTTAATGTCCGGATCCCGCATTTTGGAGTGCAGAACCCACCAGCACCCCCAGAAGCCCACATCAAGGACTTGGCTGGGAACTTCCATCCAGCGTGGCTTCAGGTACTTGCAGTGCGCCTGGTAGAGATCTGCTCCTGCGTCAAAAGGAGCCTCGTAGATGAGGGAGAAGAAGAGCAGGCTCTGGAAGCGCAGCTGGCCCCGGTTCCTCAGCTTGGTCAGCCGCTGGACGTGCCCTTCCGAGCTGCTGCTGCGGGTCCAGGGCGAGAGCAGGAGGAGGGTGCCCGAGGCTTCCAGGAGGCTGGCCTCGAAGGAGGACTCACAGGGGCTGCGGAGGCTGCAGCCCACCGCTCCGGCCAGCAGTGAGAGGTAGAGCCCAGCTTTCCCCGGCCGCTGCCTGACACCCAGAGCAACCTCTTTGCAGGCTTCGGCATAGTCGTGCAGGAGGCTCTTGCACCACAAAGCTGGGGGTGGGGGGGAGAGGTGGGAAAGAAGAAAATAGGGATGGTAAGAACAGAAGAAGAGCCTGCTGGATCAGGCCAATGGCTCAATTAGTCCTGCATCTGGTCTCACAGTGGCTAAACCAGATGCCTCTTGTGGGAAACCAGTGACTAGGATTTGAGCACAAGAACAACTATCCCCATGCCAAGGGGGTACAGCACAGCCATCATTGCTAGTACCGGTCCTATGCAGAGGGGTGCAATCAGGTGCACTTGCCTCGGGACTCGGTGGGCTAAGCTGGCCAGAGGAGCCCATCAGGGGCCTGCTGGTCTCATACTGTCATGGCAAGAATGCCCCATGCCTCCCAGCCAACTGGGGTCTCCCACTCCAGGCCTCTGAAACACTCTGCATGGGCATGGCTAGTAGCCTTGGCTGATAGCTTTGTGGTTGTTTTATTTATGTATTTATTTTGTAAAGTTTATACACCTCTTGATTGTAAAAACCCTCACTTTGTGAAAAGACAAAGCGGTAAAATTGAGACAAATTCACAACCCTACTTTAAAACATGCAAAAACGGAAGTACAGTGATACCTCTAGTTACAGACACCTGTGGGGTAAGGCGATCTCGCGGGTAAAGCGGCCCCAATTTGTTATGGATTTTATATGCTAATAGCAACACCGTGAACCTGGCCCGGCAGCCGATCAGCAACCAGCGCAAACCTCCTGAGCACTGATGCTCCTCCATGCCATGCAGGTCATATAGTAAACTGTGAACCAGGCCAAAATTTGGCACCCTTCAGGACTTTGAATTGGTACCTATATGAATATAGGTTTTATTATGATTACTCGATTATTGTGGTCATTTTGTGTCCCCCTCGTCCAGGGATGGATTTATGTTTGATGAGGCCCTAAGCTACTGAAGGTAATAGGGTCCGTTATATGCCCAGCTGTTCTTTGTCAACAACAAATTATTGCTGTTTTTGTGTTACATATATGCTATATGGTAATTTATGGACATAATAGGTATCTAAAGCCATTTGCACATAACAAAATATGTATTTTATCAAAGTAATTGATATAGAAATGAGCAAACCAGTGATATTTTAGGGAGCAGGCGGGGCCCATGACTTACATCATAGGAGCCTACACAACACAAAACACTGTTGCTGTATGTAGGTTTTATTTTATTTGTTTTTATCTTATATTTTGGAAATGTACATTCAGGTGTTTTTTCGTTTAATTTTTTGGGGGGCCCCAAGAGAGTGGGGCCCTAAGCTAGAGCTTGTTTAGCTTATACCTAAATCCAGCACTGCCCTCGTCTCAGCGCTCTGTGCGGAACAACAGTCCGCACCCCCTTTAATCCGGCGCTGCTCCCTGATTGTCTCGAATCCTCTTTGGGAGAGAGTTCCATAAACCTGACTCTGGTTAAGAGGAACCTACAGCTGCGTGAGCTCCGCGCCGGGAGGAAGGAAAAGGCGGCGGCCCCGGGCCGAGGCAAAGCGCGCCACAGAAGGGCACCACCCGCCACCTCCCCCTCCCAGGGAAGCATGCAGGGGGGCGGCGGCGAACCTCTCCCTCCCTCCCCGCCCGTCCCTCGGGGTGAGGTCTGAGGAAGCGGGCGGCGCTCAGGGCTCGAGCCCGGGCCTCCCCTCCAGCCCCCCGCTCGCCTGCCCGCCTCACCTATGCGGCCCGTGCGGAGCCGCCCCCAAAGGCGCCTCTTCTCCGGGCTCGGATGATCCGCCATCGTCGGCCTTTTCTGGGAGGACCGCGAAGCCGGACGCTAAAGCGCGACGGACCAGCTCAGCGGAGACCGGAAGAAGGAAGAGAAGGCGAGAAGCAGGAGCTCATAGAGATAGGAAAGGAGACCGGAAGAAGGAAGAGGTGAGGCGCAGGAGCTCATAGAGATAGGAAACTATTAGACAAGTTTTTTTTTTAACTATTTTGTTCTCTGTGTAGTTTATACAGTAAAGCGCCGTGTGATCCTAGGACAAAAGGGCGGTATATATATTAAATTACTGATTTATTTCATAACATCTAGACACCGATTGGTTGTTTTAAAAAGCAAACAAAACACATCGAAGCGGCTAATAAAAAAAGGCGAGAATTAGTGAAAAATTCTGCATTGCAGGGGGTTGGGCTAGATGACCCTCGGGGGTCCCTTCCAACTTCCCAATTCTGGGATTCTTCGGACATTTCACAAGCCTGCCCTGCTTTCTTGCTTCTGCCTTGGAGCAGAAAAACACGCGCAGCTTCAAGTCCCGCCGGGTCGCTTTCCCTTCACGGGCTCCCTCCATCGCAGGCGAAATTACAAGCGCAGCCCCGAAACATCCGTGTCCGTGCGGAAAATCCGTCACGTGGGCCTCCAGTCTCGGCGTTTCCGAGTCTATGAGCGCCAGGGGCACTTTTGACGCGCGCCGGAAGCCGGGAAGGGGCGGTGGCGGTGCCTCGCTGGAAGCTGCGCCCTCGTCGCCGTCCGAGGCTCCTCCGAGCTCCTGGTGAGGCTGGCCGGGCCTCTTTCCCCCCCACCGCCGCTGAGGGACCCTCGTGGGGCGGGCTCTGCCTGCTAAGCCCCTCCGCTGGGTGACGAGAGCCTCGCCCGGGTAAGGGGCTTCTGGCTGCCAAGGGTGGGCTAAGGTTGGGGGGCGGGTGTCGCAAGCTACGCGTGGCAAGAGGCCGACCTGTGCTCTCTCAGGCCTGGAAAGCACGTCCGGTCTCTGAGCATGTGCAGAGTGCCTCTTCTCCCCCCCCCCAAATTGGACTAGGGACTGTGATGCTCAGAGTCCAGAGCTGTTCCCTTCCGTGGCGCAGGCTTGTCATGGCAGAGGGAGGAGAGGGGCTTCCTGGAATATCCAGGAAGGATGGGGACACCCAGAGGGTCATCTAGCCCAACCCCCTGCGAGGCAGGATTCTCGACACCAGTCCTCCCGCCCCATACCAGACCCTGCTCAGCTTTGCAAAATGTGCCGGATGTTTTTATCTACACCACTAGAAGGCTTACTGAGGGCATTTGAGCTGCAGCAGCTGGAAACCGTTTCGTAGCCAGTGCCGGATTTACATATAAGCTAAACAAGCTATCGCTTTAGGGCTGCACTCTCTTGAGGGCCCCCAAAAAAATTTAAAGGGGAAAAAACTGGATGTACATTTCCAAAATATAAGATAAAAAATGAAACCTACATGTTGTGTAGGCTCATAATGGGCCCTGCCTGTTAGCCTGCTCCCTAAAATATCACTGGTTTGGTCATTTCTGTATCAATTACTTTGATAAAATACATACTTTGTTATCTGCAAATGGCTTTAGATACCTATTTGGTCCATAAATTACCATATAGTATATATGCAACACAAGAAACAGCGACAATTTGTTGTTGACAAAGGACAGCTGGACCTATAAAGGGCCCCATTACCTTCAGTAGCTTAGGGCCTCATCAAACCTAAATCCAGCCCTGGTTTCGCCCCAGCCATTTTTAAGTCAGAGGCCTAGCGGTGTCTCTGCCCCCCACTCCAGATGTTGTCAGACTACAACTAGGAGCTGTTCAACAGTGAAAAGGACTCCCTCAGAGGGCAATGGACTCTCCTTCCATGGAGGATTTTAAGCAGCGGTTGGGTGGCCATCTGCCGTGGATGATCTAGATGAGATTCCTGCATTGCAGATGACTCTCACGATCCCGTCCAACTCTGCAGTTCTATGATTCTAACTGCCAACGTCCCTGACTGTTGGTTGTGCTGACCTGGGTCTGATAAGCGTCCGGCAACAAACGGAAAGCCACAGGTTACCCCCACGTCTGTTT
This sequence comes from Podarcis melisellensis, assembly GCF_964234715.1. Classification (NCBI taxonomy): domain Eukaryota; kingdom Metazoa; phylum Chordata; class Lepidosauria; order Squamata; family Lacertidae; genus Podarcis; species Podarcis melisellensis. The sequence goes on along the minus strand of NC_138534.1, from coordinate 11,172,031 downwards.
TGAAGCTGCCTTTAACTGTCTCCTGTCCATACATCCCAACCCAACCATCTAAAAGTACACATCTGTATGTCTATAATATATTCACCTGCCAGTTTATGATTATGCTTCATGGATCTGAGGATGTGGGCTGTGGTGCATGAAGACCGATGCCATAATACAGTTTCAGCTTTTAAGGTGCTTCAAAGCTCTTTGATGCTCCTGCTAACGCAGTTTGTTTTCTTTTCCAGGATAATCCAGTTGCATCATGGCTGCACCAGATGAGCTCAAGTTTCATGGTGAGTGTTTTAATTCCCCTGAGTGAGTTATGGATTGTGGCAAGCTTTGGGCACTAGACTGCGCAGTGTGCTTTCTCTGCCCACCTCAAAACTTCCCTGTTCATACGTGCCCCACTTACAAGAGCATAACCTTTTGTTGGATTATCTACCTTTCCTATCTCATTAGTCTTCTATACTAGGAATAGTCAGTCTACAGCTCTTGGCAGTGTTAGAAACTGGGATAGAAAAGCTAGGAGCCAAATGGCTTCTGGGACTTAGGTTGTGGGCACCAAAATCAGCTGTCTAGTTGCCACTGGGTGGGTGTGTGTGGTTTGACAATACTTTTTATTTATTATTTTGATAAGCATGAATTAAGTGATAAGCAATTCACATAAGTGATAGATTGTTAATGTCACATTTTTTAGCAAAAAATGTTAATACGTGTTTCATTTGGTGTTTACAATAAAAATAATGCTACCGTACTTTGGTTTTCAAAACATTCTACTCTTTATTGTTACCGTATTTTTCGCACCATAGGGCGCACCTGACCATAGGGCGCACCTAGTTTTTAGAGGAGGAAAACACACACAAAAATATTCTGAATCAAATGTTGCACTAAACTATTTAAAGCACAAAGCGGGCGGCTCCTGTCCGCTTTGCGCTTTTCTGCTTTAAATCGAGCCTCAGAGGAGGATAGGAAGGGGAACCATGGCTTATCTAAGTCCAGTTAATAATGCTGAGCCTGACTTATGGCCATCGAGATTAGCCTGGCCGTCTCAGTGGAAATCTGTGGAGGCTGAGGTGGACTTTCCAGTGGTCAAAGTGTGGTTGTGTCTTCCTGCCCGGCATCTATTTCCTGCCCTCTTTCCCCCCTGCACCCCCGCACCCTGCTTTGAGGGAAGGAAGCGGAGCCATGGATCCTCTGCTCGCAACTGCAGTGGATTCCCTCCACTTTGAAGCAGGAAAATGGGAGAGGAGCTGCTTACACGAGTGTAAGCTGCTCCCCTCCCACTTTGCTGCTTCAAAGGGAGCCGGGGAGGAGGGAATCCGCTGTCTTCGCTAGCAGAGGATCCATGGTCCCCTTCCTTCCCTCCTCCGTAGTTGCTTTGAAGCAGGAAAGTGGGAGAGGAGCTGCTTACACGAGTGTAAGCAGCTCCCCTCCCACTTTGCTGCTTCAAAGGTTGCCGGGATGGAGGGAATCCGCTGCAGCTTCCCCCACCTCCCGGAGAGCCTGCAGAAGCCGTGAGCTCTTTAAAGGGGCTGCGCGGCTTCTCCTGGCTTTTCTGGGAGGTGGGGGGATTCCCCCATCTCCCGCAAAACCGGCAGAAGCCGCGAGCTCTTTAAAGGGGCTGCGCGGCTTCTCCTGGCTTTTCTGGGAGGTGGGAGAAGGGACTGATGCAGGCAGTCAGTCCCTTCTTCCTCCTGGGGAAAAGCCCGCAAGAGCGCACGAAGCTTGTGTGCGGTTCTTGGGGGCTTTTCCCGCCTGCCTCCCCCCTGCATTCGCTCCATAGGACGCACACACATTTCCCCTTGCTTTTTAGGAGGGAAAAAGTGTGTCCTATGGTGCGAAAAATACGGTAAACTCCTTAAGATATTGTTTATCCTCAAGGCTTCAGAGCACATACATTTCAGTAATCTTCAGGTGTCAGCCATGCGCAGAAAACAGCACCCAGACTTGCAGAGGTGTTGGCAAATGCAGAAACGTTAGGTGCAAAATGTGCCTGGCGCCCTGCTAATTTCAAACTCTGGCCCTTGGAGAGTACCCACCTCATAAGATAACTTTTGTCCAACTGCTGAGAACTTGCCTGCTGTTAAAAGAGGGTTGAAGGAACAAAGATTGAACCTTGTCATGGGAGCAGAATCCATTGAAGGCAACGGGATTTACAGTGGAAGGCTATGCATGTCTGTTCAGTAGTAATCCTAAACACACAGTAGGAAGTAATCCCCATGGAACACAATGGAATTATTTCTGAGTAATCATGCATAGGAATAGCTGTGGTCGGACTTGAATTGGGGCTTTCCTGGCCCACAAACCATCATATACAGCATCTCTCTCTTAGGCTCAGAAGAATATAATGAACAGGTTTTTTCCCTCTGGAGAATTTTTGCTTAGTGCAAACAAAAACCCAAACAATGTGTTGTGAGCAGGCTGGGTTTTTGGGGGGGTACGTGTGTACTGGTTTTTCTTTGGTGTAGATTGCTCCAGCTGCCTCTGAAGGTAGGTAAGCCCACCTTATTTCTCAAGGATACACAAGTTCTTTGGAAGTATCCAAGTTTTGTTTCTACCTTAAGAGCTAGGGTTGCCATATTTCAAAAAGTAGAAACCCGGACACCTTGAAAGTTGTTGAGCTTTTCTTGGGGAAACCTCCCCAAAACACAGGTTGAAGCTAGGAGGGAGAAATGCAAAAGTTCTACTCACTAAACAGTGGGGTCTTTCAGAATTTCAAACATTGCCTCTGGTACCACATACACATGAAATTGTACCTGAAACGCCAGTGTGGTGTGATGGTTAGAGAGCCAGCCTAGGACCTGGGAGACCAGGGTTCAAATCCCCACTTAGCCACAAAGCTCCCAGGGTCACCCTGGGCCAGTCGCTCACTCGCAGCCGGACTTACCTCATAGGGTAGTTGTGAAAATAAAATGAGGGTGAGGGAGAACTGTGTACACTGGAATATAAATGTAATAAAGCAAAGCGAACAGCTAGAGGAAAAACCCGTCCAGGTTTTTCGCCTACTCTGTTGGTGGCATCCTGGGATTTTAAGCACCAGATGAGAAAATGGTGCAGCGACTGGCTTGGCTAACAATTTCTTCCAGACAAGTAACTTGGCAGCTCTGCAATAGGCAGAGCAAAAATCTACTTCTGCTCACCTGCAAAACTGCTTTCATTGTCACGCTATGGAAGTGCTGTCCTAGCTATGAGCTACAGGGGCTCTAGAGCAAAATCTGATTGTGCTAGTATTTCTGTCCTGACTGCCTGGCGTATTTAATTTTATTTTTTGCAGAATTTGATGAAGCTATAGATTTGCTGGCTGAGAATGCGGATGCCACCACTCCTAGCATCAGTGAGCGGCAAAGCCACACAACTGTAAACATGTCTTCTGGCTACAATGAAGAGCCTGAGGCAGAAGAGGAGGATGATAAAACAGAGGTGCTGCTGTTTCAAATTCTGTCCTGCATGTTGATTTATAGCCAGCTGGAGAAGTAGCTGCTTTGAGGCAGGAAGGAAACATTAGCCTAGCCAAGGGGCTACTTCCTATGGACCTGGAAGAGAGTGGGAAGGAGATAACAGGTCAAATGGGAGCTTTGATGTAAAGCACAGTGATTTACATAGATAAGGAGGATAGGAGGCACAGAATGCATATAACACCTGGTCTGTAGCAGTTGCACTGGTTCCCTCATAGCTTCCCAGCCCAATTTAAGGTGCTCTCTCGCATTTGTGTTGAAAGCCTAGATAAGGGGGGGGGCTCCAAATAGCTTAAAGAATGCCTCATTCCCTGTATAGACCAGCTTGGGGCTTAAGATCAGCAGAGGAGGCCCTCCTGGTAGTTCTTCTGCTCTTACAGGTTTGGGGGAGCTTGTGAGATTACCTTCTTGGTGGTAGCTCCAAGAATGTGGACCTCCCTTTCCACAGAAGTTTGTCTAGCTTCCATTGTTTACTTTGAAAAGGGAAAATTTTAGTTTTGTGTCCTGCCTGTAACGTGGAATTAGTGTTCTCAGGTAATGGGTGTGCTTTTTGTTTGTTGATGTTTTAAATGTACTCTGTGTGTTTTTAATATGCTGTAACCCACCCTGGAACCTTATTGTGAAGGGTGGGTAAGAAAAACAATAAATAACAACACAATGCGCACATACACACACACACACAGAGGGGGGGGGAAGCACTTTGTTGTGTCACCCTACCAAATTCACTCTTGAGCAGCCAAAATTCCTATTGTCCCTTGTGTGAAGAGTAACTGGAAGAATTTCCATAAAAATAATGTTCCCAAGTAATTATAGTCCCTCTCATAAGTTTCACCCCACCTATTAACACACACAATTGCAGCCTGTGGAGTTTCCTCAAAGCTTGCTTGCTGAAAGAAGTTCCTGGGAGGAGAAGCGTCCATGAAAGAAAGAGGTCTTCTTGGATTTGGAATGAAGCACTCTTACTTATTAAAGTAAGAATGCTTAGGGCACGAGGTCAGTAGTTCTATCTTCGCAAGAGGCCCAGGGGTTGGTTTGTCTCACCCAAAATATCTTTCTTGGCCGAGGGCAAAGCAGTAACCTGCATTCTCATCCCTGCAGCTCTTGAGTTCCCAGAAGAAGCAATCCAGTTTCTGGACCTTTGAATATTACCAGGCTTTCTTCGATGTTGACACATACCAGGTAAGGGAATTCGTGTAGTTCTAGCTTCATAGGCGCAGCCAAGAATCAGCCACAGTTGACAAGATGAGGGAGTGTAGTAACTCAGCTTGCAAGTGACAAGCACAAGACCTGCCATACAGTTTGCAGTTGGACCTCCAGCTGTTTTTGGACTACAACTCCCATCATCCCTAGCTAATAGGACCAGTGGTCAGGGATGATGGGAATTGTAGTCCCAAAACAGCTGGAGGACCAAGTTTGGCCACCACTGGGCTAGATCACCCATAGGGTCCAGTTCTGTTTCATGACTGGAGCCACAACCTCATGGCTGGCACATTTGTATTGTGCTTTGAGCCTAATTTGGCTCCAGGATTCTGCTGTGGCTGAATTACCACCATTTGTTGGGTACAAATTGAAGATCTTCCTGATCGACTAATATTTTCAGGAGCTGAAATCCACAGTGGTGATGTTCTGACTATGGGGATGGAGATTTCCTAACCATGAAGTTAGAATAACGAATTGAGTACAGTCTTTCCGTCCACCACAAGCTTGCTTGCTTGGCCTTGGGCAACCATATTATCCGTCTTCTCTCCATACCCTGACAATGGGGTCTAGTGCAAGGCATAGAAATGCCTGCACAATATTTCTAGCGGTTCTTGCACCTCCTGAGATGGGAAGCAAAAAGCCCTGCATCCTTGCACGGGGTCCATTTTGCTGAGGCAAGGCCTATTTCTTGTTTATCAGGTGTTGGACAGGATAAAGGGGTCACTGCTTCCGCTGCCAGGGAAAAACTTTGTATGGCACCATCTACGGAATAACCCTGACCTGTATGGTGAGTACAGAGAAGCTCAGACTGATGCAGAGCACTGCCTCCTGCTTTGCAAAGTCTGGATTGAACTGTAAACTGTGATGTAGCATACTATGCCCAGGACAGAAAATGCAGCTTGCTCAGCATCCTGAGAAACAAGTCCTGATTAAGTGGGGGGGGGGTGAAGCTTGCTAGTCACCTTCCAGAAATGCAGTCTTCATTTCCTTGCTCTGTCATCCCTAAATACATATGCCAGTGGAAGGTCCCAGCTCATCAGTCAATGGATGTCTGACACCGGGAAAAGCCATGGGGAATTAGCACTTGATCAGACTTCCCGGCTTGGTGCCCTACCAATTCTGCTGCTTCTTCTTTGGCGATCACTCGTAGCTGAGTAAGATTGTCTTCCATGCACATGGTTTTAACAGTGAGTCTGTAAGTGACTGTGGAGGTCAATTCTGGATCCACATGTCCTTCCACAGGGGGGACATAGGTTTCCGGGCAGGAGTTGATCACGGTGAGGGTTTGCCAAGCGTGCCTTCCTCTGAGCACATTTCTCCCTTTCGTCTTGTGTTTGAGCATCTTCAAAGCCCATGACACCTTTGGTAAAGGCTGTTCGCCAATTGGAGCACTAGCAGACCAGTGTTTCCCAGTTGTCGGGGTTTATACTACATTTTTTAAATTTGCCTTGAAGAAGCCTTTAAACCTCTTTTGTTGACCACCAGCGTTATGCTTTCCATTTTTAAGTTCGGAATAGAGCAGTTGCTTTGGGAGACGATAATCAGGATAATCCGAACAACATGACCAGTCCAAACGAAGCTGATGTCGAAGAAGATTCTTCATTGATTCCAATTCTTTCTTACAGATTATTTGGACTATAGCTCCTATCACCCTTGACCCTTGGGCCAAGCTTGCTGGAATGATGGGAGTTAAGCCCCAAACATCTGGAGAACAGCAGGTTGGGGGGGAGGCTGCGCTAAATGGACTGGAAGCCTAACAATGTGTTACACTTTTGTGTGTTCAAGGTTTGTGCTTGGGGAATGTAGATTCCCCTCTAAGGCCTGCTCTACCAGGTGGCCTCCAGTGTTGTGCTGAGACACCTCCCCTGAGCCCCGGCTCTTCAGTTGTTTCCTTATTCTGTATTGGGTAAATGAGCTCACAGTTGGCTCCATTCATTGCCCTGTGCCGAGACAAGAAGTCTGCCAGTCTTTTTTGGTCTTCTAATGTTGTATTTCTGCCTCTCACAGGACCGTTCTGGATCTGTGCCACGTTGGTCTTCACGCTGGCTATCAGCGGCAACTTGTCCAACTTCCAGGAGAAAAAGGGCAGCCCCCAATTCCACAAAGGTGAGCAGTCGGTGAGGGAGTGTCTCTTGCAATTTAAGCTTTATGCAATCATAACCCTTTTATATATTGGGTATTGTTGAAGGCACACAAAGAATGGGCAAAATAGAGATCTTTTTGGGAGGGAAGGTAAAAAATACAGTAACTTACACGTCACCTGCAAAAGCTTTTGAGCCAGGTGGCATGCTGCCTACAAAAAAAGGAGGAAGTAAGAGTTGTAGTAATGACTCCTTTCTTTCCTACTGGGGATGTGTGAGATGGGTAAATGGACAGTATTCAGAATGTCTAAATTTTGGCTCCCAGATATCCTTAACTTCTCGCAGAGGAGCAGAAGCAGAAGCTCCTTAGCATAACTTAGTCATAAAATGAATGGAAACTTTAAAAGTAGTTCTCAGTTATGATAAGTAAACACAAGAGGGAGGAAGGGAAGGAAGGAAGTTTTGTGCATGTGTGTGTACACACACACACACACACACACACACACCCCTCCCTCCCTCCCTCTTGTGTTTACTAGCATAACTGAGAACTACTTTTAAATCTTCCATTCATTTTATGACTAAGTTATGCTAAGGAGCTTCTGCTCAGTGCCTGCCGGAGAAGGGCAGGCAGAAGGCAAATATGTGGAGGCTTGTTCCTGGTAGGGTAAGCCCTGGTTACTGACCCTGCCAGTGCTTTTGCCTTGGAGCGAATGCTGCTCTTAATATCGTTTTCCTTTTCCATAGTGTCCATTGCTGGAATAATTATCTACTGCTATGCCTGGCTGGTACCCCTTGCCTTGTGGGGCTATTTGCAGTGGCGAAAGGGGGTCCAGGTCCATGTGGACTCCTACACCTTCCTGGAGATGGTGTGTGTCTATGGTTATTCCCTATTTGTGTACATCCCCACTGCGGTGAGTAAGGAAAATGGGGTTGCAGGGAAAAGACTGATTCATATGTCGTTTCTTTTCAGTTTGTAGAGCATAACGTTCCAGTCGAAAGTACTCAAAAGTCCTGCTCCGTTGTGCTTTCCATTATTATTATTATTCATTCATTCATTCCCTGCCCATCTGGCTGGGTTTCCCCAGCTACTCTGGGCGGCTCCCAACAGAATATTAAAAACACGATAAAACATCAAACATTAAAAACTTCCCTAAACAGGGTTGCCTTCAGATGTCTTCTAAAAGTCAGATAGTTGTTTATTTCCTTGACATCTGATGGGAGGGTGTTCCACAGGGCTGGTACCACTACCGAGAAGGCCCTCTGCATGGTTGCCTGTAACCACACTTTTCACAGGCAACTGCCAGAAGGTCCTTGGAGCTGGACCTCAGTGTCTGGGCTGAATGTTGGGGGTGGAGATGCTCCTTCAAGTATACTGGGCCGAGGCTGTTTAGGACTTTAAAAGTCAGCACAAACACTTTGAATTGTGCTCAGAAATATACTGGAAGCCAATGTAGGTCTTTCAGAACCGGTGTTATGTGGTCTCGGCAGTCACTCCCAGTCACCAGTATAGCTGCCACATTCTGGATTAATTGTAGTTTCCGGGTCACCTTCACTGCAGTAGTCCCAAGTGGGAGATAACTAGAGCATGCATCACTCTGGCGAGACAGTCTGCGGACAGGTAGGGTCTCAGCCCGTGTACCAGATGGAGCTGGTAGACAGCTGCCCTGGACACAAAATTGACCTGCACCTCCATGGACAGCTGCGAGTCCAAAATGACTCCCAGGCTGCGCATCTGGTCTTTCAGGGGCACAGTTACCCCATTCAGGACCAGGGAGTCCTCCACACCCACCCTCCCTGTTTCCCCCAAAACTTTACTTCTGGCTTGTCAGCCTCAATCTGTTAGCCGCCATCCATTCTCCAACCACCTCCAGACATTCACACATTCCTCAAGCACTGCTAGTTTTGTGCAGTGGGATTTCAGCAAAAAGGACCTGAATTAAAACTCAGATCTTACTCTACTTCCACTTCCTTCATTCACAGATGCTGTGGCTGATTCCTATATCCTGGCTGCAGTGGCTGTTGCTCATCTTTGCAGTGGGTCTCTCTGGCTCAGTTCTGGTTCTTACCTTCTGGCCAGTTATCCGCTCAGACACCAGGCTGGCAGCTTGCGCCCTGTTGGCTGTCATTGTATCTCTCCATGTCCTTCTGGCTATTGGTTGCAAGGTATGTGTTCTTCTCTTCCCACTAAGCTAGGGCAAGGTTTGGAGAGCAAAATGCTACTTGTGCCGAGAGGGTAAGGGAAAGTAGAGGGAAATAAGCTGTGTACGATGCAGCTGCTAGAAAGTCAGATATTTCAAATGAGTTTTTAGCCTCGGAAGTTGCAGAGATTTTACAGCAGCAAAAGTACTCAGGGCTGGAAACATGATGATGTCATTGCATGATTTTACTATATAATTCTGGGTACCCTGCGGCAATTTAGTATTATGAACATCTCTAAACCAGCCTTTGCCTACCTGGTCATGCAGGCAGGGAGTTGTCTGGAGGGCAACAGGGTGACAAAATCTGCTCTGAACTTACAGTATTTGAGGTAGCTTTATACTGGACCCCTGAAAATATTGTTAGTATATGATGTAAACATTGCATAGTGAAAGTACAATGGGAGTACCTTGGAAGTCAAACGAAATCCATTCTAGAAGTCCGTTCAACTTCCAAAATGTTTGACTTCCAAGGCACGGCTTCCAGTTGGCTGCAGGAGCATCCTGCAGTCAATCGGAAGCTGTACCGGACATTCAGCTTCCGAAAATCATTCAAAAACCAGAACAATCACTTCCAGTTTTTGATCGCTCGGGAGCAGAAAGGTTCGAGATTACAGGTGTTCGGCTTCTCAGGTTCCACTGCATAGATAAAGTAATGCTAATTATATCATAGTGCTCATTGTGCCCAAAATTATGAGGAACAGAACAGGCATTTGATTAAGTAAGAAATAACAGGCTGTGATTTACCGTTGAAACCTTTCTAGTAACTGTTCCAGTACTGTTAAGGCCCAACTAAATGTTGGTCGGGAGCAAGACTTTGAGCTCATCAGAACTTTTCTTCAGACTGGTTGGACCACCAGGGGTGGGGGAAATGCTGCCAGATATAATGGGAAGGACATTTCTGGTGCAAAAAGACCTCCGCTTGTGACGACACCCTGGGGTGAATGGAGGAGTAACGATTGCTCTCGCTTTGAAGATAGCAGCCATTTGGTTTTTCCGCTGGTGTACCTGCAAACCAGAGCGGGGGGGGGGGGCGACTGGGCTTTCTCTGTATGAAGGCTGCATGCTGGTAGTGGGTGCAACTTGCCATAGCACAACATAAATCAGATTTATGCAACACATCTCTATCCAGGCAGGCTAGAAGCATCAACCCAGTTAAATCCAGACAGGAATATGCACGGAGATTATGCAGCAGGATTGGTGAGGGTCGTGATCCGGGGAGGGAAATGGTCAAGGAAGGAGGCAGCAAGGAGAAGCCTGGAAGGTCCCTGAACCCTGGGGTGTAAGCTACACCTTTGATGTGGATTTTAATGTAATTAATGCATATATTGGCGCTGCTCGCAAATTTGCAGCACAGTGGGAAATGTATATGCTGTGTCAGCCGAAGCCGAATTTGTAAATGACGGAATATGGCTGGAACAGTGAAGTTGATGAAGTCTGTAAGATCCCAGAGTGTTACTTGTATACATCTAGACCAGACTACTGCAATGCTGTTTATGTGGGGCTGCCTCTGAATAGGGTTCAGACCAGGGGTCGGCAAGGTTTACCTCGCCTGGGCCGGTTCACTCCAGCAGAGATCCTTCCGTGGGCCAGATCACGCGCACAAGGTCGCAATATTCGGCGCCTGTGCAGATGCGATTTTTGCCATCTGAGCATGTGCAGATGCAATTTTCAGCACCACGGAAGTGAGTCCCTGTGCCAGTTTAGCACAGAACAGAGGGACCTGCCGAGCGGGCGGCTCAGTTCGGGGGCAGCTCATGGGCCAGTTAAACAACCCCCATGGGCCGTTTATGGCCCATGGGCCTTAGGTTGCCTACCCCTGGCTCAGACTCTTGCCCTTGTGCAAAATGCAGCAGACTGGGTACCTGCAGGGGCTGGGCTCTTATATCAGAGTAATAGGTTCCATGAATTGCACTGGCTGCTTGTTGTCTTCCAAACCCAATTCAAAGTATGGATCATAACTTCTAAAGCCCAGAACAGTTTGGGACCAAGTTTGGGTCATTTTACCCGTATGGGGCTGCCGGGCCTTGAAATCAGCTACAGAGCCTCTGCCTGCAGATTCACCACAAGGTAGTCAGGCTGGAAGGTGCAAAAGATGGTTTTCTTCAGCGACAGCCTTTCAGCTATGGAACTCCCTTCCTCAAGAGATAGGTTTTGCTCCCTCCTCGTCTTAAGCAGGCCCTAAAGATATTTTCAGTCCACCCGAGAAAACGGGGGGTAGTTTTTAATTGAATATTACACTCAGTGTAGTATTGGGATGTCTGTGATGATTTGTTTTTTGCTAGTTTCATATTTTTAGTTTTAATTTGTACGATTTTAATGGGTTTTTAAACATTTTATACTCCCTTGATTGTGAGCTGCTTTGAGAATACTTAGGGTTTCAAAGAGAGGCAAATGTTAATAAATATTAGTATTAATAGTCTAACATTCCTTAAAAGCTTGGTTTATCTGCTTTTTGCTTTCTTTTCATTTTATATTTTTAAACCTCGAAGCCTATTAAGTACAACTTAAGAAAAATAAATGAGCATCCAGTTTTTCCTTTGTTAAACTCCCTTCACTTTTGTCTTGTGTTTTCATATAGTTTTAGGCATGTTACAAAAAATACAGTTGGCGTTACAGTGTGGACTTTTCACATGCATGCTTTTCAAGGTTCGGAAATGACACTGTAGGCTGAGACAGAGGAGTGCAATGTGCTCAGGATTAGTCACATTCTGCCTGCAACACTGAACTTAAATGAGAACTCTTAAGCAAACTCTTTGGCCCCACCTTGGTAGTGTCAATACAAACTCCACAGCCAAGATCCAACAAGGATGTGGATTATTGTTCTTACGCACATGCCTCAGGGCTGGTTTGGACATCCTGTACAAAGCTCTCGTCTAATAAACAGGGAAACAGTTATAGCTGGATATCCAGGCTAACGTGGGATGGGGTGGATTAAATTACCCAGCTAAAGTGAATCCAGTTTTCCCAAGTACATTTCAAGTATTAGTATGTGCCGATTGCAAATGTACAGATTTACAGTCTCACTATGCTACCCTAGGAAACTTCAGTTTCTTAAAGAAAACTTTGTGCTCTAGAAAATGGAGTATTATTTATACTTCTTCTGCCATCTGCCAAACTGGATTAGGATGGTAACAAGAAAAACAGTTACACAATGTTTCCAAACCTGATTCCCCCGGCTTTGGCATACTGAGAAATCTATGTATTTTTGGCACGTGCAGCTAAGCCTTGAAGAAACAGGTACTGAACAGTTTCTTTGTGAAATAGGAAATAAATGGTAATGCTTGCTCCCTCAGCAACTTGCAGAACAGGGACACAGGAACATCCAGTGGGCTACTCTAGCATCTCCGGCATCTCCGGTCCTTAATATAGGACCTTGTTTTGCCGTTAACTTGGTAGCACAAAAGTAGCCCCAAAACAATTTGACCCGGCCATGTATTCAGTTTGAGACACGCAGGTTTTGCTTTTGCTTGTTTGCGTTCAGGTTTTGATTAAACCAGAGTATTCTTAAAACTGCATATGCTGAGTTTTCAAATTAACTTATTGATTCTAGGTGGAGGAAGGTGAGCCTGCTTGATTTCTACAGCTGATTAATTTTCTTCTCTTTGAAGCTGTATTTCTTCCAGAATGCAACCGGCACACCTTCTCATCCCACGCCAGCTGCTCATTTCGGCAGAAGCACACCGCCTCACCCGGCCAACCACTCCAACTCGCATATGTGAAAGGCAGCTGGTAAGAACTTCTGGCCATCCCGTATGGCATGAAACAGATGCTAAAAATGCCGCTGGGTGTCAAATATTCTTTGTCAAAGCACCCACTGCTCCCCAATCCCCACCCCTACCAATGGAAGCATAGGAACTAATGTGCTTCTGGGAGAGGTAACAAGGGGTTGGCATCTCTCATCTTTCTCCCTTAGTGCATGCCCGACTTACAGGACCTAAAATCTCTGTTGCAGACACTTTCATCATGAATGTCTGGCCTCAGGGAAAGCCCATGAGCGAAGGAAGGTGCACACTTATTCAAGAGGCAAGGAGACACCTGAGCTGGAAAAGGGACCAAGCTGCATCACCTCACCATGTCAAGACTTTTGTTGTCCTACTTCAGCCAGCCGTGTCACTAAGATGCCGGATTTGCAAAGAACCCCACTTTTGGAAACAAATTTAAAGGCCTGGCTGTTAACATCACAAAACGTTACTCGGGATGGATGCAGCTGCCTTTGCTCCTTCATCACAGGATGGGCCTGCAGTCCTGACAGGGCTGCAGAAAGCGACTGCATGGAGTGATTATTGTTCCCCTTCCAGTTAAATCTTTGGTAACGGCGGGATGTAGCAGAGTCAGCTGATGGCTGAGACTTTTTAGATCCTCGGTGAGTAAGGGTAGACGATCAGGAATAGAAGTAAGAGCTTCTTGGGAGAGAAGCTTGAATGATAGGGAGGTTGAGCACTTCCGATTACTTTGATTTAGTTTAGCTACTTGATTTTGTTTTCTATGGAAAGCTAATTTAAATAAAACTGCCTTTTAAGAGGAGAGTGGCTCTTTCCCAGCTTCTTTTCCAGCCAACACTGTCATCCTCTGTGGCCACACTGTATAACACAGGATCAGCGAAAGTAGCCATGTAACATGCTGTCTTTGTCTGTGAAAGAGGGTGACCGAAATCTGGTAGAAAGAAGCACCTAATGGCATGGGTGGAAAACTACTGGGTTTCCTCCTCAGGGATTTTGTACCCAAGTCTGAGATCCTAAAGGCAGCCTTTGCACAGAGTGAGAGGCTTGTCCTTTGAAGATGTGAGCGAAAGGGAAATGAGCTTTGTGGAGTCACATCAAAACCTGAGGTGGGGGAAACCAGCCACTATAAACAAGTCTTCAAAACCCTCCCAGTTTTATTCAATAGTCACAAAATCATTGATCAGCCAGACCTAACAATTGACTGTGTAGACCCCACAATTCAGCCACTATGGAGCTTCTGCACAAGACCCCTCCTCCCTCCCCCCCCCAAATTCAGCCCACCAAGCCCCTGTTGGGAGCCAAGGGAAACTGCCTAAGTAAAACACACTCCCTCCCCTCCATAAAACGGGTCCCTGCCAATTCCTTTCGAACATGCCAACTGGTGGCTCTGAAAGGAACAAAAGAAAGAAAATACCATAAATGGTTACAGGTTACACATACAAAGACTACAAAGGGGCTTCCATAACAGATGCCAGAACCATCTACTCTAAGAGTCCCTGGTGGCTACTGCAGGGAGCAGGCAAGTCTATATACTAAGCCACTTGGCACCCAGTACCCACTGCCTGCCCAGCTGAAGAGAAAAATGGACTAGAGACAGCAGCTGCAACAGCCTAGAAAACAGGGTGGAAATGGAGCCAGAACTGGGCATAGCCGTCAAGATGAGCTGAGCAACAGGAAACTGATACACAAACTGTTCACTTTCAGCCAGCAACCTTTTTTTTCTTTTTGGTACATTCATGTTTTAAAATTTTTTAACCCTTTGATGCTACATCGAGATTCCCCCCGAGACAGGCAATCATCAGACCGGCTGATAAGATACTTGTGGCACAACAGTCCATCTCATCTCAGATGTTCTTCCGGAAGCCCAAAGATCTACAGCAGTAAGTTGCCAGAACTCCTCACAAAGCCAGCCAGGAGGGCTTGTCGGCCTTTTCTTTTCCCTCGCGGCAGGAAACACTTCCTCCTCCTAAGTCTTAGCAAAGCAATGAACCCGGAGGTTGGGTTGGGTGGAAGAAACCAACGCACAGATGGAAGGATGAGCGGTTGGATTTTCGCCTATGCCCACTCTACAGCCAGCTGCAGCCCCTTCGTTCAAAACACTGGGAGCAAGGATGAAGGCTCAGGTTACTAGCACTGCCGCTGGGCTGTCCACAGTACTGCTGAGAAGCCCTGTTGCAGCTTTGCTCTACAACCTGTGCCTAATGCTGATCAGTCATGGAAGATTTGAAGAATGATACCACTAGCGACATGATTGGTTGTAAGACAGTGAGCGCAGGAACTCAGTCATGGTTGAGCAAGTTGAAGTTTCCAACATTTCATAAAAAAAGTGTACAAGTCTGCTATCAAAGAACGAGTGGGGGGTGTCTTCTATTGTACAAGGGTCAGAACATCTCTGGCAAGCCTAATTTTTTTTTGGGGGGGGAGGCAGGTGGTGGAAGAAATCCAGAGAAGCAATTGCCAAACTGAGGTGCAGAAGGCAGGTGGGCAGGGCGGAATTTTTTTCTTCTTCATTTGGTTTCCTGGTGCTGTCAGTTCAGAGGATCAGGGGTGAGGGTCTCTTAGCTCCCATAATGCATTGTGTTGGTTGTGATGGACATGGGAGATGCCATGGAAATGGCCGGGCCTCCCATAGTGAACTGACTGTTGACAGGATAGTGAGCACTTGATGTTCCTCCACTCTGACCACTAGATGAACCTGCAGTGAAAAAAGAAAAAAGTTCAGAAGTCTCATATGTAAGGAATCAAGTCAGGTTTCTAGCAGAAATAGAAATCCTGAGCACTAGACCCCTAGCTTTATACAGTGGTACCTCTGGTTGCGAACGGGATCTGTTCCGGAGCCCCGTTCGCAACATGAGCAGAACGCAACCAGCATCTGCGCGTGCGCAGGTCGTGATTTGCTGCTTCTGCGCATGCGCATGACATCATTTTGAGTGTCTGCACATGTGCGAGCAGCGAAACCCAGAAGTAACCCTTTCCGGTACTTCCGTGTCGTCACAGGACGCAACCCGAAAAGATTTAACCTGAAGTAAACGTAACAAGAGGTATGACTGTGTGTGTGTGTGCGTGCACGCACACACACGGAACCTCTATGAGGGAGCTAAAGCAACTCTGAACTGACAGGTTTCAATATAAATTCAGATTCTTACTTTTGGGCGTTACATGGTCTGCATACATGGTTGAAAAATGAAATTCAACCAGCTTGGGCCACCACACTCTGCAGAAACAAGAGGCAAAGTGATATGGCATGAAATTCTGTAGGCAATAGCTTGCTGGCGTTGATAGGAGACTGAAGCTGTCATGATATAGCCCACTAGCTTCTCAGTCCATGCATCTGAGACGGTGAATACTTGTTTAGGGAAGCCTCTGTCACAATAAGCCAAGTCAATCTCTTCAACTACCCAATTCAGCTATTAATTCACCCATCACAAAGCAAAGTAATTTGATGCCCAAATGGGATGCTATAAATGTTCAGTGTTCACATTACTGGCATTTTGGGGATATCTAGTTTAAGCTTCAGGGGTGATATAGTACAGTCAAACCTCAATTCTCTAACAGTTCTGTTCCCGAATGCCGAAAACCCGAAAGTAAATGCTCTGGTTTTCAAACATTTTTCAGAACCCAAACATCCAACATGGCTTCTGCTTGAGTGCAAGAAGCTCTTGCGACTGATGGGAAGCCGTGCCTCGGTTGTCGAATGTTTTGGAAGTCGAACCGGCTTCCTGAACAGATTACGTTTGACAACTGAGGTTTGACTGCATTCTGCAATTAACATGGCAGCCTTTGACCTTTCTCGTTCCCAATGAAGTACCTGATCCCTTTGTGGCCATACACCTCAAACCCCCAAAGAGGAGAAGGCTCAACAGAGGCACACACATCCTTTCCCCTCAACTCCAAGAAAGCCCAAACCAGGTTTACCTTGAACAATCCCTGTACTCATGATGGATCCCATCCGGGAATGGGTGTGATTGACAATCCCAGTGTTGGCTGCTCAGGAAGAAATAAAAGGAGGAGGAAAAACACAGACAGGTTCAATCTGCACTAGGCTACTTCACTTTACCTTAACCCCCACCTCCCAAGCTGTAAGCATGCACCACAGATGGACCATTCCCAACAGTATCTGAAAAACAGGCTGTACACATAGTGAATCCCACTCTCTGACTGCTTCTCCCACTCTGCCTGTGGTTGCCAACTACTCAGCAGAGATAAAACACCTGGAGCTCCAAACAAGTATGATCTCAAATTCAGAGGCATTTTGATTTTATGACGCCAGAACTACCCGAGCCTAAGATGCCTTGGACTCAATTTGAGCCACCCCAAACCATAACCCGTTCAAAATGAGTATCTCAGTTATTGAGGTCTGAGAGAAGTAGCTTAACTAGGTACAAAATAAATGCAGATGTGCCAATCCCAGAATCCTGCTTCCTGTCTCTCATGGCCAACTTCTCTAGGGCTCAAGTGGTGAAAAAACCTATAATTCACCCACTTCAGGTCTAGAAAAGTAGGCCAAGAGAGACAGGAAGGGAGATTCTAAGACTGGTTGTTCTGCATTTACTTTGACCCCAAATCACTTCTCTCAGGGCAAAGAAACAGCAAATTTAAATAAAGTGTGCATGGCTAAATTTCTAAAGTTTCATATTCCAATGATGAACCGGCTGTGACTGACATTTATTCTCATTCATTCTCCCCCTTCCATCAGCATTTAGTGTGTGAGCTTCCTGGGGCAGGTACATGCCTATTGCTTAAGTATAAGCCAGCACTTGTTTAGCTAAGCCAGCTCACATCTTCTCATAACTTCCTTAGTTCCTTCATATTCAGGGTGACCAAGAAACAAGCCAGGATGGGGTTACAGATGGGAGTAGACACGTTTGCCACAAGGGGCATGGAGTAGTTTTTATCTGTCCAGAATATGCCAATTGGTGTGTTTGCCCTTAAAGGTAATCGTTTGCCATTCATTCCTATAAGAAAACAAAGTACAATACTTGGAGCCAAGACTGCAGGGAGGGTAAAGCCTACTATCTACTGATAATTGGTCTCCTGATGCTCAAAAGCAAGGGATCCCACAGAGGACTACATCATGAACATCTCATCAATGACCCCAGGAGTCAACTGTGGCAAGGCTGTTATGCATTCTGTTTTTATAAGAACATTGACACCCACCCTTCAGGGATGTCAGCTTGTCAGTTATGCATGTGTGAATGCACAGAGATCACAACTGGTGGTCAGGTTGCTTAACTATAACAACTGCTATCAGTGCAGTCACACAATCTGCCTTCCTTCCCCATGGCAGGCGCCTTTTCTTTGTGATTTACACTTGACATCTATGTGGCAGTTGCAAAGTTCCCACCTCACCCTCTGCTGCACATCCCTTGTTAGCTTCTTTTCAAGGGGACAAGGAGCAGGCCCCAATCCTCAAGCTAGTTCTGTAACTTGTTCCTGAAACTGGCTCTGCACAGACCCCCAAACCCATGGGTATGCACAACAGCACAGACTGGGCCTAAAGAATAGCAGGTATGGACTCTACTGAATCTCTCTTGTTGCTTCTGCTTTTGGAACCTGGCACAGTTCAAACTATTTGAGCAACACAGAGAGGCCGCCTTTCTGTTCCATCAGGAATCAAACATGACTGATGAGCTCTGAGGGATAGCAGTGCAGGCAACAGTTTTAAGAACAAATAATAATGTTAAATGTCATAGGAATTACACTGTAAGCAAGTGAGTTATGATAGTCTTATGAGTTCTATTTAAAACCATTTTGTAAAACTTAAGTGTCTGAACCAGAGAAATACAAATGAACTGGAACTGAACCCAAAATTCTAATTATTCAACCCAACTTCTTAGAACCTGCAGAGACACTCTTCTCCCGCAATTGGGCTTAGTGCACATGGTAAACTCAAGGACAATGAACAGGAAGATAATTCTGTGGCCAAAGGCATGTATACCCTGTTGAACATTCACAAGCCCAATACTTGGATGAAGTAGGGCAAAGGATCTCCTCATGACTTCTGAGCCAGGAGTAAAACCCAAAAGATCAGATGCTCAGGAGATCTGAGAGCTGGGGCCTTCATCTCAGCCACTGACTCTCATGTTTCCTAGGATCCTCCCATTTAGATATAATCTGCTCCACATTGCAGATAAACTCACCTAGAGGAATAAGGTTGTTGTGGCCAACATTGGTGCCACCAGCAATCACGCTGCTGAGATCATAGGCTGTGGGCATCCCTGCAGCACGGGGTAGAAGGGAAGAGGGTGAGAAACGAGGAAGGCACTAACCAAGACACACACACCTAGACCTTCAAGCATCCTGCCCAGCACCGTTGTGGCAGGAGAGGCCATTACATGGTAAGTGTTACAGATGCATGAGCCTCTCCAAGCCACACACACTGCACCACCCCTCCTCCCATAAGCTGATTTTCAAAAGGGGGCAGGCTGTTCCAGGCAGGGATGGGGTTTTTCATGCAGAAGCTCTCCTGGGCAAACGCTGCAGTGAAGCTGGGCCGTAATCTGGTTCTTACAGAAAAGTAAGAGAGGGGCTTCCTCACTCCACTCCACAGTACTTGGAAGTTCTCTCTTCCCTTCTATATGTCTGGCTGGGTTGCCTGAGAAAGAGATGCCTTGCCAAAATTGCATTTGGAGGAGGAAGGAGTTGCTGCTTGAGAACTAGCTGAAGAGAAGTGGATGGAATCTGGATCTTCTCTGTCAAGGAAGGCTAGCAGCCTTGTTGGAACCATCTCAGCAACTGACGGAGGCTACAGCATTTGCTGTGCCTGGGAGAGGGGACATAGGTGTTGGCCAACTCAACTCAGACAGGTACAAAGGGGGTGAACAGCAGTGGCCAGCGGAGAGAAGCCCAATAGGAGAATGGTTGGGGGAAAGGGAAATTTTCTCCCAACAGAAGCTGGGTAGACATCAAACATACACCAGGCTGCTGTACCCCCGGGACATTAGGAGATTTATATTAATCACACTCCAAGTCCACTCTTCCTTGAAAAAAGCAGCTGACACAGGGCTCCCAGCAATCTCTCATCCACATCTGCTTAGCTTTACCAGTGCTAAAAGGTTACGACATTAGGTGCTCAGCAGAATGAGACACAACATTGAGCAAGCTGCTGAGGGGTTACAGGCAGCTGCCTGCAGGTGACAGCAAGAAACACGAACAGAAAAATGTCGACAGCACCAGTGCAACAGGTACTCCTCAGTCTCAGTGCTCCAGTCAGCAAATAGTAGTCAACATCAAAACGGTCAACTAGAAAAGGAAAATTCATGTCTGCTGTGTAAGTACGAGCATCATCATGTGTGAGCTCGGGGCAAGGAAGCCAGCTTCTTTCTGCTCTGATATAATCTCCAACAGACTGAGGGTGTACATGCCACACAATGATCTACCACCAGCAGGAAGATAAGGGCAGCAGCACGAACACCCCAAGGTTCTTGTAAGGATAGTGATCATATAGAGTATGATATTCTGCATCACACATGTGCCAACTCTACAGAGAGAGAAAGGCAGTTGCCACATCCCAAGAATACTGTTCTAGTTGCAAATGATTTGCTTGATTAATGCTATTGACACAGTGTCATCAATAGGACTCGCCCTTGGAGGAGAAAATTTGCTCTTCATCACCCTATAGCTACTCAACATCTAAACTCTGTGACATTAGCTAGAAAATCCTCCCACTTGTTATGCTTGCCTCTGCAGACTGCTCAATTTTGATTACATGGGTCTAAGATGTTCCTATGCTCCGCTGCAGAAAGGACTTTGAACCACCAGGATTGGATGAGATACGGCTGCAAACAAAACCAGATTGCTTGCCGCAGGCCCTCACGTTACTGTATGAGAAAGCTTTACGGCCAAAACCATTCAGTGAACCTTCAAGCTGAAGGCAAAGCTCAAGCCCTGTGGCATCCAGCACTCCTGGCTGATGTCCTGACTGTCCAGACCCAAAATGACTGAGGAACATAGCTGACCCATCAGCTTTGCCCAGGAGTGACAGTGAAGAAGGTACAGTACCAGCAACAGCCATCCCTGTGCTCATGTTGTAGGCGCCACCTGTGTTCCACATGTTCTCTGAAGGAGAGGTGTAGTGCGAGCCTGGCGGGGGTGAAGGAGTTGTACCTGTGTACCTGGAAGGCAGACACACACACCCTCACTCACACACACAAACACCAGCGCCAACGTCAATACTCTGGAGATCAAAGCGCCCCAGTGGCTCATCATTCTAGACATAGTGGGCCATTTCCAACCATCATCCAGAGGAGCAGTAGAGTCTTGTGGCAACTTAAAAGCACAATAAATTTATTGCGGCATAAGCTTTTGTGGAATCCATGAAGTGGGTTACACAATCTGGCATAGAGAGAGAAGCTAATACTGTGGGGTCAAGAGACCACTGAATCAAAGTATATGACATGTCCATATGCATTCAAATGCATTCTAGGATTTTATAAAAACATCTACCTTTGGTTTAAGAGAAGGACACACACCAAAGCAAAATTCTGCTTTTAGCTTTAAAAAAGAGGAGACAGGGGGATAGCTTACCTGAATGTTTATGCAGATAATGAACTGATGTTTCAAGTAGTAAAATACAGAATATCTCTATCCCTCACTCACACACACACACACACACACACACACAGATGTATTGAGCACTACCCAATAGATAGCCATGACAATCATTCCAAAATGTTCAGTTGCCTATTGCAGCAGTGCTGTTCCTGCTACTTTCACTTTCTTGCAGAGTAGAGCTTGAAGCACTTTGAAAATTTGAACACACACATGGCAGGACACATTAAAAAAAACCCCTCTTTACAATACTGTGTCTCCAAAAAGCAATTGTCGGTAAGACGTTGGTGCCAGAATTCCTCTGCCACACTTTAATCCAAGGACAGCTCACAAAGTGCCATCCCATCATCCCAAAACAGTGTGGGTCAGTGATCAGGGATTATAGGAGTTGTAGCTCAACATCATCTGGAAGGCCACAGCTTAGCCATCCTCTCAAACTAAACCAAGTATTCGAGAAGTGGTGGCGATGCATGCTGTACAACACAGAGACTTTGCCATCACATCCCACCAGTAGAAAGTATGGGTCCCCCCAACAAAATTCAAAATTTGGCTTTGTAATTTGGAATTTATGTGATGTGATTTAATTTGATGTGATTGACCAGTTAATAAAAATTATTTTTTTAAAAAAAATTAGAAAGCAAGAGCAACTATTCTGCTTGCCACTGTTTTAAGGGCTCCTGTCCAAAATGCAAGATGCAGAGAGGCAACTATGCCACTGGATTTCTAGGGCTCCAGCAGTCTCTGGCCAGGAGCAAATGTCTTTAAATATCTGCACACTAACATTTCCTCACCCACTCAAGGTAGATCACAACATGAATTAGCAAGAAGTTGTTGGAAATAAAAGCAAGGACTAACTAGATGTGAATATTTTAAGGCAGTAGAATCTGATTTACAACAAACCAGGACCCAAATCAGGAGATGTCTCCCTTCTCATCAAAAAGGTAAAGGTAAAGGTACCCCTGCCCGTACGGGCCAGTCTTGCCAGACTCTGGGGTTGTGCGCCCATCTCACTCAAGAGGCCAGGGGCCAGCGCTGTCCGGAGACACTTCCGGGTCACGTGGCCAGCGTGACATCGCTGCTCTGGCAAGCCAGAGCTGCACACGGAAACGCCGTTTACCTTCCCGCTAGTAAGCGGTCCCTATTTATCTACTTGCACCCGGAGGTGCTTTCGAACTGCTAGGTTGGCAGGCGCTGGGACCGAGCAGCGGGAGCGCACCCCGGCGCGGGGATTCGAACCACCGACCTTTCGATCGGCAAGTCCTAGGCGCTGAGGCTTTAACCCACAGCGCCACCTGTGTCCCTAAATTGACTCATGCTTAGATTCCTAAGTGTGAGCAGTGAAATAGCCTGGTTTGTGGAAGATGGCAAGTTATTCAAAATCTGGCTGGCCACTGAGGGAAACCCAGATACTGGGTAAGATGATAGGTGGGGTAATCCAGGGGGGCTTCTTATACTCTTAGCCTTGCTGAAATGGCCCACATTCTAGTGGTTCACATTTATTCATGCTATTGGGGGGCTCACCCCAGAAGATAAAGGAGGAATAGGAAGGAATATCCATCTTTCTGTCCCCTTGCTTTCCTCTCACCAGCAAAAAGCTATCTGACTATACTAGTAAGAAAGGAATGCATTTCTGCTCCTTTCCTACCCCATTTGCCTGAAATTGCTGCGTGTCTTTCCAACCCAGCCCCTGATCCCTCCCAACACAGGTCATGAAAGCAAAACGATTGAATCAGGAAGAGTTAGCTTGCTTCCCCTGCCAGTCTGCCCAGTGAAGACTTGCTTTTGAGTTAGGCAGAAGTAGTTCCCTGAAAAGCAGTTCCTCAAACACACTGCATCCTCACTCACACAAGCACACATTTCAAAAAGCAACAACTTTACTATAGAGGTGGGGAAAAACCCTTGTAAGATTCACCGTGACATACCTGAAAAATGGGTTTTTCAGGTCAAGGAGGTTGCTGGACTTGGAGCCTGTCTGATCAACTTGAGCAACAATACTGATGTCGTAACTTTGCCTGAAAGAGAAGGGGAAGAGATACTGGTAAAGGAGTCCCCAGTCCCTTCTGACAATTCGGCAGGGCCATTTCTAATGGAGACCAGGACTCTGCAGGAGGGTGAGAGAATCTTGCTTATTGGGAAAGGAGATGGAGACACCGGCAAGAAGTCCGGCAACATACACTTCCCAAGTGTTGCAGAAAGCTTCAAAGCTCAAACAAAGCCAGCTCACCTTCTGCTCTACCAGTTCTACCTGGATGAGGGATATCTTAATTTATTGATCTTTAGCCTACTTTTCAACAGTTGTTCCTTAAGCGGGTTAGAGCTACAGTGTAAATAAAATTATAGTGACAATGATAGAACATTAAAAACAACATCTTAGCAGCAGTGTGTCTGAAGAGAAATGTCTTAATAGCTCATTTAAGAGGGCCTGTTTCCTGGATATATCACACGGGAGTGATTTCAGAACTTGGGGGACCATCACCAAAAAGGATAATTTGGGGGCAGCCACCAGCATGATTGGATTCATAAGCCTCTTAATCTTAACTGCAGGCCTCCCTGATTCTATACTTTCAGAAGTCTTCGCAATGGCAATAAGCCGGCAGGCACAAAGGAGTGTAACTGGACTCAGATAAGGCCTAAAACTCAGGCTCTTTCATAGTGCGAGTCACAGGAGAAGTTGGGGCAAATCCCAAAATGTCAGGAGTGCAATGGGCTTGCTCATACTGCTGGGTTCTACGAAGCAGAGTGAAACAGCAAAATGACAGCTGTAACCAAAGCAAGCTGTGCAAAGGGAAGACAGGCAAATATTGCTCACAAGACCTTTCTGAAGTGCAAAAAAACTACTAGCAGCCAAGAAGGCTAAGCTTGGATTCAAGTTACACAAGCCCAAAAGTAAGTTGCATCTTCCTGTTGGGAAAGTAACTATTATCCCTATTTATTGTTGAGAAGGTAACAACCAGGGTGAATTTGATTTAAGTCAAATCGATTTAAATAACTATTTAAATCACTAGTCAGTAAGACTTGATTTAAATCATTTTTTTACAGAAAGACTCATTCTTGATGGTAAATCTTAATATTTACAACCAGAATGTGGTTTCATTTTTGGAATAAAAAATTTTCAGAGTAGTTTTTCCAAATTACTGATTTGGTTATACTAGTATAAATACATAGACAGATAATTATGAAATTATTGTGAGGTTTAATAAGTTAACTTTATATTTGGACAACTTATCTGCTGTACTTTATTGGAAGGAGAAAAATAATAATTTCCTTAATAACAATTTATTTAACTAAAACATTATAGCATATGTATCCCTGTTTGTTAACTGATGTAGTTAAACAAAAAAATTAAAAATCGAGACTGAGTTTTAGCACACATGAAAAACTTAAAACAAATCCTTATTTCCTGATGAAGAGCCTTTGGACTATAATGAAACTTAAATAGAAAACTAGCTTTAGAAATATTTCCCCTCCAAAATCATTTTATTTTAAAAATCCAATTTAAATTAAAAAATCCAATTTATATCCAAAAAAATCAGATTTTTAAAATTTATTTTTTAAATCATCAATTTTTTCCCACCCTGGTAACAACTTAATCAGCCTGGCACATAGCTTTGAACTCATCTTTCTCTGGTTCAAGTCCAGCACACAACACCCTAGATGACACTGCCGCTGCAGAATCTGACCTGGCTGCAAGAGGGCTTGTTTTTCCATGTGGCTGAGCTGGCCCCTCTCAGCTTACCTCTTGTTTGCGATGAGCAGGCATGTCCCTGAGAGGGTGTCACCAGCCTTAGCAAAAAGTGGAGACTGAAAGAGGCACCGAACTTGGTACCAGTGGGTTAGAGGCTCTGTCGGAGCGGTTGAAAGCCAAACGGTCATTCTAGCGGAAGGAGAGAGGCAAGGGAGTCATGTTTAGGCTTGAGTTTTCACAAATCCACATCCTACCCCTCTCAGATTGCTCTGTTTCCCAACTGTCAGCATATCCCCAGCTGCAAAGTAGCTGCACTCAGGTCTGGCTTGTCATATACCAATCTGTTTTCACTCTCCACAGAGAAACCAAGGCTCCTGTTTTTCCTCTTCAAGTCAGTCCCTCTTGAAAGTTCAGTTTGGTGGCAGGTGTGCATTTTGGAAGCACCTGTCAAGACCTTCCCGCTTGATCTTGCTTTTAATGGTTAGTGTTACAGTACAGTCCTTTTAGTCAACTTTTATTAGTGCTTAAATCAATTTTAAATTGATTAAATTTTAACCAGCTGAAGCTTCACTTGATTAATGAGTGAGAGCCAACTTTAATTAGAAAGGCCACAATTAATAGTAGACTTGTTACTTTTTGAGGATATTTTGGTTCTGTTATGTTAGCAGTAACAGGAAACTGAAGATATGCTTTCCTTCTAATCAATATAGTCACTTTTGTGGACTAGTGCTTGTTGAAAACAACAATTCTCAAAACACTATTAAATTCAATCACAAAACACACAAAGTAAACACAGCTAAAGTACTATAAAAACAGTGTAATAAGAGAGTATCTCCTCCAAAACACCCAACAGAACAGGGCCACCTTAGTCTGCTTGCAAAACAGTGACACAGCAAGACAAGCAGATATCCCAAGGGAGTTCTTTCTAGTGCTTTGAGACAATTACAGAAACAATTTAGCTATGTTTTGAAACTAATATGGCATCCATAAAAGGTAGTCACTGCAAAAGGACCTCATTAGATAATCTCAAAATCTCCTGTGGGAGGCAGCATTCTCCCAAGATAGCCAGGTTTTTTAAAAATTAAGAGCTTTAAAACCAACCAGTACCTTAATTGGACTTGGAATTAAATAAAGAAAAAAACTGAGAATTGGCAAGCAAGCGTTCGCTCTATCAAACTGTGCAGCCAAGAGCAAATCTAGCGTTGTGAAGAAATGCAAGCTTCCATTTACTATCCCGAGGGCTGTTTTTTTTCTAAATATGTTTCCCTGCTGCCAAGTTAAACAAACGTATTTACATTCATCTACCGAAGGACACAAGTCAAAAGATAATTTAATTTGAACTTGCCAGTTTACTGCAGTGTAGGAGTGATAATCAGTTATCTGTTTTATAAAATCCAAGTTCTGATGGGAGGAAAGAGCACTTTTGCCACCACTTACATTGAACCGATGAAGGCTACATCAAACCAGAAAGCCAACCCATGGACTAGACCTGAATGCAGCATGTGGAATTTGAACGGGATTTCTATCCTGGAAAACAAGAGGAGATGCCACATGAATTCACCCTCTCCCTCACAGTCACATGGTTTCTTCTTAGTCAGCACAAAGTAAAAGGTAAAGGTAAAGGACCCCTGGACGGTTAAGTCCAGTCAAAGGTGACTATGGAGTTGCAGTGCTCATCTCGCTTTTCAGGCAGAAGGAGCCGCTATTTGTCCACAGACAGCTTTCCAAGTCATGTGGTCAGCATGACTAAACTGCTTCTGATGCAACGGAACACTGTGACGGAAGCCAGAGGGCATGGAAACGCTATTTACCTTCCCACCACAGTGGTACCTATTTATCTACTTGCACTGGCGTGCTTTCGAACTGCTAGGTTGGCAGGAGTTGGGACAGAGCAACAGGAGCTCACCCTGTCACAGGGATTCGAACTGCCGATCTTCTGATCGGCAAGCCCAAGAGGCTCAGTGGTTTAGACCACAGCGCCACCCACGTGCATGTATGTGCATGTATGTATGTAGCTGGAGATTTGAGACTGCCTCTGTCTCATATAGAGGCCATCTAAGATCTTCCTTTAAGTTGGGTCTTATCAGGCTGTCGCTCCCACTTTCTCCAGCTGCACTAATCAATAGTGTGTGGCTGCTTTCTTAAGGGTACTGTTTTTTTGCTTTTTTTATTCTAACCTGAATATAAATTTTGGACGTTCACATTTTCAGAAGGTCAAAAGATAAGAGCCACCTCGCTGATACAGACTTGAGACATGCAAGAACTATGCATAGTCATTCTACACTAGACGATTGTATCTTGTCATTGCTCAACAGCCTTCTTCTGGAAACAAGCCCAACCTGGATGTGGGTGGGAAATAGTTAAGACAAAGACTCCATTGGCTTGAGGAAGGTTTTTTGACTTTGTATTTTTGTATAGGAAGTGGCAATACAAGAGACTCCCCATGAGACAGTACCAGAATCAAGACCAGAGGCCCTGCTCTCCAACCAACTTGTAAGACTGGTTAGACTGTTGGAAACCAGAGACTGAGCGTTCTCCATGTTTGAAACTCCCAGAGAAATATGGCTTTGTCACTGCTGATTTTTAGGAAAACTCTGAAGAGATTTTTATTCTAATCTGTGTCTGATCTATTTACTATGCTAGAAGAATTTTAGCTGCTGGTGCTTTTAAATTAATGATTAAACTGTTGCTATTTTGATTTATTTTAAAACCTTACTTAAAATTCCCTTCCCTGGACAGTGTGCCCTCAAAAACAGGTTGTAATTTTTTGAATGAACCATAAATAGCCTCAGCAGACATGGCCTGAAACCTCAACAAGCAGAGTGATGGATGGTAGAAAACACAAAGAACAGGAAGTCAACTCGAACAGTTCTTAAACGTTGGCCCTCTTGAGCTTGGAACTCTCTTATACCAACTCAGCCCATTTTTGTTTATCCCGACGCCTGAGTCTGAGGTCTCCTGCAAGCCACTAGACTGTTTCTAGCGAACCTTAATTGGTTAAAGGGTCAAGGGAAGAGGACTGGGCTCCTATGCAGGACCAAAATATGGCTCAGGAAAGACTGCCAGGCTACTTTCCTCTGGCTCTGCCACACAACAGTAACAATACAATCATGAAGACTCATACACTGGCATGTACTGCAGACACAATTTCTTTTTCTCTTTTCTTTTTTAAGGACAGAAACAGTATAACTTTGGCTTTTCCCACCCCTGTGTAACAGACAGTTGGGAGCCAGACTGGATTATCCCTCTGTCTCCTATAAAGGGGATAACATACCTGTGCAAATCCGCTTCTTTGGCGTCTAAGAAGTTCACTGTGTATTTAACAGATTTGGCCATTAGAATCCTGATATCAAAGGTGTCCTTGGGAAGAGAAGCACATAAATGAAAACCTCTGGTTGGGTCAGGAAGTGGAAAACTACAAGTCTGAGCTGCTCTCCACTCACTTCCACTCCCAGACAAATGTAAAGAAGACAGACAACAGACTACTAACCTACTCTGAGGGCCAGAAGATGCTTGTGAATATTATGCCATACAACAGAACAATGCCTTTCTTCCCTGCCACCCTAAGAGGGAAGCAGAGATGAGCATCATGGTTGCCAGCCTTGCTCTGTTCCATGCAAAACAGTGGCATGAACCAAGACACACTACTCCCCCAGTGCTCAGTGCTTCCTTCAGATGGCAATATCAATTCCCTAGTGTTTACTTGCTCCATTTGAAGAAGTCAGACCTGGGATAAGTTACAGGCCACCCAATCTCACCTTTGTTTAAATGTGTCTAACAGCAAAGGCATAAAACTGATGGCTCTCTATATAAGAAAAATGCTCATGTCAAGTGTACTATGGTTTTCAAAATTAAAGTATAACAGGTGTTCAAGCCATCAAGAGGAGGCTGGAAGCTTGTGGGTTCTCATCAACTGGGCTGATTACTGGTTGTGCTACTTGTGAGCAAGTAACCAAGCTAGCACATGGTATCAGTCTCTAATGAACACACACAGGCTTTGGTGATTAGACTCCAAAAGCTGGAACCCCCCCCCCAATTTCTTCTGACAGAAGCTCCCTCAGGAAGGCTCCGAGGACTAGAGACAGCTCTCAATCACATTTCATCCTTCCCCCTCACCATGCTCCCACCATCAGAAAGAATGTCAACCTTTCCACAACATGTCGGTCCTGTATACCTGAAGGAGCGTCTCCACCCCCATCGTTCAGCCCAGACACTGAGATCAAGCGCCAAGGGCCTTCTGGCGGTTCCCTCATTGTGAGAAGTGAGGTTACAGAGAACCAGACAGAGGGCCTTCTCGGTAGCGGCGCCTGCCCTGTGGAACGCCCTCCCGTCAGATGTGAAGGAAATAAGCAGCTATCTTATCTTTAAAAGAAATCTGAAGGCAGCCCTGTTTAGGGAAGTTTTTAATATTTAATGCTGTATTGTTTTTAACACTCGATTGGGAGCTGCCCAGAGTGGCTGGGGAAACTCAGCCAGATGGGCGGGATATCAATAATAATAACAACAAACTACTACTACTACTACTACTACTACTATGATGTCAGCATTATAGGACAGACTTACCACAACAGGCTGCCTGAAATATTCATCTACTGCTGCACCCCGAAGTGCAGACAAGTCTACCCCATGGAAGGATGGCTGATACCTGCAAGACAAAACACAGCAGGCTAGGTGACTTGGGAGGGTCCGGGTATCCAAGGATGCACCAATGTGAGGTTTCAAATACCAGTCTCCTCCCAAAGAACCAATACTGGAAAGATAGCAGTTACACTGCAGAGGACCATGGAGGTTCTTCACTGCTATCTAGAAGACTAGGAAAGATGGGACTGCTAAGGTTTACCCAAACCTGAGTCTGTCTGGCACAGATCAACACTGCAGTTTGTTACATGAGCAGCTAGTTTTCTGTCAGGTAAACTGCAGCAGTTGTGGAACTGGGCTGAGAGCATTGCTTCCTAGGAAAAGTGACTTACCAAAAGTTAGCTTTTGTGAATTGTTCCATGTAGAGCTGCTCATCTGTGAATGGTGCTAAGTGGACATCCCCAATGGTTGGAAACATATTTCCTGAAATTGAATGGAAGATGGACATAGTTTATTTATTTACAGAAATATACTTATGGTCCCCTTCCAATTCTAACAAAGAAAAACCCCAAGGTGGATAACTTCAGGATATGGAAGGGGGGGAGATCTGGAAAAAAAATTAATGAACAGGTTAAAAATCAGACAGAATGGCAGCTAGGATTGATCAGGTTAAAAAGAAAAAGAAATTGGGAAGACAGTAAAATATTAACAAGTTAAAAGAGATAGGAGCAGCAGGTAAAAGTAGAGTGAGATTTACAAAACAAAACTGTCATTAATAATAAATCTGTTCTTGATTTATTTAATCAAATCTTGATTTATTTAAAGTGGCACCA
Source organism: Podarcis melisellensis (assembly GCF_964234715.1). NCBI lineage: Eukaryota > Metazoa > Chordata > Lepidosauria > Squamata > Lacertidae > Podarcis > Podarcis melisellensis. The sequence goes on along the minus strand of NC_138534.1, from coordinate 11,141,747 downwards.
TGAATGCCTTCAAACCACTAATTTTCTCAACACTGCTGCACCTTGAGTCACTGCCACAAGCATTTGAAGGAAATCAACAGCACCTCAGCCAAAACCTTCCCACAGAATTGACTGAGTTCAATCCTGACCACTGCCCCACTGTCTGTTTCAAATGATGGCGGTTGTTCCTCGCGGTGCATTTATTATTCACTTTCCGCATAGCTTCTGCTCTTTAAAACTGGTTTTTATTTGATCTACTGTTTTTATGGGGAATGCTACCATTGTCAGCATCATCCTGTGGCCTCTACCAAGCTTCTGATGAACACCAGCAATGATGCCTTGCTAATTATAGAACCAATAGAGGGAGCGTCTCTATAAATCAAGGCGTGACCACTTTTAATTGTTCTACTATTATAAAGCATGACAATTTTGCAATTCCTTCCAGTAGCAAAATTGGCTGGTTGAGTGCAGATCAGCCTGGAAGCAAAATGGGGTCATCCAAGAAAAAGGCAGTGGATACAATATACCTGAGTGACTTAATTTGTAAATTTAACAAAAATATATTTTTTAAGTCAAAATGAACAACAAGCACCTGTGAGCCTCTGGGACCAATGGCTTAGAGGTAAGAAAATAGTAACTCATTATCTGAAGAGTGAACTTCCAGATTTGCACTGCACAGCAATAAGACCTCCTGTCTTTGTTGCTTTTTAGGGAGCAGGGTGGAAGGACCATGACTATGTAAATAACCTGGATTTTACCATTTTGAACTAGAAATGGGGCAGGCTGAGTGTTTATCAATGCAGTCTATGACTGAGAGCAGTTATGGTGCCCACCACAAAAAAGAGGGGAGAAAATGGCTGGTGGATTGGAAACATCTGAAACACAGAATGTTAGGATGTCAACCGAGTAAAATGGGAGAAAAATGGAAGGCAGAGGAAAGAGAGAGGAAACTGGCCTGCTGAAGCTCACTGGACAGAGGTAGCGTTGGGAGCAGGGGGCACCCATTGGTGCCATTCGGTTAATGGAACTCTTCTCCCTGTCTATATGGGGACATTTAGGAAGGAAGGAAGGAAGGAAGGAAGGAAGGAAGGAAGGAAGGAAGGAAGGAAGGAAGGAAGGAAGGAAGGAAGGGAGGGAGGGAGGAAGGGAGGGAGGGAGGGAGGGAGGGAGAAAGCCTTTTCCCTTTCACTCTCTCCAGAGCCACTGCCACCCCAGCTAATACAACTCAGATGCTCAGGTTTAGAACAGGAAGCTAGCCATGAACCTAACCCCTCCCTCTATAGTGCTACAGAGAACCAACACTAGGAGGCTCCTACTTAAGGCTGGCTGGACCCTGAACTGCAGTGTTTGAGGGCAGGGGTGGGCAGAAGATCGCTGGGTGATTTGCAATGCATTCCTGACTCCCAGCTGTTTTACCTTACCAGTGGCCAAAATGAAGAACACTAAACTGGAGTAACTTTCGTGCTAAATTAGCTAAATTACCGAGAGGTCAGTTTAGTTCAGGTATTGGAGAGGGGGGTGGTTCTGTTTTTGTTTGTTACTAGGTTACATATTTTTGTGTTTTTATACTCTAAGCCTCCCTGTGATCCTCAGATGAAGGGTAGTATAGAAATTTAAATAATAATAATAATTAATAAAAATACTGAAAACGAATTCCCAGGATCTGAATGTGCTCAGATGAATCTTGTTGTTCAATTCTAACAGCATGTCTTTTGTATGTAGCTCGAATGGACAAATTTTGGGAATCAAGTAAAAAACCCACAAAGTAGATCTGTCAAACCCGAAGTCTGCCCACGCTTGATCTAGGGCAGTGGTTCCCAATTGTGGATTCCTCGTTTTACAAAAGCCAAGTTTTTGAAAATTCTCCTATCTCTATGGTAGTTTTTGTTTTGTGAATGGTGCCACGGACTCCCTGGGTGGGTTACACAGACCCCCTGGTGTCCATGGCAGGGACCACTAATTGGGAACAACTGCTCTAGGGCACATATGGGAAACCCATGCAGAGTGCAGCCCACAGGCTCCCTCTTCACTGCCCAGCAGTTGACTCGTGCCAAAGAGCACTTTGCTCAGCATGCTGCTTTGCGTGTAAGTCAGGGGGGGGCACACAATAGGAATGCTGAAATCGCCTTGCACACTGCACTCCTGCTCCACTGGCCAGCTGCTTGAGGAAGCACACCAAAGGGAAAACTCCTCAAACAATGGGATCTCAACATGCTGGGAGGAAAGGTTTAAACCTCTCTCCTCTCACCCTGATGCTCTGAGAATAGGGGGAGGGAAAGGGGAGAGAGAGTGCACAAGAGAAGGGAAAGCTGTGCCTGCTTTAGGGAAGATTGGATCCAAGCCCCCCTTATCACTGGCTCCAGCCCCGCATTCCACATGGCCCTCAGGATCAAAAAAGGGAAGAGTAATAGGCTGCAACACCTTATTGCAGTAGCACCTTAAAGACCAACTAAGTTAGTTCTTGGTATGAGCTTTCGTGTGCATGCACACTTCTTCAGATACACTGAAACAGAACTCTTCTGTTTCAGTGTATCTGAAGAAGTGTGCATGCACATGAAAGCTCATACCAAGAACTAACTTAGTTGGTCTTTAAGGTGCTACTGGAAGGATTTTTTTTTGTTTTGACTATGGCAGACCAACACGGCTACCTATCTGTAACTGGAACCTTATTGCAGGTCCCACGAGTTCCTTGTAGGATTGATTTATGATATGTCTTTTTTGGGGGGGGGTCTTTTTTTAGCTCAGGTGTACAAGTTAGTTGAATGTTTAAAACACCAGATGTAAAAAAGTGAGTTTGAGCAGTTTAAGAATTTAGATGCGAAGGCCCTTTGCTTCTGGCTACTTAGATGTTGTCATTTTTGGAAGTTGAAAGAATTCCCAAAATGCATGTTTACGTTGCTAGGGGGTGCCTTTGCTGGTTTCGGAAAATCCATTGTGTAAGATCAAGCTTGCTAAGTTAAAACGTTTCCATTTTACTCAATGGAGAGAGAATTGTGGGCGACTTACCTAGTGAACGCTCCGTTGTGCTACTGAGGCCTGCTTGGGGAGGGAAGAGCTGCATCGGCATGGTGGAGCCTGCCGGTTGCTTCCCTTTAGTCTGGTGGGGCAAAGTGGAGGAAATTGGGCTTGGCGGATGTGTGCCGTTAGGCATCATCCACACCAAATTCCTCTTCCTCAAGATGGATTGGGGTTGGGGGGGGGAACTCCCTCCCCCCACAAGCACACACTCCCACCCATATACACACACGCGGTAGAGAAGTTTCAGGTCTCATTGTGCACCTTGCTGTACTCCCTGCAGTCCACGAAAGCCAATCCACTACATTACAGTAAGGGTAGGGCTTCAATATCCCTCCACCCTGCAATGCACGGGACTGGATGCACACTATGATGTCGGAACTTTAAAAAGCTTAGAAATTACAACAAAGGATCAAGTTTTCGTAAGATAAGCTTTGCAAGGGACCGGTTGTGAAAATGAAGGGATTTGAGGCTTTGCATGCAAATTTTATTTTTGCTGATTTCTGTCCTGCCCTTAAACAACTACGGTATGTATCTTATTAAATACTGACTTAACACCACTGTCGCCAGATTCACCGCTGCCCCAGCCTGCAAAACAAGTGAATCAGGGCTGAAAGACTAACAGAAAAGACTGGAGTGCATGAAGCCTATGCTGTAAGTGAGCACCACATGCAAGATGACAGAACATGTTTAGGGCTTACAAACCGCAGAAATTGAGGCAGGTGCATTAACCTGCCAGTTTTCATGCTTTCTGCTGCATGGGTGAATTTGGAACAGCTTTCTCTTAAACCAAAGGCTTTTTGATCAGAGCCCCTATTATAAACACTGGCATACAGAAGCTTCGCATGGCTTCCTAATCCTTCACTCTCTGGCCCACCTCTACTTTATACTAGCATCAAAAGGTGAGTGAACCCCTGTTTAAAACCATGAACAGGAAACCAGGTCGCCCCCAACTCTTCCTTCACCAGCATCTAAGGCAGACAGAGGAGAGTCACATTGAGCAAAATAGAGTAGGGTCACCTCCTGCAGCCTGCAAGATTATTGCCGTATAAAATGCACTCCCCTCATATTAAAATATTATTCTGCAGGTACTTGAAGCACCACTTACTTATTGAGTAACCCAGTGCCATTTTGGCTTAGTGTGCCAGAAGAAGCCTTGACAAAAGCTCTTCTGCCCACCCAAACCTCATCACTGCACCACCAGTGCAAGAGGAAGTCACTTACCACTGGGTTTTAAATACTTCTTGGCATGCAGATAGCTCTCCAGCATACGTTCATTGAACAGCATGTACCCCATTGGCTCAGAGATAATGATGTCCACCTGTTCTGGAAGGGAGACCTCCTCTACCTTCCCAGGAATGACCACGATCCGGTCAGTGAGGTTATTACTCTTTACTAAAACCTGTTCAGGAGGAAATCATGGGAGGAAATCAGAAAGAGACCAGTCACTCACAGAAATTCCCCACCTGTTTGGTCCTTAGATATCTATTGTGAGAAAGGGATGGATACTTTTAAGGGCTTCTCTAACAGTATAGTCATACCTCGGGTTGCGCGATTTCGGGCTGCGCACCGCACCAAACCCGAAAGTACCGAAACAGTTACTTCCAGGTTTCAGCGCCTGCGCAGAAGCGCTAAATTGGGCTTTGCGTATGCGCAGGAGCACCAAATCACGACCCGCACGTGCACAGACGCACAGGTTGCGAAAGCTGCGGGTTCCGAACATGCCTCCCCCACGGATCACGTTTGCAACCCAAGCGTCCGCTGTATACCAAAAACAACATTATCCCAGACAGGTAGATAAGATACTCAGGGTTGCTGCTTATGTCACTGTCAGGACTGGGGACATGGAAACAAGTTCAGCAGGTGGCTAAGCAGTTCATCTTGACCTTAAGCAATGAATTCCTCACACTGAGATGTCAGGCCAGAATCAGATGCTTTGTTGGCTCTTTTTGTCATCTGCTCTCTGCTGGACTGGTAGCAGCTGCAGTACAATCTTTTGGACCAGCAGCGGAGGTGGTGCTGCAGTTCCAGACAGCTGCCACAGCGTGCAGTGTTAGAAACTGAGATATGAAAGCTAGGAGCTAAATGGCACCTTAAACCTAGGTTATGGGTGCAGCAACAGAATGTCTAGGCACACTTTTAAATAACAAGAATACTAAGCTGAAAATGAATGAACTGCAGCTAAAATATTATGTTCACTTTTCATATGCTCTAGTGCCCATCCCCCTAATATTCTTAAGAGGGTCTCTTCTCTAGTCTACAGGGAGTAGTTGGAAGTGGGGAGGCAGGAAAAGGTCCTCCTTTCCTTCCACTCTGCAGTTTTACTCTGAAATCTTAGGCAAGGTACTGCAACCAGAGCTCAGAAACTGCTCGCACTAATGAAATTCCCTGTCGCAAAATGCGCCTAGAACAATCGGAGTTTAAAACACTGACAGCATGTACAGGGCACCTGGGACCCCATGATAAGAGTCCCCAGTTTCAGACACCTGGTGTCTTACAGATATGTTTTATACTTGGGTAGAGATATCCCGATACAAAAAACATATAACAACAACAACAACAATAATTTATTTATACTCCGCCCATCTGGCTGGGCTTCCCCAGCCACTCTGGGCGGCTTCCAAAAAAATATTAAAATACTATAATACATCAAACATTAAAAGCTTCCCTAAACAGGGCTGCCTTCAGATGTCTTCTAAAAGTCTGGTAGTTGTTCTCTTTGACATCTGGTGGGAGGGCGTTCCACAGGGTGGGTGCCACTACCGAGAAGGCCCTCTGCCTGGTTCCCTGTAACTTGGCTTCTCGCAGTGAGGGAACTGCCAGAAGACCCTCGGCACTGAACCTCAGTGTCCGGGTAGAACAATGGGGGTGGAGACGCTCCTTCAGATATACTGGACCAAGGCCGTTTAGGGCTTTAAAGGTCAACACCAACACTTTGAATTGTGCTCGGAAACGTACCAGGAGCCAATGTAGGTCTTTCAAGACTGGTGTTATGTGGTCTCTGCGGCCGCTCCCAGTCACCAGTCTAGCTGCCGCGTTCTGGATTAGTTGTAGTTTCCGGGTCACCTTCAAAGGTAGCCCCATGTATGTAGTATCTGTGGGCTCATCCACACTTTCTTTTGTCCAGGATTTAAAGCTCTGTATCCAAGCGTGTGCTCTTTGGCCCCAGTACTTTCCCTGGGAAAACCCATGTTTTACTGCTGCATCGGAGCAAATGGCAATCAGATTTTTCGTTTCAGACAAAATGCAGGCTTTCCTAGGGAAAGTGCCAGGACAAAAAAACAACACACCAATGCTCGGATATGGAGCTTTATAGCGCCACCTGTGCCTGGAGCAAAAGGAAGTCTGAATCAGCCCTCAGATGAAGGATGCGCATATGAACAATTTGCCATTTTCTCCTTTAAATAAAAGCAAAAAGTAGAACCATATAACTGTAGATTTAAGGGACCCTGAGGGTCATTTAATCCAACCCCCTGTGATGCAGGAATCTTTTGCCCAACGTTGGGCTTCAATCTCGTGGGATTAAGAGCCTCATGCTCTACCAACTGAGCTATCCCTTCAGTGCATCAGAAGGGATGCAGGTTCCTGCCATGTGTGCAAAATACAAGGAGCATTCCTAAATGCTAAAATAGTTCAAAATAACTCTGTTGAGCAGCCTAAAGGGATCCCGAGTATCTTCCTTGGAACAGAATGTAACATTTGCCACCCGCCCTGTGGAATGCCCTCCCACCAGGTGTCAAAGAGAAAAACAACTACCAGACTTTTAGAAGCGTCTCCACCTCTATCGTTCTGCCCAGACACTGAGGTTCAGTGCCGAGGGTCTTCTGGCGGTTCCCTCACTGCGAGAAGCCAAGTTACAGGGAACCAGGCAGAGGGCCTTCTCGGTAGTGGCACCCACCCTGTGGAACGCCCTCCCACCACATATTAAAGAGAAAAACAACTACCAGACTTTAATAATAATAATAATAATAATAATAATTATAATTATAATTTATTATTTGTACCCCGCCCATCTGTGGGCAGCTTCCACAGAAACCAAAAAACACTAAAATATTACACATTAAAAACTTCCCTGAACAGGGCTGCCTTAAGATGTCTTCTGAATGTCAGGTAGTTGTTTATCGCTTTGACATCTGATGGGAGGGTGTTCCACAGGGCAGGCGCCACTACCGAGAAGGCCCTCTGCCTGGTTTTAGAAGACATCTGAAGGCAGCCCTGTTTAGGGAAGCTTTTAATGTTTAATAGACTATTGTATTTTAATATTCTGTTGGAAGTCACCCAGAGTGGCTGGGGAAACCCAGCCAGATGGGCAGGGTATTATTATTATTATTATTATTATTATTATTATTTGCAAACTTGCAGCAAGGATTAAAATGGCTATGGGGAAGTAATGAATTAGAGGCCCACCAGCATTTTAGACATGTGCAGAATCAGCCTCATTTGGGTTTAGCCCCATTCTGATGAAACATCACTTCGAATGCTAAATCAGAAATAACAATCCCACCTTCACAAAATGGCTGTAGAGAAAATTTGGAAACGTGGAAAATTTGGAAATGCGTCCCCAAAACTCAGTACTATAAACACGGGACGTTCCCTACAATATATTCACAACCAGACTGTGAAGTAGGTTAGGCTGTTCCAAAGTGAATTTCATACGTGTGCTCAAAAACCTTCCTCTGGACTTCTCCCCATCTTGACCTTCGAGATAATCCGAGAAAGATCGTCACACAAAATGCACACAAGCCGGAGGAGCGAAGAGCATGGGAAGTCAAACAAAGATTTATGATTTGGCTTAATATGATTTGGCTTAATATTTGGACTGTTGGATTATTTTATAATTCAGAATGTTTTTAATGTGGCCATTATTGGATTGTTAATTTGGAAAACTTAATAAATATTATTTAAAATAAATAAATAAAATGCACACAAGCAAACTGATTGTATGGGGGGAAAGATTATTAATTCCACCCTTGCACTGAAGCCTGGTTTCTTCTCAATGCCTAAATCAACACCACTTTCTCTTTATAAGGATAGAGCAGCACAAGGAAGAGAAGGGAAACTGTCCTGTCAGCTGCAAAATGTCAGCGTTTGTGACCTGAGTATGGGTGGATCCCCAGAGGCTTTTCCATAAGCCTTGAAACATCACTGACCTCTGCATGTTGAGCCATTGTACTGGCTTCCACTGCATAGATTTTTCTTGCTCCGGCCTGTGCGGCGAAAAATGACAGGATGCCAGAACCACAGCCAACATCTAATACAATCTGGTGGGGAAAGTGAATAGACAAGACATATAGTCAAGTCACTAAGCATAAGCAAATTCCCCCTCCTCCCGAATGACTTTGTAAATTCATTAAATATTTGTATAACAGGAAGTTAGTATGTAACACAAATTCTAACCCAACCAACTGCAAAATTCTAAAGTGTGGAATATTTCCATCTTTGAAGGAGGCAGTTCCAGTGCCCAGAGATTTTAAGTGGCAGTGTCCTCATATCAGAGAACAAGCCAGCCAGCTAGAAGCATTTAAGCATAAGACTTCATTCTATGACCTGTCCTGACCTAGTCAACATTTCTTCACTGACCCTGGAATTCCACTGCCCAGCGGTGGTGTACAGACAGAATTTCTTAGGATTCAGTTCAGGACCCTTGCCATGGGTGTCAGGCCACATCTATTTTTAAATTTAATCTTATAAACTGCTTTTCAAATGCTCACATGTTATACCACTTTTCAAATATGCGAAATAGATAACATTTATTTTGAACACAGAAGAAATGCAGCCTGGGTGTGAAACTTGCAGACATTTGGTCTTGCCTTTCACAAACTCTGGATTATTAGGAGGTGCCTGTACTGCTTGCATCACAAATACAGGATGCACTCAAAAAGTGCCAATAGGCTCCACCCCCTTACCTTGTCTTTAAAGTCACTGTGGTTCTGCAGGATTGCTCGCTGGTACGTGCCTGTTCTGACATAATCCTGCATCATATTTTGCTGCTGAGATAAGTATCCATAAAACTAAAGGGAAACAAAAAGTCTCTGCTAAAGCCGGTAAACAGTTAACTCGAAGAAAGAAGCACCTCACTCAATATAAGCATTCAGTATCCAAAATGACAACAATGCTTATGAGTAATTGCTACCAGAAGAACTCACTTCTTGCACTCACTCTCTCTCCATGCGACAGTGCTATGGAAGCCACTTGGAAATATTAAATGCACAGATATTGCCAGTGTACAAGCCCTGGTAATTTTAGTTTGCAGAACTACTCTTGACACTACACTGTCCCAGTTTCTGACAACGACCAGCACATGCATCCAGCAATCTGCACAGTTGCAATTAAGGCCCATGACCTCATGATTTTGAAAAAAGCTGTGCCCACATTTGGCCAGTTCTCTGAATGCTTTACAGCACACCGAGAATCTATGGAGGATTCCAGAAGACAAAGTTCTGCTCATCCTCCTATCATTCAGCCCTTAACATACAACTTTTGCTTTGCTTCCCAGAATTCCAAGCCTCCTCCCCAAATCCCTACCTCAACAGTTGGAAATGTTAATGAGTGAGTAGCAAACAAGCAGAGACACTCAATTAGCAGAAGTCCCTTGTTTACCAATAAGAAGCTTTAAAAATCCAACTTGCAAGAGACATACATTTGGAAATGAACACAAGGAACTTATAGTGACACACCAGAAAAAAGCATCAGCTGTTGAACTCACCCACCTACCTGAAAGTACTGCACAGCAGAAGACTCTTCTGTACGCTCACTGAACACAGACTGCTCAATGTTGTGGCCCCGACAGTTTTTCAAGATATTATAAAATGAGCAGAAGTCTAAAAGAAAAGTCAAACACGGCCTGTTTAGCATTCAAATGTCACTGTTCAGACCCAACACAGAACTTGGAGAACTGACAGGCAATACACTTTCTGGGGGATAGAGACTAGGATGGCAGCAAAAAGAGAGGGGCAATCGTCTCATATGCTGTGTTGAACTTATGTGGGCTATTAACATAGCATCTAGCCCTCTGACTGTATAAAGCTTCACAGCCTCAGCAACGAGTCAAGGCACTAGCATTGCAGATCAGACGGCTGCCCATATAAAGTGTATCTGGTGCCATCTTGAACCCAGCAAGGTTATTTTCTTCTGAAGTTGTTTTTAAGGAAGCAATCTGGAGTTTCACAGCCCCTTGAGCAGCAGACGTACATAAATCAAACACAAATCTGGTGGTACGTACCACTTGGCGTTGCGAACTGTATAAGAACGCTATTACACCCCAGTGTAATAATGAAAGACTGCTTGCCCACTCGACTGCATTCTGTCTCCTTCGACACAGAACACTTGAACACGCAAACATCGTCTTCTGTGGAGAGAAAGGAAGGAAAGAAGAAAATAGAATCAGTGGCTCCATCAAATGCTGAAACATTTGTCTCCCAAAAGATGGGACACAAGGGCAAATATCCAAATACAGTGGTACCTCAGGTTACATACGCTTCAGGTTACATACGCTTCAGGTTAAAGACTCCGCTAAACCAGAAATATTGCTTCAGGTTAAGAACTTTGCTTCAGGATGAGAACAAAAATGGGGCTCTGGCGGCGCAGCAGCAGGAGGAGGCCCCATTAGCTAAAGTGGTGCTTCAGGTTAAGAACAGTTTCAGGTTAAGTACAGACCTCCGGAACGAATTAAGTACTTAACCTGAGGTACCACTGTATCTCATTCCTCCACCACACACACCCTAAATCTGTTGCGGGGTTTCCTCTAGTCCTCTGGAGCAGATCTGTGACTTCCGCAGAACAGTGACTTCTGCAGAAGCAAGAACCTGAATTTCAAGAACTTCCTAATCTTCAGTACAGCACAGAAATGCCTCACTACCTGTAGCCATTCCCTACTGATATTCAGTAAGGTAAGTAGGCACCTGTTAGTTCACATCAACCATATTTCTAGTAGTTATTGCCCCACAGTCCCCTTTGGTGGGTCGTTTTGAAGAAAGTTCATATGCAGTCAAGATTTTTTTGGTTTGGATTATAGGAAAGCTGAACCCTAACCAGTGACAGGCTTTTGCTTCATTTACCTTTCATGCACTCAGTGCCTAGCACGTGCAAGGTTTGCAATAGCATTATTCGGTTTTCTTTGTTTTGCACATATGCTACAGTGAGGGAATTCCTCCAACCTATTCTTTTTTATCGCTTATGCTTGCATATGTCCATTCATGAGAAACTTTTCCCACATGGTAAATTATATTATCTCCCTGGCAGATGTATTGCTTAATTCTCAAGTTGTGGTTTGTCAGCAATCTTCTCTCATATTCAGCCCTCCTTAAGGTGCCAGTTAGGCAGCTAGTTAGTATTTGTGAAAGCTGTTTGAATGGAAACTGAAGGTTTAAGGTATTTGTCACATTTAGTTTTCAAATGATAGTGTATAAGGATGCTTGCAAAAGTATATGTTGTCCCAACTACCTATATTCATGATTTGCTTTTTTACATATGTTTAGCACAATGGATTCAAAGGTTATATACCCTATACAGCAACATCACAGTGGGCTCCTCTAAAAGTAGGTAGTTCTTACTCTTGCACTCTTAAAGGTAAACTTTTGAGGCTGTAAAATGTGTTCTCAATATTAATTCAGGGAAAAGATGTGCATCAGCTATGAGAAATTTTGGAGAACAGTGCCTAGCCCCCAATACTAATTCATCTTATATAAACAAGATAAAATGAATAACCCACTGTAGATTCCAAGTCAATCCAAACTCTTCCTAAGCATCTTAACAATCCATCCAGGGTGCACTGTGGGCTGAACAAGTTAATCACATGCTGGCAAAGGTTAACAAGCAGAATAATTTATTCTGTCAACAGTTTAAGTTTAACAGTTTTGGCAATACTCTGTTCAGACGCTAGTCCACTTAATCATGGCCTGAGGAAAAGCAGCCCTGGGCATCTTTTGAGTCAGGATGGCTTGTCAAAAGTAAAGGGGGAAAGGAAGGAAGAGGGTTCACCTCTGTCTTGCAGCATCTATTCAGCAGTGTTTGCATCTGCTGTGGATCATAATGTCTGAGTGTCTAAGAAATTATTTTGATGTCAAAGTGCCTTCTCCAGTAGGGCTCTCCCCAAACCCTTAAAACATATGGAGAACCTCTGTCCCAGGTAACTATCAGAAGGCTACGTCCATAACCACCAAGCATGTTGCAGAACCACAACTGAATTCACGAGGCAGCAGGAGAAAACTCAACTGTTTCAGCAAATGTTGATGTTGGTTTTAGCTAAATGTCCTGTTATTTTTATGACAGCACTCTTGTGGCAGAGCAAGCTGTCATATATGCAGTATTCAAAGAAACCTGACTAAGATTTCATAAATATATTTCAGGAACCAGTGAGAATAAATGCAATAGCTCAGCAATGTCATATAACACAAGCCCGGAATGCAGTTGAAAGCCAGTAGTCAAGGCCTACATGTCTTTTTGTGCTACTGAATCGTTGCCAATTTAGGTGCGCAACTGTGAAATTTCTATTTTGTTCTATATTCACACGTAAAACTTGAAAAGTATCAGAATTTTCCAGAAACAAGGGCTGGTAATTACTGGAAAGAACAACGTTTTTCCATGACCTGGAAAGTTCACTTGACAGGGTCTAAATATACGTTGAAACATATCATGATGCAATGCATCTTGCATTCCCTTCCTTTTGAAGACAGCTGCTTGGTTAATCTGGGGTTCACATTCAAAATGCTCAATAGTGTTCAGAACACTCCAGAATAAAAAGTGTTGTGCCTGAGTCATCAGAGACAGCACACGGCTTTCTGTCTCGCATCTTTTGCAAGGGAAATGGGTGCAGGGATCAAGATGGGTTCGTTCTTTTAAACTGGGTCTTGAGCAATGTATCAAATCCCATTCTAATATTTCAAGGCTCATCTTGAATTCAAGAGCTCAACATACTACATCATAGAAGGCCCAGAATCCTACCCTGAGTGGTTCAGAAAAGAAGGCCCTCTCCTTTTAATATGAGGTTGAATATAAGTGGTTACTCAAGTGACAAGATCAAACATAGCACACTTGCCTTAAAGAACAAGATTCCGAATGCTGGGGCTTCTAAATAATATAATCCTGGGACCACATCAATCTCTGTTATTCCTATAGTACAAAAAAAGAGTGCCTCCTGGAAATGAACATTCATTTCCTCCGTTGGAAAGGAGCACCAGGCTATGGGCACCACACACATTCACCCTCACAACCTCAGATTGCCCCACAGGCAAGCATTCAGAATACAAGCACAGAATGTCACAGAATACAAACACAGCATCCTTTTGGTAACACCAGTGCGCACTCTTGTAATTTATTTTAGTTTATCCCAAGCATCAAACTGCCCTCTTGGCTCCCGTATAATAAATGAATGAAACAACCAGTGCAAAACTGTCTGAAATTGAAGTGTAAAGACACTGTGCAATTTTTATACTAAGAGTTCGGAGAGGGACCTGACAATTTTGAGGGGTTTTTTTCCTTTTGTTTGTTTGTTTTTTATTCTAAAGCTCTGCTCATTCCCCTGGATAGATTATGGCATGTTGTCCTGGGACGAAAAGCCGAGAGGACAGGATGGAGGTGAAGAGGAAAAAAATCAAGAGTTCCACCAAGCAATCTCCCTGCAACACCAAGAGCTGCCAATTCAATGACAGGTCAGAGACAAGGCCATGAGCTCAGTTGGAGTCATTTTACTGCACAATGTAGTAAAATTAACACAATGAGGCTTGGTCTCCCTGAAGACATAAGCAGCCAGGGTAGGATATGAACAATGCCTCAGACTGAAATTGACTGGAAAGGCAAGGGTTAGCCCAAGACAGGGAGGGGATAAAAATCCCAGAGCAGTTGTGTGCCTTGCAAAGAACACAATTCAGATCCTAGAAAAGAGAGCCCTGCCTTTTCAAGATTCTGCTTTTGAAAGCTATTCAATGTAAATGTCTCTCATGCACATTAATTAAGCTGTCAAGCTGGGCCTCCAAGTTCTTTGTGAGTGATAAAAGGGGCACAGCAGATGTGCCCTGGGCTTCCATACACTGAGCACAAAAGGGCTGAATGCTTGGTGAATTCAAAAAGGCCGCCAGAGTTTGTCACATCAGAGTTGGATTCATGAGATGAGATGCTTGCCTTGCTTCCACTCCAGAGTCCAGCTTTCTTCTTCCAATACCAGGCTTATTCCAAGGGTGCAGCTTGTGTCTCACCCATCTCCCAAGATTTTATCTATGCTAAGCTCCAATGCTAGTACTGCAAAGCCAGAAAAAGGTGCTGCATTGGAAGACAGTTCTCCTTAGGTACTTTCTCTGTGTACTCCCAGCAAGTGCCAGGCTTAAATACAGAAGAGGAAAAATCAAAGACTATGTGATTGTTGTTCACAAAACAGGAGAAGCATCTGGAATAAGCATAAGCAATCCAAATACGGCCAATTTAGATTTTACATTTCCCAACGTTTAGGCTCATCTCCCTTACTGCTGTGAAACGAAATAAAATACTTTCAACTTGTATTACAATGGTAGTGGCATGCCTCAGACACATTATATTGTGGTATGCCTCAGGCACCATTTCCCCAAGCAATCCAGAGAGTTGCAAGCAGAATAGTCCATGAAACCAAAGGCTGATCCTCACCCGCTCTGTTACATCCCAATAATCCTTTCCCTAAATAAAGATTAGTGGCTAGGTGCCTCACACACCACTACACCAATCTCAGCAACCAGGAATGTGTGGATGTCACCGGAGAACCAACATGGTTGTACTTAGTTCAAAAACAATCTGTAATCATGTTCTGAATATGATTTAAGTAGGGCATATATGGAGCAAGCAAGACAGTAAGCATGTCTCTTAAGGTGGCTACTTGTCCTGGGAAAGTGGGGGGGGGCTCCTTTTTGTACGACCCACAGTTTGAGAAGCACCAAGGAATTTTAGTCCTCAAAAAAGCAGATGGTAACAGCAGTCACAAAATTAAAAGATGCCTGCTTCTTGGGAGAAAAGCGATGACAAGCCTAGACAGCATCTTAAAAAGTAGAGACATCACCTTGCCAACCAAGGTCCGTATAGCTAAAGCTATGTTTTTCCCAGTAGTGATGTATGGAAGTGAGAGCTGGACCATAAAGAAGGCTGATCGCCGAAGAATTGATGCTTTTGAATTACGATGCTGGAGGAGACTCTTGAGAGTCCCATGGCCTGCAATAAGATCAAACATCAATTCTTAAGAAAATCAGCCCTGAGTGCTCACTGGAAGGACAGATCGTGAAGTTGAGGCTCCAATACTTTGGCCACCTCATGAGAAGAGAAGACTCCCTGGAAAAGACCCTGATGTTGGGAAAGATTGAGGGCACAAGGAGAAGGGGACGACAGAGGACGAGATGGTTGGACAATGTTCTCAAAGCTACTAACATGAGTCTGCCCAAACTGCGGGAGGTAGTGGAAGACAGGAGTGCCTGGCGTGCTCTGGTCCATGGGGTCACAAAGAGTCGGAAACGACAAAACAACAACAACAACAAAATACAATAGCCATTTTAAGTGCCACAAGGCTCTTTGTGGATCTTGCTGTAAAGGTACAAAGAATACTAAATAAGGAGAAAGGGTATGTTAGTGCACACAACACTACTCTAGCCAGTGCTTTTTACATAACCTATGACTTTTACTTAAAACACTTGCAGACATTGTATTTATCCTAGATGTACAGAGGGCAGAGCCCAATCAAGGTTGTCTGTCACTAGCATATCCAACCCACCACAAATGTCAGTCACACATTCATCCCTTTCCCCATGTCACTACTCTGTACAAATGAAAAAAGGCTACGCAGAAACTTCAGCTAATATTTTGAGTGTATGCAAAATATGTCGATTTACACATGTAGAGACTTCAATCATGAAATCATTACTCTGCTACAAAACACCCATGACTTACACGCCAATGTACTGGGTTGATTCCAGTGCTGCTCGCTCTGCTCACACAACAGACTTCTGCTTGCACAACAGGACGTCTCCCTTGACCCATCTCCCCGGCAGCACCCCCTGCCCCACAGTGCACCGCCAAAATGTGTTCCAGAGGGTTGGGGGACAGGCTGGAGCAGATGGTGGGGGTATCATACTGCACAAGCATGACGTCACTCACAGAGAATTGGATATAACACGCTG
Organism: Podarcis melisellensis; assembly: GCF_964234715.1. Classification (NCBI taxonomy): domain Eukaryota; kingdom Metazoa; phylum Chordata; class Lepidosauria; order Squamata; family Lacertidae; genus Podarcis; species Podarcis melisellensis. The sequence continues at coordinate 11,125,626 of NC_138534.1, read as the reverse complement.
CATTTAAATTGCTTTGTTTAAAAGTTAAAAGCATTAGTATTCAGTAGTTTCATTTCACAGAACAGAATTATGGGGATTTTCTACAAAGGATACTTTGCTAATGTTAATGAGTAATAGGATCAGTGCTGGGGTACTGGACAGCTGTGGTCAATTACTGCATGAAACCAAGAAAGCCCTTCTGCAGATCAGCAGGCTGCCTTTCTTTGCATCATGGTGTCGTCTGAATTTGAAAAAGCCAGAGAGGTAACTCCTTGCTCCCTAGCCCTAGATTATGGCTACACAGACATTGTCTGAGCTCCCCCAGGGTTCTAAATAAATGCCAAGAACTATGCAATCCTTTGATCAATGACATACCGGTACATTTGAACACTGTTAATAGCTTAGAATTTAATTTAATATGCATAAATCCAACAAAAAGTGAGGCATGCTTAAGCCAACTGAAAGAAATGGAATTAAGCATACCTATTTCTCCACTGGATTTCGGTCACAACTTAACTTGGGTTTTGTAGTAATACAATTCTACTAAAATAATTAACTGCATTACCTAAAGACGTAAAAAAAAACAACTGACAAGGTTTTTTATGGCCGACCATATTGCTTTCACTCTTGCTTATAGACCCTGAGATCACTACAATGAGTTAAATGGGTAGAATTCAATTATAACAGGGATTCTAACTATGAATGTATCACAACAAAAATTCCCTTACTGATAGCAGTTATGCAGTGATTACTCCACCTGACAGCGTGGTGTAGTGGATCCATGTTGTATATGGATCAAAGAGATTCAGCTTCAATTTTCTACTAGACCAAGTCATTATCTTTCAACAGGAATAGCGAAGCAAATGTATGGTGAACTGAATACATAGGAGATACCTTGAAAACTAGAAGGAAACAGAAAAGATTGATGCCTGTCTGAACATCTTCAGACATATGAGTTTAATGTGTTAGCCAAGTAAAGGAAGCAATATCCAGAGCCCAGATAGTAGGCCACAGAAGTTGGGACCAAAGTGAAATGAAATGACATGAAGCACCTTAACTATTACATTTCTATCTCATTCTATAACTGAATAGTGGATAAGGTACCGTATTTTTCATCCTATAGGGCGCTCTGGCCCATAGGACGCATCTCATTTGGGGGGGGGGGAATGAATAAAAAAAATTATTTCCCCGCCAGCCACCCCAAGCCTTGCGCACACCTGCCCGAAGCACAGGGCACCCTCCGGAGGGCTCTGCATGCTTCGGGCTGCAGGCTGCAGGCTGCCGCCCCAGGCCTCGCGCGCCCGGCGGGACCTCCCGCCAGGCACGCAAGGCTTGCGGACACTCGCCCGAAGCACGGGGAGCCCTCCGGAGGGCTGCACGTGCTTCGGGCGGCAGGCTGCCGCCCCAAACCTCCCGCCGGGCGCGCAAGGCTTGCGAACACTCACCGGCGCTGCAGGCTTCTGCCCACAAGCCTTGTGAGCCCGCGGAGACTCCCGCTTGCAGATAGCTTCCTGAAGCCTCTCGCTCTCCAGGCTTCAGCGAAAGCCTGCATTCGCCCCATAGGATGCACACACATTTCCCCTTCATTTTTGGAGGGAAAATAGTGCGTCCTATGGGGCAAAAAATACGGTACTTGATTTCTTCCCAGGTTTGGCTCCACCACTACAAGCTGAGCTGGATTCTGGCTATTGCTCCATTTACTTGGCTAACAAATATAAACACATAATACTTCAGGTTTGTGGGCTCAGAGCAGGCATTGTTTTTTAGCCTTTAGGCCAAGACCCAATACCAAGCAGAGTGTGCTCAGGGTAGGCACCAATCTTTTCTGTTTCCCTCTAATATCCATGTATATCCTCTCTTTAGCAGAAACAACATCCTCACCAATACTTAGCATTTATATGATGCTTTGGCGGAATCAAAGGATTTCACATGTTTTACCTTGCAACCCATGACGGAAACAAGATTTGCACAAGGTCTCCCATCTTCACAGTCCAGTCTGGACTCTACACTACACTAGCTCTCTAGCTCTTCCGGGTCTGCATTCTCCAACTTTGTATACTACAGCGACACATACACAAGTTCTACAACCCAGCTACATAAGATGCAAATGTGTAAGAGGTATACAGTCCCTAAAATTCCCTTCTCCTCTGAAGAACTGGTTAAGTCCTTAGTTGTGCTAGGCAACAGTGGGCCTTTATAATGCATAACATTACTTAAACAGTCCCAGTAAAGAACAACAGAATTTAGCTAAAATCTGCAGAAGCATTAAAATTGTACAGGAGTCATTGCTGTAATTCTTAAATACTAAATAGTGCACGGGCAGGGAACACACATTAGTCTAATGTCTACCCAGTCATTTAGAGCTAAACTCCAAACCAATAACGTTCACAAGGAACAATCAAGCAACCTTATGTCCCGGTCTAGTTGAAGTTCATTAGCTACATATGTGGCAAGTTATTTGGAAGGGAGTACCTGCTGGGTGTCTGCCAGGGTTTCTATTACACTTGCTTGCCTGCTGTGCTGAATTTCTACTGGAGGACTCGCTATCTTTACTTTTTTTGTAAAACTGATACAATCTGTCTTCTCAGTGTAAAATTTACATAGAGTATCTCTTGGGTGAGGGATAGAAAAGTTCAAAATTTCAGAAAAATCAGGTGGAAAATGCATGTTGAAATCATGAAGGCAGAAATCCCCCTCCCTCTATATATCAGAAAACTAACAAATCTGAGTTCCAGTTTATGTTTGAAAGCAATCGTATGTGAAGTTCTCATCATCTTGCATGCATATTGTAGTATTCAACTACCATATTGCTGAAAGAGAAATTCAGGGCTGCACCTTCATTTTTTTGAAACTCTCTGGGAGATGAATGAAAAAATATAAATTTCTGTGAAATTTAAATAGCTTATTATTCACTAATAGAAAGCTCAGCTAACAGAATACTAAAAATATGGTCACACCTTAGTTATACAAACGCTCCCTCAGCTATATGATCAATGGATACTAAGGATCTGAGTGCTGCTGGATTTCCAAGTAGCACTTAGCTTAAATAGTGAAGCAGGACTATCATCTGCATACGGTCGTAACGTATTTTGTTAGCAACTGGAAACTTTGCCTGATAACTGTCAGGCATTAGAAGAAACTTTCCAGTGATCAGATTGCACTACTAAACACCATTCCTTTCTTTTCTGAAACTACCAGGAACATGTTAAATAGACCTCTGGCCAGCTCTCACATTCCTAACTTTGCCCCATCCAACCAGAAAGGATGTGTCAAATCAATCAGCTGTCACTTTCATTCAACCCCAAACAACCAAGGAAATATGGCTGACCGGACTGAGATTCCAAAGCAATTTTTTCAGTCCTGGCTGGCCTTACCATATTTTAATCAAGGTATTGTAAGAAGCTGACCCAGTATTTCACTCATAAGGGAAATGTTTTCAAGGTATGAGAGGGGCGCCACACTTCACTATTATCACGAGCCCTGTTACTTGCCTGAATAAGGGTCACTTACTTACAAGTAAGAGCCTCTGTTTACATGTTTTGGGTGGCAGTCGGGACAGTGGCATCTCTTTTAGATTTTGCATGCAGTTGTCATGGCTGTGATGGGTCGTAGGTGCCCAATCCCTGTCAAGCCCTTTCTACTAGGTGATGCCAACGTATTATGTTTGTGCTTAGCACATCTGTAAGGGGATCAGTTTGTGTATAAAATATATACTTCTAGTCCCTGAACTACCGTCAGCAGAGTGGCCCTGAGAAAAGAGACATTGGGAACCCCTGTTTTACAGCATTATTTTGAATAGAAGCCATAATTTAGTAGGAAATACCATTTAAAGAAGATCCAATAGTTCACCTAGTATTTTTCCATTTGGTAATTAGAAAAAAAGAAAAAGAAAAAAGTAAGCGGTAGAAGGAAAACAAGAAACTTGTTAGGGCTTAGAAAGAAACCTGGAAAGAAAGAGCTGTCAATTTCCCTTCAAATCATCTGCTGAGCATCCCTTGAAATCAAAGTCACAAGAGAAAGCATAGGACGACAACATAGCGAAAACTGTTGCTTGATAAACAAGCTATAGTATCCCTTTCTCAAGATGTGGGGTTAGTAGTTTGCCCACATGCCCACCAATACACTATGGACGGAGGTCTTTCTTGGCTTTTAACATGAAGGTTTCCTTCACAACAGATTAAACCTGAGAAACTACAGGCCCAAGCATCAGGTCACTTACCCTAGAAGGGTGGTTCCCAATTAGTGGTCTGCAGACCCAACGGGTCCGTGTAACCCAAATGGGAACCACTGCTCTAGAAGAATGTTCTGAAAGCTGCTGCTTGAGAAGTGAAGTTTTGTCTCCTGGTAACCTGGAGCAGCAGCAAAGCTTAAAGAATTCACTTTTGTGACATGGTTCGAAGGTTTATATTCCATGCTCTTTCCAGTTTTTTATATTTTCTTGAGTTGTTGATGTAATTCAGATTTTTGTCATCTTTTATTCTTTTACATATTTTAATGTGTGTTTTTTAATATTTGACTGCAGCCATTCTGGAGATCTTCTTGTTGAGGAAAAGAAATAACTTGTATCTATTCACTAAGTTACCAAAAGTCCAGTCTGAGGTTTGCAAGGTGTATCTAAATGTCAGCTAGCAACTAACTTCTACAAGAGGTGAGATGGGGAAAGTATACAAGGTATACTTTCAAGAATGCTGGTAATAGGTCTGGAGGGATAATATCAAACTCTTTTCTTTTTTATGTGATACCAGAATTTGCTGGTGGACACCAAGCGCGCAAATGCACCAAACAGCAAAATGACTGTTGCTGTTTGTTTTGCATTTGTTTGCATACTTCACAGAAAAAAATCAGTAAAGCTATATTATTAAAAAGAAAATACTGGTAATGGAGGCTGCAGATTGCACAGTGTGTTTCATCATACTAAAGCCAAGCACTAGAGTCTAGCGCATTATCTTATTTCTTTGTGCTCTCTCCTGTTAGAAGACAACACCAAATCTCAGAGTTATTTGAAGTAAAGTATTGTGAGGCTTGTGTCCAATACAATGTAGGCACTAAAAATGCCTAGTTAAGGGGTCAAAAACAGGGATCAAGGCAGTGGCACTTGCAAGAGAAAGCACCCCCCCATAGCAGAAATCACTTCTGTTTTAGGCTGAACCCCTTGAGCCAGTTGCTTCTAAAATGTCACACTGCTCAGTGCTGGTAGTAGATATACCAACCAGTATACAAATTTAATTAATAATAATAACAACAACCTTCTCTGGAGTTTTAGATTCCCTTCAAACTGGATTTTGAGAAGCTGAAAAGGTTTCAGAAGACAGCTGGAAAGACCTATGTGTAGCCTAAAGAGAGGATTAAGGAGGACCCATGTTGAGTTCTCAAATGTTTTAAACAAAAGCAACAAACAATTGCTCTGCAAATTCACATCTACCAAAGAGTTTGTTACACTAGTGCATGAAAGCAGATGTCAAAATATTTTCCTCATATTTGACCGAAACTAGCAGCAATTCAGTAAAGCTGATGAACACCTAAGGGAAGTTATAGATTCTCAACCACCACACTGGATTTGTCAGAATTATACAATTCCTTCAAGATGGTGAGAATAATCTACTGAAAAAGCAATTTTGTGTGTTTGGCTGATGAGTTTTATCAGTGGTGTAAGTTTTCAAGAGGGGGAAACCCTATTCAATCTAGGGTAACTTCCCTATGCCAATTTGGGTAAGTTGCAAAAGAAAGTTTTATGATACCCCAGACAGCAACCTATTTATTGCAATTTATTTTACTTGCAATTAATAAGTAAATCTAAAAACTGAAACTGCCATGCTTGCCTAATATTGTATTTGCAATTGCATTCATTCATTGTTACTAATGACCTTATGGAGCAATCATTTTTCTACAGAAAAATAAAAGCATTAGAAAAATGCCCACCCATTGTTGGGTCTCGCCTTGTTGGACAGCCTTGCAAGAAGTGAATCTTCCAGAGTCAAGCAAAAAAGAAAGCAGGCCTTTTGAAAGACAAAAACCTATTCACTTGGCAGCATTTGCACTCCTGAGTCCCGCAACCTTCCCTAGAGAAACCTGTCTCGTGCATTAGCTTGGTGGTTTCTTGCTGTTCCCTGCTACACAAGAGAAGTATGTGGCCAGCTTCATGGGGACTTTTGTTTCAATTTCAACCAGTTAACAGGTCGATTGTCATGGAGGCCATAAACTCCTAAGCCAGCACTAAAGAGTCATCATGTATGCTGAAGTTTACCAAAATTTCCACATCACTTGTCAGACCAACTAAGCCTGAACAGGGTGCCTGTTGGGCAACAGAGTGGTCAGTTCTACTGCAGCTGTATCCCCTGACCCTGCTATTGCAGGCCCGGAACACCAAGAGCTCACTTGGTATGCAAGCTAGAAAGGATTAGAGATCATGTATACAAAATATTCTGAACCTGTCAAGCCCAGCACTGAGTTGTAGTCACCCTACTGAGGAGTCATGATGCATTGTGTTGCAACACACAGGATTGCAGTGCTTTCATTCTAATAAAGTCAGGGGCTTCTTTCCAAAGCTTCAAGTCTTTCAAGTCTTCCTGCAGTTGTCTCCGTAAGAGGCATCATCATCAAGCAAGAATGACAGCTAAAAGCACACACAGTCCACTCTGTGAGGCACTTACTGGCTAAACCTAGTAAGTGACTATGTTCTCTGCAGGTCTAAATGCAGACACTTTACTAGGGCGCCCAATTCAAGGCTGATTCTGTTGTCAATATATGCACACCCATTGGCTGCAGTCTGCTCCTTCCTTCATTGATGTGAGAACATTAAAAGCCTTTAGAATGACAGCATCTTTGGATAACTTCCATGGTAACAATTTGGTCCCCTTTTGAACCACACCCTGGGATGCGGGTGGCGCTGTGGGTTAAACCACAGAGCCTAGGACTTGCTGATCAGAAAGTCTGTGGTTCAAATCCCTGCGACGGGGTGAGCTCCCGTTGCTCGGTCCCTGCTCCTGCCCACCTAGCAGTTCAAAAGTACGTCAAAGTGCAAGTAGATAAATAGGTACCGCGCTGGCGGGAAGGTAAACGATGTTTCCGTGTGCTGCTCTGGTTCACCAGAAGTGGCTTAATCATGCTGGCCACATGACCCGGAAGCTGTACGCCGGCTCCCTCGGCCACTAAAGCGAGATGAGCGCCGCAACCCCAGAGTCGGCCACGACTGGACCTAATGGTCAGGGGTCCCTTTACCTTTAACTTATTCCAGTTTCATTGCACATTCCCATTTTCTTCCTAATACTAGGAATCCTTTCCACCAATCATTCAGAGAATGATGCACTTGATGGAAGTGTTTCTGTCCCAGAAGCTAAAAGCCGCTTGCACTACTCTGCTACGTATGACTGACTTGGGCTGCAATCTTAACTCCACTTACCTAGAAGCCCCGCTGAATTGGATAGTACTTACTTCTGAGTAGACTTGGTTCAGCATTGCATTGTTACTTGGGAACCTGGAACTACAATCCTGTACACATTAGCAGGTCCTTTTGAAGGACCTAGCTAACTAAACATACACAAAGCACAGCATTAGGGTGTCACAACTGCAGCGGAATCTGCCAGTGGTGTTGCAGAGTAGCTTAAACTGGGAGCTGCGAACTAGGAAGATCCAATTCAGATCTTATGCAGACATAAGCCCATTAGGCAACCTTTGACAACCCCAGCCTGGGATGATAAAACTGGTCTATTTTACTGAACTGGATTACTAAGATAATGAACAGAAACTTTAAAGTACTATACAGTCACTAAGTATTGTTATTACAATGGTGTAAATACTTCTGAGTAGCCATTGCACCAGTATATGAAAACACTCTTAAAATGCCATTTGTACCCAGGACAAATGAACCTCATTACATATCCTTCTATAGTTTGATGACTGATTTGACAGTTCTTTCTTCTGATACTCAAAACAACCTCTTAACCCAGTTTCAAAAAAAAACCTGTCAGATTTTGTACCTGTTTGGCTTCCAGGCCAAAAATAAACTTAAGAATCTTCTCCACATTAGCCGAATTTTAAAATGCCCTATTCCAGTTTTAATCTCATGTACTGACCGAAAAAAATCTTTTAAAATCTTTACTTACCTGGCCTTTCAACCCATTTACTTTTTTGTCTTCTAAAATCACAACAGACATTTCACATTCAGCTTTAACCACTATGTTCCCCCCCCCAAAAAAAAATTTTTTTGAAATCAGCTATTGATGTGATAATTTGAGAGATGGCTTGGGGGAGGGGGGAATCAACTTCTACTACTTTAGTTAAGGTACTTCAGATGCTGGACACACATCTGCAACTCTTTTTGAAGAACCAACTGGACTCCTTGAAAGTTTGCCATAAGACTATGAAAGCCTTTCAAGGCAACACAGAACTAGTCATCCAACAGGTGAAGTATTCCAAGAAACCAGTCAGCTTGTGTTTAAGAGCAAGAAGCAGAGACAGCCACTCAGCACAGACCAGGCAGATTACCACTGTCCCCACTTGGCCACAAAATTCAATGGGTGACCTTGGGCCAACCGCTGCCTCTCAACCTAACAACCCACCTCGCAGGGTTGTTGTGAGCATAAAATGTGGAGGAGCAGAATTTCTGTATTCTGTCTTGAGCTCTCTGGAGGAAAGGCAGGACAAATGCAACGGATGGCAAGAATAATGAGCGGTCACCCCGGCCCATTCCTTCAAAGGACGATGCCTGCCTGCCCCATCTTAAGAACATAAGGATAACCCCTGATGTATTGGGACAATTCAAGCCTGTCTGCCTGGCCCAGCACCAGTGCTTTTTTCCCCTAAAAAATGTTTACAGGTACAGTGGTACCTTGGGTTACATACGCTTCAGGTTACATACGCTTCAGGTTACAGACTCCACTAACCCAGAAATAATACCTCGGGTTAAGAACTTTGCTTCAGGATGAGAACAGAAATCGGCAGCGGGAGGCCCCATTAACTAAAGTGGTGCTTCAGGTTAAGAACAGTTTCTTGTTAAGTACAGACCTCCGGAATGAATTAAGTACTTAACCCGAGGTACCACTGTACTCTCATTTTGACTCAAGGAAATCACCATTTTATAGTTCAAACCCTGCTAAATTAATATAGTAAAGGGACAAAAGTACAAAGATTCACAAAATGTTTAGGGGTATGCATACCCCTGCGTCCCCCCCAGGAAAAAGCACTGCCCGGCACCTCAGCACATGCCCATCGTGGCACAAAACATGCAAACTGTCCCTGGGATGCAGGGCCGGCTCACCCACGAGGCAAGGCGACTGCCTCGGGCGGCAGGATCCCCATGTCGGCATTTCATCCCAACCCCGTTCCTGAGGCACCTCTTCCCTGACCGCCTTCCTCCTCGGTACGGGGAGACTTGGAGGAAGAGTGAGGCGGCGCCATTCCGGGGGGACCGAAGTGCCGGCCCCCGGCCCTGGAAGCGTGGCGGAGGTGCGGCACTCTCCACATGCCCAGAGGAACCGGCGCCGGCCCTTCCGCGCCCCAGCCAGCCAGCCAGCCATTCATCCCCCCGTCCCTCAGCCCGAGCAGGCCCCTTCCCTCCGCCCGGCCACCTGCCCCGTCTCTCGCCTCCACTCACGGCTATAGAGGGCGAGGCAGGCGGCGTCGGGCCCGGTGCGGGCCTCGAGGCGGAGCGCCTGCTGCTCCTGGTGCCGCTGGATCTCGCCGTTGGCGTCGCCGATGGTCAGGAGCCGCACGCCGGGGAAGACCGACACCGACGCCGCCGACGCCATCTTGGCATCCCAGGCCCGACCCGCGGCCGCCGCTGCTGCTGCTGCTGTGAGGGGCGCCGAGGAGGAGGCGCAGCAGCAGGAGGAGAGGCCGGAAGCCGCGCCTCCTGAGCGTTGCCGCTCAGTGAGTGGGACAGCGCCCCGTGCGGGCGGCGGTGGAAGGAGCTCGCCGCGAAGGAGCCAGGGGGCGGACGGGGGAGAGAGGAAGGGCGGAGGAGGGCGACCCCTGCCGGCCGACAGCAGAGACAGCGCCCGAGGGGAAAAGCGGGCGAAAGGAAAAGATGCGAGGTTAAAGGGCCGAAGCGATCGTGCATGCATTTCTGGATCCCAAGCGCGGCGGCAAATTCCTGCATTGTACGGGGCAAGGCTGCAGTTGGCATGCATTGCAATTCATGGGCAAACTAGTACCTATTATTATTATTATTATTATTATTATTATTATTATTATTATTTCCTGTATGTGCGGAGCAAAAGCAGAGTGGGTATTCATTGAAATGGCAAACTCTGTAGTTGTTTACAGATAGGTAGCCGTGTTGGTCTGCCATAGTCAAAACAAAACAAAAATGTTCCTTCCAGTAGCACCTTAAAGACCAACTAACTTAGTTGGTCTTTAAGGTGCTACTGGAAGGAACATTTTTGTTTTGTTTTGTCTGCAGTTGTTGTTGATTTATCCCCTCCCCCTTTTCCCTGACAGGGACTCAAGGCAGCTTGTAGATAAAATGGGAACAGCAAAAAACATAGAAAAGAAAACAACTATCATAAAAAACCTTTTAATCATTAATAAAATTAAAATCATATATAAATATAAAAAACTAGTCAAGCAAGTAGGAGCGCAGAAGAGGTTTCTTTCCCTTACAGTGCTTTTCAAATAAACTGCACTGCCATAAAGAAGTGGTGGCAGCAGCCAGGGGATTGAATAATAATAATAATAATAATGAAGAATAAGAATAATATTTTCTTCTTTACATGCCGCACTTCTGGCTGGGTTGCCACAGCCACTCTAGGCGGCTCCCAACAGAATATTACAAACACAATGACACATTAAACAATAAAAACTTCCCTAAACAAGTTCTTTTGGGAAGTCTTGTCATCGACTGTAATGGGACCTCCGAGTTCAGAGGCCATATAAGGCAGATGCGCAAGGGACCGCTTTGCGTTTTGGTTTTCTTAATGTAATTATTCTATGCACTCTATAATAACAATAATAAAGTTCAACAAAAAAGATAGACAAAGATGTTATTTATGTAAGTATGTATGTACCGTATCTTTTGCTCTATAAGACTCACTTTTTCCCTCCTAAAAAGTAAGGGGAAATGTGTGTGCATCTTATGGAGCGAATGCAGGCTGTGCAGCTATCCCAGAAGCCAGAACGGCAAGAGGGATTGCTGCTTTCACTGCGCAGCGATCCCTCTTGTTGTTCTGGCTTCTGAGATTCAGAATATTTTTTTTCTTGTTTTCATCCTCCAAAAACTAGGTGCGTCTTGTGGTCTGGTGCGTCTTATAGAGCGAAAAATACGGTATGTATGTATTTACTTACTGACTGACAAGGTCCACACTCCCCCCCCCCCCCCAAGAAGCTTAACAGAACACAGAGGCAACAGGGGAGCTTTTCCCTCTGGAAGGAGGGGTGGGACAATCAAAATTTAAAAACAGTGTTGCCAGGAAGCTAAAACCAACCCCTTCTGACATGCTGCTTTGCCTGTATGCAATGAGTCCCCTCCTCCTTGCCCCTTCAAGGAAGTGCTCACAAACATACAAATCCCCCACTGAAGTGGTACAGTCCCTGCGCAGCTTCATTCTGCAAAGTGGTTGACGTGGCCACCAAAGCTTCAAGGAGATGTTTGTAGCAGGACAAAGGAACCGAGTATGGTGTGAGCAGAAATAAAGTTACATTGTGTGGAGGAGAGCAGTTCTGGAAATAGCAGCAGAGAACTGAGAGCAGCAGCTGTTCTGAGACCAGGGAGGTTGAAGTCTGAATTGCCCAGTGTTGAGAAATATTGGTCATTCTCCATTAAACTCACTTCCTGTTGCATCATAGTTTGCAGCGCCAGAGCGGGGAAATCTGTAGATTTAGAATGTGAGACAGGGACTCATGGTTCAAATCCCAACTGCAATAAAACTCTCAGGGCAACCCTGACCAAGTCAGTTATCTCTCAGCCTAACCTGCCTCACAAGGCTGTTGTGAGAGGGGAAGCAGTATGCATGCCACTCTGAGTTCTTTGGAGGAAGGGCAGGGTAAAAATAAAGGAAATAACAAGTAAAAGGGGACTGAGCCCATTTATCTGTGCAAATTAACTGACCAGCATCATTCTTGGTATCTGTCTCCATTCGTGGACCTCGCTTAGGCTGAATTTCAAGATAATTCCTCCTTGCACCATGAGCCCTGAAAGCCAGCTTGTAGGTAAATGGTAAAGGTAAAGGACCCCTGGATGGTTAAGTCCCGTCAAAGGCGACTATGGGGTTGCGGCACTCATCTCGTTTTCAGGCCGAGGGAGCCGGTGTTTGTCCACAGACAGCTTTCCGGGTCATGTGGCCAGCATGACTGAACCACTTCTGCTGCAATGGGACACCGTGACGGAAACCAGCACAGAAACGCTGTTTACCTTCCCACCAAAGTGGTACCTGTTTATCTACTTGCACCCGCGTGCTTTCGAACTGCTAGGTTGGCAGGACCTGGGACAGAGCAATGGGAGCTCACCCCGTCACAGGGATTTGAACCGCCGACCTTCCAATCAGCAAGCCCAAAAGGCTCAGTGGTTTAGACCACAGCGCCACCCACATCCTGAAATACCAACTTATAACACCATAAAAATGTAAAGGGACCCCTGACAGTTAAGTCCAGTTGCGAACGACGCTGGGGTTGTGGCGTTTGTCCGCTCCGCAGACAGTTTTTCTGGGTCATGTGGCCAGCATGACTAAGCCGCTTCTGGCAAAACCAGAGCAGCGCACGGAAACGCCGTTTACCTTCCCGCCAGAGTGGTATCTATTTATCTACTTGCACTTTTTGGCGTGCTTTCAAACTGCTAGGTTGGCAGGAACTGGGACAGAGCTCACCCCGTTGTGGGGATTTGAACCTTTTGATCAGCAAGCCCTAGGCTTAGTGGTTTAGACCACAGCGCCACTCACATCCCATTATAACACCATAGTCACTCCTTAATGAGCTGGTACATTCCTTGCAGTGGTCAGTAGACTTTCCTCAAACATAGCTGCTTAAATAGAAAGGCTCAGTCTGACACACAGATGAGTTCCACTTTCTTTTTGGGATGTTTGTGTGCTTTTTGGGATGTTTGTGTACGGTTTCAAGAGATTATGCTGAAGCCAAATACATCTGCCAAGCTGCTTGGTCCATCTTCTACCCCCATACAGGTTAAAAAAGTAGGTTTTATGCTGGAAAGGGAATCTAAGATGCAGAGGAAGGAGAAGCACAGCTGAAGAACGCAGGGTCACCGCTGCTGTTCTCACCAGAGCCCAGAGCCCCCGTTCTTGGCATCAGATGTCCTAGACCTCGCTCACTTCCTAGCAAGGCAAACAAACAGAATTTTAAATCCAGAAACACTCCAAAAGAATGGCACCTTCTATCTGGATTCAAAACTGGATGCTGCAGACTGCAAACTGGGAAAGAGAGGAATCTCCATGGTCCCTGCAGCCCAGATTTTGTGGAGCCCAGATTTTGCTTTAGGATGCTGCAATGTTGAGCTGCATCCTGAAAATTTTTTGCAGTTAGGTGTGTATGCTTCTCCATGTGACTCTCTCAAGAAGTGCGTGCTGTCTGAGAACATTTGCATTTATTTATTTAATATCCCACCCTTCCTCCCAGAGGGGCCTTGGGCAGTATATAAGAGGCCAGCTGAATTAAGCCAAAGGCCCATCTAGCCCAGAACTCTTTTCACAGTGGCCAACCAGGTGCATACAGGAATCCTGCAAGCCAAATCTGCTCACAAGAGTACTCTCTCCAACTACAATTGGCAGCAACTAGCATTCAGAGGTGGGCTGCCTCCGATAGTGGAAGTAGAACACTGCAGTGGCGGCTGGTGAAAGGTAAAAAGGTAAAGGACCCCTGGACGGTTAAGTCCAGTCAAAGGCGACTATGGGTTTTGCGGTGCTCATCTCGCTTTCAGGCCGAGGGAGCCGGCGTTTGTCCACAGACAGCTTTCTGGGTCATGTGGCCAGCATGACTAAACCACTTCTGGTGCAACGGGACACCGTGACGGAAACCAGAGTGCATGGAAACGCCGTTTATCTTCCCACCACAGCAGTACCTATTTATCTACTTGCACTGGCGTGCTTTCAAGCTGCTAGGTTGGCAGGAGCAACTGATAGCCACACCTTCCACAAATTTGTCCCCAGAGTTCCTTAGCCACTGCTGGCATTTCCTGTGTGCAGGGTGCAGCAGGGTGGCCTTGGGTCCCCAGGGGCTGAGAGACTACAACTCCCATCATCCCTAGCTACCAGGACTAGGGAGGATGGGAGTTGTAGTCCAACAATGTCTGGGGACCCAAGGTTGAGAAAGGCTGCAACAGGGCATGGCAGCAGATTGGCAGTAGGGGGAAGCATACTCTCCAACGTTTTCTCACCCAAATCCAGAGCATACCCCACCCTGCAGTCACCCCACCCCACAGCGTTGTTCATGTTGTTGCGTGTTGAGGGAAGGCAACTGACTAATTTACATGTATGCAAGTGAAGGATCAGTAGTAACCATCTTAGCTGGACCAAAAGAGCAGCCTGCCTGATGGACAAGTTTGCCTGGCAAAGGAATAGTTGGAAAATATTATGCAAGCCACTGCAGATACCAGTTTCTTCTCAGCAAGAGCTTATGCCACAACAGATATGTTCATTAGTCTTTAAGGTGCCCCCAGAATGCACTATTGCTTTTGATCCTGGAATGTTATTCTCAATTTCCCAGTGTTTTTGGAAGGCAAAGGAAAACACTTGGTTGCAGGCACTTAAAGAAAGTCTGAGGATATGCGATACAAATGCTGCTGTTTTCAGCAGAATAAAAACAAAAACAAAAACTGTTCTTTTTGTCTCAAACATGCAAATGTGAAGGCAATGGCATTATTTTTGAAGGTTAAGTCACCCAGTTTTTATTCATTTCCTTCCAGTCTTGCACAGTCCCAGAGCTGAAGAACTCTCAAAGTTCATCCTTATTCTTCCTACTTTTCCCAAATCAGGAATTCCAGAAATGGATGGAATCGGCAACATCTTCCCCACCTCCACATGACCCAAGTTCCGAATGTGTGATTGGCAGTGGAAGAGAACTTAGAAAGGTGAAGATGGAACTTTGTGATGGCAGGGACCAGGAGACTCTGGCCAAAAACGCTCGATGAACTCTGTTTCTGTTGATGATCTGAGAGGAACAACTTGCAGGTTATGGATGTCAGGGAGGAAGATTATCAGAGAGATCCTGAGCCGTGTGATCAAGTGAAAGGTCATTCTGATCCTCTAAAAGTACAAAAATCTGGCTTTTCCACAGAGCAGCGGGATGAAAGTCTTGTAGTTGTAGCTGACGAGATCCAAGCACCGTTGTTCTCTATAGTTTCCTGGTCCGTTTTCTTGCGAGATAAAAATGCCAAGATGGAGATAAATTAAGGAGACAAAAAAGACTAGAATGGGAAGAGCTAAACCATGGGGATGAGCTCTACATAACAGCCAAATCACCATTAAATTTCTCTCTCTCATGATACTTTGGATGCCATAACATATATCCTTGCTACCCAGCTCTTTTTGTGACTGCCTTAGGGTTATTCCTAGCAATGGAGAGACTGCTTTAGAATAGCCTACAGAACTCTCTGATCTCAATTCCTAAAAGCAACTAGACTCCAACTTCTGGCTCCCGTGTTAACAACTTACCATTGTAATAGTGTACATGGAGTTATCAAAGGATGTCTCTGCGGAAGAAGCAGCGTGAACAAGGTTACTTGATAATTGAATAAACTTTAGTTACGCAAATGTCATAACATCTAAAAGCAACCAAACAACACTTGTAATATCTTCTTTTCATTGATCATGTGGGATCGCACAGAATCAAGGAAGTTATGATATGTAGTGGTAAGATTATCAACACCAACTCTAATTCTTTTTCATTGAACTGATGGGTGTAATCTTTGTTTTTTCAGTGGAAAAAAAAAGGAAAGGGGGTGGAAAGCATTAAATACAAATGAATTAAAAAGTTATTCTGCTACTTTACTTTATGTCCCTCCCTTCTCTCTGGACCTTTCCACTGTCAGCACAGTAACATAACATAGGAACAAGGTTTCTCTTACAGTAGTCTAAAGGTAAAGGGACCCCTGACCATTAGGTCCAGTCATGACTGACTCTGGGGTTGCGGCGCTCATCCCACTTTATTGGCCGAGGGAGCCGGTGTACAGCTTCTGGGTCATGTGGCCAGCATGACTAAGCCGCTTCTGGCGAACCAGAGCAGCGCACGGAAATGGCGTTTACCTTCCCGCAGGAGCGGTACCTATTTATCTACTTGCACTTTGATGTGCTTTCGAACTGCTAGGTTGGCAGGAGCAGGGACAGAGCAACGGGAGCTCACCCCGTCGCGGGGATTCGAACCGCCGACCTTCTGATCAGCAAGTCCTAGGCTCTGTGGTTTAACCCACAGCACCATCCGCGTCCCTACAGTAGTCTAGAGATGCCAATAATAGGAATGGAACACAGTATGTAATATGCCTGCATCTCCCCCTGTTTGTAGAGTATGGCTTTGGGCTGGAGAGAACTTGTTTTGCTAAGGCAAAGCTTTCTTTTTTCTGGGCATTGGGCCACTAACATGAGCAGTAGTCCTTTCCTCCTCTGTTCCTGGCTTTGTCTGCTTTTAACTGGGCCAGACTCATTTTTCACCTGTATTTCTTCAGTTCCTGATGTAAATAATACGTTGCCAATGATAAGCAAACCATCACTTGCAAAATCTGGGTTGTGATGCGAAGTGAATGGGCTCCTCTCTTTTGCGTGCCAATGAATATAAAGTTGCAGAGCCCTGCTCAGGGATAAGAGCGCAACCGATATCCTTGACCCCATTGCTGGGTCTTGTCCCAAGCTCAGCATTCAGGTGGTATTTGTGACCACTGATCTCTCTCGGCTGATGCTTCACCTGCCTCTGATACACAAATGCAAACAGAAGCAGCCACGGAAAATGTGCAGTCACACGTCCTTGGCACTTACATTTAACATACCTGTGGCGGGGTAGCTTGTTTCTGTCCAGCAGGAGTCCAGTACCCTAAGCAAATAAAAAAATATATAACTAACGGGAATATTTTGCAATTCTGCAGTACTTGTTAGCTCTCCCAAAGAAAGCTGCCTACATTAGTTTACCGCCAGGCTAATTTATCCTAATTTATCAGGTTTGATTTATGCTTTCAGGCACAAGGACAAGACCCCGTTTCCTGGGTCTGTTGTATAGACAAGTGGATTTCAACTCGGGCAAGCTCTGCCCTCTGCTGCATGGAGTGTGGTGATTGCTATAAGCAAGGCTGCTTGTTCGCCCTTCACCCTTTCTAGGACAAGCATCTAATATAACCCCTTTGTGTTCTGTGTTGCTTTTCTATTGTGCCTGGATAGCTCAGTTGGTTAGAGCGTGGTGCTGATAATGCCAAGGTTGCAGGTTCAATCCCTGGACAGATGCATATTCCTTCCAACTCTACAATTCTTTGATCGTCACCCCTTAGCTGGGGAAAACTTTCTTCAAAGCAAGCCCCTCAGGAGAAACATCCACAAGGGGAAAAGCTACTCTCTGCCTCTGCCCAGATAACTCCATACTCTAGCCAGGCACAGGTCTGCCCCGCTGCACCCCCCGACTTTCAGGACACATCGGAAATATTTCACCTCGACCAAAGTTTTTTGAAACTGCATAAATGGGGGTGAGCTCCTCTCACCTTTGCTTCTTTCTTCTCTCTTTAACTAGTAAAATGGGGAGAAACAAGAGGGAAGTATCAGAAAAGGAAATGCAGTCGTGTCATTAGGTACAAAGTCCCTACTGCTTGTGTCCAGTTGAGGGCTGCAATTTTAACAACAACAACAACAACAACAACAACAACAACAACAACAACAACTTTATATGCCCCCCCCATCTGACTGGGTTGTCCCAGCCACTCTGGCCAGCTCCAAACAAAAATTAGTAAAAGCACAATACAACATCACACACTAAAAACTTCCCTGAACAGGGCTGCCTTCAGATGTCTTTTAAAAATCACCTAGCTGTTTATCTGTTTGACATCAGCTGAGAGGGCATTCCACAGAGTGGGTGCAACCACCCCAAAGGCCCTCTGCCTGGTTCCCTCTAACTCCGCTTCTTGCAGTGAGGGAACCGTCAGAAGGCCCTCAGAGCTGGACCTCAGCTGGACGGTGGGGGTGGAGATGCATGCCCTACTTATGGCATACGTCACCCAGCTTGTGACCCTCTAGGAGTTATAAACTTCCTGCCTTTTACCCCCATGCATAACAATGGCTTCTCTTACCGCCCTGCAGATACCTGGGCATACATTGCTCTGTCCTTGCGGGCCACTTCATAGCCAGCTCTAGGCCTTATTCCTAACAGAGATCCAGGAGTTTCAAGAGCATGCACCCAACGAGAGGGATTGTTGATGCGTGCAGCAGCCACGCTTCCCTGCCATCTGCACACGTTTTGGCAATCCACTTCACACACTGGCCTGATGTGGAAATGGCAAGGTGTGGGGATGGGGGCATTTTTACCTTGACAAGGATTAACTAACCAGATACGTAGCTGTCAACATTTCTCTTTTCTTGCGAGGAATCCTATTCGGAATAAGGAAATTCCCCTTAAAAAAAGGAAAATGTTGACAGCTATGAACCGGAACTGTGTCAGCAATGTGAATACTAAGGTGAAACTACTCAGAGGTGGCGTGTGGTGAAATTTTTCATAGGAGAACAGATAGGGCCTCAAACACCAGCTTGCAAGGGCAAGGGGGGGTGAAGAAATGTCACACACGTGAGCATCTTTCTGGGCTTTGGGAAGGAGGAGCCACGCCTCTGACAGGAGGCTGAAGACCTCCTGCCTCCTTCCCAAAATCAGTCAGGCTGTGGGAAGATGACAGGAGGGCTCTTGGACCCTGTCTGGAGCATCATGCCTCCCTCCCTAAGCAAGGTAGAAGCTACCCAGGCTTTGGGAAGGAGGCACCAGTCTTTAAGACTTAAATACTCTAATTTACCAGGAACATTTGGGGGACTGACCTAGTCTGCCATGTTCACTGACCACCACCACTAGTAAGAAACTGTACCTAGTGTTTCCTGCAACACCATAGGACCCTTTAGCATTTATGAGGCATTGCTTTCCATAATCAGCTGGAAGTGGCTTTAAAATTGTGTTTCTACATGGCAATTAATAATATAACTTTATTATTTAGTAATGCTTAGCCCCATGGCCAGAACACTGCTATAATATTTACTCAGAAGTAAGTCCCATTCAGCAAAGGTCCTCTTCAGTTTTCCCTTTAACTAGAAGCTTCCTCTTTGCGTCTTCTGTCCCTATATTAGCCCCATTCAGCTAAATTGTTCCTTAGTCAGTTCCTGTTTGCTGCTGGAGTGGGGGCTAATTACTGGTCTCCTCTCTGCAGCTAAAGTTTTTTGTAATTGAAATTTGTTTTTAATTGAAACAAATATGGGGAAAATACACAATAAATAAAAAAAAGATGCAAAAATAAGTATTCACATATTCTACACACATACACAGACATGGTAGCAGTGTTGGTCCATAAGAAAAAAACCTCAGAAATTTATAGTTGGATTATATCTTTATTAGGACCAACCAAAATGTCACAATCTTGTGGCAAGCTTTTAATCAGGAGAGATATTACAGGAAGCAAGGGATGAGGAGGATGATACTAATATTCATTTTCGTTTTAAACACACAGTTGCAATTAGATGAAACAGTGTTTTTTAAAAAAGGAGTTATTTATTTGGCTGCAAAGAGGAAACCAGTAATTAAAATATTCTGCCTCTCTGCATAAAAACAGTACGGTAACTGATTAATTCAAGGCGAATCTCACAGTGAATGGGAAGGAACTAACTACAGAGGTTACAAGGAGGAAACTTCTAATTAAAGACACAGTAGCCCTAGAATGCCATAATAGTGCTGTTCCTGCTCATATTGTATATTACTAAAGAAAAACATTGGTCTGCAATGGGCTGATAATGATGTCATCTGGATTCTCCATTTAAGAAAGTAATTACCTTTCAGAGCAGAGAGAATATAAATCTTTCAGATATTTTACAGCTAAAGCTTGTCTAGTAGTATAACCCCCTCATCCAGTTTTCCATCACTGTCGCATATCGTGCACTCACGGTTAGGGACTGTTTGGGCAAAATCTTTGTTGTCAAGTAATATACCAAGAGGCCACAAAGTGAAACAGGGTCTGTAAAAAAGTCCTAGAGGTTTCCAACCTAGGCTAGGCATCATCCTTATTGGCCAGTGCCCTTAAACAAGAAGATTAGACATATTCATTTTCTGAATTCCACATACAGCGTCTCAATGCAACTGCGGCCACCAGCAGGATCACAGCCAGGAGCAGTACTCCAACTACACTCAGGACAACGGGGAGAACCCAGAATGGACCTGGAAATGGAGGCAGCAAGTCAGCTACAGTTAATGCAAGAGAACAAAGCAAGAAAATACAAATCTACTTTTCTGGAGTGTGGATCAGTGTGTGTGTGTGTATTTGTCCTCTTTCTCTCGCCTATCCTGCCCCAGGTAAGCTCCAAAAGGCCTTTTGGCAGCACTGCCTTGCATCTTTCCCCAAACATTTCCCTAGCAGCCCTCTGACATGTTTCCCAAACACTCACTGCTTATCTTCCCTTTAGCGCCTACCTTTTGAATCAGATCTCGGCTGAGCTGTTGGAGGGAAAGTGGTCAAGCTGGATGCTGAAACAAAAAAAAAAAAAGAAAAAAGAAGAAGAGATGACCAGGCAGTTTTTCCTTTTTGAGAGGAATGTATAAATGTAAAAGAAAAAGTGGTTTGCTAAAATCAGTCATCTCTCCACCCCTACAAGAGCCAAACATGGTCTCCAGGAACAGAAAAATGGGTGCTTCAAGATAATTAAAAGATCCAGTTTTTCTGTGGGCACATTTGGTACATCAGCTTCTACATATTCTGGCTTTTTTTCAGACATGGATTACAATGATCTCAGGCAGGCAAGCAAGCCCTGATAAGAAGTAATGAGTCTCTGGCAGTTTTATGTATGTTTATTTACAAAAAACACACATCCAGAGCATGGCTTCTCGCCTGCTCACATTGATGATAGTTGGTCAGTCTGAATCTTTGCCCCTCCCACAGCAGGAAGGATGCCAAACTCCCGTCCTTCCCCTCTTGCCCTTCTGTTGTCTTCTGATCTAATCTTTCACTTGACTTTCACTTGATACACTCTCAGTCCTTTGCTTATCTGCTGATTGCCTAGCAACACTCTGGCTGCCTCCTAACTCTCCCGCTTCTTGAGAGCTAACAGTGTCTTCTTCTGGAAGCGGGAGTCAAACTGCCCCTTCTCGGCTCTGTCAGCCAGCTCTCATCTGCACAGTCTGTCTCTCTCTCACTTAGCTCAATTTCTGAGCCTGACTCTTCCCCTGCGCTCTGGTAAGCCATGTTCCTGACATGGGTATTGATTGATATTCCACTGCTTGTGAGTCACACCAGTGGGCAGAGCTTGACAGAATGTCTCCAGGTTGTGTTTTCCTGCCCTTCCCCAAAGTCACTCCACCCTGGACCTGCACTACCAATTAAAATTTACACAAAATTTATACATACACTGTTATGGTGCAACGGTTAAAGTGTTGATCTAGGACCCATTCAGCCACAAAGCTCACTGGGTTTCATAGATCAATTTAATCTTTCTTTACGGCTTGTTTGTGTTTCCTTTCTGTCCCATCACCTTCCAGGGAGAGAAATCATGATACTCTGCATACTATTTAGACTGCCCAGCACTTCTAAGAATACCAGGCCAGGGTTTGTATGTTTTTAAGAGGAGGGCTTAGGAAATGAATCAGTGGTGGTCCTTTTTAGTGCTCCAATAGGTTTCCAAGTTTGTCAGGTGCTAATTGCAGGCCCTGACCAATATTGTGAAAACCCTGCCAGGGCAAGGGATATCCCTACCAAGGTATAGCTCAGTTGGTAGGGCATGAGACTCTTAATCTCTGGGTCATGGTTTTGAGGCCATGAGTGAAAGATTCCTGCATTGCAGGGGGTTGGACTAGATGACACTTATGGTCCCTTCCAACTCCATGAGTCTGTGATTCTGTGAACATATTCCCAACCTTTTCCCTTAAGGAATGGTTCTCCAAGGTTGTGGCACGCAACACTGACGTGGCAGAAGAGGATGGCAAGTGTGGTGGGGAAGATTCAAGGATAATCAAAGAAGCATTTTAACATTTCAGTGCATTATAGTATCCAGGCATGTCCAAAGTCTGTTTTGGGGGTTGTTTGGTTCAATCCGGCCTGAACAACTTCAATCCTAAAAGCACAACTTTGGTCGGCCCTCACGGCCCATCACTTCATCAAATCTGGCCCTATTTGAAAAAAGTTTGGACACCGCTGGAACATATTTTTAATTATTTTACTTGTGTTCTGTGTTAGGAATTGTCCCCCCCCCCCGGTGTATTTCATTCATATATATATTTGTTGTGACGCGAGCAAATTTTTATTTTAAAAGTGTGACCCAGAGCGGGGAAAAGTTTGGGAACCTCTGCCCTAGAATCCAAAAGTCAAGACTCTCACCATACTCTGTAGATCAGGGCTTTCCAACCTTTTCATGCCGATGATACGTTTTAGACATGCATCATTCAGTTTTCCTAGCAAACCGGAGGTTAAACTAACCCCTTTCCAGCCCCGGGAGGAGCACAGGAAGCATTCACACAACACAGCTAAACACTGCAGCTGACACTCTAACGTGTCACGACACACAGTTTGAAAAGCTCTGGTGTAGCCTCTACAATGGGGTATGATGCTGGTCATGGCCTGCAAGCAGTGCGGGTGCAACCAATCCCCCAAAACGAGCTCATCTAGCTTTGGTAGCACTCACCTTCCACTGTAATCTCAAGGAGGTTGCTAAACTCAGACGGTTTCAACGCACTTCCATTGTAGACGCCAAACTGGCACTTGTACTGCCCTCCATCACTGTGAGTGATATTCTCCAGAAGGAAAATAACTTGGTGCTGTGCTTCTGCGGCATGCACAACCTGCAGCGGCTCCCCGTGGCTCACCTTGAACAAATAAAACAAGGCATCCTTGTACTGCCTGGGTGCCAAACAAGCAATCTTAATGGAGTCTCCTTCATTGAGTGTCTCGGAAAGCACATCCAGAAAAATAAGTGGAGAGGGAAGAAGGCTGGAAGCCACCAAAGAGCCTGAAACAGCACAATGGAAAGAGTGAGGTTTCAATAATAATAATAATAATAATGATAATAATAATAATGCAGTTTCATCAGTAACGAGGTGGTACTTTCAAAAGGCACAGCCAAGTGATTGTACGAGTAGGAATCTGCTGAAGCAATGCTAGCCTTTCCTACAGCAGATGTGGTATAGATGTCCACCTTGTCTTAATCTGTTTTTGTGAGCTCTCAAATCATTAAAAAAAAAACAGGCATAAGTATTATGGTCAAATTTCCAGAAAATTCAGAGCTGGTGTTCTTAGACTGGGTGGGTGGGGTGTTCTTTGGGTGCTCTCAGACTGGCTGTCTAGTTCAGTGTTTCCCAACCTTTTTTGGGCAAAGGCACACTTGTTTCATGAAAAAAATCTCGAGGCACACCCCCATTAGAAAATGTTTAAAAAATTAACTCTGTGCCTATATTGACTATATATAAAGTAACTCTCTTTAATAGGAATCAAATAAACACAAAGATAGTATTTTATAATTTTGGAATTTTGGAATTTTATAATTCCAAATTTTGTTCAGAGTCCAGTTCTTTTCTTTTCAAAAACTTTTCCATCACTGCAGTATCCGGCCATCCAATTGCCACTGACAAACGGATACAGACCCCTTTTTTTTACAGCACAGCTCGCACAAATGTACACGGAACACCCTTTGCGAATTAAAACACACAGTCTCACGAGAGCAAGGAGCAGCGATTTTATATTTTACGAAAAGAAGTCGCTAGTCCTCATGGTGACAGGGTGGAAAATATTTAAAAGCAGAACCACCTTGAGGAAGGTGGAGCCATATCACATCCCGGCAGGAGGCCTAAATTGGTGGAACGCTCAGGCCCCGCCTATTCATAGAGGACTATTAATTTGGAGAGCTGCTATCTTCCAAACTGTGAGACGACGTGGCAAAAGGGGAACTTTGCGTTTTTGTCTCAACGCCGGTCTCGCGCTGCCGCTTCCCGCGCTCTCAAGGACCCGGGAAGAGGAAGACGTGAAGGGAACCCCGAAGGCGCGAAAACCTCGCGCATGCGCAGGCCTTCCGCCTGCGACAGCCCAGTAGGCCGGCCGAAGCGAGCGGCGATGGGATGTGGGAGGGAACTCGCTCGCCGCCCCGCGTGTGCTCGCCGCCGCCGCCCCGCCTCTCGCCGCCCGACTCGCCCGCCTCCCTCCCACGGCACACCAGGCAACGTGTGCCGCGGAACACCGGTTGGGAAACACTGGTCTAGTTAAGGCTGTTTCCACCTTGGGCATTTACTGTGGAATAACCAGCCTTTTAAGAGGACATAACATAATGATCAAAACACCCTGCCCCAATATTTTTCCTGTCAAGCTTCTGTTGTCACCCTGCTTCCAAGCTCAGAAAACCCAACATTCATGTATCGATACAAACCTCTTTCTTTTCCCTTCTTGTTCAAATTCTTTCACTTTATCTGTCCACTGGAAATTTTCAATAAAATATAAATGTTTGGAACTGCCTGCCACTCAAGCCTTTCTTCTACCCTTTGCTCTGAATGCTGTAACTTCCCCTTTCCAACAGTTACTACATCAGAGGGGCCTGTTCTTGCCCTCCTTTTCTGCTCAGGTCTTCAAGTTAAAGAAGCAGTACAGCAAACCAATAGACCCCACCTGGAGTCCTGCGTCCAGTTCCGGCCACCACAATTTAAGCAGGATATTGTCATGCTGGAATGTGTGCAGAGGAGGGCAACCAAGATGATGAAGGGCCTGGAAACCAAGCCTTATGAGAAACGGTTGAGGGAGTGGGTATGTTTAGCCTGGATAAGAGAAGACTGAGAGAAAAGAGGACAGCCATCTTCAAGGGCTGTCACGTGGAGGATCGAGCTAGCTTGTTTTCTCCTACTCCAGATGGTAAGACTGGAACCAATGGCTTCAAGTCACAAGAAAGGAGATTCTGATCAAACATCAGGAAGAACTTTCTGGCGGTAAGAGCTGTTCGACAGTGGAAGGTGGTGGGCTCTCCTTCATTGGAGGTTTTTAAGGACAGTTTGGATGGCCATCTGTCAGGGATGCTTTAGCTGAGATTCCTGCATTACAGGGGGTTGGAATAGATGACCCACAGAGCCTAGGACTTGCCGATCAGAAGGTTGGTGGTTCTAATCCCCATGATGGGATGAGCTCCTGTTGCTCGGTCCCTGCTCCTGCCAACCTAGTACAGTGGTACCTCAGGTTACATACGCTTCAGGTTACAGACTCCGCTAACCCAGAAACAGTGCTTCAGCTTAAAAACTCTGATTCAGGATGAGAACAGAAATTGTGCAGTGGCAGCAGGAGGCCCCATTAGCTAAAGTGGTGCTTCAGGTTAAGAACAGTTTCAGATTAAGAACGGACCTCCGGAACGAATTAAGTACTTAATCCGAGGTACCACTGTAGTTCGAAAGCACGTCAAAATGCAAGTAGATAAATAGGTACCGCTCCAGTGGGAAGGTAAACGGCGTTTCTGTGCGCTGCTCTGGTTTGCCAGAAGCAGCTTAGTCATGCTGGCCACATGACCTGGAAGCTGTACGCTAGCTCCCTCGGCTAGTAAAGTGAGATGAGTGCCGCAACCCCAGAGTCGTCCGCGACTGGACCTAACGGTCAGGGGTCCCTTTACCTTTAGGGTCCCTTCCAATTCTACAATTACCGGTATATGATTCTAACCATTCTATAATGTAACTGCACAGCAGAATCCGTTCAGCTCTGCCACAAAATTGGCTACATATGATGTTGTTGGGCCCCTGGAGGCCAATTCATATTTCTTCCCCTTACGTTGCGAATGCCGCAGAGCAAAATTCACACTATGCTTGCAAGCTTCTCAGCTTCTGAAATGAGCAGTGAACCTACTTTGCCCTTCTTGTGCTTCTAACGTCATTTTAAGAACCTATCCAAATTTTGGCCTTAGGGAAAAGCCTTCCCTAAGGCTTTTTAATATTTATAAAATGCTTTAGTTATTTAGAAAGCTTTTTAACAATTAAAGAAAAAGTACTGATGTTTTGCATTAATGCTTGGGCAAAACATCATCATCAAAATTATCATCAAAATTATATAAACAGGAATCAGCTGTAATATATGAACAAGAATCATATGAAACATGATAGAGATGGTGATGTTTGGTTTTGTGCTCTTGCACACACACCTTACAAAATTTCCTGAAAGTGTGCAACAGGGCACTATCCCAAACTGAATATTATAGAACCCTATCAAAAATTCCAGCCTGCTTTGTTTATTTATGACCGCTTTCCTTGTCAGATATGAATTTGTTATATAGGCCACAATTGTGATTACCCGCGTTTTCGCAAAGCCTCGTTCCCTCTTCTAATCTTTTTTTTTATTTTTAATTGAGCATTGCAGGCTGTTTAACAACAAATAATATTTCCTCACCTTCAGCCCTCCTCTTTGTAACAGGTCTTCTTAGAATCCCATCCAATGGTTTAGTAAGGCCAAAACCTACTCGAAAAGTCAACATCTCAGTGTAACATTGACAGTAAGTTGCCTACCGTACAAACTAACACCTGGTTAGTTTTCCCTCCCTTCATTTTTTCCCCTCTCCCTTTGGGGTAGCCGTCAGAAAGTCCTTGCACAAAAGAAGGCGTTAAAAAATAGCAGAAAACATACCAGCTAGCAGAAGAAAGAGAATTTTCAGATCCATGGTTTTGTGCAGCATTTTGTATCTTTTGTAAACAGAGATGGAAAAAGCCAACTGTTCATTGCAAATTCCTTGCAAGATGTGAAAGAACAAAAAAAGAGAAGACAATTTGCTTAATGTGGAGTTTCGCCACCTAAGGAGGAAATTGCAATCTGTCCAAAGTTACAAGACCTTTCAACTTCCTGTTGCGAATATGACTTTATTGTTTCCCTCTCAAATCCATTGCCATAACAAATGAACAATCACTGGTTGCTTTGTAACTACTGTAAGAGCTTCCCTATTGTCCTGTCTAGCCCTGCAGAACCCAGAGTGCTCCCTATGACAATGAAACAGGGTGCCATGGGCAGAGATCCAGCACTGTTTAGAATACGCAACCATACCTCCCATGTGGCATTAATGACAGGATTTGTAAGCCAAAAGACAATGGGAAGGCTTTCCCTATTTGCCTCCCTTACTGCAGAGGAATATTTCAGGTCATTGGGAGAGTCAAAATTACTTCAGGATTGCTCTCCTGTACTATTTCAGACACATGGCTTATATATTTAGATATGTGTGCATTTATGAATATTTGTGTGGATTAAACCACAGAGCCTAGGACTTCCCGATCAGAAGATTGGCAGTTCGAATCCCCGTGACAGGGTGAGCTGCCGTTGTTCAGTCCCAGCTCCTGCCAACCTAGCAGTTCAAAAGCATGCCAGTTCAAGTAGATAAATAGGTACCGCTCTGGCAGGAAGGTAAACAGCGTTTCCATGCACTGCTCTGGTTTGGCAGAAGCGGCTTAGTCATACTGGCCACATGACCTGGCAGCTGTACGCTGGCTCCCTTGGACAATAAAGCGAGATGAGCGCTGCAACCCCAGAGTCGTCCATGACTGGACCTAAGGGTCAGGGGTACCTTTACCTTTATTCTGTATTGGAGACCTTTGAATTCTTCTAACACCCGGAACCAAGGAGATAAGTAACTATCTGAAGGCAGCCATGTATAGGGAAGTTGTTTTAATGTTTTATTATGTTTATTATATATTTATTATATATTATATATTTATTATATTATGTATATATATGTTGGAAGCAGCTCATAGAATGGCTGAAGCAGGCCAGTCAGATGGTTGGGTTATAACAACAATGTATAGAATAAGAGAACAAGGAGAACACACATTTAAAAAAGATTGGAAAATGTTTATTGACTATATGGGTGAAAATTGTGCACATTTAAAAACGCTGGCATTATTCAAGATAAATTCAACAGTGTAGATAAGCTTTGATGGATGTAAGAATGGAATACTGAATGGTTAGTTTATGTAAAATATGCAGGGATTTATGGTATGTAAATTGAACCACGGAAAGAGAAGAAGGGAAGTCATTGATTTAAGGTTGTTTATATGAATATTCTAAAATGTAAAACTGGGGGAAAAAATTAGCAAAGAAAGAAAGAGAAAGGAAGGAAGAAAAGAACGTCCCTATTCAATGTTGGAGGATATGCCTGAGGACAAGACCCCTTGTCGGGTCTCTTGCGTCCATGGCCCGTCAGGGGAACCAATTCTGCAATGGAAATATTTTTGTAAGAGGATGGGCTCCATGCAGCGGATTAACACGAGCCACGCTGCCTCCTTTACGCGCGGCTTCCTGCCCGCCGAGTTTGTCCGATCAGCCGCTTTGGGTTGCCCTGAGCAAGACAAAGCGACGGACAAATCGAATAACGAATAAGTAGAAGGGAGAGAGAAAGAAAAATGCGGCCCCGGGCCCCGTCGGAGCGCGAGGCTGCAGCTGCTCTGTGCGCGCCCTCCGGCGCCGGCGTCCCGCCCGAGCGCGGCCGCCTCTTCCTCTCCAAGGAGGCGGCCCGGCCCCGCTCTCCTTCCGGCGCCAGGAAGGACCCCGACGATGGCGGCGGCCGCGGCCCTTGCGCTCGGGCTGCCGCTGCTGCTCCTGGGGGCGCCCCGAGGGGTCCCCGGCCAGGCCCACCCGCCGCCGCCGCAGGACGCCGAGTTCACCTTCCTGCTGCCGGCCGGGCGCCGGGAGTGCTTCTACCAGGGCGCGCCGGGCAACGGCTCCATGGAGCTGGAGTACCAGGTGAGGCTGGGGAGGGGTCCACAATCCGGCCCCCAAAACCAGGCGCATGGGGATTGGAGGGGGGGCAACCGGCCCTCTTCTTCCTGCTCAGCCCCTGGGGTGGTGGCAGAGGGGAGCGGGGGGTAGACTGCCCCCGAAGGTGGAGTTCCCCCTTGGCTACCGCGACGGAGGCTGTGCGCGCACAGCGCTGCCCTTTGCTCCGCATCCAGGAGGACGTTAGTCGCGATCCGGATCACTTTCTTAGGAAACGCTGCTTTTTTATGCACTTCCCCTACACGCCCCCCCCCCCGCGCCACCACCAAACCAGCTTTGATCCGAATTGGGTGAGAATGAATGAGCTGGCTGCCTTTTAAGCCAGCAGAACCATGGAGCCTTTAAGTATTGCGTTCTGTGTGGATTTATCAGCAGCCAGATGACTCGCATGCTTTTTCTTCGGAGGGGAAATGGTACTTAGTACAACAAAACCCTGTAACTTTTCGAGACAGTTTGAGCAGCCACTGTATCTGACAGATCCCTCTTAAAAGCCCTTTGCCATTGCCTTGCCAAGTTTTTATTGTTTCCTTCACTTAACTTTTATTTAAGCTAAGTGATGAATTAATATGTTTAATTTCATAATGTGAAGATCTAAGGATGTTAATGTTTAAGTTAAATTTTATAAGAACTGTGATTTGGAAAACCGTTAAAAGGACCTGCAATGAAATTCAACCAAGGGGAAGTGAGGAAGTCACTTAACAATGTTAATAAGTGTAATTTTTAATAAGGCTATGATTTATGTTTGCTTGTCTTATGTGTTTGTTTGTTTATAATGTTGTGAAAACTAATTTTTAAAAATTCAAAGTTTTTATTGTTTCCTTCCTAGTTGCCCAGCATAGTTACCCTCAGAACAGTCTTGCAAAGTGGGCTGGGTTTTTAAAAAGTTGCTCAGCCCCAGCAGGTTGCCTGATATTCAAATAAAGATTTGTAGCCATTTGCCACTTCTCTTGTATCATTGGTGGCTTTTCTGGGCATAGTGGCTCTTTCCATCATACAACTCTTGCTGTTGCCATTTAGGTTATTGGTGGAGCAGGACTGGACGTTGACTTCTCCTTGGAAAGTCCTTCAGGCACATTGCTGGTTGATGAATACCGGAGATCGGATGGGGTTCACACGTGAGTCATGCTGCTTTTATGCTTTGGAGTGAAGGATAATTCAGTGGCACTGAGTGGGGAGGGCCAGAGGGGCAGTGGCTCTGGGTGAATTTTTTGGGGGGTGCATTTTGCTCCTCACCTCCCTGCCAGCCCTGTGCCACTGCTTGGCTCTGGTGGGCAGTGGGGGTCACTCCCGCAGCATATGTGAGGGCTGGAAGTAGGCTCCATTCACCCTCCACGCCCTCCCCCCCCAGGCGCGCATACCCGCTGGGATACTCATGAGAAAGCCATTGCTTGCCCATGGCCCAGGTGCTTTTACAAGTAGCAAAAGTATGAAGAATTTGTGTATCGGATTATTATTGTTTAATGCACTTTGGCTAGTCCAGCTTTGCAGGATATATCTGCCGTCATCACCCTCTTTGTTGGTATCTTTCAGCATTGAGCCTACGGAGGGAGGGGATTACAAGCTGTGCTTCGACAACTCCTTCAGCACCATATCGGAGAAGTTGGTGTTCTTTGAACTGATCTTTGACAGCGCCCAGGAAGATGAGGACTTGAACAATTGGGCAGAAGTGGCCGAACCAGAAGAGATGCTCGACATAAAGATCGAAGACATTAAGGTGGGCAAAGAGGCTGAAGAGAAATGCCTAGTGCTGAGATGTGGTGGAGTTAGGCAGAATAACAGTGGCATTCGATGGGAAAGAGACCAGGATAGCTCCAGTCTCCTCAACTGTGCACAGAGTAACATTGCCAGACAAAGCAGATGGGGTCAGCTGCTGCCTGGGCTTCCAGGTATTTAGCTGATGCAGGAGGAATGCTCCACAATGGGAGCCTAACAATTAGTTCCTTTCCTGGATCTTCACTCCCCTTTTCCAAATGCCCCATGCCTGATGGGGATGGGTGGGAAAGAGCGCCTGCATTTCTGAAGCGCTGGCCAAAGCCCTGCAAATCAACCCAAGTCCTATGGGTGGAATGGATCTCCCCATCATTACTGTCAGTACGTGGCTAGTGGCTTAATAAATTAGGATGTTCACATTTGTGGCTTTGCCTCTAAGAGACCTACCATTTAGGCTTTGCTGAAGAGGTGAACATGGTAATTGACACAATTGTGTGAATTAGTGTCTGTTTGTGTGTGTAACTTTGTATTAATGTAGCGTTTTTATATGTAACACTGTAGTTTCGCGATCGTTTTTTTTTTAAATATCTGTTGTGCCTTCAGTTTTTTGTACACCACATAGATACATTTTTGATATATTAAGCAGTATAGAAATTAAATAATCCATCGACTACATAGGTACATAAATTTGAAATAGACTCATGAGTAATTTTGGGTTAATACTAGAGGTAGTTGTTAATCAAAGCCCTTCCACTGTGTTCCAGAAATTGTGTTCAGAAAGCAGCTCCCTGTTGTTTCCAGTGGCGTAGCGTGGGGGGTGCAGGGGGGCCGGTTGCACCGGGCGCAACATCTGCGGGTTAGGGTTAGGGGGCGCAAATCCACGGGTTAGGGGGTGCAAATTACTTGCCTTGCCCCGGGTGCTGACAACCCACGCTACGCCACTGGTTGTTTCAAGACCCATTTATTTTATTTTACAACATTACCTATATGACAGAAATCTTTTCAGCTCCCCAAGATAAAAACCAGAGGGTGACTTGGTTCAAGGAAGGCTCCTGATTAATATTAACAGTGAAAGTTGGTCAACTAGCCCGTTTCAAGTCATAAGGTTACAAAGCTGCCTTGTTTAACTGAGTAGTATTTGTTTTAAACCAGGTTTTTGTTGTTTTTTTAAATAGGTATATCTAACAAAATTCCCCCTCAGCTGCACATCAGGGGAAAATACTGTGTCCAACTCATGGTGCGCAGGGTGTGGTCCGAAGGCACATGATGTGCAATCACCCTGCTGAAGCTAAGCAGCTCTGGGTCTCATTGTTGGTAGAGGCAGTACTTGCCAGGCACTTTGGTACACGTGGACTTTGAGACCAGAAATGCAGACAGCAGGTGTCTTCTTGTTACCGCCTTTGTGGCTTAGTACTCCGGTTAAAGAAGAAAATGAAACTAGCTGTTACTCTTAATAGGTTTTGGCAATCATTGCAAACCTGCATTTTCACTGCTTTGAAACAGTGCAAAGGCAACAGAAGGAGTAATTTTTTAATCCAGCCAGGAAAGGTTTTTCAATATCTTAGAATTATTTGGGTCAGCGTAAAGGGAAGGTACAGATCTGTCAAGAATATCTCTGGGGTTGTGGTTACAGATAGGTAGCCCTGTTGGTCTGCCATAGTCAAAACAAAAAAAAATTCCTTCCAGTAGCACCTTAAAGACCAACTTAAGTTAGTTCTTGGTATGAGCTTTCGTGTGCATGCACACTTCTTCAGATACACTGAAACAGAAGTTTCCAGACCCTTCTATATAGTGAGAAGGTGGGGAGGGGTATTACTCAGAAGGGTGGTGGGAATGGGTGACTGGCAGATAGCTGTGATGAGCCTGTTGACGACTCTTAACGACTGCAATAGGTCTTACAGGAAAAAGCAAGGGGTGAGAAGGTGAAAAATGGCTTTGTCATGTATAATGAGATAAGAATCCAATGTCTTTGTTCAGACCAGGTCTCTCCATGGTTTTAAGTTTGGTAATAAGTTGCAATTCAGCAGCTTCTCTTTCCAGTCTATTTCTGAAATTCCTTTGTAGTAAAACAGCTACTTTGAGATCTTGTATAGAATGTCCTGGGAGATTGTATAGAATGTCCTGGGAGATTCTGGGGTTGTGGTACATGAATGCACAGTGATTCTTCATGGCCTTTTAATGGATGTTGAAATACTTGTGCTTGAGTTCAGGTGGTCACGATAAAAAAAAAATTGGTTAACAATAATAGACACGGTGTCTGATCATTTGTTGGGTGAAGAATCTGACTCCATGTGATTTGAATTTGGCTACAATGGTTTCCTTTGCCCCCAAACACATCTTTGCTCCAAACACATCTATTCTCCTTTGTTCTCACCATTGTAGGAATCTATTGAAACGATGAAGAGCCGCTTGGAGAGAAGTATTCAGATGCAGGCCCTGCTGCGAGCCTTTGAAGCTCGAGACCGCAATTTACAGGAGAGCAACCTGAGCCGAGTCAACTTCTGGTCAGCTGTCAATCTCACTGTGCTCCTGGTGGTGTCTTTTCTCCAGGTGTACATGTTGAAAAGCCTCTTTGAGGACAAGAGGAGAGTCTGGACGTAGCAGGAGGAGAAACGGCACCCCCTTTTTACCTATACGGGACAGGCGTCCAGAAGAATGCCAGCACCCATATTGCCAAAGCTCAGTACTGTCCCAAGTGTAGCTGCCATTTCTGTCGTGAGTCTCTTTACAGAAGGGGTTAAAATATCACAGCCAAGGTAAGGGAGGGATTTGGGGGGGGGACTGAACACCCCCACATCTTGTGCAATGGTGGCAACCTGTCGAAATTGAGAGCAGGATGAGGGAATGCAAGAATTGGAGTTGTTAGGCAGTACACAACAAGCAAAACCAGCTGTTCTTCATACATTTCAATAGCTCCTCTGTTTACAATGAAGGGCCGGTGCTTCTCAATGTACTACAGCTTGCAGCGGAGTTTGCCTCTTGGCCTTAAAACTTTGATATTCTGCATCAGACGTCATCAACATGTGCCTTAGCAAAAGTCGCTGGTCTGGCTGGAAGCAGCTACGCCCCGGCCACTTTTGCTGTTGAGAGGCTCCTAGCCTCTGCTTTTTCCATGAAATCTCCCTGCCCTAAGAAGCCCCCAATACTTAAGGGCATTAAGAAAACTCTCCTAGTGGAATTGGTAATCTTTACTACCCAGGCTTCTGGGTTTGATTTTCCTCAGGCATGACTACATGAGTATAGTCACTGCTAAATACTTCCATGGTCAGCAATCTGCAAAGGGTAAAAAAGCCTTGTTTTGCACTCATTTGGTGCTAGCGTGTCCCTGATCTAGCATTCCGATTTTCAGCAGAAAGCAATCAGAATGTGGCGAATTTTATTCCCTTGGGAGGAAATTATTGCCTTTCCAAGATTTTTCAAGTATCTTTAAATGTTAGGAACTGTGAACAAGTAAACTCCTGATTATAGAAGGCTGACCTGCAGAGCACACGAGCTCTTGAATACATCTGGTGGAATTCTCCTCTGTTTCTCTTCTGCTCAGGACTTGAGCACCTTGGGAATTCCTTACTAGATTTAGGATATGAGAAATTTCACAAGTATAACTTGGGCCTAAATTACAAAATGGTGGCAGATTAGTGTTGTGTTACATGCTGTGATTGAAGCACATTTGCATTTAAAGTGGGCACGGGTGGTGCATCTTCTCTTCTTCCTGCCACAGGTACGCCAGCAGACTGCTCAGCTCTGATATCAGTAGTGAGACAGACTGGGAGAGGGCTGTGTAGAACAAGTGGGCAAAGGAAGAATTTAGCACTGCCCTGGCAGTTTACTTTGTGCCCTCACTATAGACATTATTGAGGGACTTCTGAAATACACTCCTGGTACTTTCACTGGAGATTAAAGTTGAACGTTCAAGAGTAATTGAAACCCCCAAATAGCCTTTCAGATGGGCTGCTGCATTTCACTTCACATTCTTAGTACGTTAAAATTTCCCTGGATGTGGCAGTGCATTAGTCCGAGCTAACTATTCAATGCTATCCCACTGGCTGCTCTTCAGGGCAGGATGCTGCCAGTTCCCATAGCTGCATCCCAGATCAGCTGGACTCTGGCGGCAAGAAACAGCTGTGTGCGCTCATACTATAAAAAGACTTTGTTTGGGCTTCCTGTTGTCAGAGAATGCCTGGCATAACAATGGGAGGCTGCCAGTGTTCACCCCTTTTCTAAGATTGTGTAGGCCATTGTCTTGTGGTTCAATAAATGGTCTTTGAATTGGAGCTTGTCCTCTCCTGAATCTGTCATTGGTCTTGGGTTACAAGAAGATTGGTAACATACTTTTCCT
This sequence comes from Podarcis melisellensis, assembly GCF_964234715.1. NCBI lineage: Eukaryota > Metazoa > Chordata > Lepidosauria > Squamata > Lacertidae > Podarcis > Podarcis melisellensis. The sequence goes on along the minus strand of NC_138534.1, from coordinate 11,090,752 downwards.
TTTGAGAGTGCTTCTTGTCTAGAGGTAGTAAGCACAGGAAGATGGGCCTGAACCATAGCTGTCAACTTTTCTCTTTTCTTTCGAGGAATCCTATTCGGAATAAGGGAATTTCCCTTAAAAAAAGGGAAGCATTGACAACTATGCCCTGAACACTTCCCACTTTTCATTTCATTTAAATTGTGATGTCAAACCACTCAGCCCATTTTATTCTCCTGCCCCAAGCATCTCCGATTCCAAAGCATTTTGATGTCTTGCAGCACACCTTCTGGTGGGAACGTCGCTACAGGAGCGAATGTATTATTTTTCTCTCATTCTTCAGGTTGCAATACAAAATCCATAGCATGAAATTTGAACCCTCATGTCACTTAGTGATACAAAAACCTTCTCTGAGCAGCATCAGCAGGATTGTGAAAGGTGCTTAAAGAGAGCCCGTCTCCAACTCTTTTAATATATGCCACCAATTATTGATGTAACCCGCAAAGAGGCATGAGCAAGGTCACAAGATGATCCCTCTAGCAAGAGAGTTGGGCCCAGATACTTCACAAGTCAAAACAAGACAAGGAGGTGGGACACTTCTGCTGGTCCCAGGCACTCCCCGCCCCCCCCCCCCATATCTTGATTTGGAGCTGAAGGACCAAGAAAAAATGTGGAGACATGGATGGAAAGTTGCAAGCAAGCACAATTTGTGACCCTTTCCTGACTACAGGGTACACCTGTTAAGGTATCAAGTCTCCACTTCTGCTATTTGAACTTTGTGGAGCATGAGCCAGTATATGAGAGCCTTAACTCTCATATTAAATCAGGTTTTTTAAAATCATCAAATTTACAATTAGCTGACTAAACTATTTTTATAACCAAAAAATTGAATTTTCTCTAAATGGACTTGTATAGTAATAGAATGCTGTGCTGTGATTTACAGCCAAATTAGTGATGCTAGCAAGATGGATGTACACAAAACAATCCATAAAAAGTGTAAATAACTTTTTTAAGAGACGGAATTGAAAAACGCATTTGTTGTAAAACAAAAATATGCTACATAAGAGCTTCTGGGTCGTGCATTCTACACACAGAGTGGCCAACCAGATGCTTATGGGAAGTCTGAGACATGCTGCCTGCAACAGTGAAGATTGAACATAACTTTGTAGGTAGCAGGTAGCTTTGAAATTCATTCTTGAGGTGGACTGATGGTTGTTCATCCTTCGTTATTCTGCTCTTCATGTTTGCGAGAGATAACTCCAGAATTATAATAAACTGCAAGCTTTAAATTTTTTAAAGTAGTGGAAAATGTGAACATACTTGTAGTTATTCACCATTGCTATATAATGTAATCCTGGACACTGAGATCCAGTGCCGAGGGCCTTCTGGCGGTTCCCTCCCTGCGAGAAGCGAAGTTACAGGGAACCAGGCAGAGGACCTTCTCAGTAGTGGTGCCCACCCTGTGGAACACCCTCCCATCAGCTTTCAAGGAAATAAACCACTATCTGACTTTTAGAAGACATCTGAAGGCAGCCCTGTTTTGGGAAGCTTTTAATATTGGATGAATCATTGGATTTTAATATTTTGCTGGAAGCTGCCCAGAGTGGCTGGGGTAATAATAATAATAATAATAATTACTACTATATAATGAAAGTATTATGCATTTTGGTCAAATCTTGTAGGTCATGCTAATTAGGTGCTTTATAAAGTATGGCATATGTACCTTTCCTCAAGAACTGAAGTTGTCACGAAGACTGACAGCATGGATCTCCTTGCAAGTATTTCAGTATGAACACATTCTTCATTGCTAGTCAACAAGATCTTCTAACTGGTACACAGTTTGTATTGAGACGTCCCCAGGTAGGTGCAATTGCTGAGCATGTAACAGCCCTTCTGAGTGCTTGATCACCGCTGTCCACAAGGTACATTTTTCTATAGGGACTGGCCATGATGAAACTACTATGGCAGGCAGCAGCTGCAAAAAGATGTCCCAATGTGCCCTGCAAAGGCTGTCTGCAAAAGCTTGCTCATTTGTATTTGGTTGTTGCATGATCACTTGTTTTAATTTGAGAGGGAGGAGGGGTACCTGTCCTCTGAGTGAGGAGGCACTTAAAAACAACTGGGTTAATCCTTTACTGCAAATGCTGTTCAATTGGTATGTGTTCACTCATTGTCTAGGGGACCCTGTGTGACCAGTAATAGAACACATTGCCCCTACTGTAAATAGACTTCATTTGCCCTTAGTGATACCAGCACACAGCCAAATCTGCCTGAGTATGAAGCACTGTGATGTTATCACATTGAGCATGATCACTTGAGAAAGGGGCAGGAAACAGCACTTAAACAGCACCTATATGTAAGGAATCAGTGGCTGTGTGTAGTCATAAACATATAAGATTAATATATTAGCCATAGCTAAATGTCCTTAAGCCTTATTAACTGGGGTTACATTTAGCTTGTTTTACTGAGATATTGTACAACTGCCTCCCATCCAAAAGTCAAACTGAACAGGGCCAAACAATCAACCATTTGAGTTGGAGGCTGGTGCATAGAAGTGCCTCAAGGAAACTCCATTTGAGCTTTAGTTTCTTCTGCTCACTACCTCCTGAGTGTAGAAATTTTGAGAACCAATGAAAGACAACACACTCACACAGAGACCCCAACACCACTGGCTGCCAGAGATTTTCCACCAGCAAAATTTCCCTTTATTTTAGTTTATTAATAGGATACATAATGGAGGCACTTATCTCAAACTGTTGGGATCTTTTTTTCCATCTAAAGAAGAGGGAGAGAAGGTCCCACAGCCCCTTCACACATGGTAACAGGAAGAGTCAAGAGGAAGCAAATATGAACACAATGAATTAAAAGTAGAGGTCCATGCTACCAAGCAAATGCCAGCTTTCGGAGAAGTGACCAGTGGGCAGTAGGTGGCACGAGGTTATGAAATGCACTGCAAGAGAGGGTCAAAAGTCCATGATAGCGACGTTGGAAGTAGAGGGACATTTATAGGAAGGCAACACTGGTTATTAGGGCAGTCAGCATGTAATTCAAGCAGTAAAGGCACAAAATTAGCACCGTCTATGGAAGTGTCATATCCTCCAGGACACGAAGCAAGGAACTACTGCTGCAGGTAGGCAGAAAGGGAAAAAAACATTTAAGGCAGGTGGTGTATGTGTGGCTGTTCCTTTTATCTTATCTCAGGAAGGGCTGAGGTATCCCTGATAGCCTTGTATAATGAGGGCTGGGCTTAACTGATGATTTCTCTTTTTTAAAAATCTAGAATTTATACAAGTATTAATACAGTCTGTCTTTCATAAGAAATATATACAACCACAGCCCAGGGAGGGCAGAGTGCTTTACTACTGTTGTTGAGAAGGCTCCAGTGTTACTCCAAACTCCGAGGCTCTACAGGTAGAGCAGCCAACCCAAACACACAAACGTCCCACTCCGAAAGACCACAGATGCTAACAAGAGCTTCTGTGGGACCTTGTGTCACAAGTGTCGTAAGATCTATTATGGACACAGTTTGCCATGAAGAATCTGCCTCAGCCTAGAGGCACAGAGGTAAGCTGCAGTACAGCTGATCTCAAGCACAGGGCATTTCTTTCACGGGACAAAGTCACTCTTCTGATTAGGGAGGGGAAGGCTTTCCAACAGAGACCACAATCCGTGCAGAGGATCACAATCCTGATAAAACACTTCGAAACCCTGGTACACACACACACGCACTTCTCCATATGGACTGGGCAGGTGACAAATGGTCATAGCCAATTCGGGGAACAGCCAGGTGCTATTACAGCTCCAAGTGACTAAGACATCCCTGCCACCTGGATGCCTCCCTGGTATAAATTAGGAGGGACCAACAGTCATGCTTATCTAGGTTACAGCTGAGCTGCCTCTGTTTAAGCATGAACACTGGTTGTGCAGAGAGTGGCATGGCATTCAAATCAACTCTATACCTGAGGCTTAAAAGCAACCCAGTGCCACCTTCTTTCCAATTATTCTGCTTGGCAAAATCTTGCTCTAGTTCAGTGAACTGAATTTATAAGCAATTTGCTATCTGCAGTCCCATCATTTTGTTTTGGTTTTTACCCCTTCAAAGTTACAAAATGGAAATAAACTGATCAAATCTTGCATTGAAATTTATAGGGAGAAAGGAAAGGCAATCGAAGTGGGGAGGCGGGGGAGATTATATATATATATATTATAATACAAATAAATCCATAGCCGGGTGGGGAGGTTGAGGAGTTGGACAAACCCAATTAATGTGAATGGCGAAGGGAGATTCTACGTGTTGAATGCACAAGTGTTGGTGGAAATGCAAACTCGCCACTTTCACACATTCACAGGCAATCCCTTGCCAATCCCTCAACTAGGGGATCCTTTCTGTATTTTCAACAAAGTGCAAAACAACTCCACAAAACAGAATACTCCATGTTCCCATGTGGAATGGGTCTGGTGTGGCCACCAAGAGGAGGGTGAAGAAACTACCCCTCCCCTGCAATTTTCCAGAGAAGATTCAGGTCACCAAATCCCTCCCCAGCCAAGACCCAAAGACAGAGAGGGAACTACTACAAGGAATGCTTGGCCTCTCAGAGCTATTTACAAGTAATCAACCCACAGCACCCATCCCATGGTGACTGCTACTGGAGGGAAGGAGACAGGAAGGAAGCGGGAAACGGGCCTTGGCTACAGTTGATCACAATTGCAAAGAGCTCTTTTACACAAGAGATTAGGCATGAGTTCTCTCCACAATATAGTTAACAAGCAACAGCTCTCCCTGGTAGTGGTTGTAGTTAATCTAATAAGGAGGGCTCAGCAGGCCTGATAATCGTGGGCCGGTTCGGTGCTGCAGGGGGTCTTCTGCTGTAGAGAGAACAAAACAGATGGAGAGAAATGAATACCGGAAAAGGGAGAACTGGACAGACGTCACTGTGAAATATTGTTAAGTGAAGCTAATGCCCACAACTCTCATGCCCACTCCACTATCCCACTTAAGCTGGGAAATTCTATGCCCAGAATAGTACATTTTGTGGCACATTTAGCCAACAAATAGAAGTGGTAGAAGCCATCATTTATCACTATTCTTTAGACAGCTTAGAACCACTCAACCTCCCACTATTTCACCTGTCTGGAAAAAAAAGGCTGCCTTTGGTATGACTAGTAGGGGTAACTTGGATCGACACCAAAATCCAATTTGCTTGACTCTGTAGCTGTGGTTCTGGGTGAACATTATGCAGGGTATGCGAGAGACTGGATTGTACAGCTCCTTCAGAGAACAAGCCAGCTCAATAACACAATGAGTAGTACCAGGGCACTGTATTCTGTCTGTCCCTGCGTCCCCCAAACACCATATGATGTTGAGACTGCCCAATATACTGATATAATAAAATGTTCAGGGTGTAATCTATTTCTATATTAAAAAATCCTGTGTGAAGATAAACTAAATTCTGCAACAAGAAACACTAACTTCTGCAAAGTGTGTAGATTACTGTGTAGATTAGTTTATTCTGCTTCTGCTAACTTTGTGGAGGTGGCTGGCTACACAGGGGGCTACAGGGCTTTCCTCCATCTTTCCTCTCTTTATTTTTTACACATATGCACATCTCTGAAGTCGTAAGAGCTAGCAGTTTCAAGATGAAACTTGAAATTCTCAAGCAGCTAAATTCTGCTTCTTTTCTGTTGTTTTGAGAAATAAACACAGCACTGGCTACAGAAACCAGTCTGCTTGTGAGCACTCTAACTCAAAACTAGACATATTCCCATAATACACTCCACTAAATCTCATACGAGCTTCGAAATGGACAATGCTTCCTCCTCTGCAAAGCCTGCAACAGTGAAAGAAAAGAAATTCCACTCAAGGAAGAATATGCAGTTTCAAGAAACATGACGACTCTTGAGCACCAAAGGAGAGGAAAAAATGGCATAAGATTTATATGATCTGAGGTGAAACCAGAGAATATTAAAATGCTCCAGACACAATTTTCAATGATTATTAACCAAGAGATTGAATGAAAAATTAAGATATGAAAACATAGAAACTTTGAATTTGCAAATAAACCTGGCAAACTCTTAGCTTGGCAGTTAAAAACAACCAGAATGACAGGATAACAAATAAAATTAAAATTGGAGAAAAGATAACTGACGACCCAAAGGAAATTAATAGAAGCTTTGTAAATTTTTATAGAGAACTATACAGGGAAGGAACAGAAAATCATGATAAAATCAAAGAATACTTAGGGCAGAACAATTTATCAAAGATCTCAAAGGAGAGACTCAGTCTCTTACATTCTCCTATTTCTGCATTGGAAGTTCAACAGGCAATCAATAAAGCAAAATCAGGGAAGGCCCCGGACCTGGATGGCCTATCCGCAAATTATTATAAAAAGCTAGAAGAGCCGCTATTTGAACCACTGAAGGACACAATGAATGACATAGTAAAGACTGGGAAACTACCGGAATCATGGACAGAAAGCTTTATAACCTTAATTCCCAAGCAGGGAACTGATTTAACAATTGTTTCAAATTATCGGCCAATATCCCTTTTAAATAATGATTATAAATTATTTGCCGACATACTTTCAAAAAGATTAAAGACGATTCTTAAAGACATCATTCACGAAGACCAGGCCGGCTTTCTCCCTGGACGCCTAGTGCAAAATAACATCAGAAATATCATTAACGTGTTGGAATAGTTAGAAATCAGAAGTGACAAACCAGCAGTACTAATGCTGGTGGATGCAGAGAAAGCCTTTGACAACATCTCGTGGAGATTTATGAAAAGAATGATGCAACAAATGGAGTCCGGTGAACAGTTTTGTAAAGGAATAGAGGTTATATACTCTGATCAACGGGCCAAGATCATCATCAATGGCTACATTACAGAAGACTGTGTAATAAGAAAAGGGGCAAGGCAAGGATGCCCGCTATCCCCACTAATATTAATTTTGGTAATGGAAGAGTTGAATAAAAAAATAAGGGAAGACAAAAACATAAAAGAAATAACACTAGGAGAGAAAGCTTATAAACGAAAGGCGTTTGCCGATGATCTTATTATGACAGAGAATACAAAAGGAAGTTTATTAAAGGTATTAGAAATAAATAAGAACTTTGGACAGGTAGTGGGATTCAAATTAAACCGTTCCAAAACAAAGCTCTTGGTCAATAATATGGATTACGCCGAAAAACATCAATTTATTCTAAGATAACTATGCTCAAACCTGGATTGAAATTAAAAGAAATTTAAAAATATGGAGCAGATTAAATTTATCTTTTGGGGGGAGAATATACACCATTAAAATGAATGTCTTACCAAAAATGCTTTTCCTATTTCAGACAATCCCTGGCATTGGAGTGACAGGCTGCCTCAAAAACTTGCAACGAGACATCTCTACATATTTGGCAGGGGGGAAAGCCCAGGATTACATATAAACTGTTAATTGATATCAAAGAAAGAGGGGGATTTCCCCTGCCAGATTTGACATTATATTACAGTGGTGCCTCGCAAGACGAAATTAATTCGTTCCACAAGTCTTTTCGTCTTGCGAGTTTTTCGTCTTGCGAAGCACGGTTTCCCATAGGAATGCATTAAAAATCAATTAATGTGTTCCTATGGAAACCGCCCCCGACCTCTTCTGAAGGCTGGCAGGGGGCGAAAGTCTTTGCTCCCCCCCCCCCGCCTGCCTTCCCGGGACAGCGGAGACTTCTCCGCTGTCCCGGGGCGATCTTAAAATGCTGGCGGGCGGCAGCGAAGGCGCCTGCCTTCAAAAGCCATCCGGGATAGCGGGAAGCGCTTCCCTGCTATCCTGGACCGCTTTTAAAATGCTGGCGGTGGGGAGCAATGCCTTTCGCCCCCGCCGGCCTTCCTGGACCTCTTCTGAAGTCCGGAGGGGGGGGGGAAGGCTTTGCTTCCCACCGCCAGCATTTAAAAGAGGTCCCCGGAGATTTCCCTATGGGCTTTCGTCTTGCGAAGCAAGCCCATAGGGAAAATCGTCTAGCGAAGCGTCGCAAAAACCGAAAAACCCTTTCGTCTTGCGGGTTTTTCGTCTTGCGAGGCATTCGTCTTGCGGGGCACCACTGTACAAGGCAGCCTGTCTCTGCTGGATCAGGGAATGGTGTATACTACAGCACACAGGCCTTCTAGACCTGGAAGAACATGACAACTGGTATGGCTGGCATGTCTACTTAGGTTATGATAAAGTTAAGATCCACAAAAAAATTAAATCAAATTATAAGGAAATTTCTCTACGTGGTTTGGGCAAAATACAAAGATCTGGGCAAAGGTTTGGGCAAAATACAAAGATCGAACTCCATGGTGGATATCTCCCTTTGAAGCATTAGCAGTGAAGAAAAAAATATGAAAGGGAATTGGCCAATATACAAAGTATTATTAAAAGAGGAAGAAAACCAGTTGAAACTAAAAAATGTCAAATTAGACAAAAGAAATGGCTTTGCAACAGAACCCTCCAGATTAGAAAAAGAACTGATTAACTCTAAAGTGAAAACTCTCTCCTCATGGAGGAGGAGGTAAAATCTGTAATGGTCAAGTGGCCCCAAGATTTTGGCTATAGCATCCCAATGAGTGCCTGGGAAAATCTATGGAAGGTTAACATGAAACCACCACATGCTACACCTTGAAAGATAATTTTATGAAGATGCAATTCCGCTGCTATTTGACACCACTATCTAAAATGTACAAGGACATGTCAAGTAAATGCTGGAGATGTGGGGAAGCGGAAGGCTCAATGTTACCTATGTGATGGATATGTAAGAGAATAAAGGAATTTGGGGAGGTAATTTATAATGAGCTCAAAAGAATGATTAAGGTACCCTTCATAAAAAAAACCCGGAGGCTTTCCTCCTGGGGATACTAGGCCCAGACATCCCTAAAAATGCGAGAGAAATATTCTTGTATATCACGGTAGCTGCAAGAATATTAATCACTATGAATTGGAAAGGACAGAAAATTCCATCAAAGCTGGAGTGGCAAAGTAAACTGTTGGAATACGCCGAGCTGGCAAAAATGACAGAAAAACTGAGAGGTCATACAGATCAAACATTTACTAGGAAATGGGACGTGTATAAAAAAATATATCAAAGATTACTGTAATAACATGACGCTAGTGGCAGGTCTAGAATGACTTCTGTAGTATGATGGATAATTATAAGAGAATATTATATTGATGAAAATTAACAAAAGGAAACAAAAATAAACAGTGTGCTAGATAGAGTAAGTGGTAGATACATAATGGGGTGATGGGAAGTCGCTAGAAACTCAAGAAGAATGTAAGGTGATATGATGGAACAAATATTACCATTTTTATTTCTCTTTTCTGGATAACCCTTCTGTTTGTTACTTCTTTTTAAACTCAATAAAGCATATAATAAAAAAAGGTGAGAGAAAAATGCAGAAGCAAATCTTTGGCCCTGAAGGGAAAGGTTACACCTGATCCTGCTTTCACATATTTCCTCTGTTCTAAGGCAGTTGTTTTAAGGCACTTGTACCACGCTAACATATTGCATGGTCCATGTTCCAGTTTTCAGGTCTGAATTCTCCCATTCCATTTTGATAATCGAGAAATTGTTATACAGGGTTAAAGAAATTAAGACGCATAAGCTCTAGAGTCCGGATGCTGCTGCACTCCGGTTCCCATCAGTCCCTGCCATCATGGCAAATGATCAGGGATGATGGGATCTACAGCCCAACAACTGGGCAGCAACAGGTTCATCATCCCAGCTCTAGAGCTGCTGCTATAGTATCTGCTCTAGCAGCAAAGAGAAGAGAACCTGAAGGATGCCTTACCTGGGCACACCTGGAGGGATGCCGGGTGGAACACGTGCTGGTCGTGAAGGAATCAGAGGAGGAGCTGAGAAAGGGTCATTATTAGCAACAAATGCACCTTGCGGTCCAGGGCGTGACGGAATGGGTGGTGCCACAAAAGAGGAAGGGCCTGCGGCTGGCATTGGGATCAAGGGGGGGCCTGGCATAGGGCCCCTCACTGCTGGCGGTCTCCCTGGTGGCAACACAGTCGAAGCAGGCCTGCGCTGTGGTGTCGGGCTGCCAAAGAGAGAAAAAGAAACCACCAGGACGGGGAAGGTAAGTTAGTGTCATACAATACAGCAAAGTGAAGCCAATGCAATCAGGTTCAACCCCAAACCCCATACGCTAAAGTATGAACTGTCTGCTTCACATTCTGTACAAGAGCTATTTTGTACAACCAGCCCCAGAACCAAACAATGTTATATGAAGACCCTGCAGAATGACAACCAAAGATTTAAGGCTACCAACAAGCATAGATCAAGGTTCAGGTTTGTCGTTAAGTATTGAAATCACATTGCCGGTGGGCCAAATACAGGTGCTTGGGCTCTTCCTGGAGTTCTGGCAGTAGGTCACTTGAAACTTCTGGCCTTGCTGGTTTCTATGCTTCCATCCCATGTGCCTAACAAAAAAATAAAGCACACCAGAAGCAGATAACCCACCACCCCAACTCACCTATGCCCACTACTCCCTGACTGCAGCCATGTGTCATCCACAGGAGGAGGAACCGGTGTGGAAATGGTGCTGGTACTAATGTCTCCAATTATGTTCAAGGCCTCCTTCAGGGCGTGGTACATTCGCAGCATGTCGTCCCTGCGCTGCGCCTGGTCTGCAGACTCCTCCATCAAGCTGTTTTGGTCTGCGGAGGAGTACAGGTAGGCCAGCAGCTCCGAGTGGATGAAATCCTTGGTCTGTGAGGATGGGGGAAGGAAAGCACAAAAAAGAGCTGACGCTGTCCAAATGCGAAGGGGCTGGAAATGGTATATTCAAGCTGGAGTAACACCGTGAGCCAGACTAGTTTCTTAACCCTGGTCATGAGTTTTACCTGCAGTGGGGCGGCAGGGGGGTGGGGAGACACCCTTGCCTCTGCCACTGCTGTACTGGACTCCACAATGTTTTTATGGGAAGGCATTGTCTAATATTGGCAGATGTTGGAGGTATACTGCCGAAAACAACTTTTTAAAGTGTTATAGCATGGGGATTAACAGCAGGGCAAGTGGACTTTGAAAGCCCTAATGCAGGCATAGGCAAACTCCGGCCCTCCAGATGTTTGGGACTACAATTCCCATCATCCCTGACCACTGGTCCTGTTAGCTAGGGATGATGGGAATTGTAGTCCCAAACATCTGGAGGGCCGGAGTTTGCCTATGCCTGCTCTAATGTTTGCTAAGAGACTTAGACTCAGCCTGGAAGGATAAATCTCCACCATTTATTACACAATGGTCCGAGGACCTCACGACTCTGACCACAGGTATCCACATAAAATTGACATCTATATGAAGATATTTCATATAGATGTCAATTTTATGTGGCTTCCTATTTTGGACATCTAGAGGGCTTATATTAACTTATAAGTTTAACTTAAGATGCATGCACTGCTGGCAAATTTATCCATTATGTGACCCGATGGTGTTTTTCTGTTACTATCAGTATTATTTTTACTTTATATTTATTATTTTATTTTTTAAACAATTCTTCTCCCCCAATCTTCCTTCCCCTTACATTCTTTGTTAAGTTTGCAAAATAAAATAAAATTAAAATTAAAATAATAATGGTGCATCAGCAGAGTGGTGGAACAATGTCTGCTTAGCCCCTGACAATAAACAAATAAGTATCCAACTGTGACTCACATTGTTTATCATTAGGTGCATTATTGTCTTTGGCATAAGATCCCGGATCGACTTGTTGATGATCCCAACATATGAATCAACAAGATTGCGGATAGTTTCCACTTGGCGCTCTAGCTGAGGATCCATGGAAAAGGTGTTTTCCTGGGATCCCTCTTCATTCTCCGCCTGTACAGAAGAAAATTGGACAGCATTAGGTGACCTATGGAAGAATCAGCACAGGGAGAGTACCAGTTCAGGCCCTCAAGTCATTATTGGATCTCTGCATTCCCAAATATCCCAGTAATCATAGCATGGGTTTAGTTTGGACTAACCCAGATCTGCAGTGCTTATTAGCTGACTGGCATTTTAATGAGAATTCGAAGTGTTCTCTCCCTACCCTCCGCTGGCAATGAATAATTATTTCCTTATTTTTGGGTTTAATTCTTGCACTGTATGGTTTGCTCTTGCTGATACAGCTAAAATCACAGCAGCCTCTTGCACACCTGACCCAGAACCTCAAAATTTGTGCTTTGCATCAGCTTTCTCTTCCCTAGGCTGAGCATGCCCAGCTACCCTCACAAGTCTTTGGAGATGACCGTTTCCTGTATAGCTTTGGGAGAAGCACAAAGGGATTCCTGCTTTGCTCATTGGGCTTTGGGCTCATCCTCTTGAATCCTTCACAGCTCTTACACAGATACTACCTTCCACATCTAGAATGGCACTGCCTTATCCACACAACTTCAGGAGGTGGGTATGGGTGGAAGACAGCTGAAGTTTCTACCAACTTTCTCTCTTTCTAAGAAAACCCTACCAAGATTTTGGACAGCAAACTACCGCCAATCAAAGGTATGGTGGAACCTCTAACTGGCGAGAGTAGCTCCCAGCCAGAGGCAACAGCAGCTGCTAGGAGATCCTTGGTACAACAGTACCACTACTGGGCCTTCAGCACAACCCCACCCCCCTCTTCCTGCTGAAGGGAAAAAAATGTTTACTTGGTCTTTCTCAGGGTAAACACCAGCACGGAGGAAGGAGGCCTTCCAGCTGTCCACGTCTTCCTGGGAGTCACACGCAAGCTCAATCTGACGCAGGTCTTTGTACACATTCCTAGTTTAGGGGTGCAGGAGAAAAGAGAGGTGTGGAAGAAGGACAAATGTCATTGGGTTAGTGAAAGAAAGTCCACATCAGGCAACAGGAATCCTGTAATAGGATGGTTATATATATATATATATATATATATATTCCTTTATTTTCCAAGTACCTTGAAGTTCTAATCTCTATTGCCACAATAGAATGTGAGACTGTAGGAACACCCAACAGATGGAATAGAGTGCTACTCTACTTAGCCAAATGGTGCCCATAATAGTTGCATGTACAGAGTGAAGTATGGTCTCCATTGGCTTTTTGCTTCCACTTAAATGTCTTGGCATACACTCCGAAGCAGACATGGGGAACCACTTTGGCTAGCAGGCCAGATACAATTGTGGCCAATCCTCTGCTAGTGACATTTGACAGTTGTAGTTCTGAGCCCTGGCCAAAACTGTGGGCAGCACTAAGTTTCAGCAGCACCACATGCATGCTGTGCTTGAAAACAGAACACTCAAGAGGGCACTCTAAGACTGCCTATTCCTTTGCAAGCATGACTTTACTATCCCACACGTGACACCAGGTGAGTGGCAGGTGGGTGTGTCTAGGAAGAAACAGCCTTGCCGGTCAAATTAGGAGGCCCAACAGGCCTATTGTTGTCTGTGGGCCCAGGACTCCCTAACCGTGCTCAAGACCTTCATCACTTTGCTACTCCTCATCTCCCTTGCTTTACCTTTCTGCTGGACCTAGTAAGAGATGCCTGCCATATATTTTCTTAAGGAGATTTTTTGACAAATCACACACTGAGCCAAGACAAGGAAGATACTTTACAATATTGTCTTTTAAAGAGCCAAGTCTTTCCGCCGCGATCCAGTCCCTTGAAAAATCCTAGCTCAGGCAGCTCCAACCCCATCACATAATGTGAACAGGAGAGTAAAGTCAAACTCTTTAAGCTTGAATACTTAGCAGGCAATGAGCAAAGACGTTAAAGATAACTGACAACAGTGCAGAAAGTGTCAGTCAATACTTTCTGTGTCAAGATCAAGTCTTTCTGAATAGGACGTGTGCAACAAGCAATTCACCCAAGTACCATCAACCTCTGGTGTACATGAAACCTCAGGACTTGCTAAGCCTGGACAGAACACGCAGCACACTTCTCATGTGTGTCAGAGAGAGAGAGAGAAAGAGAGAGAGAGAGAGAGAGTTTTATGAAACATACAAAGTCTCTCTCCTTCTGTGTGATCATGTCATGAACTGGCAGGATGATGGGGAGGAGAAAGAGGATCTCAGTGATGGGTGTAGCCAGGACTGCGACACACCAGGGCAAGCAGGGGATGGGGAAGAAAGTACTCATAGAGTGATGAAGGATGGCAAGGGGATGGGGGTCAGTGCACAGAAAGCAGTGCAGCAGGACCCATCACCAGAGCCAGAGGGACCCCTGTTTCCCTGAACACGACAGGTTCTGAGGCATAGGGAGCAGTAGGAGGGGCACTCTATGAGGCTGAGGCAGCCAAGGGCTCACAGCCCAGCTCACTAGCTGGCAAGGTGAGGCTCACAAGCTCTGGGAGGTGTGTGATTCCTCAGCTGGAGTAGGCTTAGAACAGGTGAGGATCACATGCCTCATCAAGCTGCAATCAACATGCAAAGAACAAAAGGGAATCAGAGCTGAGGTGCTGTGTCTGCCCAGCTGCCTGTGTTGGTAGACCTTGGCTTGGATGCTCCTGAATCGAGCTTTGGGTTTGACCCTGGACAGTATCTTGACTGCTGGACTTCAGACTTGGCCTACTTGGATTGACCCTGGACTGCGTTTCTTAACCTTTGGACCTCGGACTTTCCTTGCTTGGATTGAACTTCAGACTTGACATACTGACTTGTGGCCAGGCAGGCTAGGGGTTTAGGACAGATCAGCACAGCAATTTTACCAGATCTGAATTCAGCCTAAGGTCCTAAAATGGCTTCTCATGAATCAGAAAGCACTGAGACATACTTCTCTTACCTTTGTTCTGTGTTAAAGATACCAAAGACGTGCTTGTTGGACATGAAGCCTTTTTCCACATCTCTAATTTTTAGGTTGTCCAGAGGGAGCATGTATTTCTTCTCCTTTTCCTATGAGGATAAAGAAGGGTGAAAAGCCCAAAACGTCATACATGTTGGTTTGTTCTGGCATTCAATAGACCAGTAAGAAAATCTGATCTTACAATATTTGCTGACATCCAAAACAATGATTAAATGTAAACTGTTTTAGATTTGGCATGCCCACACCAGGCTTCAAGCTTCTAATTGAGGCCTAAAGAGTCTGGTTCAAAGTTCACACACTGTGCTCATATAAACCCTTAATAAGGGATTCCATCCACAAGTATGTTAACCCAGCATGCTTCATTCCATCATTAAATAACATTAGAAATGTTATTTAAAAGTCAGAGCTAGTCTCTTTTTTATAAGGCTCTTGCTACTGCCACTTACTGCAATCAGTTCTTGCTTGTTTTGAGTGTATAAATGTTAGAGTTCTGTCGTTCAAACATTTACTAGAAAAGGGACAGGGCTTTGCCAGTGGAAATCTATTGCAACCCCACATCCACCATACAGGACTTTGGGAAGGAAGAGGTAGCATCGAATAGACTTGAAAAAGCAAAAAGCAGGCTCCCTCAATCTTTTTGCTGTAGAACCCTGCTTTCTTTAACAAGTTGCAGGCTAGCAGTGGTGAGGGGCCCCCATATGAGTCACACAGAGCAGCCTCTCTGCAAAAACCCCACATCTGGAATTGTTTATAGCTCCAGATGCTGCCTGCCTGCCTGCCTCCCTCCCTCCATGCACACGCAGAATCCCAAAAGTGACGTTTTCCTTTATACAGAGGCCACAAACCTCACACCCGCCCCCCCTCTATGATTTCCTGAACAGCCCCAACCATTTTCCAGACTGGATTCAGCCGCAGACTTTGCCACGTCAGAGGAGACAAAGTAGGTTTTTTCCCCTGGAACTGCTCTACTTAACAAACCCTACAAAAGGAGAACAAAACGGGATTACATGGAAGAGAAGCTTCTGGATTCCAGCCCCGCCTGCCCAGTGTTCAGACTACCTGTTCAGGAAGCTATAAAGGTGTACAGTAGTCTGCACATTGGTTAGACTGGGTTTGGATAAGCATCACTTCAGGGGTGTTGGCTGTTCAGGTAAGCTTCTGCTTTGGGGAAGCGACTTTATTCTGAGTTTTGCTGCTACTGAGATTCCAGACCTATAAAGAAGCTAGCTAATTGTGCATAAAGGGTTTATGCCCTCCTTCGACAGTCACAAGACAGGATGACTTGAGAGTCGGGCTTTAAATGCAGCTTGCGTTGATAACTAAACAAACTTCTTAATCCCCTGCTTATTTCAGGAATGTGTGCTTTAAAGATGAATTTTCTAGGGAAGTGGACAGATACAAATTCAACGAGCAGTTTAGTTTCCCAGGCTTTGTCTCTGCTGGAGAGCTTTGTTCATGCTGGGCCTGCCGGTTGTCACCTTCCAGACAAGAACTCTCCCAGAGAGGATTCTCACCCAGTAAATGGTTTGCCAGTGATTTGGAAGAGGGTTTTTTAAAATTTATTATTATTTTTGTTTGCTCAACCTGTTTTACTTTTTATTTTAGGGAAACAGCCTCTGCTTGTGCAGCACTCCTGTTGAAGGTAATATCTGCCTGCAGCCTTGCTTGGAAGTTAAATGAGATATGGGTCTGGCTAGCTTTGAGGCGTGGGTGGCTGTGGACTGTGAGCACAAAAGAATACCTTGGCAGGGGAACAAAATGGCTCAAGAAATACATGTCTGTTTTGTACTGCAGTAGTTCAACTGAGCCTGCTGCCACCAGGTATTCAAAAGCACCAAGTTCTACCAGGCAAGCGGTCTTTAAAACTTGAAATATTCTCCCCAAGGGTAGGCTGCAATAGCAGAAAAGAACAAAATTGCAAGGGTGGAAACACTGACTTGCTTCCAAATGAGAATCCATCTCTAAAAACTGCATGTACACTAGTTGCAGTTAAACAAAAGCTAAGTATGGGCACCAAAACAAAAGACCGCCACACTTCTCCTTGTAATGTATGCCTTAAGATGCAGTCAGCTCTACACAAACTTATGAGGTTTATTGTTCTCAAGGAAAGATTGGGGGGGGGGGTTATTCCAAACACACCAACTTTTGCTGAGATTTGCTAAAAGTAGCTGAACTCACTGTTGGCTGTTTTAAATATATAGCTTGCCTGTCAGTGATCAGCGCTCACATTGGCATTCTTTAAGATCCCTGACAAAAGAGAGCCAAAGCAAACATTGTATTTAAGAAATGTATTAAAAATGCTTTATAGTTAAAATGTGTAAATGAATTCTTTCATATTTTTAAGTGGCAATACCACAATAGGTTCCACTGCTCAATCTTCATTCCAGAAGACGCACCGCTGAATATTATCGATGTCACACCTAAGCAGTCAGACTATTAATTAATTTACCAGAATTGAGAAACCTCTGGTTTGAAAAGAAAAGTTGAGATGTTTACAAATTCACTCATGCATCAAAACACACAGAAATTCTAAGTTAAGGCGTCCACCTTAACTTCTGCGCCACGTAAGCTGTAAATATGTCCCACTCTCCCACTTATTGTGCTAGCTCATGACTTATCTTCCATGCACCCCACACTTTCCTTTGGTTTTTCAGCCCCAGTCTTTTCCTCTGCAGCTCAAGGGAACACCAAAGCTCATGATACCATGGGGGCCATGGCCACTAAACTGCACAAAACCACCTGCATTCCCTATAAGTATTCATTTGAGTTCCAGGAAATTGTCTATGTTAGTTGTGATGGGCTGCATGTCACAGAATGGGGTGGGGTGGATGTGACACATGACACCAGGATGACAGAAGAGTCTCCTAATGAATCAATGGTCAGTCCCCAGGGCAATCTGCAGGCAAAGAAGTGCCCACCTGGCAGACTAAGGCTTCTCTTCCCAGAAAGAGAACAAAAAGCATAGCCATATCTCAGGATTCAATGGGATGATGGGGCAGGAGGCTCTAGAGGCAATCAGGAGAATGTGGGTTGCTGCCAACCTGAGTGGAGCGACAGCGACAAGAGAGACCCAGAGTGGGTAAAATAAGTATGGGTCAGCAAAATAAGTCTAACATACACATATCATGCCAGAGATCCCAATTAGTTCACATGCCTATTCCTGACACGGCATGCCACAATGCAAGGGAAGCAGCCCGTGCCCTTGTTTCTTGCAGAACAACAGCTTACGCCCTGTTGCAGAGCCCTGTTGCAGAGCACCAGAGTTCTGGGCCACTGAATGGTGACAAGGGGGAAGATTGGTACATGTTAGCAGTGGACGGCTGCAAATGGGAGGGGTGGGGTCACAAGGGAGATGAAGAACACATGGAGGGGGACCTAAAATTGGGTGAAGTAGACTATTGGGACAAATATCTGTATCACGAGAAGGCACACAAGCCAGCAAGCAAAAGGGGAAGGTTAAGCTCCACTTGTTGCTTTTACTTTTGGTTAAACATGCATAAGATTTGCAAATATTTCCTTAAGCTTTAGAGCACAGAGGCTGGCAGTCAGAATTAAAAGTTTAGCGCTTCCAAACACGGACATACCACTGAGCCCATCTCCACTGCTGCCCCAATCTGCAGAAGAAGAAGAAAAGGATTGGGGCTGAAAGACCAAAGGGAAGTGGGTGAAAGCACAACACTGTATGTGAGACTGTAGAATATGTTCGCTATTTACATGGCACAGAAGATAAGGCGAGTGCTCTAACTTCGAATTTCCAAGCAATGACACAGAAGGTATAAGAAAACCCCCGCACAACAAATAAACAAATACATTTTCAGGCAAGCTCCTTCTGTCTTAATAAGGGGGTAGTTATCTGTTTCTTTCATGCCCCCAGAGTCTGCATTTCTCCAGCTAAGTACTCAGAAGGGCAACTATGTTGGATGTTGCAGTACATTTGCTGATAGTTGAAGCTGAAGTTTGAAAAAAATTACAGAATGATACTTTGGGCTTCTATGTCCCCAGCTGAAGCAAGCAATCTAGCAGAGAATTTCCAAACTACAAAGGCTCATGTATGCACCAAGAGCAGGACGCTAACCGTTTAAAAGCAAATCAGAGAGTTCAGTAGTTAGGAAAAGGAAAACAAACCACCAAGGCAGACAGACTGGGTGAGGGAGGGGGGGGGACTCCTGCTTAACCAAATTGCCAAAGGCAATAAAATTTTAAAGCTGCCACATCAGTGGTAATCTACAATAACCAAGATGCAGGAGAAAAAGCAAAAACGTAGCTACCTAGCAATATCAGCCTTTGTTTAACTGCACTACTCTGTTCTAGAGGATTTGGAGAGAGGTAGCCATGTCTATTGTAGCAAGAAGAAAGAACAAAGTGCTCTTTGTCCATTTCTTCTCAGGTAGAGGCTAAGTCGCTGCCTGTATTTTTCTACATTTCATTTCCATCTCACCTCCCTGTATAGAATTCCCCTAAATCATATATGTATATACACCTGTAACTCAATATAACACTTCAAGCATCTGATGAAGTGTTACAAAAGCATATACCATAAATGTTTTACGCTTTTGAGTGCAACAAGATACTTCTTCTTCATCTCAGGCCACAGAAGGTGGAAAGAGGGTCCAGCAAGATGCTGCCAGAGAGTTGTTTACAAAGGTGATATAATTGCAGTCCAAGATTCTTTGAACTCAAACAATATGCCTCCCATGGTATATAGATCCTACAATCCCAATACAGTCGTACTGCAGAAGTCGAATAGAATCAGTTCCGGAAGTCCGCTTGACTTCCAAAAACGTGGCTTCTGATTGGCTACAGGAAGCTCCTGCAGCCAATCAGAAGCCACAGAAGCCCCGCCGGACGTTCGGCTTCCAAAAGAAAGTTTGAAAACCAGAACACTCACTTCCGGTTTTTGATCGTTCAGGAGCTGGAACATTCCACTCCCAAGGTGTTTGGGAGCTGAGGTACGACTGTATTTGCATCAACCTGGCCTACTAAATGGACTTCCACCAGAGCCTGCAATGTCACTTACCTGACTCTGGGTCCAACTGCACACAAGAAGTACCTGACAGTGCCCTAATTATGGGATGCTCTCTCCCTACAAGCTTGCCTGGTGCACTCATTGTTCATATTAAGTAAAATGGAAGGTCTGTCATCAAGATATGCAAAGAATATGTAGATGTAGAGTTTAAATATTGAAAAGACCTGGCATGGAGATGGAATGCACAGGGTTATCCCTGCCAGCAAAGACCAGCCCACCCAGTGTCAGGGATGGAAGACAGGCTTTACTGAGGCCTCCAAGATTTCCCAAATTGCAACTATTTTGCTTTCTGTAATATGACACTAGGGAAAGGTAAGAGATGCACTCGGGGATACCTTTGGAATATGGGATGGCCCCTACTCTCTACTCGAGTCACCTCCCGTTCATAAAGCATAATTCCAATTTGCAACACCCAGTGTTGAGTTTTGTTTCCAAGAAACCAAACTGTGAGGCACACACAACTGGGGGGGGGGCAAGGATGGGGGGGCAGTGCATCTCAATGTGCATACATATGTATCTGAAACAGGAAGTGGTGTGGGCTTTTCTGAGTGAAGTGACTCCCTTCCCTCTTTTGCTTCTTTAATGACAAATGAACAGCCTCCATTCTGAATTCTGAGTGTTTCTTCCTGTTTGTGCCCGCTTCCATGGCTCAAATGGGTAGGGCATCTTGTTTTTATTTTCAAAAGTACTCTGCATGTTTAGCAACTCAAATAATTTACTAGCGGAGGTGGTTTTGTGACTGACATAGGGGCCAGACAACCAGCACTGTGCAAATCCACCTTCTGCTGAAAACCAGGAAGTTTTCCCCAAGCTTGAATGCATCCCTTCTTCCTTACTTAGGATCTAGCATTGGTAGAAAGAAACAGAAAGGAAAGCATTCCCAGAATCTGAGTCTGGAGGATGGTAGATGGAAAAGCAACAAAAAAATACTCTGCCTCCCACTGCCCCCAAAGCTAAGAAAGATGAAGTTAGGCTTGCCATACGTCAGGGATTTTGGGGTCTTCCTAAGAAAAGTTCAACAACTTTGCGAGTGTCAGGAATTTTATTTTTGAAATATGGCAACCCTAGATGAAGGAAATAGTCATGAAATGCACAACCTTTTTCCCCGCACCAAAACTAAGCAGGGACAAAGGGAGGCAAAGCATTCCTTCCTGTAGTCTGTGGCTCTCCAGTCTGGTTGGGAATTCCAGAAAGCGTATCCTGTTGCCACTTTTTACAAAACAAGGCTCTTCAGCCACTAAAGAGCTATGTGGGAGGACAAACTGGCAGTAGAACCACGAGAAAAAAGGATCACTTGCTAGAGATTCTCCCTTCTGCACAAGTCATAACACAGAAGCCAGTCCTATATGGAATCTGGTTGTGATAAACTTGGAGCCAAGACTCCTGGAACTTATTGCCAGCTTCAAGGAAGACACTTCCCTGTTTCAAACTTGGTTCTCCTAACAGATAGGAAACAAATGTTGTAATGTGGATCACTCCTCTTTAAGAGTTCTAGCCAGCCAGTCATATCCTCTTTCACAATGCTGTACTACATTTCAACCACCCACATTCCCCAGTCAATTGGTATTTGCTGGCCACTGAACATGCTTAGTCCTCATTGGGCTGGGGAACAATACTTTTTCTTTTTTTACTTCTAACTTTGGAATTTCCCCAAGCCAGCTGATACCTTCCCACTGGGTGCCCTTTTGGCAACGTAACTCACATACACCAGATAATGAGAATGTAATGATCATCAGTTTAATTAATTTAATAATCTTCAGTTAATGATAACTTCATTTGCATCAGTCTCCCCCTATTCAGCCAACCTTTGCCCTGAGCTCAGTGGAGAAGGTAAAGGAGGGGAAAGGAAAGTTAGCAGAGAGTTGGGAAGGGGAAGAGGGCAGAGGAGGCAAATGGGCAGGTGGGAAGGAAGGGACAGGGGCGGAAAGGGAAGGACAACATACTTTCCTCCTCACCACCATTACAATGCATTGCAGCTCCTCCTTTGTCTCTGTGATCACATCCTCGATACATTATCGTGGTCCACACAAACCCTTGCCCACAGCAGCTCATGCCATAAACATGGACTGCTGCAAGGCACTTTGCTGTCAGGTTGTTAACAGAACAAGACTTGTGCACGTGGGGACTTTTTACCATTTTACAAATTTACTTTTCCAAGGCATCCTTGCTGGTAAGTGGGTAGTTTTAGAGGTGTAGATAATACCCCATATTTCCATGTGTGTGATTTCAAGGACTCAATCTGAGTATCTACAGAGCCACCCAGGTGACTTCTCACTGCGACAATATGGCATGCATAATTACCCACCTCTTCATCCTTGTACCAAGACAAACTTTCCGCCGTCAGGACGAACCAATACTCCTTGGAGCCACCTTTCATGATGCTAATGTTGTTGATAGTCAGCCAGCCTCGCCGGATGACCTGGAGGAAATCAAGGAGTAGGTGAGGAAGGAAGAACAGGTTACAGGCAATCTTGGGGAACGTAAGATGGATGGGATTGCTTTATGTTCAAGAGATTTGGTGCAATGGCTTAAGATTCTAGCCCTCGTGGCAATCAGCAGGGGAGGAAAGGCCTGCTTCCAAAGTTAGCAGCTTGGAGGGCCCAGTGGAGGATGATGGGGTCTGAAGATTCCCACCTACAGCATTACTGTTAGACATGGACTTTGATTGCCTCTGAAATAGCAGCCTGGCTCATGATTGCAAAATTCCACCGTGTGATCAATGTTAAGCAATGAACCATTCTCACCGATAAGCAACCCTAAAGCACCCATTGACACTTAGTGTACCCAAAATTAAATCTAGAGAATGCTAGATACAAGTGATAAACCTGTAAAGCAGAATTTTCAACATGCCATGACTAGCGCTCTGCAGCAGCAGGTAAAATCAGGAAAGGAACTCTGTGTAGCAGTCCAATACTCACTGACAGATGAACGGGTATTGCCCGAAATAAAAACAGGAAAGGAGCTCCTTCTCTTTACCGCAAAAACATTGCTTATAGATGTCTATGAGGTCCCTCATAAATATATAATGCTACAGTACATGGCAGTGAAACCCATCAGCTTATAGCTGCTTATAGCATTCACAAGAACCCCCTGAAAAGATGCAGGCAGGAGCCAGAGTACATTGGTGGCAACCCTCAGGTATCCACGCCTGCAACTTACAAAGCAGCCGCAGATCTAGTGAAACTTAATAGGATGAAAAAGGAGTCTCCTGAACAAAGCTACACTGATTTGTGCAGGCCACAACTCTGCTTGCAGCTAGTTGTTTCCAACCACCTTTACTCCTATTTGCAAACAACCACTCAGTTACTCAGTCCGTCTTGCATTTCACACTAATGACACACTCTCAGTTTGCCTGAAGGGGCAGCTCCCCACCTGATGAAGTCACACCAGTCTCACAGGTGACTCCACCAGAGCTACAAGCAAAATGTTTTGGAGCCAGTTCTTTGCTACTGCCTGGCTAACCAGAAAGTCACAAAATGAAAATGTAAATGAGGTTATGGGTTGAAATGGCAGTACTGATGCTCGTCTGCCTCTTGGTGGGATAATTTGTCCTCAAGACATTTGGCTCTAGGATGACGACATTCCTTTATCCTGAAGGAAGCTCCAAGGCTTGGCTTTTCCAATTGGGCAACAATAAAAAATGTTTATGTTATTTAGTTACATTTGCATCCTATCCTCTCTCTAAAGTAGTGGTTTTCATTTAGTGTTGCAGGGAGTTCTGGAGTTTTTCAGACGCTTTCCCTGATGAAAAGTGATGAACAGTGGTAGACAAGCTACTTTGAAAGGCAGCTTGTCCATTACTTCCAGTTTTTCCTGCAATGGACAGCCAGACAAAGCATGCTTCAATAGCAACGAGGAAACCTAATAGGCCTATGATCTCTGTGCAAACACATAGCTAGGTGTCTACTAGTAGATCTGAACCATTTACGGTACATCAGCAGTTTTCTGATTTCCAGTAGTTTTCACTATAATAAACAACAAACTTTTAGAAGACATCTGAAGGCAGCCATGTATAGGAAAGTTTTTAATGTTTGATGACTTACTGTGTTTTCATTTGTTGGAAGCCACCCAGCATTTTAATATAATCATCATCATCAACAACTATAGTAAGCAAAACTGCAAGTAAAAGTATCATTGGCATGGCTGGAAATCTCTCTCAGCCTCTGTGTTCTTTTACCTAGAGCTGTTTTAACTGGCTTTAATACTATATTTTTACATTGCTGTGATCTGCACTGGGACCTTATAGTGAAGGGAATGTAAGAAATCAAATAAATAATAATACAACATACATGTATTAACTGGTTGCTTTTAAATAAGTCTTTGTGCAGCTCTGCCAGGACAGTATTAGAGTAGTGTGTCAGAACCCCTGATCTGTTGTAACTCAGAGGCAGACAATGCAAGCTGTCCCAGTGAATGACTCACAGGGTGTAGTAGACAATTTGCTTCACCCACTGAGTCACTATTATGTATCAAACTCCAACTGCTCACTAGCTGCTACTCTGAACCTGAGCTCTGATTGGCAGACTACTGGGTTTCAGTAAAAAAGTAAGAGTAGATCCCACAAGCCCACCCTTGCCTAGTATGTACCCTAGAATCTTCCATAGCACACTGGATCTCCTCAGACAAATGATGTAGAAAGGATGCCCTGGAGAAAGGAAGTCTGAAAACCACTGCTCTGAAGAGCTCTGAATAAAAGTATCCTGCAAACAGATTAAGTCAATACTTGCCCAAAGAGTACCATATTTTAAACAGTTGTGTTAACTTGAGTGAGTACTTCCACATTGGAATGTACTAGTCTAGCCACCGTGCCACGCTAGGAATTCTAATTGCCTGGCACAAGCCAAAAGCAACACCCAGTGTTGCCTGTGAGGCATCCCATAATCTGCCCAACAATCAAATCCCCAATGCTGGAAGGATTTCAGCCCTTCCACTGAATATGTTGGTAACAAGTCATTGAGCTCATTATAAATTTACTGGAATAAAAGCCAGCAAAGCAATTGGTGAGCCAGTCCTAGGTCCGGGATCTAGCCCCCTGTTCAGCGCTGAGTTTCTACACCTCTGTTCACTAAGAGTGGCCAGGATCAATTCACTTCATAGGGCTTGCAAAGTATTAAGGATGAACCACTTGCCCTCAGAACTATGCTTTGAACATCTGAGTAGCTGTGTACATTTAAGCAAAGAAACGATCATTTACAGCCAAGCAACTGGACAGAACCGCTCCTAATTTCCTGGGGAAATAGCCAAGACCTGTAGATTTTTTATGGTGGTTGATGGGCTGCTGAGAATATCCTGCAAGACTCACCAAGCCTGCAATAACCTTGAGCACGCTAGATAGTTCAACAAGCTGCTTTAATTTAAACCCAACACAAAACAGATGAGTTTTACTTTTTCTCTCTGCTAGGATGAAAAGTATCTCTTTAGGATACCTGATCAACACCCCACCTCCTGTGTGGGCCTTTGGAGGAAAGACACAGCAACAAACACACTTTGCTCTGTCATTTATTCGTTTTTATGTCTGAACTATACTTTTCCTTTCAGAAGGAAAGGAAAACAGCAAAACATGTAAAACGTTTTCTACCCAAGTTAGTACCACCATAAATATTAGTAATGAGCAGACTGGAAAGGAAGTAGTCTATATGTTAAATCATTTAAATATAGCCAGGCTAAAGTATACTTTGGAGAAAGAGAGCAAACCTAATGGTGATGATTCAACTGTTAGATACGAAAGCTACAGATGTTAGAGGCAGGATTGCTGAGCAGCTCTGGAAAGGGACAGAGAATTTGGCTTGGCCTGTGCTTAAGCTTTCAAAACCAGCACTGAAAAAGCATGAGGGCAAAGAAATACATATCAACCAGGCATCCTCATCTTTTCAGACCTGCTCAGCTTCTTGCTAACATAAATACCAAGGTGGCAGACACACAGAAGGAGTGGAGCACTGGTGGGCATGGGCTGTGGCAAACTATATTTTAATTCAAATTAACTTGGCAGAGGAATGGAAGGTGTTGTCAAGTCCAGACATAGGAACGGGAGTCAGGTCAGATTTCCTCTCTGTGAAGCATTTCTCTTAATTAAAAAGATTCAGGATCAGAAGTCAGTCACATTTTAAATACAATTAGCTTTTAAAAGAATGGAGGCAAAGAATGGCCAGAAGGCAGGAAGTAGAGAAGGAGAGAGACCTTGAGACAGATGTGGAAGAAGAAACCAAAGAGCCCGAAAAAGACACACAGGGCTGTAACTGAGTTTGAGGAGCCCAGTCATGGGGCATCAGCCCAAGGGAAGCCAATTCTGCTGCCAACTTGAGAAAAGAGACTTGTCTAAATTGGTGTTTTTAAAGAGCTATGTTGAGTTAGAGGCTAAGTTGGGGGCAAAAAGTGTGCAGCGGGGCAAGTTTTGGGCAGTGTGGACAAAAAAAATGTTCCTGGAATCAATCTCCTTATTCTTTAGCCTGCTATTTTACCACCACCACCCAGACAGGCTTACAAGAAGCTGAGAAAAGAAGTACATAATGTTCATTTAAAGCTCCAAACTGCCTCTCAAACGCAGGAGGATGAGTTCGATCCAAAGTGTTGCCTGAAAAGTAAGTTTCACCTTCAACTTTTAGTAAAATCAAACACAGCCCAGCCAGTCAGATCTCCACCTTCCTCTTACTGAAGCACAAACCACATTTTCAAAGCCAGGGATTGAAGATTGGGAATTGAAGACCAGGGATTGCATTGGAATTGGAGACATGGCAAATATGCAGACCCTCAGGAGGTATTATGGCAGTGTTTCTCAAACTCTTGCTAGGTTTGCCAAATTAAAATTTGGAGTGTAAAAGTAAGAATTAACTGCCTTCAAAGGAGCCCATCTAGAATGAGTTACTGTTCACAGGCTGCTTCCTGGTCAGAAACTGTAGCTCATGCAAGCACATGGGCAGCATTCTCCAGGGAAGGTTGATTTGAGTTCATATGAACCTCTAATTACTTTCAGCACACTATTTGAGAATTACTGCTCTGAGGTCTGCAGGTATCCTTAGAATATCATGAAAATGGATGCGTCAGCACTTTCAGACTCTTTGAAACACAGGATATAATGATGAGAACTGACAGGATGCCCGGGATTCCAGGGGAATGCTATGCCACTGATTTTAAACTCTCTCAGCATTCTAGTCCACTGGATCAGAATATGGAATTGAGAGGAGATTCCTTGCCCAGTAGAAATAGCACTTGAATAGGAAACCTCCCATACCTCCGATCTGAGCAAAGTTAACACATATGCATCAAAGCTAGCATATGTGTCACATATGTACAATAGTACATAGTGCAATATTCTTGCACCAAGTACATGTGAAAATTATTTCCAGGACAGCATGAGAGGAGGAGCACCTCTGCATCTGTTTTATTAAGAATTGTTCTTCTCACTTACACCCAAAAGTTTCTGGCGATTCCATTTTCTTGTAGAGTAAGCAATGTAACCATTTGATTTCCAACTCCAAGATTCCCATCCACAACACATCCTTCAGGGACTATGAAGGGGTCCCTTCAGGGACTTCAGGGACTTCAAAGGGCTGTATCAGTTTGTTTAATCATGGAGCAACCGATCCACCCACATTTCTTAGAATCTAGTGCACTTAAAGGAAAAGCATAGAGCAACACTGGTCTCACCAGACAAGGGAAAGGGCCACGTAGTAATGATAGGGCAAACAAATCTCTCTGTGCCTCAATAATTATAGAGAAGGCAGCAGCAGCTGAGATTTTAGATGGAGATATGAACACATCAAGATGAAAACTAACATGGAATACGTTTGTGACAATTGCGAACCAAGCTGGGTGTATGGATGTAGAACATGGTACAATACATGATGCTGGCCGCTTGAGTCTCACCAGGTAGGAAGAACACAAGGTCTCAAGGGAGAAAATAACCAGGAATGCTAGCAGACGGAGCAGAAGCTCAGAATGCTGCAGTTACCAGTCAAGGTTCACTGGCACCTTTATCCTTCCATTGCGCTCTGTTAGTATGGTGGGTGTCATACCCAAGTCTGGCAGCCTCATGATTACTTTTATAGCTAAGACTCACAAGTCTCAGTTGCTTGAGTGTCACTGGACTCCAGCTTAGTGGATCTCCCTTCAGCCGTATATGTCAGCTTGAAGAAAAGGCATGAAGATGGGATATTAAATAAGGATGATGTCTCACCTGATTTCTGATCCAAGGAGGGTTGGGGCTAAAATCAAACCTCCTCAGGCTAAAATGAAGGGTTCAGAAAGCTACCTTTTCTACTTACAGTTTCATTCATTGCCCACTTGGTAAGTCCAAGAATTCAACAGTAGCAACTAAATTTAGAAAGATGGTTCCCATGCCTGGATCTCCTGGAATGCCATTTGAAGTTACTTGCTTTTCTGTACAATTAAGTGCACTTTGTTTGAGGCAAAGAGGTTACCCAACTTGGGGACCTTTACTTTTGCTGGGCAAGGAAGTCTCCATCACCAAAGTTTACATATCAGTCACTAGCACATTATACAGGTACTTACCAGTATCTCACCCTTTACAGGTTGGCAAAATTAGTGGTGCAGGTAAAATAAGGAAAAGCAGGATGAGGGGACAGAACAGTGAAGAAAATCAAATAATGAGAGTAGAAGGGGAAGGGAGAAGCAGGAAGCACAAAAATGGTTGGAAAAAAGGGAAAGCAGAAAAAAACAGTAAAAGAAAAAAGTTACATGCAATTAATTATAATTGTTCAGTGTTAATGTTCCATTACAGTCTTTCCAAACAAGAATTAACATACGCAGATACATTATATAGAGACTAACTTTATGCACCAATTTTGTTTCCAGTCCTTTGCTCAAGTCTTGCTGCTCAGAAACAAAGGGGACTTAAGACTGAAAATGTTCCTTTATCGTTTCATTCTTCTGCCTTGAAGTTTCTCTCTTCTACTTGTGTTCATATTGGCATAGATTTGTAGTCACAACTGAAGGATAAGTGATTTATTTTGGTGGAGGCACTGAACTTTCTGCACCTTGCGGCCAGCTCCAAGTCCTTTTCTGTCTTCAAATGACATAAGGCAAGGGTGGCACCTCTTCTTATAAAACTATGCCATGCTCACAAGCCTGTTCAACTCTGTGCAACTACATAGTGTGCCCAACAGGCTGGACTTAGTATGCTGACACTATGTTCTACTTGGCTAAAGGAAGGAGACATGCATCAGTACCTGATTTGGGATTGCTCTTTTCTTATTTGCTTGGGTGCTCCTTTGCTGTGCGCTGAAAGAAAAGAGATGGTTTTACATTTAAACATGCCTACTGGGTGTGAAAAAAGGTAAACTTGCATGTTAGATACACAGAATCACCAACACATTCATTCCTGTTCAAGTCAAGCAAAATTAGAGATGCAGATAGGGAAATGCCAACCCACAAAGGAGAAAGTTCACCAGCAATGGAGCTGAAGTGATACATGCCATACGACAGATTTTTCCACC